>NW_026693450.1:0-600000 GCF_021218885.2 Marmota monax
TTTTCTAGATGCAAAATTCTTTTGAACTTTTGTGTATCATGAAAGGTTTTTTATTTCATCTTCAAACCTGAAGCTTAATTTTGCTGGATACACGATTCTTGGTTGGGAACACATTATCTTTCAGCATTGGAAATATGTTGTTCCAGGATCTTCTAGTCTTTCAGATCTTTGTTGGCAAGATCAGCCGTTAACCTCATAGGTTTAGCCCCTAAATGTAATCTGCTGTCCTTTGCTCTTGTGGCTTTTTAAAATTCTCTCGCTTGTTCTGTATGTGGCCATTTTTCCATTATAATGTGTCTGGTGTGGGTCTCATGGTGGGTTTGGTACATTCGGCATCCTGTAGGCTTCTAGAATTTTGGATTTTCTGTTTCATTCTTCAATGTCTAGAAAGTTTTCTCCCTAAATTATTTCATTGAACAGATTGCTCATTCCTTTGAGTGTGGACCTCTATACCTTCCCTCATATCCCAATAACTCTTAAATTTGGTCGTTTTATGCTATCGTCCATATTTTCTTGGATGTTCTGCTTCATGATTTCTGTATCAGTCTCTTTGTGCTGTCTGACCTCTTTCGAGATGATATACTTTGTCTTTGTTGACTGATGTTCGTGTCTTCTAAAGTTGTTCTACTCTTCTGGTGATACTCTCATTTGAGATTTTAATTTGGGTTTATTATTTTCCTTCATTTCCAGGCTTTCTGTTTGGTTTTTTGCTAATAACCTACGTTCCTCCCTGTAAGAGTTGATCTTTTGCTTCTTGGACTTGTTTATGTATATTCATTGTCAAAGTGGCTCTTTCATTGTCTGCATTTGCTGTCTAATGTCTTCCTTGATCGACTCCAGATCATACTGAAACCATGTATATCCTGAAATCTTTATCTGACATTCTTTCTGCTATAGATGTTACATCCTCTACTGTTGAATTGCCCTGCATTGTTTGTGGTCCTTTCTTTCCTTGTCTTTTCATGTTGCTCACGTTTCTTTCCAGCTCTGTATGGACTTTTGTGTTATTGTTTTTCCCCTATAGATTTGTATTGCCGCTCATATAGTTCCGAGATCTCTCCTTTGTGATGGGAGAACAATGTAAACAGTTCCCAATATCAACTATACTATGCATCTATGAGCTAGTTTCTGTTATTAATACATTTATAATTAGTCTCTATGTTTAGAGATGTTGGATTCAATTATAATTTAAAATTTATTCATTAGTTCATAAAATGCATAGTTTCTGGTGACGTATAGAGAACTGAGGGTCAGGCATAGGACATTATGTTAAGGGGGAAAGATGAGAGGGTATGGGGTTAAATATATGTTAGCTACTTTGGAGGAGAAACTCTAATGAAGGAAGTTATTAGCAGGAAAATAGACAGGAGGGTATTTTACAGTAGTTAAGTATATGGGAGGACACTATAAAAGCAGTAGAAACAAACACACCTATTTGCATTTAGTAAATTATACGTAATAGAAATAGTAACACTTGGGAGGTTGAGAAAGGAAGAGAATGAGGAAGAAAAAGTAAAAAAAGAAGAAAAAAGGGGGAGGAAAGAGATAGAGAGAAAGGAATGTAAAAAAGAGGAAAATAGAGAAGAAAAAGATAAAAAGAAAAAAGGAAAGAAGGGGGAAAATGCACTGTTAGAATCTGTTTTCTTCTCTTCCAGTAGGTGGCGTTGTGCACTCCAGGTAGGGTCTCTGCCCTTAGGGTGGTGGAAGCAATCTGTGTGAAGCAGCTCTCTCTCACCTGCTGGGTGCCTCTCCAATCCTGGTCTCTTTGGGTAGCTTCCAATCTCTATCCACCTCCCCTCTCCTGCCCACCAGGCCCCAATTGATGGGTCTCTTGTCCACAGCCCTGGGTTCACTCGGGGTGGGTGGCCCCTGGCTGCCCCGTGCTTCTGATCAACTGAGCGCTATCTCTGTGTTGGGTAGTCACCAAGTCATCACAGCTGTGGAGAGGGGGAGTTGGAAACCGGCAACCTGTTCTGTCATATTCCCACGGAGAGCTGGTGAGAAAGGTTTGAGTTATCACAGCTGCGTAGAGGGGGGGGCTGCAAATCACACACACTGTTCAGATGCCCATCGTGCTGTCAGCTACACCCGCCAAAAGTTGATGAGGTAGATTTTCCAAGATGGCAAGCACCCGTTTCCACGGCAGGGTGTCCAGAGAGGTGGAGGGAACTGGGCTGTTCCTACCCTACGTCCAGAATTCGGTCCTTGGTCTGGTGCTCTGCAGTGTTGTAGGTCACAGTCTGGCCCACACCAGCCCTGAAGGATCAGTAACCCTGTGTCTCTGCGCTGCCAGAAATCCTCGGTGCTCAAAGTCCGCCCGTCTTTCGGGGGGGTTCCATCGTCACGCTGCTGGCCAGCATCCGTGGCAAAGAGCAACTCTGGTTTCCCCACGTCCTGGGCTGGGCTTGCAACAAACTGCTGTTTAAAATCCTGACACATGCTCCATGAAGCTTAAATTCATGAATGGGAGCCCCTGTGAGGGAAAACGTCCTACCACTCACTGGGAGTCACTCCAGTATGAGTGTTGGGTAGTCACCAAGTCATCACAGCTGTGGAGAGGGGGAGTTGGAAACTTCACCATCTTGGAACCCAAACATTTTTTCTTCATTCTTCTTTAAGACTGAGTAGTATTCCATTATGTTTATATACCACAATTTCTTTATCTACTTATCTGTGGAAGGGCATCTAGGTTGGTTCCATAGTTCAGCTATTGTGAATTGAACTATGAACATTGATATGAATGCATCACTGTAATATGCTAACTTTTAAGTCCACTCATAGTGGATTAAAGTTTTAAATGTAAGACCTGAAACTGTCAAACTCAAAGTAGAAAACAGGGAAAAAGCTTCAAGGCATGGGCCTTGGCCTTTATTTGTTGGACACAATAACAAAAGCATAGGTAACGAGTGGGATGGCATCAACAAACAGACAAAAGAGCTTTTTGTGGCAAAGGAAACACTTCAGAGTGAGAAGGCAACCTAGATAACAGGAAAAAAACATTTGCAAACTATATATCTTACAAGAACCTAGACCTAATCTTTAACCCAAATTCAATTACATTTCCAAGCAATATTGCAGTTTTTAAGATTCACCCTTAAAACAGAAAAAGGAGAGAAAAACTTTCTTGAAATAAGAGAAATTACTCTCATGAATGTCCTCAGTGAAATTTCATCTCCAGAGCTGTAGGAAGGGGAAATGACCCACTAGAGAAAACTCCATTAACCTCTATGTAGTGGTGGCATCTGATTAGGGTTGTGAGTGAAAATTCAAACCAGCTGGGCAAGACCTTCAGTGGCACCACTCTTTGTAAACAATTTAACAACTTAGGTGAGAATCAGGAGCTAAAATTTTCAAAAAATGTTTTTCTTTAATCATCCATTGGCCTGATTAAAATGCTTAGGTGTCCTGATTATCAATAAAAAAAAAAAAAAAAAAAAACTCTCCCTGAATATGAAGAGCATTACCTTTAACTACATCCAATTTTTAGACAGAACTGTCTTCCTTCGAGACATCATAGTAGTTAAGAGTATGGTCTCACTTTCCTTGAAGCAAATGTCTATTCAAGTTTCATTTTGCTACTTCATAACTGTTTGACTGTCATCAAGTAGCTTTACTCTCTTTCAGTTTCCTCAAATGTAAAATGGGAGTAAAGACAGTTTATACTTCACAGAAGTCTTATGGAAATTAAATGAGTTAATGCATTGTTTGGTCAAAGAACTATAAATTTTTAAAACTAGATGATTTTAGGAAATGTGTAATTTTAGTAGTAAAAATATGTGTATGCAAGCTAATGTTGAAAATTCACTATGACAATGACTTTTTTTTTAATTTGTAGAGATTAAATGCCCTGGCTACAGTAGTTCGAGGCAGTCTACCTAAATTGCACAGAAATATCATAACTGCATTGATCACTATTGATGTGCATGCAAGAGATATAGTCACTGAGCTTGTTAACATGAAGGTAAATGTTTCATTTAAAAGTAAGATCACATACTTCTTCCTGAAATTATTGTGTCTAATATATATTTCATCCATAATCACTTATGTAGGTAGACAAAGTTGAATCCTTTGACTGGCAGAGACAACTGCGCTATTATTGGGATGTAGACATAGACAATTGTGTGGCTAGAATGGCACTATCTCAGTACACTTATGGCTATGAATATTTGGGAGCATGCCCAAGATTGGTTATTACTCCTCTCACGGTGAGTGACTGATCACTTAGGTTAATATTGATACAAGTGCTTTTTTGTCAAAACAATGAGAAGTTTCATCTAACAATTTTAAAGGAATTTGCTGTGATACATCTTTGTAAAGCAGATATTTATATACTTTAATTATGTACATGGACCATTGAGTATACTTCAATTGTATAAAACCCTACATGGGAACCAGTGGCCCTCCTATAGAAAGCAAATGACATAAATTTGTAGCTAAAGTCAATTCCCTTCAATGATGACAATTTATTAATTTCTTCAGGATCGCTGCTATCTTTGCCTCATGGGGGCTTTGCAGCTTGACCTAGGAGGTGCACCAGCTGGTCCTGCTGGCACTGGAAAAACAGAGACCACCAAAGACCTAGCAAAAGCTCTTGCCATCCAGTGTGTGGTCTTTAACTGTTCTGATGGTTTGGACTACAAGGTACATTTCCCTTATCTGAATTCTAACGTTAAGTGTTTTGTGTGGCTTTCAATATTTGCAACACAACATAACAAAACAAGGAAACAATGAGGTTATGTCAAATAACGGAAATGAAGCAGGGCAAAGAATGGTTAAAAGTGGAAAAAGAGAACAAGGAAGAAGAATCAATCTACATTCAGACTATTGCAGTATGTTATTTTGCTTGTAATATTTTAAGAAAATCTAGCCTTACATAGATATGTATTCTTTAAAGAGACAAATATTTTAATAATGCTTTAGGTAAATTGTCAATATTATTTGAAATTATATCAAAACTTGATGAAGAATGGTTTCTTAATGGTAATTTACAGTGTAAAAACTGAAACCATATCAGTGATGCTTTTCTACTCTGTACCCTGATGAGAGAAGAAGATTGGAAAAGGCAAATAACACCTTAGTGTTATTATAAGAACACCTGGATTTTGCAGACTGCTGAAAAAAACTTTTTGACTTACAGGAATACTTATTTGTTTTCACTTCTTCTGAAAGTTGCTTTTAAAACATAAATTTATTTCTGTATTTGCAATACATTAGTGGTGAACATGATCTGCCAGTTCATTAAATAAGACTTTGTTCAGTTCAACCTGCCAACTTTCTGTTCCACTTTCACATTTCTTTTCACTTCCAAGGCTGATGAAATTTACATACTATTTTAAAACTATAGTTATGTTGTCTTTGTTTTGTCTAGGGGTTGAATATAAAAATGTAAACCCTTAGCACAGCACAATCAAGAATATAGTTCATCACGGAATTTAACAGAATATTAAACCCATAGAAAAGAGCCAACACACCATCATGAAACCTCGGCCATTCAAAGAAAGCATTCCAAGTATCAGGGCTAATAGATTTTTTTTTTCATTTCTATTCTACTCTCTCTGCTTCTTTTTAGAACAGTGTCTTTCTAACTTTAGTATGCGTATGAATCCTCGGGCTTAACATCTCCTTCTCCCTGCCAACCAGAGTAACTGCTACATCATTACCACTGACAGCTTCAGGCAGGCTGTCCTTCAGCCTGATAGACAAGTATTATTAGGGTATGCATTATAGAATTGTTTCTGCTTTCCACACCTAATTCAGAGTGGTGTGGATTGATTTGTGTCTTCCTAAAAGATGTTCAAGGCCTAACACCTTGCATGTGTGAACATTACCTGATTTGGGGATAGAAATCTTCACAGAGGTAATCTAGTTAAAATGGGATCCTACTGGAACTGGATGAACTAGTGTCCTTATGAGAAGAGGCAAATGTGACAGTGGTCACACAGAGAGAGGAACACCATGTGAAGGTACACAGAGGCATAGATTAGAGTGATGCAGTGCAAGCCAAGGAATGCCAAAGATTACCTGCAAGTACTAGAATCTAGAGTCAAGGAAATGTCTTCCCTTGAGCTTTTGTAGTGAATGTGGCTTTGCCAATACTTTGGGTTCAAGTATGTAGCTCCCAGAACTGTAAAAGAATAGATTTCTGTAGCTTTCACCACCCAGTTTATGCAAATTGTCACAGCAGTCCTAGAAAACTAATATACAGCCCAAAATTCTTATTATTAAATGTTCCCCAAAATTTCCTAATGTAAACCCAAATCCTGTAACTCCTCCCAAGGCTCCTTTACTAAGACAACCCACAGTTCCCTCATGGTTTCCAAGGTTCCCCATAATGTGTGATCTCACTTGTTGAAATAAATAATATGCCCAATTGTGTTTGACTATAGGTGTGTTTCTGGCTTTCACTTATAAGCACTGAGTCCTTTACATGGGAAGAGAAGAATTAGAAACTGCCTGACTTGCAAAAGTGTTTATTTCCCAGTCAGTCAGTGGAAATGTTCCTTTGTTCAAAATTAGTATTTGGAATTTTTCCTTTGCTTGACAGGCTGGAGGTTTTCACATTCTGGAGAAGTATACCAGAATTAAGATTTAGTATGAATGAGAGCATGGAAGCTACTAGGACCTATTGGGTCTTTGTACATGTGGCACTTGACTTAGTGAATACAGCCATAAGGAGGCTAAATTTCAAAACCTCGCTTTCCTCCTCTCCTAGGCACAAACTATACAAACAGGAGTGAAGGAAAGAGGATCTTTTGTGGAGGACATATAGAAATGAAGAACCAGTGTGACCACCGCCATGTTCTCAAGAGATAAATTATAGCAAAGAGTCTATATCAAAGATAAAGATCTAGAATTTTCTTTTTTACTTCCTTTAAAACTGTCCATTCACAAATATTCCTTGAGAAATCTTTATGTACTCCAGGAAGTAAGCATAATCTCACATACAAAGACCATTGCTCTGGAGTGGCCTCCCACTCTTATAGAAGAGTTCTTCAATTTTGTTGTCTAGAATACCAACTTGATCATTAGTACTATCCATTCTACCATTCCGTGCACCCATTTAATTCTCCATTTAATTTTTTATCATGGCTATAGTATTATTAATATTCAAGAACTATTTCTAATCTTTGACAAATTTGTTTTTAGAGCATATGATTTTATGCTTTAAAGTACAGTTTCCTCTCAGATCTCAAGGATGCCATGTGAGTTTTCAATATTCTGTTCTGTTCCATAAATTATCTCCATTTTTACCAGCATTGCTCATTCAGTTCATCCTTTTCATTCCTTCTTTTTCTTGATATTGATTTTTCTCAATTGTCTGTTGCTCTTCACTTTTCAGTTCAGAAGTATGGATTGGACTAGTGTGGGTAGCTTGTTTACTCAAAATGTCCTTCTCTGAATGAAGGAGCTATTGTGAGTATTGTAGAAGTATAGGATGTGTGGACAGCATGCTTCCCCAGTTTATGCAAATTGTCACAGCAGTCCTATGGAGAAGCCAAATATCAGGAAGCCCCTATTAAGTGTCAAATAAAAATTTTTCTTTCAAAGAGGTATATTTCAATGGAGTTTACCCTTGGATGGAGCTGTCTTTTCTTTATTATCTTTGAATTTCAATAACTAAAATAGAAATTTGGATTTATCTTTCTTTCCTGTCTCTTCTTCCTTTATCTCTCTAGCTAATGTCTTCTCCCAATAACTCCCCAAAGCAGATCTCTTTTCTAGAGAAGGCATTACTTGAGTTTTAGCTTGGTAAAAGAAAGTCAGTACTGAAATCTCAAGAGTCCTGTTACAGAGAGATAAAGGACCCAAAAACCTGATTTTTCCAAGTGCTGATCTTTGGCTGATTTCCAAAGATTGCCCTAAAGCCTGTTCCTGATTTCCTTACATGTACTGATGTTGGGTTTGGAGTTTCTTGTAGGTACCACTAAAGGGCAGTTCTCCTCCCTCTCTGCCTTGGGTCTGCAATTTTCCCTTCTCAATTAGGCAATCTGTTTCCATGTATTTTCCATCTTCCAATAATTTTTTCAAAACTCTCTTCATACTACCAGTTTCCCTTTCTGTTATGTTTCTGTCAAACCTAATACAAGTATAGACACAGAAATGTAGAGAGATACACACATATCCACCTGTCTTTATACAATTTATGAGAATTAGAATAAGGTGAGGTAATGCATGCTCAGTTGAACACCTAAGAGACAGAAAACCCATTAGCTCTGTTTTTAAAGAGATGGATAGTGCAACATGTATCAATCCAAAATTCAAGTCTCCAAAGAAATTGTACACTTTAGATAGCAGCAGTACATACTCATTTTCTTCTGTCATGAGGATTCTGCTATAGAAAAAAGCAAGAACCTGTACTTTAACCTGTGCAGTTATGCCTTCTGCTCAGTAGTAGTCATGTGCTGTCAACCACTAGAGTACCTTTGAAAAATAACAAAAGCTTACATTAATAAAATTTTCTAAGGGTTTTTTTAAGTCGTTAAATTTGTGTCTTCCATGTCTTAGAGTCTTGAGAACCTGTCAAGTATTTGTGGAGATGAGTAGGATTATTTTAAAAAAGAAAGAAAATTGGTCAGATTATTTTGTTATTTAAAAGTAAAAATTAGATTCAAAGCTTGGAGAGAGGCAAAAAGATTTCTTGTAGAAAACTTCTTACATCTGACAGTGCACTATTTACTTAAAACCATTGCTTATTTGTAGATAACACCTCTTCTGTTTAATACTTCAGCTCAAAATTTAGCTTTTGAAGGAATTAAACTGTGTAATTCAAAGGTGAATGACTTTATTTTGATTTCAGATGATGGGGCGCTTCTTTAGTGGTTTGGCCCAGTCAGGAGCCTGGTGCTGCTTCGATGAATTTAATCGAATAGACATAGAAGTTTTGTCAGTGATTGCACAGCAACTCATCACCATTAGGAATGCCAAAGCCGCAAAAGTAAGGATTGGTCAATTCTCTATCTTAAGTTAGTAGCTAACACACAGCTTGTTGTATTTGAGGAAAGAAAATTCTAGATTTAGCCTATCTAGTTCATATTTCTGGTTTAATTGATGAATGCTACAGCAACAGGACTTAATTGGATGAATTAATTCTGCATCCAAGCAACACAGAGAAAAATCAGTGCTGTGACGATACAGAAACTATGAGATTCAGTTCCAAAGTAGTCTCATGCTGTCAACCTCCTAGAGTGCCTTTGAAAAATAACAAAAGCTTACATAAATAAAATTTTCTAGGGTTTTTTTTTAAAGTCTTCAGATTTGTGTCTTCCATGTCTTAGAGTCTTTAAGAACCTGTGAAGCTCTTCCTCACATATTCACACCCTGTTCCTCTGCTCTCCACTTCCTTTTTCTCTCCTTTCACTTCCTTTTTTGCGGGGAGGGGCATACTGGGGATTGAATTCAGGGGCACTCAACCACTGAGCCACATCTCCAGCCCTATTTTGTATTTTTAATTTAGAGACAGGGTCTAGCTGAGTTGCTTAGCACTTTGCTTTTTGCCAAGGCTGGCTTTGAACTCAAGATCCTCCTGCCTCAACCTACCAAGCCGGTGGGATTACAGGCATGTACCACTAAGCCGGCTCCCTGCCCTTCTTGTTTCTGTTTCTCTAAGATTGCCTCTTATGAACTTCACTGTCTTCATTATAGCCCCCAGGCTTAGCTTACTGCTGGTGGAAAAAATGGGTAGAAATCCTAGGAAATCCAAGAGGACCTTGGCTCTCCAGAGCTCACTGGACTAGAAAATCTAAGGAGTATAGGGTCAAATGAATGTTTGTAGTAGTCTTGTTATTTAAAGTTTGTTTCAGCCACATATGAATATGTTTTGAAGAAGGGGATATTGTAATGGAAGCTGATTGCAATGAAAGATGAGACCAAGACTCCTAATGCTCTGTATTGACCTTCTGAGCTTTAGTCACTGAAAGGCAGCAGTGACGCACAGCCCATACAAACCAAAATCCCTCCAAGCCCCTCAAGGGTCCCCCACTATTCCCTAGGCCCCATGTCAATAAAGCCTCAGATGTCCTCAAGCTCTATAAGTAAGGTTTTACCTGACAGAGCAGGGGACATTTCAACTCCCCCTCTGGAACAGGAACCACTCATATCAAAAGGGGCCCTGATAAAGAGTTGTTAAGTTTTTGGTTATTGTCTCTATAAAGAAACAAATTATAGAACAAATAAGAAGAAAAGAAATGAGGAATTAGACTTTAATAACTGATAAAAAGTCATTGTGGTATACTTTACATTTATCTCATCTTTACACCAAACTTTTGTGTAGTATATGGTACTTTCTCAAAGTTATAGGTAAGAAGGATTAAAAGTTAAAAAATATTTAGTAGACATCATAATACTAAGATACACACCTAAATCTATGTGACCCTGAAGTCTGAACTCCTTCATCTACCCACCCTCTTCCTTGCGACATACTCTGGGGATGTCTATATTAAAGACAAGGACTTTCAGATATAACCAGTAAATCATTATCATCCTGCTGAATAACTGAAAACAAAGCTGGAGGAGGATGGGGAGCAAAGACCAGAGAAAATAGAAGCACTGCCAGTTCAAGAGCTACCATGTGAGGGTTAGGGAAAGTAGGAGGACTCTGAGATTAACCAACCTTATCCTCAATTTCTAGTGGCCAGATGAAATACTTGGAGTGGGGTGCATCCCCTGGTATAGAAGAAATAAAGCACAGAGATGGAGGATTTGAACAGCACATTTAGTCTTTTAACATCAGGAGAATTGGCCTCATCTAGCAACGACACATTGCCCTAGCTCTGCCCTGGTCTTTCCCTTATTCCTCGTGTTTGTTATAGCACCTTCATACAGTGGCCCAACTAGAAACCCTGAATTTGCCTCTGTCTGTTATCAACCCAGAATCTAAAATGTCACCAAATTATATTAATTATACCTACTAGGTGCCTCTCATCCCCACTTAACACCTCTCAAATTCTGGCTTTCATCTTCTTGCTAGTGACAGTTCTTTAATAGCCTCCCTGTCTGTAGTTTGTCCAACCTCTCCACTACCATCTTTGTTCCTATCACTCTGCTTACAAGAATCCTCTGTTTCCCCTCAACCAGGGGACTAAAACTAAATTCTGCAGTTTAGTGTGCAAGACTCTAAATGCCCAGGCCCCAACCTAGCTATACTTTTACTTTGTAGCAAAGTAGATTGCTGGTCATTCCTGGAACATGCAGGGCTCTTTCTTCCTCCTGCTCATTTTGCCAGGAAAGGCTGCTCCTGCTTATGTAGCTGAAATGTCCTTCTTAATTGTTCAGGTCTCAAGCAAACTGCCTCTCCCAAGGGAGGCTTTGCTCATACCTCCACTATAATATTTTTAGCACCATGTTGTCATACTGTCTAAGTCTGAGGGCACACAACAAACCTAGAGCTTCTCAAGAGTCAAGTTTCCTTCAGCTCTGTGCCTCCATGGCTAACTTAGAGCCTCATCCACAATAAGTGCTTAACAAGCCTCTGCTGTTGAATGAAAGTGAAAAGGCACCAAAGATTAAGAATAGATTAGAATTTCTTGGAAAAAACCAGAAAGTGGGAGTGGAGAACGTTTAGTGACAGTTGAACTGAAGAGTCTAAGCAAAAGATATTGAGGCCTAGAAGATTTCAGGATTGGACCAGGAAAGAAGAGAAATATTGGTCAAGGAAGGGGCAGGGAAGCAGAGAATATGAAACACTGAACCCAGAGATTGGAAGTAGGTAGAATAGAATCAGAAGAGAAATGCTCCCTGTTGTCCCAACAACAGGATTCAGTAGTCTTTGCTTGAATGTTTCATGCTCAGTTATTATGTGAGAATTTACAAATGCCCGGAGAAGGGTTAATTTATACTTTCTTTTTAAATAGCTCTCTAGATTCATGTTTGAGGGAAGAGAAATAAAGTTGGTTATGACTTGTGCAGCCTTCATCACAATGAATCCTGGATATGCTGGCAGAACCGAGTTGCCAGATAATTTGAAGGCTCTATTTAGACCAATGGCAATGATGGTTCCAAATTATGCTTTGATTGCAGAGGTAAGCTTTCTATTTTTTTTTATTATTAAGAAGCAACATTTTCAACGTGATTTCTTTTATTGTAGATATGATTGTTATCACATAGAATGTTTATTCTGCATGTTTGGTTTTGGTAGTTGTTTTTTGCTGCAATTATAGTAGGCCCTTAAAACTGGAATAAATCCATGAGTTTCATTAACCAGTTCATTTGTGGTTTTATCAGTTCATCTCTAGAAATTAAAATGTAAGTATTGGTTCTTGAAATACTATATTATTCTCACTTCCCTTTATGCATTTTTTGTTGTTGTTAGAATCAAGGAATGCTGAGTAGAAACTATATTAATCAATATGATGGAAGGATTGGTTTGTCAGTCTATAATAATTAGTAAGAAAACAGTAATCACTAATAAATTAATTGTGATATTGTTTGTTCTACCTTTATCTAACAAGACATATTTTATTTCTAATTTCAATGGTATTTATTCCTTAATACTAGCTAAGAATAAATGTTCTTAAGTATCATATTTATTTTTCAAGGAACTTAGATTAAGGTACGGTCTGTATGCAATAAAGGGCACAGGCTCACAAGGGTAAAACTCAGTGAATTCTTACACATGTATTCATCTGTCTGACCACCAAGACCAAAATATTGTCAGACTCCAGGAGGCCCCTTATGTTCAGCACTGCTTTTCATAACGAGACACCACCCTTTTAAGAATGGAATTTCTTAGAAAACACAGATTATTCCTATAGCTAATAAATTCCTTTGATAACAGATAATTTTAAATATTCTCTATAAAGTTAAGGTAATTGATTAACATCAGAATAGACCATGCCAAGTCCTGTCATTGCAAGAATTACAGCTCAAAAGCTCAGTATCCTCAATAACTTTTGTAGGCATGGTGGGGTGGGGAAAGCAGTTAAGATGGGTGTTGGCTTCACTATGATTCTCTCTGTGGACATGGATGATTATTTCTTGCTCATTGTCCCACCTGGTAGAAACTAAACTGGGTTTAAAGCCCAGTGCAATATATTTTTTTCATCTCATATTTTGTACTATTGCTGTTAGTCAGTATTGAGGGGGCAAATTTAAAAATCTCATCTTCTGAATGTTACTCCTCTTGTTACAGATTGAGAATAGTCAGAGTCTGTCATCAATAAACATTTTTATCACCTGTGTGCAAAACACTGCAAATCAGTAATTAAAAGCAGTAAACAAAACAGACCTTTTAAGACATCTATTCATCCTTCAAATTCTGCAGTGGTTAGGGCAGATTATGGGTAAAAGGAAGGGTCCATTTCTACCTCCACTGTCAAAGATGTCAGGCTTTATTCAACTAATTTAACCAAGGATGCAGAAATTTTTCAGGAGCAAGGTAGTCTTATACGGAGAAGCTACAAATCTTTATGTAGCTTCCCTTGATTCCCAGGGAACCTAAAGAGAGCAAGTGGCCATCACTGGTACTCTCCACCAAGGTGGCCTTTTTGTCAGATTAGAGAAGTCCAATTCTTGATTTTGTACTCAGGAGTTACGATACCATCCAACCTCTATTTGTACATTTCCAAAAATTGAACTCTGCTATTCCTTGAACTAAAAGTCACCAAGCCCACATCTTCATTTATACAGAGAAAGAAAATCAATTTCCTGCTATTACCTATAATATTCTACCTGACCCCTTATTGTGGCCCTGAAAATTCTTTTCCCTTCACTCTTCACATGTCTTTATTAAATAATATAAAAACATTAAAAGGCATGAAGTCAAGAAGTTGATTTTTAATATATTGGTATCATACTAATATATTGTCATCAATACAATATAAGAAGTATTGTGTTAAATTTTTCTGTTCTAGGTAATCCTATATTCTGAAGGATTTGAATCCAGTAAAACATTAGCAAGAAAAATGACCCAGATGTATAAGCTTTGCAGTGAACAGCTCTCTCAACAGGATCACTATGATTTTGGCATGAGAGCTGTGAAGTCTGTATTGGTCATGGCTGGGTAAGAAACCAAATTAATTGAGAGTGAAACTTCCAAACTCTGTAATCAAATGCATTAAGTGGGTCACTCACAGGAGGCTCTTACAGCAACACTTAATCCATAGCAAGTGACTAATAAATGTTACTGGCTGCTTTTGCAGCATTCTTCCTGTGACTCTCCCATGATATGTGACAGATCTTCACTGAGTGCCAATATGGTTGCTCTCCTGAATCCAACTAGGCTTCAGCTTGCCGCAGTCTGGCTGGGCACATAATCACGAGCCACCACACAGCTTGAAGATTCAAACAGCAACTCTTTATTCCCAAACTCACACCAGCCGTCTACAATCACGTTCTGGGGAAATCCACGTTCTCTGCCCAAATCCACCTCCACTGGGCATCTGTCTTCCAAAAAATACTGTCTGAATCCCGTGAGAACTCAAGGGGAACTCAGGCAGAGGATAAGCCCTATTCCCAGCAGGAATAATCTTAAACCTTAAACCTGGAACCTAAACCGGGAACGCCCTAAGCCGCCTTGGTCCTTGAGCAAGGTCACCTACATTCAATGTCACTGCAACATGGGGTACGCTGGCAAGGAAATTGTCATACCCACTTGGCTAATGGCTCCCAGCATCAGCTAAGTTTCATTTTCCCTAAAGTCATAGCATATATTGGGTTTTAGTGTACAAAAGCCTTTGATATCATCAGACAGGATGACAAGACTTAAAAAGCACATAGTTTGATATGCATATATGCTAAGGTGATTTATACGTGTTGCCTTAAAAATCCCCAAGAGTTGAAAGAAATTTTGTCATCCTATTTTCAGTTCAGGTTTATGCCATACATTCTATCTCTGTTTTTGCAGTGCAATCCAAGATTGGACTACATTCTAGTTTCTAGCAAGGCAAGAAAATGAGGAATTTTCAAACCCTAAGTTTTCTCTTTATAACTACCTGAAATGACAATATCTGGAATCCCCAACTTGCCTGGAGTCTTTTGGAGACTCTAGTCTTTCTAGTCCTTCCTCTCAGGAATGACTCACTGACTCAGGCTCAGAACGTCCAGGGCCCCTGTTGTGTGTGATCCTGTAGCTTTGCACAAATCTCTTTTGCCCTTTCTAGACTCCATTCTTTCTTTTATCCTCCTAGATTCAGTACATATCCTCTTTACAGGATTGCCAATAAGGGACTAGGGAACTAAGAGTTCAAATACACTGAACAAAAAGTTCAGTGGACAAAACTGACAAATATTCAGTCATCTATACAATGTGGTAGGGCAAAATTGGGCTGTGCCAGTGGTTCACAAGAGTGTGATGGAAGATAGAAGACTTTCTAGAGAATAGAGTAAGTGGGCTAGGTTTTGAAAGGTAAGTTCAAGTGGACAAAAGAGCAAAGCAGGGCATTCTGGGCATTCAGGAAAAAAAGTAACAAGATGAGAGTCAAGGTGATGCATTCAAGGAACTATAAGCTAAAGTTGGATAAAAGTCTGGGTTAATGGGGAAGGGCATTTGAGAAGATGTTCTTCTCATTCTCCTCAAGACTATGTATCCAGTGCAGGACTTAACATGTGATGTAATAGAGATGGATACATTTTGGAAATAGAATGGGAATCATCCTGCAGCTTTCTACAAGCAGAAGCCCTGGCCCATAATTCCGGAAAATCACATTCCATCTCATGTTTTTGGAACATAGTCTGAAATATTTCCTTGAATTTAGGTCTTTAAAAAGAGAGAACCCAGACCTAAGCGAAGATGTGGTTTTGATAAGAGCTTTACGAGACTCCAACTTGCCAAAATTTCTAACAGATGATGCTATTCTGTTCAGGTAAGTTTCTAGACGTCACAGAATAAAGCATAGCTACCATATAGAGAAAAAGAATGGTCTTGTTTTCATTATTTCTAACAAATTAATAATTTCTCATCTTTTCTGAAGATATTTATAATACTAATTAAGAAATACTAGTTTACAATAAAGATACTCAACTTTTAGCATTATTCAAATCACTTTTTTTTCTCAAAATATTGATCACCAAGCTGTGTGCAAATTAGCTTTTGGTAAAATACTTTATCTAAGAGAAATTTCTAGCCTAAAAAAATCAGGCTTGGTCTTAACATAAATGTTATTGCTCCTATCCATTTTTTTATTATTTAATTTTATGTTTCTCCAACTTATATATGTGTATAGTCTTAAAAACAAAATAGTTTTGCAAATTAGTCTCATTGAAAACAATTACCTGCCTTTTGCCAACTACTACTTCTAAATACAATCATTTTTCAACAATTTTATTTTGTTATTCCCCTTCATACATCTCAGTACCATACTTATGTTGCTTCTTGATTTTTCAGTTTTAGATATTAAGTAATTAAATTGAAATGAGGATATGCAATGCACTTTTTTCCTTTCTACTCATCCTCTGTATGGCTAGATTATACTATGACTTGAGCTAAATAGCCAGTATTTTACAGAATTTTTTTAACTATATACATATTACCCACTGCTGAACAATGTTTTCTTTTCTATTAATTTATTCAGTTTTTCTGTAGTTATTCATTGTCTTGGTTTATTAGTTTTTATATGTGTGTGTATAATTAGAAATACATACACATTTGCCTAGGGGATATTCCCAGAAACAAGTTCCCTGGGTTTGCACATTTTTAATTTTAATAGATTTTATCAAATTGTCCTCCAGAGACATTTTATAATAATGTGTCTTAGAGTGGACTTGTTTCATAATAATGTGTCATAATTATGTGTCTTGGAGTGGATCTGTTGTGGTTTTGTATATTTAGAGTCCTATATGCCTCCCATATTTGATTTTCCATTTCATTCTTAAAGTTTGGAAATTTTCTGATATTATGTCATTGAAAAGATTTTGCATTCCTTTAGTTTATATATCAGAGCCTTCATCTATCCCAGGGAATCTTAGATTTAGCCTTTTAATGTTATCCTAGATTTCTTGAATATTCTGTTCATAATATCAACATCTTTTCTCTATGACCTACTTCATTTTAAAGAATAGTTTGTCTTCAAGGCCTGAAAATGTATATTCAAAGTGGTCTAATTTATTGCTGATGGTTTCCTTTGAATTTTTAATTTGGTTTATTAATTCCTTCAAGATTTTCTGTTTGGGAAGATGGCGGCGAAGGGAGTGCATCAGCCCCGTGTACCGCGTCACTGTGCGGGAGAATGACGAGTTAGAACTGCTAAAAGCTATCTTGTTAGGAATTTCCAGCAAAATTGGGGTGCTCCAAAACCTAGAGGAAGGATTTCCATCGCACGAGGACCAGCTACGTGGGCTCAAACGCGAGAGATTTGTCCACACGGAGGGTCACGCTGCTTATTCAGCAAATCGCCCTGTGGCTAGAGTCTGCGGCGTGCGCTGGGAAACGACGAGATAGCAACGCAAAGAAACAGCGCTGCGGATTCTGCGGGCTTATGCCAGCTGTGCAATCACCGTGCTCGGGGCTGAATTCTGGGTTTGAGACGGGGGAAGGAAGCGGTCCAATTCGGTTATCCACACCGGTCAGACCACAGAGGAAGCCAGCGGCCACCATCTTGGAGAGCTGACATCACCATCCCTGTTTTCGACTGATCACAGCTCATTCAGCCATAGAACAGGTAATTTCAGGCTGCCATTCGCCTGCGTCTCACAGACAAATTACTCAGGCTCAGTGCTAAAGAACCTGCGGAAACTGCTTCTTGGAGCCTGCTCCTATCAGAACATACACCGAGCCCGGAGAGGCCGAATTCCGGCTCCCGGAATTGCTCTGGCCCAGGGCTAAAGAACCCGCGGAAACTGCTTCTCGGTCTGGATCCTGCTGAATACTGTGGAGGTAAATACCAACCGAGCCTTCATAGGCAGTGGCAACAGGATTGAGACGGGGCTTGTGAGGGCCTGTCAGGATTCACCCGTTGCTTTGGTCACCCGGCAAAGGGAACGAGGTGCTGCCATTCGCATGGGATACCAACATGGCAGAGATATGATGTCATCAGAAAGCGGCGGAGGAGAGAACTTCATCGATACCAGCGGCGACAGAAACAGTTGGTCTCCTGGTAAAGAAAGTGAGTCACAAACACCCGAGTCTCTCTCACTTTGTCATCAAGCCAGAGGGGCAGAGCAGAGCCGCCGCCTGCGCCCGGAACAGGCCCAGCGGCCCGCCGGCGCGGTAGTCACGTCACCCCAATTGGAGTAGGGGCAGAGCAGAGCCAGCACCCGCGCCCGCAAGGTAGGCAGACCTGCAGCCGACCGGCGGGACAGGCCCAGTGGTCCGCGGGCGTGGTAGGAGGGGAAGAGCAAAGCTGCTGCCTGCGCCTGCAAGGTAGGCAGACCTGCGACCGACCGGCGGATCAGGCCCAGTGGCCTGCCAGCGTGGTACACACGTCACCCCAATTGGAGTAGGGGCAGAGCAGAGCCTTCGCCCGCGCCCGGAACAGGCCCAGCGGCCCGCCGGCGCAGTAGTCACGTCACCCCAATTGGAGTAGGGGCAGAGCAGAGCCGCCACCCGCGCCCGGAACAGGCCCAGCGACCTGCCGGCGTGGTAGTCACGACACCCCAATTGGAGTAGGGGCAGAGCAGAGCCGCCACCCGCGCCCGCAAGGTAGGCAGACCTGCGACCAACCGGCGGAATAGGCCCAGCGGCCTGCCGGCGTGGTACACACGTCACCCCAATTGGAGTAGGGGCGGAGCAGAGCCACCACCCACGCCCGGAACAGGCCCAGCGACCTGCCGGCGTGGTAGTCACGACACCCTAATTGGAGTAGGGGCAGAGCAGAGCCGCCACCCACGCCCGCAAGGTAGGCAGACCTGTGACCGACCGGCGGAACAGGCCCAGAAGCCTGCCGGCATGGTAGACACGTCACCCCAATTGGAGTAGGGGCAGAGCAGAGCTGCCGCCTGCGCCCAGAACAGGCCCGGCGACCCGCCGGCGTGGTAGTCATGTCACGCCAATTGGAGTAGGGGCAGAGCAGAGCTGCCGCCCGCACCTGCAAGGTAGGCAGACCTATGACAGACCAGCAGAGCAGGCCCAGGGGTCCGCGGGCGTGATAGACACGTCACACCAATTGGAGGAGGGGCAGAACAGAGCCGCCGCCCGTGCCTGCAAAGTAGGCAGACTTGCGACCGACTGGCAGAAGAGACGCAGCGGCCCGTCAGCGTGGTAGACAGATCACCCCAATTGGAGGAGGAGCACAGCAGCCGCCCGCCCCTGCAAGGGAGACTTTGCAACTATACAAGAGCAATATAGATATATAGGGGGAAAATTTCAAAAACACAACAGTTTCACCAAGCAGAAAGAAACGCGAGCAGTATGAAAAGACAAGGAAAGAAAGGACCACAAGCAATGCAGGTCAACTCAACTTTAGAAGAGGTAATAGCTACAGCAGATGGAATGTCAGATAAAGAATTCAGGATATACATGCTTCAGATGATCTGGAGTCTCAAGGAAGACATCAGACAGGAAAATCAGACAATGAAAGATCACTTCAACAATGAATTACATAAACAAATCCAAGAAGCAAAAGATCAACTATACAGGGAGATACAGGTTATAAAAAACAAACAAACAGAAATCCTAGAAATGCAGGAAGCAATAAACCAACTTAAAAACTCAATTGAGAATACTACCAGCAGAGTACAACACTTAGAAGATAGAACATCAGACAATGAAGATAAAGTATTTCAACTTGAAAAGAACATAGACAGCTCAGCAAGACTGTTAAGAAACCATGAGCAGAACATCCAAGAAATATGGGATAAAATCAAGAGACCAAATTTAAGAGTCATTGGGATACAGGAAGGGACAGAGTTTCAAACCAAAGGAATGAGCAATCTATTCAATGAAATAATACGAGAAAACTTCCCAGACTTGAAGAATGAGACAGAATCCCAAATCCTAGAAGCCTACAGGACGCCGAATGTGCAAAATCATGAGATCCACACCTAGACACATTATAATGAAGATGCCCAACATACAGAATAAGGAGAGAATTTTAAAAGCTACAAGAGAAAGGAAGCAGATTACATTTAGGGGTAAACCAATCAGGATAACAGCTGATCTTTCAACACAGACTCTGAAAGCTAGAAGATCCTGGAATAACATATTTCAAACACTGAAAGAAAATGGGTTCCAACCAAGAATTGTGTATCCAGCGAAATTAAGCTTCAGGATGGAAGGTGAAATTAAAACCTTCCACGATAAACAAAAGTTAAAAGAATTTGCAGCTAGAAAACCATCTCTTCTAAACATCCTCAGCAAAACATTACAGGAAGAGGAAATGGAAAATAACAATGAAAACCAACAGTGGGAGGTAGGACAGTAAATGGGGGAAAATAATCAAAGAGGAAAACAAACCATGTTTAGTAACATAAATAAACAAATATGGCTGGAAGAACAACCCATATCTCAATAATAACCCTAAATGTTAATGGCTTAAACTCACCAATTAAGAGACACAGGCTAATAGAATGGATCACAAAACAAGACCCAACAATATGCTGCCTACAGGAGATACATTTGATAGGAAAAGACATACATAGGCTGAAGGTGAAAGGTTGGGAAAAATCATATCACTCATATGGACTTCGGAAACAAGCAGGAGTGTCCATACTCATATCAAATAAAATAGATTTCAAGCCAAAGTTAATCAAAAGGGATAAAGAGGGACACTACATACTGCTCAAGGGAATCATACACCAACAAGACATAACAATCATAAATATATATGCCCCAAACAATGGTGCAGCTATGTTCATCAAACAAACTCTTCTCAAGTTCAAGAGTCTAATAGACCACCATACAATAATCATGGGAGACTTCAACACACCTCTCTCACCACTGGACAGATCTTCCAAACAAAAGTTGAATAAGGAAACTATAGAACTCAATAACACAATTAAAAACCTAGACTTAATTAACATATATAGAATATACCACCCAACATCAAGCAGTTACACTTTTTTTCTCAGCAGCACATGGATCCTTCTCAAAAATAGATCATATATTATGTCACAGGGCAACTCTTAGACAATATAAAGGAGTACAGATAATACCATACATCTTATCTGATCATAATGGAATGAAACTGAAAATCAATGATAAAAGAAGGAAGGAAAAATCATGCATCACTTGGAGAATGAACAATAGGTTACTGAATGATCAATGGGTTATAGAAGACATCAAGGAGGAAATTAAAAAAATTCTTAGAGATAAATGAAAACACAGACACAACATATCGGAATCTATGGGACACATTGAAAGCAGTTCTAAGAGGAAAATTCATTGTTGGGGGTTCATTCCTTAAAAAAAGAAAAAACCAACAAATAAATGATCTCATACTTCATCTCAAAATCCTTGAAAAAGAAGAGCAAAACAACAGCAAAAGAAGTAGAAGGCAAGAAATAATTAAAATCAGAGCAAAAATTAATGAAATCGAAACAAAAGAAACAATTGAAAAAATTGAAAAAACTAAAAGTTGGTTCTTTGAAAAAATAAATAAAATTGACAGACCCTTAGCCATGATAACGAAGAGAAGAAGAGAGAGAACTCAAATTACTAGCATACGGGATGAAAAAGGCAATATCACAACAGACACTTCAGAAATACAGAAGATAATCAGAAATTATTTTGAATCCTTATACTCCAATAAAATAGAAGATAGTGAAGGCATCGATAAATTTCTTAAGTCATATGATCTGCCCACATTGAGTCAGGAGGATATAGACAACCTAAACAGACCAATATCAATTGAGGAAATAGAAGAAATCATCAAAAGACTACCAACTAAGAAAAGCCCAGGACTGGATGGGTATACAGCAGAGTTTTATAAAACCTTTAAAGAGGAACTAATACCAATACTTTTCAAGCTACTTCAGGAATAGAAAAAGAGGGAGAACTTCCAAATTCATTCTACGAGTCCAACATCACCCTGATTCCTAAACCAGACAAAGACACTTCAAAGAAAGAAAACTACAGACCAATATCTCTAATGAACCTAGATGCAAAAATCCTCAATAAAATTCTGGCGAATCAGATACAAAAACATATCAAAAAAAATGTGCACCATGATTAAGTAGGATTCATCCCTGGGATGCAAGGCTGGTTCAATATACGGAAATCAATAAATGTTATTCACCACATCAATAGACTTAAAAATAAGAACCATATGATCATCTCAATAGATGCAGAAAAAGCATTCGACAAAGTACAGCATCCCTTTATGTTCAAAACTCTAGAAAAACTAGGGATAACAGGAACATACCTCAATATTGTAAAAGCAATCTATGCTAAGCCTCAGGCTAGCATCATTCTGAATGGAGAAAAATTGAAGGCATTCCCTCTAAAATCTGGAACAAGACAGGGATGCCCTCTCTCTCCACTTCTGTTCAACATAGTTCTCAAAACACTGGACAGAGCAATTAGAGAGACGAAAGAAATTAAAGGCATAAAAATAGGAAAAGAAGAACTTAAATTATCACTATTTGCAGGTGACATGATTCTATACCTAGCAAACCCAAAGGGGTCTACAAAGAAACTATTAGAGCTAATAAATGAATTCAGCAAAGTGGCAGGCTATAAAATCAACACGCATAAATCAAAGACATTCCTGTATATCAGCGACAAATCCTCTGAAATGGAAATGAGGACAACCACTCCATTCACAATATCCTCAAAAAAAAATAAAATACTTGGGAATCAACCTAACAAAAGAGGTGAAAGACTTATACAATGAAAACTACAGAAGCCTAAAGAGAGAAATAGAAGAAGATCTTAGAAGATGGAAAAATATACCCTGTTCATGGATAGGCAGAACTAACATCATCAAAATGGCGATATTACCAAAAGTTCTCTATAGGTTTAATGCAATGCCAATCAAAATCCCAACGGCATTTCTTGTAGAAATAGAGAAAGCAATCATGAAATTCATATGGAAAAATAAAAGACCCAGAATAGCAAAAACAATGCTAAGCAAGAAGTGTGAATCAGGTGGTATAGCGATACCAGACTTCAAACTATACTACAGAGCAATAGTAACAAAAACAGCATGGTACTGGTACCAAAACAGGCGGGTGGACCAATGGTACAGAATAGAGGACACAGAAACCAATCCACAAAACTACAACTATCTTATATTTGATAAAGGGGCTAAAAGCATGCAATGGAGGAAGGATAGCATCTTCAACAAATGGTGCTGGGAAAACTGGAAATCCATATGCAACAAAATGAAACTGAATCCCTTTCTCTCGCCATGCACAAAAGTGAATTCAAAATGGATCAAGGAGCTTGATATCAAATCAGAGACACGCCGTCTGATAGAAGAAAAAGTTGGCTACGATCTACAGTCGGTGGGGTCGGGCTCCAAATTCCTCAATAGGACACCCATAGCACAAAAGTTAATAACTAGAATCAACAAATGGGACTTACTCAAACTAAAAAGTTTTTTCTCAGCAAAAGAAACAATAAGAGAGGTAAATAGGGAGCCTACACCCTGGGAACAAATCTTTACTCCTCACACTTCAGATAGAGCCCTAATATCCAGAGTATACAAAGAACTCCAAAAATTAGACAATAAGAAAACAAACAACCCAATCAACAAATGGGCCAAGGACCTGAACAGACACTTCTCAGAGGAGGACATACAGTCAATCAACAAGTACATGAAAAAATGCTCAACATCTCTAGCTGTCAGAGAAATGCAAATCAAAACCCCCCTAAGATACCATCTCACTCCAGTAAGATTGGCAGCCATTAGGAAGTCAAACAACAACAAGTGCTGGCGAGGATGTGGGGAAAAGGGTACACTTGTACATTGCTGGTGGGACTGCAGATTGGTGCAGCCAATTTGGAAAGCAGTATGGAGATTTCTTGGAAAGCTGGGAATGGAACCACCATTTGACCCAGCTATTCCCCTTCTCGGTCTATTCCCTAAAGACCTAAAAAGAGCATGCTACAGGGACACTGCTACATCGATGTTCATAGCAGCACAGTTCACAATAGCAAGACTGTGGAACCAACCTAGATGCCCTTCAATAGACGAATGGATAAAAAAAATGTGGCATTTATACACAATGGAGTATTACTCTGCATTAAAAAATGACAAAATCATAGAATTTGCAGGGAAATGGATGGCATTAGAGCAGATTATGCTAAGTGAAGCTAGCCAATCCCTAAAAAACAAATGCCAAATGTCTTCTTTGATATAAGGAGAGTAACTAAGAACAGAGTAGGGACGAAGAGCAGGAGAAGAAGATTAACATTTAACAGGGATGAGAGGTGGGAGGGAAAGGGAGAGAGAAGGGAAATTGCATGGTAATGGAAGGAGACCCTCAGGGTTATACAGTGGAGGAGATAGAGAGAGAGGAGGGGAGGGGAGGGGAGAGGTGGGGAGGGGGGAGGGTGGAGGATGGGAAAGGCAGCGGAGCACAACAGACACTAGTATGGCAATTTGTAAATCAATGGATGTGTAACTGATGTGATTCTGCAATCTGTGTATGGGGTGAAGGTGGGAGTTCATAACCCACTTGAATCAAAGTGTGGAATATGATATGTCAAGAAATTTGTAATGTTTTGAACAACCCACAATAAAAAATTAAAAAAAAAATAAATTAAAAAAAAATGGCGATATTACCAAAAGTTCTCTATAGGTTTAATGCAATGCCAATCAAAATCCCAACAGCATTTCTTGTAAAAATAGAGAAAGCAATCATGAAATTCATATGGAAAAATAAAAGACCCAGAAGAGCAAAAACAATGCTAAGCAGGAATTGTGAATCAGGCGGTATAGCCATATCAGACTTCAAACTATACTACAGAGCAATAGTAACAAAAACAGCATGGTACTGGTACCAAAACAGGCGGGTGGACCAATGGTACAGAATAGAGGACACAGAAACCAATCCACAAAACTACAACTATCTTATATTTGATAAAGTGGCTAAAAGCATTCAATAGAGGAAGGATAGCATCTTCAACAAATGGTGCTGGGAAAACTGGAAATCCATATGCAACAAAATGAAACTGAATCCCTTTCTCTCACCATGCACAAAAGTTAACTCAAAATGGATCAAGGAGCTTGATATCAAATCAGAGACACGCTGTCTGATAGAAGAAAAAGTTGGCTACGATCTACAGTCGGTGGGGTCGGGCTCCAAATTCCTCAATAGGACACCCATAGCACAAGAGTTAATAACTAGAATCAACAAATGGGACTTACTCAAACTAAAAAGTTTTTTCTCAGCAAAAGAAACAATAAGAGAGGTAAATAGGGAGCCTACACCCTGGGAACAAATCTTATTCCTCACACTTCAGATAGAGCCCTAATATCCAGAGTATACAAAGAACTCAAAAAATTAGACAATAAGATAACAAATAACCCAATCAACAAATGGGCCAAGGACCTGAACAGACACTTCTCAGAGGAGGACATACAGTCAATCAACAAGTACATGAAAAAATGCTCAACATCTCTAGCTGTCAGAGAAATGCAAATCAAAACCCCCCTAAGATACCATCTCACTCCAGTAAGATTGGCAGCCATTAGGAAGTCAAACAACAACAAGTGCTGGCGAGGATGTGGGGAAAAGGGTACACTTGTACATTGCTGGTGGGACTGCAGATTGGTGCAGCCAATTTGGAAAGCAGTATGGAGATTTCTTGGAAAGCTGGGAATGGAACCACCATTTGACCCAGCTATTCCCCTTCTCGGTCTATTTCCTAAAGACCTAAAAAGAGCATGCTACAGGGACACTGCTACATCGATGCTCATAGCAACACAATTCACAATAGCAAGACTGTGGAACCAACCTAGATGCCCTTCAATAGAAGAATGGATAAAAAAAATGTGGCATTTATACACAATGGAGTATTACTCTGCATTAAAAAATGACAAAATCATAGATTTTGCAGGGAAATGGATGGCATTAGAGCAGATTATGCTAAGTGAAGCTAGCCAATCCCTAAAAAACAAATGCCAAATGTCTTCTTTGATATAAAGAGAGTAACTAAGAACAGAGTAGGGACGAAGAGCATGAGAAGAAAATTAACATTAAATAGGGATGAGAGGTGGGAGGGAAAAGGAGAGAGAAGGAAATTGCATGGAAATGGAAGGAGACCCTCAGGGTTATACAAAATTACATACAAGAGGAAGTGAGGGGAAAGGGAAAACAATACAAGGGGGAGAAATGAATGACAGTAGACAGGGTAGAGAGAGAAGATGGGAGGGGAGGGGAGGGGAGGGGAGGAGAGGGGGGATAGTAGAGGATAGGAAAGGCAGCAGAATACAACAGACACTTGTATGGCAATATGTAAATCAATGGATGTGTAACTGATGTCATTCTGCAATCTGTATATGGGGTAAAAATGGGAGTTCATAACCCACTTGAATCAAAGTGTGAAATATGATATGTCAAGAACTATGTAATGTTTTGAACAACCAACAATAAATATTTAAAAAAAAAAGATTTTCTGTTTGGTTCTGTTTCAGAATCTCTATCTCTTTATTGAAGTGATCTTTCACTTCTTGGTATTTTCTGATTTCACTGCTTATGTCATCTTTTATCTCATAGAACAGTTTAACTCTGAACTTTCTCAATTCCTTCTCTGACATTTCCTCTGCTGTGGTGTCAACAGTCTGTTGTTGAGGCATTCTGGGTTGTTTGGGATGGTTTGGTCCCTTGCTTTTTTATGTTGTTTGTATGTCTACTCTTCTATCAGTATAGTTCTGGCTTCTTCTTTTAAGTGAAGGACTATTTTGTGAATTAATTTTTTTAATTCAATGTGGGACCTCTTCTACTCCCCACTTTAAGAGATGCCACTGAGCCCTATTTACTATAATGACTTCTGAGCCATGCCTCATTCTACTCAACCTTATAAGATCAAAAACTTGCTGCAATTGTTCTCTATGGTCCTCAATTTCAGGCATAAACCTATAATAAAATTCTGGAACAGGTTAAAATATTAGTTGTTAAATTTGGTAAACTTATTATAACCTTAAGTATGAACTAAAAGGAGAGAGCATGAAAGATTAGGGGGTGAGAGAGAGAGAGAGAGAGAGAGAGAGAGAGAGAGAGAGAGAATGAGAATGAATAAAAGGGTAATTTACATGAAGGTTGAAAGCAGAAATAGATGAATGGATGTTATTTGAGGTAGTACCAGATAGTACAAGTATAGTGGGTAAGAGAAGCAGGTATAAACTAGAACTAGGAACACAAATATAGGTAGATTGATTCCAATTGATGTTTTAAACCATTAGATGGAATATATTCAAATGGGTTGAGGGTACAATGTTGGCTATTGGGTTAACAATTATCATTCGAGTTAAGTTATTTATATAATCAAAATTGATATTAGAGTACTTTATAGCATACCATGTCAAGGTGAAGAAAATTCTTGTTGAATCTGGTTTGGACATTTAGCAGATGTCCATCAGTCTTTAACTATGGATCTCTTCTGAGTTGCAGGGGCACAAGAGCCAGTTCCCTAGTTGCTATAAACCTCCTACCAGCAGCTTCTGGTTTGTCAGCTCAGGGGCCTGCACCTCACTGCTCAGAGAGTGTACTGTTGTGGATTGGCTGATTCTGTTGTGTGTAATAGTTTATAATTCAGCTTCTGAAGTGCCCCTGTGTGTGTTGTGGGTACCTATTCTCCTCTACTGGATCCTTTTTGCAGAAGTGAAGATCCTGGTGGCTGTCTGTGAACATAGAAACTCTGGTTGTGGATTTTCTGTGAATGATCTGTGGTACAGAGGTATTACCCTGGCTGATGTTGCTCTCTGAGGTACTGTCTGAAGGGTTTCCAGTGGTTCACTTGGATTCTCATTTCTGCTGCCCTGGGCTGTGAATGGCCGGAATTGATTCTCTATGTTTTCTAAATCTGATGCAAGGTCCTACAGGTATCCACAGTGCCTCCCCACGTTGTCAGTGACTGAGGCCTGGTGAATCTATTTTCCTTTTTGGGAGGCCAAAGATGCTTCATTGTTGTCTTAGTCAAGCAACGGAGTGAATGCTATGTAGGGAGGGAAAGAGGGTGGGGGTTTCTGCAATTTATGGCTAGTAGTGGTCCTTATAGAAGTTCTTTCTGGATGGATTTATAAGAGGTCCCACTGCAGGGGGCTTCCCTCTGCTTTAATTTGCAGCTGTCTGGGCATGGGAAGTCACCATGCTGATTTAAGAACTTAGCTGGTTGCAGATTCCCAGCTCTTTACACAATTTGGTTTTAAGCTATTTGTACTGTTTAAGAAGCCTTCTATATTACCATTGCAGTTTAAATTTGGTCTTTTCAACAGTTTTTAAGTGAGTGAGCTTAAAAGAATGTCCGCTCCCCACCCTTTCTCTCTCTGGTGCCCTTCAGTTTCGGGTCAAGTTCTGAGTTTTTTATCTACTCTGGTAACCTATCTTCCAGTCCCTTCAGGTCTCAAACTTTGTAATGATGATACTTAGAGGATTTATTTTGCCACCTACCTCTCAATTCTGCTTTTCCTTTACTGCCTCCTTTCTGTGTTGTGATAAGATCAGGACTCACTGCCTAGCTCACTTCTGCCATCTTCCTTCACGTCCACAACCTTATACATTTAATATCCTTAAAGCATGTTTTTATTGTGCTCTTTTCTTGTAAGAACTCATAACCTTGATCTGACATAAACATTGGAAAAATACAAGTCTCTGATTCATTCTTTAAGTTTATGTATAAAGCCTTTAATCTCATATAAATATATTTTTTGTCTGTTTGGTTTTATGTTTTCACTCTATCAACATTTTTTTTCAGTTGTAGACTTCCTGTGTTTCTTAGATCTCCTTACCACAATATAGCAAAATTCATTTTTTCCACACTTTCACCTTATACTTTTGTCACTTTATGTAAGGTCTTTACTGTATATCAAGTGTATTTGTGTATAAAATATAAGGTAGAGATTTAATTTCTTTTCTCCCATACAAACATTCCCTTAAAAATGTTCCTCAAAGAAACAGCCAACTTTTCCCTTTCTCCCTTTTTTACCCCGTATTCATTGTCTACTTAAATTCTCATCTACTTTTCTGAATATCTATATATAGTTATAAGTGTAGGTAAATACATTTGGAAAAAGTTGAGACACAAATATAATTTTTAAAATAAATTTATAAATTTATCACCTTCTATGTGTTCGGTACCATACCACATACTATTAGCAATACAGAAACATAAGACATATTGCATATCCTCAGAGAGTTCCTATTATATTAAGAACATTGGTCTACTGTACAGGAAACAAAATTATACGAGATATCAGAGAAAAATGATTGCTTCTGTTACAGCATATAGGACAAACTAATATTGTGCATATTCAGAAGAATCAAGTAATTGTAGAAATATGAGAAAGTATCAATTACCACTGCTTCCTAATAAATTTTATTTTTGTTTTCTCAGTGGAATCATATCCGATCTTTTTCCTGGAGTCCAAATTCCAGAACATGACTATGGTATTTTGCAGTCAACAATTGTGGATGTCATGAATGGAAAAAACCTTCAGCCTGAAATCTGTATGGTTGAAAAAGTGATACAGTTCTATGAAACTATGCTTGTGAGGCATGGTGTTATGTTAGTTGGGCCAACAGGAGGTGGCAAGACCACAGTTTACCAAATACTAGCAGAAACTTTAGGGAATTTACGAAAACTTGATTTAGGCAATCCTTTTTATCAAGCAGTTAAAACGTATGTTCTTAATCCTAAATCAATCATGATGGGTGAATTATATGGTGAAGTTAATAACATAACCTTAGAATGGAAAGATGGTTTGATGGCACTAAGTGTCCGAGCAGCTGTGAATGATACTTCAGAAGACCATAAATGGATCATCAGTGATGGACCAGTGGATGCTCTTTGGATTGAAAACTTAAATACAGTATTGGATGATAACAAGATGCTTTGCCTGGCTAACAGTGAAAGGATTAAACTCACACCTCAGATCCACATGCTCTTTGAGGTAAATGTATGACTTACTGTGGAATGAAATCATTCCTTAAAATTGGCATGCCATCATTAATTTTTTTACTGATGTATAATTTACCATCTGTGCTATTTTGTTTACTTAATAAGTACCTATTAAATTATCCTTTTGAAATAGTTGCCAATCCTGAAAAAGCTTCTTAAATGTTCCTGTCTCTATAAATGGGAAATAGAATTAATTCTGGTTTTCCTAGCACTTGGTTTCTTTGAAATTTTTCCTCATTAAACAATATTATTTTATATGAATAAATTATCCTACTGTGGTATGAATGTTTGGCAAGAAATTAGAGAAAGGATGTGGAACCAAATACTGCTACAAAATATGGAAGAGACCACTCAAGGTCTAGTCATTCATTAATTACTGATTAAATGTCCACTGTGTACTATGAATTTGGCTAGCTATTGGGACACAAGAATGAGAAAAGTAAAGAGAAGAAAAGAAAAATAAATAAATGCCTATTCCTTCTGATATTTTTTTCCTATACTGGGGATTGAACCCAGGGATGCTTTACTACTGAGCTACACCACCAGCTCTTTTTTTTTTCCTTCTTTGAGACAGGACCTCACTAAATTGCCCAAACTGGTTTTGAACTTGTAATCCTCCTGCCTCAGCCTCCTGAATTGCTGGGATTACAGGTGTGTGCCACTACACCCAGCTCTTGCCCATAAGGATTTGACAATTTCCTCCTACACTCATTTTTTTTACCCTATGCCTCACTTACATTTGCTTCTCCATTTCGTATTACTTATTGCCCTCCCACTGTCCTCCACATGAAGCCTTTTGGTGTTAAACTTTAAAAGGTCTGAATCACTACCACTGAAATTGGATGAATAAGAAAGTATAATTAGCTATTTCCTGTTCAACTTTTTTCAATTTTAGGTGCAAGATCTAAAGGTTGCCTCTCCTGCAACAGTCAGTCGATGTGGAATGGTGTTTGTGGATCCCGAAGAACTAAAATGGATGCCTTATGTTAAAACATGGATGAAGCGGGTTTCTAAAAAGGTAAGTGCAATCAAATGTGCAACCAGATGTTTCCCAGTATCTTCATCTGTTGGGGCTCACACTTCCCCAGAGTGTACAAATAGCAGTAGGTTATAGCAGCATTGTTCTCAGTTGAGGAAATTTTATTTTGTCCTTCTCCCTAAGAATTCCTGGGTCTTCCAGGAATGTTTATATACTCCCCAAGTCTTTCCTCATTACTTGTTACCTCAGCCTGCCAGCCTGCAGAGTCACTCTGCTTCCAGTCTGCTCTTCCTGCCTTCTGACAGTAGAAACACAAGCCACTTCCTGAGTCCCTAAAAATACAGATAGAATAAGACTGAACCATGGAAAGGCTTTGCAGAAGGCACAAGGGTAAAAAGAGGAAATCACTATGAATAAAAAGAACTGTTAAATACAAACACTAACTGGATTTTATATTTTAGGAACCCCCAACACCTCTGAGAGCCAGAAAGGAAAGAAAAGTTTCCACCCTTGTCATAGGTGCAAGACCCATGACACATTCTGACCTCAGATTTATAGTTCCACTCCAAATGAAGGAAATCCTATACATTATTATCCAAAACAACTCAGTTCCATGCTAGCCTCTGAATTTCCTGCATTCTAAAATAGGATTTTTTCTTTACCTTAACAACATTTTAACATTTATAATAATTCTCACTATCCCATTACTTCTCCAAGGGAACAATCTTCTTCTCTGCCTCTCCCACTCCAAAGATGAATTAGAGCAAGAGAAAGAAGAGAAAGGAAAGAGAAAGAGATAAGGGGGGATGGTGATAAATGAGGAGATGGACTAGAGGGAACTATCTTTCTCCATTGCAATGGCCTTTGCTCTTTGTCAAAAATAAGTTGACCATATTTGTACAGGCATCTTTCTGAGCTCTATTCTGTTCCATTGATCTATTTTTTAATCCTTTTTCCACGTCTTGTTATTATAGCTTTATACTAAATCTTGAAGTTGGGTTTTGTCAGAACTTCAGCTTTGTTCTTCAGGGTTGTTTTGGTGATTTGGGGGGTTTGCCTTTTTGTATAAACTTTAGAATCAGTTTTTCAGTATCTATAAAGAAATTTGCTAGGAATTTGATTGTTGAATTTATAGGTGAAATTTAGAGAAACTGACATCTTAACACTAATCTTCCTAGATATGAACATGGTTTATCTGTTCATTTATTTAGGTCTATTTGGCTTCTTTTATCAGAGCACTGTAGTTTTTCTCATGTAGATCTAGTACATGTTTTATTGGATTTAAAGTTATTTCATTTTTAATGCTAATATATAATCATGTTATATTTTTTATTTCAAATTCCACATATTTTTCATTTATACTTGACTTCTTTATATTAACCTATATCGGGCAAACTTACTATCATTATTGGTTCCAGTTTTGTTTTGTTATTTGGGGGTAGATTTTATATATAGACAATCATGACATCTGTGAACAAAGTGTTTTACTTCTTTCTTTCCAATCTGTATGACTTTTATTTCCTTTTATTGCTCTATTGCATTAGCTAGGGCTTCTAGTTGAATAAGACTGTTAAGGGGGCTGAATTCATTTTTAAATCTTTGGAAATTATTCCTTTTTGCCTGACAGGGAGATACTTAAATGATATCTTCTGTGTTTCTTCTTTTTTAATTGTTTTTAATTATAAAAGGTTGTCAGTAAAGAAGAGTGCATGAAATATGTATTGGCAGTTTAAGAAATAATTATAAAATGAACACCTCTGTACCCATTATCAAACCAAGAAGTAGAATGTTTTCAACTCTCCAGTAATTCTTTCCTGTGTTCCTTCCTAACCATATAAGGTTCCCTTAAAATTTGTTTCATACTTTATGATGCTTATATCCTCGGGTCTAAAGGTTACTGAATGCATTGAATATATGGATTTTAGCCAACTCCTTTCTAAACATAATGATATGTTTCATCTGATTTTGTTAAACTTTTATTTATTTGTTTCATTTTTAGCTGAATGAGGAAGCCCAAGAATATATATTGAACCTTTTCCAACGTTATGTTGATGAAGGTTTACATTTTATCAACAAAAAGTGCACCCAAGCAATCCCACAAGTGGACATCAGCAAAGTTACTACCCTCTGTTGCTTATTAGAGTCTTTGATATTGGGAAAAGATGGAATTAACTTGACAATGGTATGAAGGGTTTTCTTACTGTTGTGAAGCTAAGAAAATGAAATATTGTATAGATTCTTTGCAAATAATTAACTCTAAATTTTCTGAAATATAGGTCATTGATTTTCAAGTTAATTTTTCAGAGAAGTAATGACTATTATTAGTTTCAAAGAAGCTCAAAGTTAGAAGAAATGTTAGAGGTCCTATAGTTTAGTCCTCTACTCAATTTTCAATTCACATGCAGTGTACAACATAGTCTCAATCTGCTTAAATAACTTTATGCATGCATTTAGAAAAGTTATAATAGGCAGCTAAAAGACAACTTTGAGCTGTTCTTCCTACATATGCCTTTTCATTCATTGTCTCTTCAATATTTAATTATGTAGATAAGAAAATTCCATTTTGTGAGCCATTAAACATATGTGGTACAACTTAAGATTTTTCTTATGTTTATTTATGAAATATTAAAACTATTTTCTTTATTTTTTAGGAACAAGTGAAATTGAACACTGTGCTATGCCAGACATTTGTATTCTGTTACTTATGGTCTTTGGGTGGAAACCTAAATGAAAATCATTGGGATTCTTTTGATACATTTATCAGAACACAATTTGATGATAACCCTGATGCCAGAGTAAGAACTTTTGATATTTATTTTTTAGTTATCGGCAGACACAACATCTTTGTTTGTATGTGGTGCTGAGAATCGAACCCGGGCCGCACGCATGCCAGGCGAGTGCGCTACCACTTGAGCCACATCCCCAGCCCTATTTTTTTATTTTTTAATTTGTTCTAATTAGTTATACATGACAGTAGAATGCATTGTAACACATTGTATACAAATGGAGCATAACTTCTCCTTCCTCTGGCTGAACATTGTGTAGAGTCACACCAATGGTGTAAACATACATGTATATCGGGTAATAATGTCCATCTCATTCCACCATCCTTCCCATCCCCATACTCCATCCCTTCCCCTCACTCCCCTTTGTACAATCCAAAGTTCCTTTATTATTCCCCACCCCTGCCCATTATGGAGTAGCATTCACTTACCAGATAAAACATTTAGGCTTTGGGTTTGGGCATTTGGCTTATTTTACTTAGAATGATATTCTCCAGCTCAATCCATTTGCCTGTAAATGCCATAATTTCATCTTCTTTAAGGGTGAGTAATATTCAGTTATGCATATGTACCACAATTTTCTTTATCCAGTCATCTGTTAAAGAGCATTTAATTGGTTTATCTATTGTGAATTGAGTTGCTATAATCATTGATGTAGCTGCATTACTATAGTATGCTGACTTTAAGTCCTTTGGGTACAAACCAAGGAGTAGGATAGCTGGGTCAAATAGTGGTTTCATTCCAAGTTTTCTAAGGAATCTCCATACTCCTTTCCAGAGTGGTTGCACCAATTTTCAGTCCCACCAGCAATCTAAGAGTGTCCCTTTTCTCCCACATCCTCACCAACACTTACTGTTGCTTGTATTCTTGATAATTGCTATTCTGACTGGAGTCAGATGAAATCTTAGTTTTGATTTGCATTTCTCTAATTGCTAGAGATGTTAAACATTTTTTCATATGTTTGTTGATCAATTGTATTTCTTCTTCTGTGCAATGTCTGTTCAGTTCCTTAGCCCATTTATTGATTGGGTTATTTGTTTTTTTAGTATTAAGTTTTTTGAGTTCTTTATACATGCTGGAGATTAGTGCTCTATCTGATGTGCTTGTGGTAGATTTTCTTCCATTCTTTAGGCTCTCTCTTCATGTTATTGATTGTTTCTTTTGCTGAGAAGAAGCTTTTTAGTTTGAATCCATCCCATTTATTGAGTCTTGCTTTTACTCTTGCCCTTTAAGAGTCTGGTTAGGGAAGTCAGTTCCTAAGCCATCATGGTGGAGATTTGGTCCTACTTTTCCCTTTATTGGGCACAGGGACTCTGTTCTAGTGCCTAAGTCTTTGATCCACTTTGAGTTCATTTTAATGCAGGGTGAGAGATAAAGGTTTAATTTCATTTTTCTACATATGGATTTCCAGTTTTCCCAGCTCCATTTGTTGAATGGGCTATTCTTTCTCTAATGTATCTTTTTTTGGTGCCTTTGTCTAGTATCAGATAACAGTATTTATGTGGGTTTGTGTCTGTGTCTTCTATTCTGTGCCATTGGTCTACATGTATATTCTGGTGCCAATTACTATGCCATTTTTGCTATTATTGCTCTGTAGTATACTTTAAGGTCTGATATATTGTGATGCCTCCTATTTGCTAATGAATGCTTTGGCTAATCTGGGTCTCTTATTTTTCCAAATGATGAACACTACTGAAATGCAGAAAATAATTAGAAACTATTGAAAATTTATACTCCAATAAAGCAGACAATCTCAAAGACATCAACACTTTTCTAGAGACATATGAACTACCCAAACTTAATCAAGAGGGAATACACAATTTAAATAGATCAATTTCAAGCAATAAAATAGAAGATACTATCAAAAGCTTACCAACCAAGAAAAGCCAAGGACCAGACAGATTATCAGCCAAGTTCTACAAGACATTTAAAGAAGAATTAACACCAGTACTCCTCAAATTATTCCATGAAATAGATAAGGAGGGAACCCTTCCACACTCATTCTATAAGGCTAGTATCACCCTGATACCCAAACCAGACAAAGACACATCAAAGAAAGAAAACTTCAGACCAATATCCCTGATAAACATAGATGTGAAAATTCCCAATAAAATACTGGAAAATCACATATTAAAACATATTAAAAGATAATGCACCAGGATCAAATGGGGTTCATCCCAGGGATGCAAGGGTGGTTCAATATAAAAAAATTCAATAAACATAATTCATCACATCAATAGATTTAAAGACAAGAATCATATGATCATCTCAATAAATGCAGAAAAAAAGTGTTTGACAAAATACAGCACCTCTTCATGTTCAAAACACTAGAAAAAACAGGGAGAGTAGGAACATACCAAGCCGAGCATCATTTTAAATGGAAAAAATTGAAAGCATTCCCTCTAAAAACTGGAATAAGACAGGGATGCCCTCTTTCACAATTTCTATTCAACATAGTCCTGGAAACTCTAGCCAGAATAAACAGACAAAAGAAATTAAAGGAATACAAATAGGAAAAGAAGAACTCAAATTATCACTATTTGCTGACAACATGATTCTAAATTTAGAAATCCAAAAAAATTTCACCAGAAAACTCCTAGAGCTAATAAATGAATTCAGCAAAGTATCAGGATATAAAATCAACACCTATAAGTCAAATGCATTTTTATACGTCAGTGATGAATCCACTGAAAGAGAAATTATGAAAACTATCCCATTCACAATAGTCTCAAAAAAAAAAAAATACTAGGATTTTTTTTTAGAGAGAGAGAGAATTTTTAATATTTATATCTTTATTTTTTTTAGTTTTTGGTAGACACAACATCTTTATTTTATTTTTATGTGGTGCTGAGGATCAAACCTAGCGCCCCATGCGTGCCAGGTGAGCATGCCACCTCTTGAGCCACATCCCCAGCCCCTAAGATTTTTTAATTCATTTTTTCAACCATAGATAACATTTTATTGTATTTTTTAAAAATTTAGAAGTCCTTTTTCGTTATAAAGAAATTAAGGTGTGGAGTCCATTAAAACTCTTTACAATAGATGAATATTAAATTCTAGCTTGTAAATTTATTTTACTAATTTTTAGACTTGTATTTTCAGCACAGTATTCCATAAATTGCATGAGATGGTCAATAATTAATGTAAACTGGTTTTGATTTGCACTTCTCTAATTGCTAGAGATGATGAACATTTTTTCATATATTTGTTGATTGATTGTATATCCTCTTCTGAGAAGTGTCTGTTCAGGTCCTTGGCCCATTTATTGATTGGGTTATTTGCTTTTTTTAGTGCTTAGCTTTTTGAGTTATTTATTTATTCTAGAGTTTAGGCTCTATCTGATGTGTGAGGGGTAAAAATTTGCCCCTCGGGATGTAGGCTCTCTGTCACCTCTCAGATTGTTTCTTTTGCTGAGTAGAAACTTTGTAGTTTGATTCCATCCCATTTATTGATTCGTGGTTTTAATTCTTACACTATAGGAGTCTTATTAAGGATGTTGGGGCCTAATCCCACATGATGAAAATTAAAGCCTACTTTTTCTTCTATTAGACACAGAGTCTCTGGTTTAATTCCTAGGTCTTTGATCCATTTTGAGTTAAGTTTTATGTATGGTGAGAGATAGGAGTTTAATTTCATTTTGTTACAGATGGATTTCCAGTTTTCCCAGCACCATTTGTTGAAGAGGCTATCTTTTCTCCAATGCATATTTTTGGTGCCTTTGTCTACTATAAGATAATTGTGGGCTGGGGATATGGCTCAGGCGGTAGCGCGCTCGCCTGGCATGCGTGCGGCCCGGGTTCGATCCTCAGCACCACATACAAACAAAGATGTTGTGTCCGCTGAAAACTACAAAATAAATATTTAAAAATTCTCTCTCTCTCTCTCTCTCTCTCTCTCTCTCATCTCTCTCTCTCTTTAAAAAAAAATTGTAATTTTGTGGGTTAGTCTCTATGTCCTCTATTCTGTACCATTGGTCTACCAGTCTGTTTTGGTGCCAATAGCATGCTGTTTTTGTTACTATTGCTCTGTAATATAGTTTAAGGTCTGGTATAGTGATGCCACCTGCTTCACTCTTCCTGCGAAGGATTGTTTTAGCTATTCTGGGTCTCTTATTTTTCCAGATGAATTTCATTATTACTTTTTCTATTTCTATGAGGAATGCCATTGGATTTTGATCGAAATTACATTAAATCTGTATAGTGCTTTTGGTAGTATGGTCATTTTGATAATATTAATTCTGCCTATCCAAAAGCAAGGTAGAAAAAAAAAAAAAAGCAAGGTAGATCTTTCCATCTTCCACGGGAAGCAGTATGGAAATTCCTTGGAAATCTGGAAATGGAACCACCAGTTGACCCAGCTATCCCTCTTCTCAGTCTATACCCAAAGGACTTAAAAAGAGCATACTACAGGGACACAGCCACATCAATGTTTATAGCAGTACAATTCACAATAGCTAAACTGTGGAGCCAACCTAGATGCCCTTCAGTAGATAAATGGATTAAAAAAATGCGGCTTATATACACAATGGAATTTTACTCAGCATTAAAAGAGAATAAAATCATGGCATTTGCAGGTAAATGGATGGTGTTGGAGAAGATAATGCTAAGTGAAGTTAGCCAATCCCAAAAATCCAAATGCCAAATGTTTTCTCTGAGATAAGGAGGCTGACTCATAGTGGGGTAGGGAGGCGGGAGCATGGAAGAAATAGATGAATTCTAGATAGGGAATAGGGGTGGGAAGGAAAGGGAGGGGGCAGAGGATTAGCAAAAATGGTGGAATGTGATGGACATCATTATCCAAAGTACATTTATGAAGACATGAATTGGGTGTCAACATACTTTATATACAAACAGAGATATGAAAAATTGTGGTATATATGTGTAATAAGAATTATAATGCAAAAAATAAAAATAAACAGGCTTTTGTTAGATTGTTTTGCCCAACAATAGACTAATGTAAGTGTTCTGAGCATGTTTAAGGTAAGCCAAGCTATAGGGTTCAATAAGTTAGGTTTATTAAAAGCATTTTTGAACTTATGATATTTTCAGTTTGCAATGAGTTTAGCAGTATGTAACACTATCAGGAGTCAAATTTATACATACATAAATTTCCTAGTTCTGTGTGTTGAGGAGCTAGAAATAACACTTTGATGGAAATGTGCATACCTAGTATGCTACTTTCTAACTATTGTTCTCCACAGAGAACCTAGCATCCTTAGTGAAATAATCATTTTCAGAACTGAGGCAGAGAAAGTACACAATAACCTCAAATATCTTATTTTAGATAGTAAAAACAAAAAGTGCTTAAAAAAATGTTGGGACATGTCAAAAAATATGCAGAATCGAGTCCAAAGGGAACTCCAACCAGTCAAAACTGCATAGTTTTGAACATCAAATACTAGTAGAGTGGGATTATGACCCTTTGAAGGAAATAAAAATCTATGAGGTCATACTGATAACAGAACTATGCTTAATCAAACAAATTAGTAGAGGAAAAAGCTCTTCCTAATCTACAGTGAGGGAATTATGGATACAGTTAGAAAATCATCACCTTGCAACTATTATTGTAAAATTGATTAAGGAAGAAATATTCAATGGATGACAAATTAGCGAGTGAATATTTGATCAGAAGCATTATTTACAAGTTCCAAAGTATCTCCACAAATTTCTGATTAATTGCAAAAATAAAAATAGTATCTTTAGTAAAGAAACATTGAAGACAACACCTTAAGAATGTGATCAGTTTAACTTCATTAATATCAGGACACACCTGTGCCTTCCTCCCAACAATGGTACAATACAAAGTGTACAATGTTGCTTCTGTGAAATCCTTTTGAAAAAAATGCATCACTTGAATCTAATCATGAGAGGGCACCAGGAAAATCCAAACTGAGGGACATTTTTATCAAATAAACTAGCCTGTATGCTTTAACTATGTCTATGTCATGAGCCACAAAGAAAGTTGAAGAGCTTTTCTAGATGAAAAGAGACTAAAGATACATAGCCTAATGCAATGTATGATTCTGGACTGGATATCAGACTTGAAAAAACATAGCTATAAATGACATTACTGAAATAGATGGCAATATTTGAATATATAAGTTAATTAGATAGTATGTCAGTGTTCAATCTTGATTTTGATTATTTTATAATGGTTATGTAATAAAATATCCTTGTTCTTAGAAAATAAACACTCAGCTGTTTAGGATAAGGTGGAATAATGTATACAACTGACTCTCAGGAATAAGTTAATGAGACAGCAAATAGGGCAAAACACCGAACAATCCATTGATCTAAGTAAATGATATATGAGAATTATTTGTACTATTATTTTAACTTTTCTAAAGTTTGTAAAAATTGTATCAAAATTAAAATTTATCAAAAAATTTAAAAGGATGTCCCAAGAATAGAAGACCTAATGAACCTAAGATTTTCTAATAGATATGAAACCCTGTTGCATCTTCAAAGTGATTGTATTATAATTGAGCAGGATGAAACAGATTGGGGACTATAGGGAGTTTGATACAGACAGACAAACCCCAACTAGCTCCAGAGAAGTGATGTGGATCATCCACGGGCAGCAAGAGGTGACCCAAATCAATTATTCAGCGTTCAATTCAGTAAATATTTATTTAAAGCCTATTAAATCATAGTACCATTCTGGAAACTGGGGGTAAAGCAAGTAATCAAAGTATCTAACTTTATACAGCTTACATTTCAGTTAAGGGAGTCAGGAATAGACTAATATACAAGACATTAGTTGGTGATAAATGCTTTAGAGAAAAATAAGTCCAAGTAAAGCTGATAGGGAGTGCCAGGAAGTAGCAAAGAACTGGTTCATTTATGATAGGAAAGTTTTAGTAATAAGGTCATATTTTTAGAGTCCTGTGTTAGTCAGCTTTTCAATGCTGTTACCAAAACACCTGACACAAGCAACTTACAGAAGGAATGATTTATTTTGGCTCACAGTTTCGGAGGTTTTAGCCAATGGTCAGCTGGCTCCATCACTTTGGGTCTACATTAAGGTAGAAGGGCATGGTAAAGGAAAAGTGCTCATCTCATTGCAACTGGAAAGGAGGGAAGAAAGGAATGGGCCAGGGAGCAGATACACCTTTCCAGATCATGTCCCCAGCAACCTACTTCCTCCAAATAGGCCCTACGTCCTACAGTTTCCGCTGCCTTCCAATAATCCCTTCAAATTATTGATCAAATTATTGATCAATTCAATTATTTATCAATGATTATTCCACCAATGAGGTTAGAATCCTAATGGTCCAGTCATCGCCCAAAAGTCCCACCTCTGAACCTTGCTGCATTGGACATGCTTTCAAGTATATGAATTTGGGGGAGACATTTCAGATCCAATTAATAACAACTCCTGAAGAAAGTCAAGGAGCTAGCAATAATTTAAGGGGCAAGTATTTCAGTTAGAAGGAAAAGTACAAAGATCATTAAACACTAAGGCACTTGGCAATTCTGAAAAATAACGGAGAGGGTAATGAGCTCAGAGTGGAATGGCCAAATGGGAGGGTACTAAGAGATAAAGTTAGAGGTGTCTTAGTGAGGGGAGGGCTGAATATGTAGAACTTAGAGGCTATTGTACACTTTGAAAATCTTTTCATTTAGCTCTTTTCCTTTGTTAGTGGATAGCCATTGATGGACTGTGACCAGAGGATATTTGGCAGAGCAGTTCGAGAAAACTGTCCTGGCAGTAGTCATTCCATCTCAGCAGCAGGAGGGAGTCCAGATGCAAAGTTGGATTCTTTTTCCTGTCTGCAAGTACCAATGAATGAGTTACTAGATTTGTGTTCCTTGTCTCAATTAAGAGCCTTATCCGTGTAATACTAGTCAGAACTTAAGGTTTTTTACAGTCTCAACTCACATCCCTATAGCAAGTGAAACACTAAATTCAATGAACTTTATCACCTAAATATTTTTTCAAATATGTTCTCTCTTCATCCTCACTGTCTCTGAATCATTTATGTACTTACCATTTCTTCTCTGAGCTATAGAATAGCCTATTTCTTTTTTAAAATTAATTAATTTATCCTAATTAGGTATATATAACAACAGAATGCATTTTGATTCATTGTACACAACTGCAGCATAACTTTTCATTTCTCTGATTTTACACAATGTAGTGTCTCATGATATGTGCAGTCACACATGTACCTAGGGTAGCAATGTCCATTTCATTCCACTATCTTTCCTGCCGTTGCCATGCCCATGTACCCTCCTCCTCTCTCCCTCCCCTTTGCCCAATCACAGTTCCTCCATTTTTCCCATCCACCTCACCCACGTCATAGGTCAGCATCCCCTTATCAGAGAGAACATTCAGCCTTAGGTTTTGGGGGGATTGGCTTACTTCTCTTAGCATGATATTCTCCAACTCCACCCACATACCTGCAAATGCCATAATTTTATTCTCTTTTAATCCTGAGTAATATTCCATTGTGTATATATGCCATGATTTCTTTATCTATTCATATATTGAAGGGCATCTAGGTTGGTTCCACAGTTTAGCTATTGTAAATTGAGTTGCTATAACATTAATGTAGCTGCATTTCTATAACATGCTGACTTTAAGTCCTTTGGGTACAAACCAAGGAGGGGATAGCTGAGTCAAATGGTGATTCCGTTCCAAGTTTTCTAAGGAATTTCCATACTCCTTTCCAGTGTGGTTTCACCAATTTGCAGTGTGTGAGTGTGCGTTTTCCCTCACATCCTCACCAACACTTATTGTTGCTCTTGATAATTGCCATTCTGATTGGAGTGAGATGAAATCGCAGAGTAGTTTTGATTTGCATTTACTAGAGATGTTGAACATTTTTTCATATATTTTGTTGATCACTTGTATATCTTCTGAGAAGTGTCTGTTAAGTTCCTTAGCCCATTTATTGATTGGGTTATTTGGGTTTTTGGTATTAAGTTTTTTGAGTTCTCTATATATCCTGAAGATTAGTGCTTATCTGGCATGCGTGTGTCAAAAATTTGCTCCCAAAATGTAGGCTTTCTCTTCACCTCATTGATTGTTTCTTTTGCTGAGGATAAACTTTTTAGTTTGAATTCTTGATTTTATTTCTTGCACTTTAGGAGGCTTATTAAGGAAATTAGGGACAAATACAATGTGATGGAGATTGGGCCTACTTTTTCTTCAATTAGGCACAGGGTCTATGGTCTAATTCCTAGGTCCTTGATCCACTTTGAGTTGAGTTTTGTGCATGGTGAGAGATAGGGGTTTAGTTTCATTTTGCTACATAGGGCTTTTTTATTTTTCTAGCACCATTTGTTGAAGAGGCTATCTTTTCTCTAATCGATGTTTTTGGCATCTTTGTCTATTATGAGATAACTGTATTTATGTGGGGTTTTTCTCTGTGTCTTCTAGAATAGTCTTTCTTATTTCCTAGACTTTTGTTCAGTTATATATAATTCACCCTATCCATGCTTTTAAAATTATAGGTCACAATCTATTAATTTACCATGAAGGTATCATAACTAGTTTTTGGAAATGAAATAACCATTATCACAACATTTAGTCAGCACTATATTGGAGGTTCTAGCCAGTGTGAGAAGGGCAAGAAAAAGAAATAAAACATACAAAAACTTTGGAAGGAAAGAAGTACATTCATCATTATATTCAGGAAACAATATTGAATATGTAGAAAATCCCAAAAAAATTCACGAATTATTAACATTAATAAGTAATTTTGCAAAGCTATTGAATTTAAAGTCCACAGAAAGTTAACAAGTGAAATTTTAAAGCAATATCATTTACATTAGCAAGAAAATATTAAAAACAGATAAATCTAATTAAAGATGTAAAAGACTTCCCTGAAAACTTAAAAACTTTCCTGAGAGAAACTTTTAAAGATCTAAATAAATAGAGATATGCAGATTACATTTGTGGGTTAAAATATTTATAACTATTGAGGTTAGCTCTCCCAAATGTATTCTGAAGATTCAAGGTAATTCCAACCTCAAAACCCCAATAGGGTTTTTATGGAAACAGATTCTCATTCTAAAATTTGTTTAAAAATGTAAAACCCTATAATAACAAAGATAATCTTAAAGAACACAAACTTGGAGGACTTAAACTACATGATTTTAAGAACTCAAGGACCTGGGGATGAAGCTCAGTGGTGTGCTTGCCTAACATGCTTTGAGTTCTAACGATACTTTGAGTTCTATCCCTATCACTGTCAAAAAGAAAAAAGAAAAAGATTTTAAACCAATAAAGCAATAGTAATGAAGAGAATGTGGTATTGATGAAAAGATAAATAGAACAAATAAACTAGTAATTACTTCATAGGAGAATGCAGGTGTGTCTAGTATTAATAAGGAAGGGGAAGACAGTATTGAAGTGTTGGGCATGTTTTATGTCTTGATCCAGAGGTAAATGTATACATTACTGTTTGCATATATAACTTTATAACATGAGCTCTTTAAACTGAACTCTTAAAATCTGGCATAAGATGTTGTGTTCCGCCTCAAAAGAGTTTTTTTTTAATAGGGTGAAATAGAAAACAGAGTGAATTATACATTGCAGGGGCAAATATTATACATTTGTAGATGTGCTTGTATGTCTGTACAGGATCCCCATGTAAAATTACCTTCTTACTAAGAGTCAGTCACTATTAAATGAGCTTAAAACAACACTGCTTTATATAGTTGCCAGAATGAACCTTCTAAAATACGATCTGATTATGTCACTCACCTACTTAGAATCTTTAACTGAGTTCTTTGATACATAATGCTTTGTGCAATCTAGCTCCTGTCTGTATTCCCACTCTTATCTCTCACTTTGCTTTAATGGTTCTCAGTATGCACTATACTTTCCACGGCTTCAGTCTTCATACTCTATATTTTTAACCTGAATTTGATCTCTTCCTCCCCATCCCTATCCTTCTTTACCAATCTTATTCCTGCCTGCTCTTCAAGTCTTATCTATAACATTACTACTCTGAAAGCTTTCCTGCATCTCAGCCACCACCATAATTCCTCTGCAAATTGAACTTAGCCATCCTTCCTTTGTAAATGTAGCATCTTCATGAGACCTCTCATTTCCCCATGGATATTAGCTGAAGTGCATATGTCTTCCATGTCATTGAAGACAGAAGCTGGGTCTCATCCAGCACATGTTTCCAGCACAAAGCACAATATTTGGCACAGGGTAAGCCCCTGGATTTTGAATTATATTGAAAATACTTTGTATTTCTGATATGAGATTTTAATATAATTAGTAAATTGAATTTTCCATGCATTATGTTACATGATTCTGTTTTTAAAATTAACCTCTGATACTTAAACACTTACTCTTCACAAAGAAAAAAAGAAATCCAAATAAATTCATGTTTTTTGACTTCCCTTTGTTTCTATGAGAATATGTCTATTGCAATTTGCTGTGTTGCCTATTACCTATTGAAAGTGGTGTTTGATTTTATACTTTAGCTTCCGAGTTCTGGTGATCTTTGGAGCATTCATGTGGACTTTGACACTAAACGGATGGATCCCTGGGAACGAATTATACCTACTTTCAAGTACAGCCGAGATATTCCGTTTTTTGAAATGCTTGTCCCCACAACAGACACAGTGCGCTTTGGGTATCTAATGGAAAAACTACTTGCAGTCAAACATTCAGTTTTGTTTACTGGAATAACTGGAGTTGGCAAGGTAGGAAACCTAACATCAAAAAAAGTTCTGTTCTAAACATTAAGGCATGGTGAACTTAAGAATTATTCTCACCAGAAATAGCACACATTTCTCAGGGGAAATTTTTTAAAATTTTGTTATGTTTTCAGGAAGTCTATGGCTGTACTAAATCTATACTGACCCTAGGAATTATTTCAGAGTTTGCCAGTTTCTGAATAAATCCTTGGGCTGATATTATGTAAACCATAGTAGATTTTCAGGCCAGAGTTTGTGTTTAGGGTCTTTATTATTCTATCTGTTGGTATTCGTGGGACTGCTACTGCACTGATTGGGTAAGAATTGTCCAAAATAGTTTTTGTCCTCAAAGCACTATTGATGAAATTCAGTTGGTTCCCTCTTGTCTGTTTACTTCTACCTGATATGACAATAACATTATTTTCATGTTTTTTTTTAAGTAAGGTAATAGGAGGATTCTGATTGCTTGATCTTTATTTTGGAAGATTCCACATATGCGGTGGTTCATTATTTCCCATCTAAATTATTTCCAAAAGAAGTTTAAATCTTCCTGTAACTCTCATTGTCAAATTGTCTTGTATAATAACCAAGATGGCTTTGGGTAGGCAGCTAAAATAAGATTATTTTTCTGAGATAGAGCTGATTAGAATATTTTTTTTGGTTTGGATTAGTATAACTAAATAATAGAGAACATTTCAATCTGGACTTAACTTCTCTCTTATATTATTTCTTACTCAGTGCACAGGATACTAATATAGGTTATTGAAAAATATGTTATGTTGAATGTGAGCTTAACAAACTGATTTTTTAAATCTAAAGACCGTTATTGCCAAAGGATTGCTAACTAGAATTCAGGAATCTGCTGGCTATGTCCCTGTTTATCTAAATTTTTCTGCCCAAACTTCATCTGCAAGGACACAAGAGATCATTGAATCAAAACTGGAAAAAAAAAGAAAAAATATTCTAGGTAAGAACTGTCATTTTAATTTGTTCTATATAAACTACTCACTAAGCCAATAAATTATATAAACACCACAAATAGTAAAGGAAAATTGGATATTTTCTTACATTATTTGTAAAGATGTGCCTTGGTTTGATTTTTGTTGCAACACTAAAATACCTGAGATTGGTTACTTTACAAAGAAGAGAGAGGTTTATTTAGCCCACAGTTATAGATGTCCAAGAGCATGAGGCCCTCATCAGCTTCTGGTGAGGGCCTCAAGGTGGACAGCATCACTTGGCAGAAACACATATGTGAGAGAGAGGTCACATGATGAGAGAGAAAGAAAGTGAACAAGAACTTACAACCCACTCTCATGGTGATCAATGAAGTACCTTGAGAGTAAGAACTCACTCCCACAAGAAAACATAAATCCCTCATAAAGGTCTCAGTACTTCTAAACACTATTGGAGTCCAAGCCTCAACGTGAGTTTTGGTGGAGACAAAGCATATTTAAACCAAAGCAAGGTGATTCTATTAGTGATATTTTTCCTGTACCCGATATCTAGATATCTTTCTGTTATAAGCAAGCCATTTATTTCTACCATCCCCTTAAAACCAGAACATCTTCAGTCTTTGCTTCTTCATGGCTCTCACTCGATCCACCTAGGCTTGAATTGATTTCACTTTCTTTAAAATCAACAACTCTGATTTTACCTAGCACACTGAGTTTCTGAACTCAGTGGGGAATAAACATGAAACTATTTGGGTTTTTGCATCAGTCAGCATTTTAAGTCAGGGATCTCCTTTACCCACCCTTATTAATTATTTAAGATAAATAGCTCTGGTCACCTTCAGATGTTTTGAGTCTGGGCCAATGTAAAACTTCAATCCCCAAACCTAATTTGAAGTTCCCCTTATCTTCTGTCATAAGCCAGCTTTGTGGTTCCAGGTACTGGAGATAGAGGGGGAAATGGGATATTCTTTACCTCCATCCCACGCCCATTCCACATAGGAAAAACTGATATGTTGGGATGGGAAAAGAAGAAAGCACAAGTGTCTTCCCCCTGACCGATAGTTAAATAGGCATGTGGGCATGTAGATGATCCCTGCTTCTCTGGCTGGTGCTGAATGACTGCCCAACCTGTCTGAGAGGCACTTTCAGGATTAGGCTCTTGTGAGGGACTCCTATAAGGTCTGTCCTCATTTTAGGCATTAAGCCTCCCCTTTGGAAGATTCCCTGAGGTTGGGAATCAGGGTCTCAACCTTCATTCAGTTTCATCCTCCAGCCTCTTGCTGCTAGAGTTCACCTGCCCAACCTACAGCCCTTCTGGGTGGGTTACCAGTCAGAACTCAGGTCCAGCTGCTTTGTACAGTATACAGCAACTAATAGGCTCTGTTATGCCAAACACTGGAGTTGCTTACTGCCTCACAGCTTTCTTTTACCTGCTCAGTTAGACACAGGACATTGGTCTATTTTCTGATGAGGGATCCAGATTTTTAAAAATGATTCCCTTACATCCTTTCCAAATCCTGGTTCATGCTTCTCAGCTTTCAGGAACCAGAGGATAGAGTAAAATTCTGAGTTATTCTCAGTTACCTTGGAATTACCATCCAACATTAATACCAACCAAAGAGAAATGGCTATTTGTCCTTTAGTCTTAAGCACTGGGTACCGAATAGGTGAAGTCACCTCCTATTCTTCAGTTGCTACTTTTACTCTGCTATCACTAATTATTTTTTCTGATGAGTATATGTATTGGTTTTCTTTAAATGTGGCATTGTGTATATCCACAATCCTGGATTTCGCTTTGATTTCCCTTTGATGCAATGGGAATGCTTTTGAATTTTGAACTGTTTTCCATGTGAGGGCGATGAGATGGCATTTTTGAAAGAGAACCTTTAGCTTTCCACACCCATGCCCTGGCCCCATAATTAGTGAGGGCACTGATGTGCTGAGACTTGAGAATGGTCCAGACCTCACTAGAGAGCTACCAGTATTATGGGCTCTGAGAGTAAGGGTGAGGAACAACCTGACATAACAATGTGGGCCTCGGAGCCAGATCTACATCTAGCTGAAGGGCCTGTATGGGGACAGAAGGAGATATGTCTCCTTGGAGTGGGACTCTGCTAGGTCTCTCCTCACTCTTGAGAAAAGAATTAAACTCAGTATGACTCGCAAGTCAGTATGACTCTCATTGAGTGCAAAGCCATACCTATGCTTTCTTTCTTTTTTTTTTTAGTCCATTATCATAACAGAATATCTGAGACTGACAAATTTATAAAGAGAAAGGTTTTTTAGCTCCAAGTCTTGGAAGTTCAGGAGCGTGGTGCTGGCAGCTGCTCAGCTTCTGGTGAGGGCCTCATACAGGTCAATTCTTGGCAGAAAGCAAAAGAGCAATCAAGCACATGCAAAAGATAGAAAAGAGGGCCAACCTCCTATAATATAAACCCATTTATATAATAAAAACATTAATCCATTCCTGAGGGAAGATCCTTCATGACCTCAGATGCCTCTTAAAGGCTTCATCACCTCTTAACATCATGTTATCAGTATATTAGGAACAAAGCCACAACATGAGTTTGGGTGGGAACAAACCACAGTAGTTTTGTTCTGTACTTTCTAAGAAAAAAAAATTTAATTACTAAATTGAATTTGTTTTCCCAGGGGCACCAGGAAATAAGCAAGTTATAATTTTTGTTGACGACTTAAATATGCCTAGACTGGATCGCTATGGCTCTCAGCCTCCCATTGAATTACTTCGCCAGTATCAAGATTTTGGTGGATTTTATGACAGAAACAAACTCTTTTGGAAAGATATACAGGTTACTTTAGGTTTTAAATCGTTACTTAATGTGTTCAAATTTAAATGGCAAGGAAATATGTGGTACATTAATTTTATGTAATTGCCATAACAGACCATAGACTGGGTAGTATAAACAACCTATTTTCTCATAATTCTGAAGACTGGAAGTCCAAAGTCAAGGTATCAGCAGGATCAATTTCTTCTGAAACCTCCATCCTTAACTAGTAGATGGCCAACTTCCCCCTGTGTCTTTCCATGGGTATATTAATTTGCTTTCTGTTGCTTATAACAATACCACAGATTGGGTAAGTTCTAAAGAAAAGAGGTTTATTTTGGCTCATGGCTCTGATTCAGAAGTAAGGGGCCATATCTAGTGATGGCCTTCTTAATGGCAGAGTTCTGGGACAATGCAGGGCATTGCTTTAGCATGACACAGGGAATACATGTGTGTGTGTGTCATCTCTCTTCCCCCTCTTCTTATAAAGCCACAAATATTCAATCATGTGGGCTCCACCCTTTGACATTATCTGCTTTTAATCACCTCCCAAAAGGCCCACATCTAAACATCATAGTTAGATTGAATTTCTGCCCTCTTAATTCCTTATAGTGGGGGAATACTTCCAACATGAGTTTTGGTAGAAAAAGACAATATTCAAACCATTTCATTTCTTGTCTGGCCCCTGAAACTCAAGTCCTTCTTATATACACCATACTAATAATTCATTCCACCCAAAAAATCCCAGAACCTTAATTCATTCCAGCATTAATCTCAAGCCCAAATTCTCATCTGAGATTCAATGCAAACTGCTTCCAGCTGTGAGTCTGTAAAACCAAAGCTGTCTACAAAGGTGGGATAGGCACACAGTATACATTTCCATTCTGAAAGGAAGGAGTAATCAGCCCAAAGCAAGTCTGAAACCTAGCCAGGGCTGGCATTAAATCTTACTGCTTCAATTCTGGCATCCTGTGTATACCATGGGGCTGCAAAGCCTCAGGAAGCCCCAGCTACACAATTTGCTGGTTTTGTCCCACATAGTTGCTTTCTTGGGCTGCAAGTTGATGACCACAGCTTACCTAAGCTGGTATTGCACACTGCTCGTAGCTAGTCACTTCCTGGTGTCTCAACTGAGGCTCTACTCCCATGGCTTCATTAAGCATTGCTCCACTGGCAACTCTCTGTGGTGGCTCCCCTCACAGCACACTTCTGCCTGGCTTCCCTGATTTTCTTTGACATCTTGGTGGAAGCTGCCATGACCCCATCACTCTTTCATTCTGTGCACAAGCACTGTGTGAATGCTGCCAAGGTCTGCCATGTGCTAAGCAGTGTCTAGGCCTACTTGAATCATAGCCACAGTCTCTGTGGGGTGCTTTTCTGGAAAACAAGGAACATAATCCTGTAGAGTCCCTGAGTAGCCCATGAATAGTACCCCGGGCTCCTACTTCAACCAAGTCTAGAAAGCTTCTAGGCCTGTGATGGGAGAGGCAGCCCTGTAGACTTCTGAGATGTTTTCTAGGCCTTTTTCTCATCTCTTTTTTTTTATTGGTTGTTCAAAACATTACAAAGCTCATGATATATCATCTTTCATACATTTGACTTAATTGGGTTATGAACTCCCATTTTTACCCCAAATACAAATTGCAGAATCACATCGGTTACATACTCACATTTTTACATAATGGCATATTAGTGACTGTTACATTCTGCTACCTTTCCTTTCCCCTACTATCCCCCCTCCCCTCCCCTCCCATCATCCCTCTCTACCTCATCTGCTGTTGTTCAATTCTCTCCCTTGTTCCCCCCCCTTTCCCCTCACATCCTCTTCTATGTAATTTTGTGTAACATTGAGGGTCTCCTACCATTTCCATATGCTTTCCCTTCTCTCTCCCTTTCTCTCCCCCCACTCGTCTTTGTTTAATGTTAATCTTTTCCTCATGCTCTTCCTCCCTGTTCTGTTCTTAGTTGCTCTCTTTATATCAAAGAAGATATTTGGCATTTGTTTTTTAAGGATTGGCTAGCTTCGCTTAGCATAATCTGCTCTAATGCCATCCATTTCCCTGCAAATTCTATGATTTTGTCATTTTTTATTGCTGCGTAGTACTCCATTGTGTATAGATGCCACATTTTTTTATCCATTCATCTATTGAAGGGCATCTAGGTTGGTTCCATGGTCTAGCTATTGTGAATTGTGCCGCTATGATCATTGATGTGGCAGTATCCCTATAGTACGCCCTTTTAAGATCATCAGGGAATAGTCCGAGGAGGGCGATAGCTGGGTCAAATGGTGGATCCATTCCCAGCTTTCCCAGGTATCTCCATACTGCTTTCCAAATTGGCCTTACCAATTTGCAGTCCCACCAGCAGTGTACAAGTGTACCCTTTTCCCCACATCCTCGCCAACACTTATTGTTGTTTGACTTCATAATGGCTGCCAATCTTACTGGAGTGAGATGGTATCTTAGGGGGGTTTTGATTTGCATTTCTCTGACTGCTAGAGATGGTGAGCATTTTTTCATGTACTTGTTGATTGATTGTATGTCCTCCTCTGTGAAGTGTCTGTTCAGGTCCTTGGCCCATTTGTTGATTGGGTTATTCGTTTTCTTATTATTTAATTTTTTGAGTTCTTTGTATACTCTGGATATTAGGGCTCTATCTGAAGTGTGAGGAGTAAAGATTTGCTCCCAGGATGTAGGCTCCCTATTTACCTCTCTTATTGTTTCTTTTGCTGAGAAAAAACTTTTTAGTTTGAGTAAGTCCCATTTGTTGATTCTAGTTATTAACTCTTGTGCTATGGGTGTCCTATTGAGGAATTTGGAGCCCGACCCCACAGTATGTAGATCATAGCCAACTTTTTCTTCTATCAGATGCCGTGTCTCTGATTTGATATCTAGCTCCTTGATCCATTTTGAGTTAACTTTTGTGCATGGCGAGAGAAAGGGATTCAGTTTCATTTTGTTGCAAATGGATTTCCAATTTTCCCAGCACCATTTGTTGAAGATGCTATCCTTCCTCCATTGCATGCTTTTAGCTCCTTTATCAAATATAAGAAAGTTGTAATTTTGTGGATTGGTTTCTGTGTCCTCTATTCTGTACCATTGGTCCACCTGCCTGTTTTGGTACCAGTACCACGCTGTTTTTGTTACTATTGCTTTGTAGTACAGTTTGAACTCTGGTATCGCTATACCTCCAGATTCACACTTCCTGCTTAGAATTGCTTTTGCTATTCTGGGTCTTTTGTTTTTCCATATGAATTTCATGATTGCTTTATCTATTTGTACAAGAAATGCCATTGGGATTTTAATTGGCATCGCATTGAACCTGTAAAGAACTTTGGGTAATATCCCCATTTTGATGATGTTAGTTCTGCCTATCCATGAACAGGGTACATTTTTCCATCTTCTAAGATCTTCTTCTATCTCTCTCTTTAGGATTCTGTAGTTTTCATTGTATAAATCTTTCACCTCTTTTGTTAGGTTGATTCCCAAGTATTTTATTTTCTTTGAAGATATTGTGAATGGAGTGGTTTTCCTCATTTCCATTTCAGAAGTTTTGTTGCTGATATACAGGAATGCCTTTGATTTATGCATGTTGATTTTATATCCTGCCACTTTGCTGAATTCATTTATTAACTCTAGCAGTTTCTTTGTAGACCCTTTTGGGTCTGTTAAATATATTATCATGTCATCTGCAAATAGCGATAATTTAAGTTCTTCTTTTCCTATATTTATGCCTTTAATTTCTTTTGTCTGTCTAATTGCTCTGGCTAGTATTTCAAGAACTAAATTGAATAGAAGTGGTGATAGAGGGCATCCCTGTCTTGGTCCAGATTTTAGAGGGAATGCCTTCAGTTTTTCTCCATTTAGGATGATGCTAGCCTGAGGTTTAGCATATATAGCTTTTACAATGTTGAGGTAAGTTCCTGTTATCCCTAGTTTTCTAGTGTTTTGAACATAAAGGGATGCTGTACTTTGTCAAATGCTTTTTCTGCATCTATCGAGATGATCATATGGTTCTTGTCTTTAAGTCTATTGATGTGGTGAATAGTATTTATTGATTTCCGTATATTGAACCAGCCTTGCATCCCAGGGATGAATCCTACTTGATCATGGTGCACAATTTTTTTGATATGCTTTTGTATTCGATTCGCCAGGATTTTATTGAGAATTTTTGCATCCAAGTTCATTAGAGATATTGGTCTGTAGTTTTCTTTCTTTGAAGTGTCTTTGTCTGGTTTCGGGATCAGGGTGATGTTGGCCTCATAGGATGAATTTGGAAGAGCTCCTTCTTTTTCTATTTCTTGAAATAGCTTGAAAATTATTGGTATTAATTCTTCTTTGAAGGCTTTGTAAAACTCCACTGTATACCTATCCGGTCCAGGGCTTTTTTTGGTTGGTAGTCTTTTGATGGCTTCTTCAATTTCTTCCTTTGTTATTGGTCTGTTTAAATTGTGTGTGTCTTCCTGACTCAATCTGGGCAGATCGTATGACTTAAGAAATTTATCAAATCTTCACTATCTTCTATTTTATTAGAATATAGGTTTTCAAAATACTTTCTAATTATCTTCTGTATTTCTGTAGTGTCTGTTGTGATATTGCCTTTTTCATCCCGTATGTTAGTAATTTGAGTTCTCTCTCTTCTTCGTTAGCATGGCTAAGGGCCTGTCGATCTTATTTATTTTTTCAAAGAACCAACTTTTAGTTTTTTCAATTTTTTCAATGGTTTTTTTTGTTTCAATTTCGTTGATTTCTGCTGTAATTTTAATTATTTCTTGTCTTCTACTACATTTGCTGTTATTTTGCTCTTCCTTTTCTAGGTTTTTGAGGTGTAGTGTGAGTTCATTTATTTGTTGGTTTTTTCTTTTTTTGAGGAAAGAACTCCAAGAAATGAATTTCCCTCTTAAAACTGCTTTCATTGTGTCCCATAGATTCCGGTATGTTGTGTCTGTATTGTCATTTGTCTTTATGAATTTTTTATCTCCTCCTTTATTTCTTCTGTAACCCATGGATCATTCAGTAACATATTGTTCATTTTCCATGTGATGTAGGATTTTTCCTTCCTTCTTTTATCATTGATTTCCAGTTTCATTCCATTATGATCAGATATGGTGCATGGTATTATCTCCACGCCCTTATATTTACTAAGAGTTGCCCTATGGCATAGTATATGGTCTATCTTTGAGTAGGATCCATGTGCTGCTGAGAAGAACGTATATCCATTTGATGATGGTTGATATATTCTATATATGTCGGTTAAGTCTAGGTTATTGATTGTGCTATTGAGTTCAATAGTTTCTTTATTCAGCTTTTGTCTTGACGATCTGTCTAATGGTGAGAGTGGTGAGTTGAAGTTACCCATAATTATTGTGTTGTAGTCTATTTGACTCTTGAACTTGAGGAGAGTTTGTTTTATGAACATTGCAGCTCCATTGTTTGGTGCATACAAATTGATAATTGTTATGTCTTGTTGGTGGATGGTTCCTTTTAACAGTGTATAGTGTCCTTCTTCATCCCTTTTGATTAACTTAGGTTTGAAGTTGATTTTATTCTATATGAGTATGGCCACTCCTGCTTGCTTCCGAAGGCCTTGTGAGTGATATGATTTTTTCCCAACCTTTCACCTTCAGCCTGTGTATGTATTTTCCTATCATATGAGTCTCCTGCAGGCAGCATATTGTTGGATTTGTTTTTTTGATCCAGGTTACTAGCCTATGTCTCTTGATTGGTGAGTTTAGGCCACTAACATTTAAGGTTACAATTGAAATATGATTTGTACTTCCAGTCATGTTTATTTATTTATTTATTTTAGTTTGGCTAGTTTTTACTTTTTGGTTATTTTCCTCCCCCTTTACTGAGATACCTCCTGCTATTAGTTTTGGGCTCTATTTTTCAATTCCTCTTCTTGTAGTATTTTGCTCAAAATGCTTTGCAGTGCTGGTTTTCTGGCTGTGAATTCTTTTAGCTTTTGTTTATCGTGAAAGATTTTAATTTCATTGTCAAATCTGAAGCTTAATTTTGCTGGATACAGTATTCTTGGTTGGAATCCATTATTTTTCAGTGTTTGAAATACATTGTTCCAGGATCTTCTCACTTTCAAAGTCTGTGATGAAAAATCAGTCGTTAACCTAATTGGTTTACCCCTGAATGTAATCTGCCTCCTTTCTCTCGTAGCTTTTAATATTCTCTCCTTGTTCTGTATGTTGGCTATCTTCATAATTATATGTCTTGGAGTTGGTCTATTACAGTTTTGAATGTTTGGGGTCCTGTAGGCTTCCAGGATTTGGCAATCCATTCCATCTTTCATCTCTGGGAAGTTTTCTAGAATTATTTCATTTAATAGGTTGTCCATTCCTTTGGTTTGATTCTCTGTGCCTTCTTTTATCCCAATGACTCTCAGATTTGTTTTTTTTTATGACATCGCATATGTCTTGAATAGATTGCTCGTGGGATTTAAGCATCTTTTCTGTGTTGACTATATTCTTTTCAAGTTGATAAACTTTGTCTTCATTATCTGATGTTCTGACTTCTACTTCATCTAGTCTATTTGTAATATTCTCGTTTGAGTTTTTAATTTGGTTTATAGTTTCCTGCATTTCTAGGATTACTGTTTGATTTTTTTTTAAGATCTCTATCTCCTGGTAAAGCTCGTTCTTTGCCATTTGAATTTGTTTAATTAATTTTCAAAATATACTTTTATTGCTTGGACTTGCTGTCTCATGTCTTCTCTAATATTCCTTTCCATCTGAGTTAGGTATGCCTTGAGTTCTTTCCCTATCCCTGTTTCTGATGCTTCTAGGTCCTCCTGTAGATTTAAGTTGTCCTGCATTGTTTGTACTCCTTTTTTCCCTTGTTTTTTCATGATGTTCACGCTACTTTCCAGTTCTATTTGATTGCTGTGTTTCTGCTCTCTTCTATAAATTTGTTTTGGTTTTTTATATCTCTGTTATCTCTCTTTTGTGTTGGTAGACTATGCTTGCCAAAGTGGATTCCGCTGAGAAGGAATTCCGACTGCTGAGCTCCAGTGACGTCACCTCCCTGCTATGGCGGGCCCCAGGCTCCTTACTGGGGTGTCCGAATGGAGGGGTGGGACTGGACTGTCTCTGGTTGGTTTCAGCTCCCGGACGCCAGCGGCCGGGCCGTCTCCAGCCGCCCAGTCGCGCCGTCAGCGGGTGGGCTGTCGCTGGCGGGCGGGTGATCTATAGCCGCCCAGTCGCGGGGGTCAGTCGCCAGCGGGCGGGCGGTTTCCAGCCGCCCAGTCGCGCAGGCAGTGGGCGGATGATCGGTCGCCGGTGGGCGTGCGGTCTTCAGCCGCCTAGTCGCATGGGCAGCGGGCTGTCGGTCCCCAGCTGCCCAGTCGCTCGGGCAGCCGGCGGGCGATTGGTCGCCTGTGGGCGTGCGGTTTCCAGCTGCTCAGTCGCAGGGGCAATGGGCCAGCTGTCGCTGGTGGGCGGGCCATCTCTAGCCGCCCAGTCGCGAGGGCCTGGCCTCTAGTCCCCTGGTTTCTCCTGCTAGTCCTGGTTTCTCCTGCTAGACCAGATTTCCCCTGAGTGATGCCTCTCTGCAGTTCAAACTGTACGCTGGGCCTGCCGTTTGTTGGACGTGGAGGGTGACTATTGAGAACCCCCCGGCACTCTATTGTTTTGATTTTTTCCGCTTGCCTCTCCCCCCCCCCTCCCCCCCGCGCTGGCAATACAGGTTTCGTTTTCCCCGCTGATGGGAGGGGGAGTTGAAGGTCGGGTGTCTCTAGTTTTCCCCGAGTCTTTATGCAGGCTTGCTCTGATAATCCCTCCCCCGGAGAGCCTAGGAGAGATTTTATGCAAATTCCCCGCTGTATGGGAGATGAGCTGAGTAACACGCACCTGTTTTATTGTTGCAATCTGTCGGAGAGTGGTGGTGGTTACTTCAGCTCTCCAAGATGGTGGCCTCTGGTTTCCTTGGTGGAGTTTCCGTTGTGGGGGATAGAGCTGTCCCGCTTCCTTCCCCGTCTGAAATCCCGAACTCAGCCCGGGGCTCCGTGAGTGCTCAGGCGGCAGGATTCCACAGAATCTGCAGGAATCTCCCTGCTTGCTGGTCGCTTCTCGGCGGCTCCCCGCCGTCTGTAGCCGCGGGGCGGGCCGCACGGATCAGTCAGCCGGGATCTCCAGTCGCACAGTTGGCTCGTGTATGAGACTCAATTACCGGACCTCGGTGCTGGAAATGCTTCCTCTAGGTTTCGGTGCACCCCCATTTTGCTGTAAGTTCCTAACAAGATAGTTTTTTGTCGTTCTAACTCGTTATTCACCCACGCAGTGGCGCGGTACATGGGGTGTGATGCACTCTATTCACGGCCATCTTCTTTTTCTCATCTCTTAACAACTGATATCCCTGCTAATCTTAGCAAATGTTTTCTCATCCACATTCTTTCAGATTTTTTTCTTTACTCCTTCCCTGATCAAGCTACAAATTTTCAAATCTTTCCATCGTTTCCTTTTGCCCTTGAATTGCACTAAAAACAGCCTTAAATAGTCCTTCTATATATTACTTAGAATATTCTCCACCAGTTTTTCATCATTCTTAAATTTGGCCTGCCATAAAACTCTGGGACATAGACATAGTTCAGCCAAATTTTTTGCAATGATGACTTTTACTCAGATTTTCAATAGGATCATCATTTTCATCTGAGACTATTTCCCTGTCTCCTCATTTCTTGAGCCCTCACAAGAATCACCTATCATGCTCCATTTACAGAACTCTGAGTTTTTCTAGTCAACTTCTCCAACTTTTTTACCTCTACTCATTATTCAATCCCAAAGCTGATTGCACATTTTCAGATATTCATTATTGGAAGCAGTCTCACTTCTTGGTACTAATTTTCAGTGTTTGGCCATTTTATGTTGCTAATAACACTATAACACTGATAGTAAGTTATAAATAAAAATAATTTGTTTTGGCTTATGATTTGGGTCCCTAATTGAGTGGTTTCCTCTGTGATAGCTTCTTGCTTCAGAGTACTGGGCAGTGCAAAGCATCACATAACAAGACACAGAGAACATGTGTGTGTATCTTCTTGCCTCCCTGTTCTTATAAAGCCACCAGTATTCAAAAGGGAAGGTTTCACCCTGATGATTTTATCTAATCTTCATCATCCCCCAATGTCTTACCCTAAATACCATAGTTGTATTAAGTTTCCATTCTCTTAATACCTCAAAATGGGGATTAAACCCCAACATGATTTATGGATCAAACCATATTAAAATCATAACAATGGACTGCCCTCTGTGTTCAAATCTCTTCTTATAAGAACACCAATTATATTGGAGTAGGGCTCATCCTAATTATATCATTTTATCTTCATCATCTTTGTGTACCCTATCTCTAAATATGGTCACATTCTAAGGTACTGAGAATTAGGATTTCAGCATATTATTTGGGGCTAGAAGACATAATTCAGCCTACAACAAGGCCTTGGTATTTCTTAAATGTGTAATACAATTCATTCAATTTATATTGAGTTCTTGCCATGGTTGAGTCGGCAAATTCAAAGGCAAATAAGACTGTCCTCACCCCCAAGAGAATTCAGCTTTGGAAAATGGGCAGATATTTACAGTTCAGGGCAAAAGACATGGGAGAGACAGAGGTTTGGATTGAGGATGAGAGAAGCCTTCCCAAAAGAGGAGATCTTGGAGTTGGGTTTTATAGTCAGAGCAAGTCAGAGCAAAGAAAGGCATCATTTTATACCTCAGAAGCGGGGAATGTGGGATATCATAGTGGTATGAAATGTGAGCCCCAAAGCAGCAGGAGATACAAAAGTCACATCCCAGAAGGTTCTGGCCCCATGATGAGGAATATAGATTTGTCCTGTATATGATAGCGAGTCTTGAGGAAAATGATATAGGGAAGGGATGGGCTAGAGAGGAAGTAAGACCAGAGGAACTACAGTACTAATAGCAGAAGAGATGAGGGTCAGGTCCTCAATGTGATGATGAAGTGTACAACCAGCAGGTTTTAGGAGGAAGATCAGCAGGACTCAGAGGGAGAAAGGCAGCTTAGGTTGACTGCCTTTCTGTTCTGGAAAGTGGGCATGTCTAGAGTGACTTGCCTTTTACCCACAAAAGCAAATTATACCAAGCATTGTTCTCAGTGGCTCCCATTTAATCCTCCCAGCATCCTTATAAGATAGGTTATTAAGATAGTATAATAGAGTTATTCACCCAAGGGAAAAGAAGACACAGCCCAAATTCTAGAATTTTCCTCTAACATATAGGCTATTCACTATACATATTTCTATAATAACTTATGTCTTTTCATCTCCATGGCCATTTTCTAAAGACAAGCCCACTCTCTTCTGGAATATTGAAATCAACACTGTCCATCTCATAGGGATATTGGGAGATTTAAACTGGCACAGTTGCTGGTCTTCACATACTTATACTCTGTTCCCCAGTCTGCAGACATCCCGAATAACCTTTTCAAAATGCAGCTCTGCTACTGCCAATTCCTTGTTTGATCTTAAAAATGTATTTAACAATCGAGGACTTTGGGTTTTATTTTCATACATGAAATGAGAATAAGAACAGTGACCTCCTGAGGTGGCCATGAGGATTAAGTCATTTAATGTGTACAAAAATTTAATGCAATTCTGGCTCATGGCAGGTCCTCAGAAAATTCTGGTTCTTTGTCTGCTATTGGGAAGGGCATATCTCATCTCTTTCTGTGGCTAGGTGACCCAAGTGAATTTCTCTCTCTGTAGGATGTAACAATCGTATCAGCATGTGCACCTCCAGGAGGTGGTCGCAATCCTGTGACCCCTCGTTTCATCCGACACTTCAGCATGCTGTGCCTCCCGATGCCCTCAGAGCACAGTCTGAAACATATTTTTTATGTGAGTATGAATTTAAACTTAGACAAGAGGAGAAAAATAAAACATGCCCTTAGGCTCCCATAAAGTGACCTACCATATTTATAGGGAGCCCATATTTCTAGGGACCTTTTTTTGATCAGAAAACTAGTAGCTATGGACACCTGGAGAATAGTTAGAAGATGTTTGAATCTCTGCCTTCTGTGTTTACAGCCTCAGAGATAAGTTTTAGTAATGCAAAATAATTGTCCAAACATGACTTCTACCCATAAGGAAGGTTATGTCTTAGGCTTCTGTCCCTTAGCACTCTACACAGTTAGCAGGTCTGCCTACTGGCTAGCTCTCACTTGAATGCACATTTCAGACCTTACCTTCAAGTATATAAGAGTGCATTTGCATCAAATGCAGCACATGACACCCTAGAATGCTAGGGTGGTCAAGCTCAACACACTAAGAATTCATCACTTCTCCCACTGCCACTACTAACAATAACCCATATTCCTGGGTGGAAACCAGTACTATTTTCCCTATAGGGTTACTTCCTTGTCTTTTAAATGGATAAAATAATGGTACCTAACCTGCAAGTGTTCAACAGAAATGTTCAATAAATATGAAATCTTATATTGAACAGAATGATGAGAGAACATAAAGCAGCATGACTACAGCGTGCCATAACCAACAAGCCAAGGGCCTAGAGAAGATAGATTGTAAGCTGGGTCTTGGAGAAAGATGGGAATTATCAAGGAGGAAGAGATCCCAGGAACAGATGGTACTTAGGTGAATGCAATCACAGAAGCAGGAAACAGAAAATGGGCATGCAGGTCAAATAAGACAGTTTAGGTGACTAGTCTGGAGAAACTGACTGTCAGTAATTGTTGATACCAGAATTATGTGAGCCTCTACATTTACCAGCATAGGCCTTTTCTTCCAATGGAGACTATCTTAGAGGAGAAAAGGGAGAAGAGCCAGCAAGTATATTCTTTAGAACATGCAGATGATTTTTTTATTCACACTGACATAGCTTACATTCATGGGAAGTTATTTTTAATTTGAATTTAATTTTTATATTTGAATTAATTCCAGTAAGTTAAAAGCCTTTGCCAAATTGATAGGTAAAAGTTTTTGGAGAATCTTTAGACTATGAAAGGATGGGAACTTATTGCTTATAATTAACATATCTAAACAAATATGCCCCTCATGAAAACATCATCCAGCAAGAACATCACAGCTGAAAACAGACTGGGATGAAGCTGCTGCTTCTCACTGAGACTTACAGATTTATAATTAAAACTCATACCTGGTGTGGGTAGAAATAGAAAGAGATTCTGGGAAATACTGGCAGGGACTGGATTTAGATAGGACACATACTTCCCTCCTTACCAAAGCAAGATATTTTACTTGTAGAAAAAAGGGACTTGCTATAGGCCCATGGATCTCAAACTTTAATCACAATCTGTCTAAATTAGACCCAAGAGTTCACAGCCATCGCTCCCTATCCTTTGTCATTGAATGACAGTAGAAGGACCTGGGATTAGCCAAGAACTTAAGAACAGGACAATAAATAAGTTAAATTTATTAGCAACATATATAATAAAAATTGATTTATTTCTGTATAAAAGATGTCTATGGGTCTAAATAGTATATACATATGCTATATATAAAAGTTTATAATTTGTAATGTAATATATATAATGTTTTTAATTGCCTATTATTTTTAAGCAATGATATTAAGGTGCTTTCTTTAATTCTCTTTTGCAAGTTTGTTGAATGCTGCATATATGCAGGGGGCATATCACTAATGATAGGTCAAGATTTGCACAGATTTTGAGCCACATTCACATACGCTTGAGTGTCTATTTATTGGAAGTTTTTATGCTAGAATAAGTGTCCCTAGATATTATAAAGGTAAACTAAACAATACACAAGTTAAATTGATGAAATTGCCACTAAATTAAATGTCATTTCTAGTTAGAAAGACTTAACAGTGGTATATCAGTCAGTTTTACGTCACTATGACCAAAATACCTGACCAGAATAACTTAGAGGAGGAAAAGTTTATTTTGGTTCATAATTCCAGAGGTTTCAGTCCATTGATAGCAGACTCCATTTCTGTGGGCCTGGGGTAACGCAGAACATGATAGACAAAGGGCAAGACAGAGGAAAGTTGCTCAACTTCTGGCAACCCAGAAGCAGAGAGAAAGTGAGGTGCCAGATAAAACAGAAACCCCAAAGGCATGCCTGTAGTGACCTACTTCCTCTAGCCATACCCCACCTCTTTACAGTTACTACCCAGTATAGTGATATTATTAATCCATCAAACGGATTAATCCACTGATTGGGTTGTTACAGCTCTTACAATCTAATCATTTCACCTCTGATCATTGCTACATTGTCTCCTAAGCTTTTGGCAGACACCTTATATTCAAACCATAACAAGCATTTTAAAACAAATTCATAACAAGTAATTGAAATCTATGATCAGTTCTATAAAATACTAATAATATCCTCATACCAAAGCTTCCTTCCTCAACTGTGAGAACTATGGCTCTATTTTGTGTGCATATCCTTAATAGGAGCTCTACAAAACTGTCAAGCAAGTCGTGTAAACCACAAGTAGAATACCAAGCTATGGTTTTCAATAACTTCTATAGTAACCTGCTACTTTTAATTTATGAATACCAGTTTAATAGCTAGAAGTTCACTCATTAAAAATGTTTGTTGAGCACTTATCATGTGTCAGATGGCAGTGTATTATTTTGAACAAAACAGATATCATGTCTGTCCTCATGGGTCTTCCATCATGGAGAAAGATAATTAAAAAAATGAATGAAATATACAGATAAATATAGTTACTAATATATATGTTAAAAATTGTGTGATAGAGAACAGATAGACTGAAACTTTTCTCATATTTGTAATGTAAATTTCATTTGTATATATACATATATTCCAATTTGTCTATTCTCCATTACACACATACAGCTGCATATTATCACCAAATTTAAAGATTAGGTTTGGGATGCTTCTACTCAAAACACTGGCCATGTGGAGAATGGTAAACTCATTTGGGATTCACAAGGGAAATACCTCAAAAAGACAGATAGTCCTTTTAAACTACTGAAACTAATATTCAGCAAGAAGCACTGAACTTTGGTTTATTTTTAACTATCTCATATATGAGACCCAAATATTAAATCATAAGAAATAATTCATAACCATTAATTTGCATTCTGAAAGCTTCTCTTGTGAGTAACTTCAAGATTAATGGTGATGGAAATTTATCTATTTAAAACCTATAATGGCTTTCCTGAGCAACTGTGGGTTAGAGACTAGTTAGGCTTTCATACTGTGGCAATTTATGTGTGAGAAAGTCAGAGAGACTGATAGAAGAACTTGTTTTAAATTGGGTGGTCAGGGAATGCCTCTCTGAAGAGATGACATGGAACCAAAAATATGAAGGTTGAGAAAGCACCTGCAAGAGAGAGCCATGTGGAGTGGGTATTGGGAGGGAGGTACGGCAAGTGTGGAAACCTAAGGGAGGAAGGAGTATGGGCTGTTAAAGCCAGTGAGCAATAGGGACAGAAGAGTAAAATAGGAAGGTTGGGGGATACTGAACATCAGAAGATGGTATTTGTATCATTAAAGAGAGAGGAAAGTAGAAGTGAAGAGGCCAATGAGAAGGGAAGGAGAAGGGAAGGAGTCCAGATGGAAAAGAAAAAGGTACAATGGGGTGGTGTCATTAAAAACTGAAGGACACAGATTCAAGAAATGAATTCAAGATTGTAGGGGGAGAATCAGGGAGGTTTTAAAATGGACTTCCAAGCTCCTGATCTGAGTGAACCAGGGCAAGGCCGCTTACCGAGGTGGGGATGAGAGGCAGGGGAGTCTATACAAGTCACACTTTAAATACACATGAAAATGAAACCTATGGGCTTGCTGGTCATTCACCCATAAAAATGAGAGAGAAGACAGTTCATTTCCAGATGAGTTTATTTCTTCAGTGAAGACCCTCTGGACTCACAGTGAGCAGAAGTCTAAATTACCTGAGAGTAGGGTCATGGTAAATTCAAAAATATTTTTATGAATGTTGCTCAAGCAGCCCAGTCACAGAAGACAAAAATGGGCCCCTTCTTGGGATCAAATTCTGAAATGAATGGAAGAACTTTGACATTCACGTATCTTTGTGTTAGAATTTGGTTTTCTAGTTATTATTAGAAAGCAGGATCATATCTAGAGTAATTTGAAAAATAAATATTTGATTTAAAAAACATAACCCTCTCATGTTTCTGGTTCCAGGCCATCTTAAATGGCTTCCTACTTGACTTTCCACAAGCTGTAAAGCAAACCGCATCAAGCATCGTAGAAGCTTCAGTTGAGATTTATAACAGAATGAGTATTGATCTCCTGCCAACACCAGCAAAGTCCCACTATGTCTTTAATTTGAGGGATTTATCCAAATGTGTGCAAGGTAGTGTATTAAACCCTCACTCTCTGATTTGCACCCTCCCTTCATGTTCTTTGGCATAAACTCTCTTATTAAAATCGTGTGTACCCAAGTGTCTGTGACTCACCTAGAAATCCCATAGCATGTCCTCATACAGGTCACCCTTCACCCCCACCCCAGGCTGAAAACTTTACAGCTTTTTCAAACCACCAATATCTCTCCAATTTCTCCCTCCCAACTCATGATCTTTTACTGGAAAAAAAATGGAAACAATCAGACCAGAGCTGCCTCATCTTCCAAATCTCTCAGACAACCTGCATCTTCCTTCCCTGTGCTGAGCTGTCCCTGTTCGTATCAGGTGCCACCCTCTGACACTGAATCTTATCCCCTCTTGCAGGATTTTGCTCTTAAAATTTTCATTTTGCTCTTATAAATTTCTTATCTATTGGGTCATTCCTAACAATATTGCAAAACAAAAAAACCCTGCTATCATACTTCTTATCTTAAAAATTTAATTTTCCTTAGGCTCCATTTATCCCTGATATCATCCCTTTATTTATTTTCTTCTTTTAGAAAGACTCCTCAAAAAACGGTCTCACTTCACTATCCCACTTACTCCCTCTAGGTAATTTATGCCAATCAAAATTTCATACTTGCCACTGTACTAAACTGCTCGTCCCAAGTTTACCTTGGTATCTAGTCAAATCCATGGGTTGATGAACCTTCAGCACAACTCACCCATTCCTTCCCAGTGTTCTAGGGCACATGCTCGCATGTGTTGCCTCCTCTCATTGCCTACTGCTGCTAGTCTGTTTTGATGGCTGTTCCTCCTCTTCCCTTCCTCAAGATGATGGGGCCTCAGGACTCTATCTTCCATCCACTTTATAGTCTAGTCTCAGTCAATCCTGTGGTGTTATACTATCTGTTCAGAGGTAGTGTTCAGTTGCTTGCCTTCAGTGTCAACCTCTCCTGGGCATGTCTGATTTGCACATCCAACGTCCTTCTCGATGCCCTCTCTCAGCTATCCATGTGGGCTTCTTTAACCTGGCATGTCAAAACTATATTCCTGATTTATCCCTCCACCTCTGGACATGTGTGTCCCTGTCCCAGAGAGACTGCCATTTGTTTTAGCCATAAGCCTCTATAATTCCAAGACAATATATGAACAATCCTGACAGGTTTACCTTCAAAATATATCCCAAATCTAGCCACTAGTCTTCTAGTGAGGACTCCATCTACTTCATACTATCCCAAACTACCATCACCTTTCACCAAGATTTCTAATAGGAAAAGCCTCCTCTCTAATCTGCTTCCAATCTATGTGCTTACCTTCCCTATCATGAACCCAGATCTGCCTTCTGCACAGCAGCCAGCTGTATGCCTTATTCAGGCTCTCCTCAGGCTGCTTCCCTAGACCTGCCATGTGGCTGAGTTTCTATTAATCTGGACCAAGGCCTCCTTTCTGCCTTTCTTGCCTCCCATTTTCCTCCTTATGGTTGCCAGTTCTTTGCCACTCCTGAAACTGGGTCTGCCTAGAGCCTCTGAACTGCTCTTGGAATGCTCTTATCCCAGATATTCACATGGATCACTTTCCTTGCCTTAACATTACTTCCTCAGCCAAACCTTCCCCTTCTATATTCCTTTACAGCAAGTATTACCTGAGATTATATCCTAGATATTTGTCTGCATATGTGTTAAAGTTTGTGGAGACACTAGGATGTCGGCTCCTTGAGGGCTCTTTATGTAGTTTATCACTGCATTCCAAGGCCTGGAATTGTGCCTGGCACTGAGTGAAAGAATGAAATGAACAAGTGAGTATCAGAGAAGGTCAGAACTTAAAGAATGTGTTTACAATTCCCAGATAAAGACCCCTCCCCTTATTTTGTGCACAAGAACTCTTAATTCTTAGTTGCCCCATGATCTGCTTTGTCTCTTCACTTTCTATCCAATGTCCTTTGTTCTATACCACTAATATTTTTTCTCAACAAGGATCCAAATAAACTTAAGTAACTTTGTTTTGAATATCTGCTAAGTAGACTAAATGAAAGCTATAAAGTACTTTTTTACAAAGCAATATCTGGACTCTCTGAAATCCAGTTCCCTTTTCTGAGTTCATCAAAATCTAATTCATTACCTTTTGTGCATTAATAAAGCTGAGAATGAACTATAAGACAATGGCCCAAGACAGAAGCTGAGGCTTGGCTTTAAAAACCCTGACAACCCTGCCAGTTCTCTCCACAGATTCCTGATCTTTCCAACTCTCATTTGCATGAGACTCATGTGACTATTTTATTTTTTTCTCTATTCCAGATAATTTTTGAAGTGGGCATATTAAAACCATCCTTACCACAGGATAACATAACTTGTTTTCTTCCTCCTCCCCTAAAAAATCTTCCCCTTTATATTAGCAGTTTTATCCAGGGGTTTACAAACCCATTTTTTTCCCCAGAAAATTGTAGAATGTGGCTTTGTTTCTTTGGTGAACTTCTTCAAACTCACTTTCTCTGGTCGTCAGACGTTGTCTAATCTAGTCATTTATTTATTGGCCTCCCTTATTGCCTTTCTATTCTGTTTTGTACATAACTTCTGAGCTTCAAAATTTACGGCTCATTTTATCTCCAGTGATCGTACATCAAAGTATCCAGAAATTTCCAATTTTTAATATTTTTCTGCTTATTCTCATTAAAATGTCCTAGAAATTCCCTTATTTCTATAAATATTAACTGAAAATTATTAAAACTTTAAGCACTTCAAGAAATACACATGTCAAACACACACAAACTTTAGATGCAAAGAATTTAAATAGAGAATTATTATCTCCAGAAATTCCTTGTATTGCAAGGCAATGTGGACAGTACTTATTATGTTATGTGTGGTACACACTCTGGTGCAACTGTGTACATAGTATATTGTGTCCTTGCCTCATCTGCACAGTGAGAGAAACCCTGTGTGAGGGGTCTCCATGCAGAAACATTTCCAGACAGTGCTATATATCACTGCTTTTGTGGTAACTAAGTGTACTCAGAGTCATTTGAGTAGCAGCTATTAGCATTTGGTGAGAATTTAACATTGGGGAAGAAAGAGGGAATTGATGTTTTGAAAACAGTATAAACATCATGATAAAAGTTTGATAAGGTTGATAACTTTGGCTTTTGGGGACTGGCTTATTTCACTTAGCATGATAGTCTCCAGATCCAACAATTTACTGACAAATGCCATAAATTCATTATTCTTTATGGCTGAGTAATACTCCATTGCATATATATATTACAATTTCTTCATCCATTCATCTGTTGAAGGGCACCTAGGTTGGTTCCATAGCTTAACTATTGTGGATTGAGCTGCTATAAATATTGATGTGGCTGCATCACTGTAGTGAGCTGATTTTAAATGCTTTGGATGTATACTGAGCAATGGGATAGCTGGGTCAAATGGTGGCTCTATTTCAAGTTTTTTTGAGGAACCTCCATAATGCTTTCCAGTAGATTAGACAATGGGGAATGGAGGGTAGGGAGGAGGAATAGGAAAAGGAAATCTGACACAATTATCCTATGTAAATATATGAAAACAACACAGTGAATCACACCATTATGTATATCCACAAGATTGGGATCCTAACTAGAATAAGATATATTCCATGCTCATAATTATATATCAAAATGAATTCTCCTGACATGTATAACTAAAAATAACCAACAAGTAAATTTTAAGAAGAAAGAAATATAACCTTTCTCATTTGGCGTACTGCCCACTGCCCACATGTTGAGTTAAAGAAAGAAATGGGGAAAAGGAAAAAAAAATTGTTGTCACATAGCATATCCCAGTTTTGCTTCCAAGAAAATGAGTTCACCATTATTATATGTATGTATCCACTGGGGAAGCATTCATTTCTGCTAATGTTTGGGTAAATTTGGACTTCAGGATTTCCTAGTTAATTAAACTATTATTAGAGATTCCACAAATGTAGAATTTTCTTTTTTTTTTTTCTTCTTACAAAACAGGCATCCTCCAGTGTGACTCAGGAACAATAAGAGAAGAAATGCAGATATTTAGACTCTTTTGCCATGAATGTCAAAGAGTCTTCCATGATCGTTTGATTAATAATGAAGATAAACACTATTTCTACGTTATTTTAACAGAAATGGCCAGTAAATATAAATCTTTATTTTGCTATTCTTTTTTTAGCAGAAAAGCAATTTGATTTTTATAAATGAAAATTAAAATGGATTTATGAATTTTAGGTACTCATGAGAAAACATTATTTGATAACTCAAACATATGAAAATATTCTAAAATAATTTTATTGAAATTAAGGAAGGGCTACTCTATTTAATTCAGTAGAGACTTTTTAAGTATAGAAAGAAAAGTAAGAGAAACAGTATTTTGTCTGATAAGATGCCAGGATAATTATAAAGTACTTCTTAATAAATATCCAATATTTATTATTTAGCAAAAGTTATTTTAAAAGTTATTATATATTCTTAATCTTAAATCTGGGAAATGATCAAACAAACTAAAGTGACATGATGTTGATGTTGACATTCACACTAATTAAGACTTTCAGTTTAATGATAGCTGATATTATTTTATATATCTTTTTATTAAAATACTACATTCAAGCTTTTCATTATATCAAAATTGTTTTTGCTTTTTAACAGACAAACATTTTGGCATTGCAATAGGCCTGGAATATTTTTTGGTTAAGCCCATCATATTTGGAGATTTCATTAAGGCAAGTATATTGTATTGTATTGAATACATTTGAAGGTTATAAAGCATTCACTATTTTTCAATTCAGATTCATGTTCTGTAAGAACTTTACATCTATGAAGATCAAATATCTAGGCCAAGTGTGGACAAATTATGGTCCCCATAAGTCAAATCCATCTGCTGCCTATTTCTGTAGACAGAGTTTTATCAGAACACAGTCATAGCTGCTTGTTTGTGTACACTTTATATGAACCTTTTATACATGTGAGCAAAGTGCAGTAGAAGCCACAGAAACCAGAAGACCTGTGACCCTTTAAAGAAAAAGTTTGCTGACCTTTGATGTACCTATGTTCTTTTGTTAATAGTTTGAATTAGAGAGTCATTAGATAATTTGATGTGGAGGAAAGTAGGGAAGCTTAGTCTCAACTGGAATCTTAGGAAACTTAATCAGTCTCAGAACTGGAATCCCTATTGAATTCTATGAAGCTGTTCAGCCCTACTTAAATGCTTTCAGTGATGGAAGGTAGATTAGTTAACAGAATTGTCCTATTATTCCAGGGCCACCTGTTTAGTAGCAAAATTTCCCTTGTATTAACTTCCTTTATTTCCTTATAAGCTTCTCAAGTCTATCCCCCCATGTACAAATAATATTTATACTTGTTCCTGATTTTGCCCATTGGACCTTCCTAAAATATATATTCCATCTAACCACCCCACCTTCCTTGACAGACAGCCATTTTCTTTTACCAAGTTGATTCTTGATCAGGTAACACATTCTCAGTGTCTCTCCAAGAGGGCACTGTTCTCCCTAAGTCCCCAGCTTTCTATGGAGACCTAGATACATAGCATGCTTCAATTAATACTGGTTCAACAATGAACAAGCTCTTTATATTATGTGTCCATTACCTCATCACTCTGAACACAACTCCAGATATCTGTCAGGAGTGTTATCACCTGAAAGATTAAAAAAAAAGATAATCTATTTGTGTGAAATACATCTTTTTAAATTTGTCATTAAAAATAAAATCCAAGGTTTGTTTCCAAAGATTGTATTTCCTATGTGTTTGTGGTGATGATATTATCTTGGGGGAATGAAGCAAAGGAAAAAGAAGAGATAGGCTCTTGCATTGCCTAGATATATTTTAGTAAAATCAAAAGTGTCCCCAGGGAAGTTGCTACAGCAGAGAAAAAACAGTCTCAATAATTTCAAAGAGGAACTTAGTTCTCTGTAGTTACGTCTGATTTTTTTTTCTCAACAATTTTTATAACTCTAGATGACTGCTGTGTAAAAACTACATATAGTTGCCACATGATTGTTTATAACGATAAAATCTGCCATGATTTTCAACTAGTTAGCTTTTCTAATGTCAGTAGACTAAAAACAAAAGTATGGAACCAGAGTGTGGGATTATATGAAAAATTAAAGCCCTATTCTAAGTTTGTGTGTTTATTTTATTGCAAAGATTATTGAAATTGAAATGTACCACTTGAAGAAGTTAAGTGGATTTCCCATATTATGCATATCTTGTACACTTACATATTAGAATTGATCCAACTTGATTTTTCTCCCATCTCTCATCTTATAGTTTGGAGCAGATAGAGCTGATCGGATTTATGATGATATGCCTGATATGGAGAAAATTGCAAATGTTCTTCAGGATTATCTTGATGATTATAACCTTATAAACCCCAAAGAAGTAAAGTTGGTGTTTTTCCAGGATGCCATAGAACATGTTTCAAGGTATAGTACAATCAAGTGCCAAATTATGCATTGATTTTATTTCTTTTGCATTAAAAAAAATAAAAATTAAGTTGTATAAACTCTTTAAATTGCTAAGCATACTAAAGTCTTTTAGCAGTTAGCAGTATAATTTAGAAGATATTTTAAATAAATATACCATGAAATTTCTGTGTAATTCCAGAGGTGATCACTTTTGCTATATATCAATAGATTAATTTTGTTTTTATGTGTTCTATATTTTTACAAAAAAGGCCTGAGGTGGTTTACAGATGCATATAAAAAAATAACCAAATCTAATTGCATGCATGCCTAAAGAAAGAAGGGGTTCAAGATTGTAGCAAAACAAATTGAACCCTGATCATAGATTGGACAATTCTTCATGTTAAAAATGGCCCTTCCAGTACAAGCCAACTTTTATTTCCTATGACTTCTGGTATCAGTTTCATCCTATGGAGCAATAATAATAATGGTACTCAGTGTATATATAAAACCATGATATGGAGCATCTCATTTAACTTTCAAAACACCTCTCCTTAATTTGTTATTATAATCTCTTTGCAAATAAGACTCAGAGAATGTTCTGTGGTCTTTTTTATTTGTTCTTTTTAGTTATACATGACAATAGAATTCATTTTGGCATAATTATAAAAGCATGGAATATAATTTGTTTTAATTCAGTCCCCAGTATTTCACCTTTTCCTCCCACCCCCTGTTCCCTTCCCTCTACTTTACTGATCTTTCTGCTATTTACTTATTGTTCTTTTTTAAATGATGGTACGATTCACTGTGGTATATTCATATATGTACATAAGAAAGATTTTTTTTCTCTTTTATCCCCTACCCCCGCCCCTTATTTTGAATTAGCTTCTGCATATCAGAGAAAACATCTAGTGGTCTTTTTAGCTACTCCAGCACTTAGCATTTTCATTTTATCATTATCTCTTGTGGTTACTGGTGAAGGAAAACAAATTTTTGACAGTACAGTATACAACAGAGAATAATATTAGGTAAATTGTCAAAGGCTGCTAGGTAGCAAACAATAGAATGGGCCCACTATTTTTCATACCAGCACCATCAAATGTTTGAAAATTATTTCTAAGTTCCTCTTCTCCAGGCAAAATTATCCTAGATCTTTCATATTGCCCATTAGAAAGTATTTCTAACCTTTAACATACTAAGTATTTTATAATTTTTCAATGTTCCACTTAAAAAGACAGTACCCACATTTAATATAATATTCTATGGAATAAGCAATTCAAAATATGAGTGAGAAGAGGATTTTCCATGATCTACTACTGCAGAAAATTTTTAATGGCTTTGTTTTTTTTCCACGTCAATTATGCTCCTTATTAAGACTGATGATTCAGTCCCCAGAATTTTTTTCACACAACACATAAACAAATAAATCTTCCACCTATCCTACATTTCCATACTTTAATTAAATCTTATTCAAGAATTTGTATTCTTCACAGCTTACATTAGGATATATATTTGATTGTCATTGAGTTGTCAGGATACAACTGGCAATAAACCCACATACTATCCCCTAACAACTGTTATTCCCACACTTAGGCAGGCAAAGTCTGCAAATAATAACAATACCATCAGTAGCAGGAGCACTCTGGTCTGAGAGCCTTCCTAGAGAATACACCAGATGACAGGCAAATCCAGCTTCATTATTTTACTATCATCTTTCTTACTTTTGTGAAAGTAACCACTCCGTTTTTGAAATAATATAAGGAGAAATTTAAAAACCATTCATAGAATGGTGGAGATTTGATTTTAAAACATCCAAAACACCCTAGACATGTTGCTTTTTTTCCTAGAGATCAGTAATTAGAAATCTGAGAAAATACATTTCTACTTGTAAGAGGTTTTAAACATCTATTGCTGGTTAGCAATAGATGTTATAAGCATTGGTTATTAAGTAATTAGTAAATATTTAGTAATTTAGCATATTAAATTTGTTGGTGACATTTTTGGGTTTTGTGTTTTGGCCTAGGGTAACTTGGATAAAAGTCTCCTGTGTTTTCAAAGTATAAATGCACCAGGTCATCTCTACCTATTACATATTCCCAAAGTTGTCACCATACTACTAGGTTGGTAGAATGGATCCCTTTATTAAAATACAAGCTATTCAGATTGGATTTTAAAAAAGACCCAACAATATGTTGTTTGCAAGAGACTCATCTTATAGACAAGATATCCAAAGATTGAAGGTTGAAAGGATGAGAAAAAAATATAGCATTCAAATGGTACTGTAAACAAGTAGCTATTCTCTTATCAGACAAAGCTATTCTCATATCAGACAAAGTAGACTTCAAGGCAAAATTAATCAAAAGAGACAAAAAAGGTCACTTCATACTAGTTAAGGGAATCATTCAATAAGAAGATATAATGATTTTAAATATTTATGCCCCAAACAATTGTGCACCTACATATATAAAACAAACCTTATCAATATTAAAAATCAAATAGACCATAATATTGGAAAAAAAACCAGATAATACCTTGAATCCTATCAGATCATAATGGAGTGAAATTAGAAATGACAATATATAAAACAGAAACTACTCTAACACCTAGAGATTAGATAATACACTTTTGAATGACAAATGGATAGCAGAAGAAATCAGTAGAAATAAAAAAAAAATTCTAACAAATAAGAATAATGATAAATAAAAATAAATAAAAACCTCTGGGACAGTATGAAAACACATCTAAGAGGAAAGTTTAGCACTGAGCTCATACCTTAAAATAATAGAAAGATCCAAATAAATAATCTAACATTATACCTCAAGGTCCTAGAAAAAGAAGATCAAACTAACGCCAAAATTAGGAAAATACGGGGAATTATTAAAATCAGAGCTGATATCAATGAAGTTCAGAATTTAAAAAAAAATACAAAGGATCAATGAAAAAAGAGTTGGTTCTTGAAATGATAAACAATATTAATAAACCTTTAGTGAAACTAACCAAACCAAAGAGAGAAAAGTCAAGTAAACAAATTATAGATGAAAAATTAAATATCACCATATACACTACAGAAATCCAGAGGATCATTAGAAACTATTTTGAAAATTTGTGTTCTAATAAACTGGAAATGTTGAAGATATTGACAAATTCCTAGAAACAAATGTCCTGCCCAAATTGAACCATAAGGATATGGAAAACTTAAACAGATCAATATTAAGTAATGAAATTAAAGCAGCCATCAAAAGCTTTCCAACAAAGAAAAACCCAGGACCAGACAGTTTCTCACCTGAGTTCTACCAAACTTTCAGAGAACTAATACCAATTCTCCTCAAATTATTCCACAAAATAGAAAAGGAGGAAACTCTTCCAAACTCATTCTATGAAGCCAGTATCACCCTGATACCAAAACCAGACAAAGATATCAAGGAAAGAAAACTTCAGACCAATATCCTTGATGAACATAGTAGCAAAAATTCTTAATAAGGGGCTGGGGGTTGTAGCTCAATGGTAGAGCAGTAGCACGTTTGAGGCACTGGGTTTGATCCTCAGCACCACATAAAAATAAATAAATAAAATAAAGGTATTATGCCCATCTACAACTAAAAAATATTTTTAAAAATTCTTAATAAAATATTGGCAGACTGCATACAAAAAGCACATTAAAAATATAGTGTATCATGATCAAGTGGGTTTCATCTCAGGGATGCAAGGTTGGTTTGGCATACAGAAATCACTCAATATAATTCACCATATAAGTAGAGTTAAAAGACAAGAATCACTTGATTATCCCAATAGATTCAGGAAAAAGCATTTGACAAAGTACAGCACCCATTCATGTTTAAAATAGTGGAGAAACTAGGGATAGAAGGAACTTACCTCAACACTGTAAAGGTTATATATGACAAAGCTAAGGCCAACATCATACTGAATGGGGAAAAATCACTTCCTCCAAAAACAAGCAAGTATGTCCACTGTCACCACTCCTGTTCAACATATTCCTTGAAACTCTAACCAGAGTATCAGGCAAGAGAAGGAACACAAATAGAAAAAAAGGAGGTCAAATTATTTCTGTTTACTGATGACATGATCCTATATTTAAAGGAACCAAAAAACTCCACCAGAAGACTTCTAGAGCTGATAAACAAATTTAATAAAGTATCAGGATACAAGATCAACACACATCAATCAGTCTCATTCCTATACTCCAATAATGAATCTGCTGAGAAAGAAATCAGGAAAATTACTGTTTTGGTCATCTTTTTCATGCATGACCAAAAAGACTTGACAAGAACAATATAGGAGGAAAGTTTATTGTGGGCTCATGGATTCAGAGGTCGTAGTTCATAGATGTCCAACTCTATCATGGCAGAAGAATGAGGCAGAGAAAAGCAACTCAGGACATGGACAATCAGGAAGGAGAGAGAGAGAGAGAGAGAGAGAGAGAGAGAGAGAGAGAGAGAGAGAGAGAGATCTGTTCAAAAAGGACAAAGTATATACCCCAAAGACACACCCTAGGGACCCACTCCTCCAGCCATATCCTACCTGCCTACAGTCACCACCCAGTTAATCCTTATCAGGGAATTAATGCACTGATTAGGTTAAGATTCTCATAACCCATTTTCATCTCTAAATTTACTTGCAGTATTTCACACATAAGCTTTTGGAGGACTCATAATATCTAAATCATAACAACAATACCTTTTACAATAATCTAAAAACAAAATACCTACAAATTAATCTAACAAAGGAGAAAATTGAAAAGCTCTGTACATCAAAAGAAACAATTAATAATGTGAAGAGGGAGCCTACAGAATGGGAGAAAATCTTTGCCACTTGCTTCTCAGGGAATTAATATCCAAAACATAAAGAATTCAAAAAACATGAAAAAAATAACAAATAACCCAATTGATAAATGGGCAAAAAATTAAACAGACACTTAAAAAGAAATATAAATGACCAACAAATGTCTAACAATTAAGAAAATGCAAATCAGAACTATATTTAGATTTCTTCTCACTTTAGTCGGAATAGCAATTATCAAGAATACAAACAATATAAGTGTTGGCAAGGATGGAAGGGGAAAAGTACACTCATACACTGTTCATGGGACTGCAAATTAGTCCCCATAACTCTGGAAAGCAGTAGGAAGATTCCTTAAAAATCTAGGAATGGACCCACCATATGACCCAGCTATTCCTCCTCTCCGTATATATCCAAACGGCCTAATATCAGTGTATTACAGTGATGCAGTCACATCAATGTTTATAGTAGCACAAATCACAATAATCAAACTATGGAGCCAACCTAGGTGCCCTTCAACAGATGAATGTTTAAAGAAATGTGGTGTTTACACACATGGAGTATTACTGTGCCAAAAAGAAGAATGAAATTATAGCATTTGCTGGTAAATGAATGGAACTGGAGATTGTTATGCTAAGTGAAATAAGCTAGATACAGAAAGTCAAGGGTCAAATATTTTCTCTGTTATGCAGAAGCTAATCAAAACTAAAGTGTAAAAAAGGGATGAGAAATTCCATAAAAAATAAGAAAAATATCAGTGGAGTAGAGGAAGAGGGTTGAGAGGAAATGAGGAGAGATTGGATAAGGGAAGAACAGTGAAATGAATCTGACTTAACTTTCCTATGTATATACGAATATGCACCATTCATGAGACTCTCATCCTTCACAAGACACTAATTTAAAAAAAAAAAAACTAAGTAAATAGTGGAAATATCAGTAGAGGGAAGGGAACTGGGGAAGGGAAAAGGGAATTACTGGGGACTGAATTTATACAAATTATATTCCATGCTTTTATAATTATATCAAAATGAATCTTAATGTTATGTATAACCAAAAAGAGCCAATATAAAAAATAAGCCACAGATTAGGAGATTCATCTCTTGCATATTATATTACATAGAATGTAATTTGCCTACAGTAAAGGATGCTTACTTGGAAGATATTTCTATCTGCTTATATGTAAATTGCCAGAAAAAATAACACTGGGAAGCAGAATGGACATGTTATTTGTCCCCAATAATCCCAGATAGAAATAATCAAATTACTATGAGTAATAATGTATATTAAACAAGAAAAGCATGACATATAAAGTGCAAGATTTTTACAATATTCAATATTCCATCCACTTAGAACACTTGTGTGATATGGAAAAAAACATTATTATGTATCCATTCATCCCTCAATTTTATATTTACATGGGTAGCCAAAGAGAAATTAGCAAATGGATGATCTATTTAGATGTGAATAATGGAGACATGACAATGAAAATGGTGTCTATGGATCTTCTGTGTTCTAGGGAAGGAGCTGGCAAAAGATTCTGGGTAAAAAAGTCAACAAATGTCTTGCAAAGAGTTAGATAGAAAATATTAGGCTCTGTGGGTCACAAGTCCCTGCTGCAACTATTCAACTCTGCCATTGTAATGTTTAAGAGGTCACTGACAATAATGAATGAGCATGTCTATGATTCAATAAATCTTTATTTATGGACACCAATATTTGGATTTCATGACTTTCACAAATCATGAAGTGTTACACTTCTTTTGCTCCCCACTACCCAACCATTTTTTTTTTAATCTGAAAATCATTCTTATCCCTTAGATCATAGAACACACACAGTTCAGGGACAGGATTTGACCCACAGGCCATAATTTGGTGACCCCTGTTCTAGACAAAGCAGTATTATCAAGATGTTCTGAGTGTGGAAAGTGTAGACCTGCCTGAAGAGCAGGAGAGGGTATAAAGATGGAGTCAAATTTGAAAGCTTGATTCTGTAATTAGCAATGGCTAAGAGTCCGGGCTTTTTCCTGGAGGAACACTTTTTAAATAAATCCTCCCTGTGCTCCTTTATTTTGCCACCAAGGATGATGATGCTTTATAACTAATTGGTTTCTTTATTTGACAGCTTTGAAAGTCTCTAGAAGTTGGTCTCTTGAATATAAATAATTTATGAAGCACCTACCACACATGCTATACACTATTTACATTGAGAACTGACCAACATCCAGCCCCTTATGATGGAACTTACCTGTCGGAAAGGGTTGGCAATATTCTTCTTTCATGGGTTACAGTAACCATGTTATACATTCGTAGTTTTAAAACTAACAAAGTATTATAGTTATAAAATATTTTAATCTAGTTTTCTGCAATTATCAGCATCATAAATAAAACCAGATAGATAGATAGACTTCCTATTAAAAAAAAGAAAGAAATTAAGCTTACTTTTACATTTCTCTCATGATTTCTAGTCCTGCTGATCCAATCTGAGATTTTTGATGATTATAATTTTTAAGAAATTACTTTTACATTTTCATTCTTTTTAAAGAATTTATTGACATTATCATTTCCTTTTTATTATCTGCTTAACACTATATAGACTTCACTCTCATACTGCTCACTTTTTATAGAGACATCTCTTTCCCCTTCTTGTATTTTTAAATTTTATTTATATTTCTGTATATCATCAAGGGATCTTTTGGAAAAGATTTGCAGGTGACTTAGTCTCTGACCCTGTAACATAATGTTCACCTCTAACTATCACCTTGTAAAATGTCATCTTGTGAAATTATTTATTTAATTGGAGATAATCTATTATTTCTACTATAGATGTTCAAAAAACATTTTGCTTACATCTAAAATATAGATCCCTATGATGTGTTTATATATGTGAATTTATGTTATATATTTGTATAACATAAATGTTTTCTATTTATTTGTTAAATATAATGTATACTTAAATATTTAAATATTTCCTAGAAAATATTTAGTGTTTTACCTCTGCTGTTTGATTTCCTCTCCTGACCTTCAGTGGCTCTGCTCCATTGGATTTGTGGGCTCACCTCAAGTCTTTTCTATTATTTCAGTCACCATTGCATTAGTTCTGTTCCTTCTTGTCTCTCCTTCTGTACTTTCTATTATGTAGCCTCTGTGATCCCATTTTTCCTCCTAGGTTTGTCCTTCTTTTTTTAAATTTTTCTCTCTGTTGCGAGGGGAAAAGTTGCCATGTATGCAGTAGAGGGGGAGAAATAAAGCATGTCCACGAGCTTCTGCCCTTTTCAATGCTTTATTCACTCAAATCACTCAATACAATTTCACTCTATAGGTTCTTAATCAAGAAAAAGATAATCCTTAATGCTAGGCACTACAATAGATATATAATCAATTCACAGCAAACAATTCTAGATTAATTCTAAGCATGGTAAACACACTTGATCATGACAGGCTAATGACAGACATTCCCTCTGCATGCAAAGTTAAAAAGTCTCAAGCCTTAGGCTTTAAGTCCAGCAGATGCACACTCACTCAGACCACAGTGATCAGGTCAGGAACCAAGGCAGGCTTCTCCTGGGATAGAGGTGATGGCCAGTAGAGGAGAGGGTCGTAGGGAGAAGCTGCGCCTCTCACCAGGGTCAAGATGTGGGCGTAGAGTTTGAGAGCAGTGAGGATCATACAGAGGATGAAACAAATGTGACACGTGATGGGACCTCAGTCGGAGTACTCTTCAGGTTCTCCAGCTGGAGTGCATCCTTGTTTCGGCTGGCTGAATACCTGTTCATTAGCTTTGTTATTTATACTAAATTTTGAGACTTTTTGACCCCCCCCCTTTCAATCCTTATCAGTTACCACCAGATTTCTCAGTGACATCATTCAATCTGGGGGTTAAAACATCTAGTCTGGTGGTCTCCACCATGATCTTCTCGCCTTTCCCTCTTATCAGGCGAGGAAAGCCTGCCAGAGGCTTCACTCTATTTATCAGGGAAAGATAAAGACTTGTTTATGTCGGAGAGCTATACTGGAGGGCTCTGTTAGGCATGCCTGGTGAGACTGCAGGTTTCAAACTAAAGTTTTTACAATGAAGTTGGTTAGGCTCAGGCCTAAGGCCATCCTCACACTCTCCCATCATTTTTTTTTTTTTTTGATTCATGTGACTAGAAGGTCCAGAAGTTAATTCTGGTTTCTTTCTTTCTTTCTTTCTTTCTTTTTTTATTAAATTCATGACAATAGTGGAATACATTACACTCATTATTACCCATTCACAGCACAATTTTTCGTAACTCTGTATATAAAGTATGTTCACGCCAAATTATGCCATTATACATGTACTCTTTTTTTTTTTTTAATGGGAGGAAGATTGTTTCTAGATAGGGAAGAGGGGTGGGAGGGAAAGGGAGGGGGGAAGGGGATTAGCAAAGATGGAGGAATGTGATGGTCATCATTATACAAAATACATGTATGAAGATTTGAATTTGGTGTCAACATACTTTATATATACAAACAGATATATGAAAAATTGTGGCATATATGTGTATTAAGAATTGTAATACAAAAAAAAGTACATCTCCCATCATTTTGAGGTCAATATTGTTCTCTGAGCTCTGGGTGCATCCCTTAAGCTTGTTCTATTCTCTTCCACAGTACCTTTCTTGTGAGATGTATCTTCCACTTGGGTCTTCAGTTTGGTGGTTAGAATTGCCATCTCTCCAATTTCCCCTTTTTATTTACTCCTTCTTTCTAAGTGCTTAAGATCACAATATCATGATTACAGTGCTTTTTGAAATTCTTAACATGAATTTCTAAACTTTCATTGGTATCTTGCAGTAATTGTTCCCATTGATTTCTCTCTCTGAACTATGGTGTCTTTTCATAGCTCCAGGAATTTTTATGCTTACTCATCATTTTTTATTGATTTTATTTTTTAAATACATGACAGTGGAATGCATCACAATTCTTATTACATATATAGAACAATTTTTTATACCTCTGTTTGTATATAAGTATGTTCACACCTATTCATGTCTTCATACATGTACTTTGGATAATGATGTCTATCACATTCCACGGCCCTTGCTAATCTCCTGCCCCCACCCTTTCCCTCCCACCCCTCTGCCCTCTCTAGAATTCATCTAATCCTCCCATGCTCTCCCTCCTTACCCCACTATGAGTCAGCATCTTTATATCAGAGAACATTCGGCATTTGTTTTTTGGGGGGACTGGCTAACTTCACTTAGCATTATCTTCTCCAACGCCATCCATTTACCTACAAATGCCATGATTTTATTCTCTTTTATTGCTGAGTAAAATTCCACTGTGTATATATGCCACAAATTTTTATCCATTCATCCACTGAAGGGCATCTAGGTTGGCTCCACAGTTTAGCTATTGTGAATTGTGCTGCTATAAACATTGATGTGGCTGTGTCCCTGTAGTATGCTGATTTTAAGTCCTTTGGGTATAGTCTGAGGAGAGGGATAGCTGGGTCAAATGGTGGTTCCATTTCCAGATTTCCAAGGAATCTCCATACTGCTTTCCATAATGGCTGCACCAATTTGTAGTCCCACCAGCAATGTATGAGTGTACCTTTCCCCCCACATCCTCGCAAGCACTTATTGTTGTTTGTATACATAATAACTGCCATTCTGACTGGAGTGAGATGGTATCTTGGAGTGGTTTTAATTTGCATTTCTCTAATTGCTAGTGATGATGAACATTTTTTCATATATTTGTTGATTGATTGAATATCCCCTTCTGAGAAGTGTCTGTTCATGTCCTTGGCCCATTTATTGATTGAGTTATTTGGGGTTTTTTGGTGTTTAGCTTTTTGAGTTCTTTATATACCCTAGAGATTAGTGCTCTATCTGATTTGTGAGGGATAAAAATTTGCTCCCAGGATGTTGGCTCTCTATTCACCTCACAGATTATTTCTTTTGCTGGGAAGAAACTTTTTAGTTTGAATCTATCCCATTTAATGATTCTTGGTTCTAATTCTTGCGCTATAGGAGTCTTATTAAGGATGTTGGGGCCTAATCCCACATGATGGAGATTGGGGCCTACTTTTTCTTCTACTTTTTTTCTAGACACAGGGTCTCTGGTTGTATTCCTAAGTCCTTGATCCATTTTGAGTTAAGTTTTGTGCATGGTGGGAGATAGGGGTTTAATTTCATTTTGTTGCATATGGATTTCTAGTTTTCCCAGCACCATTTGTTGAAGAGGCTATCTTTTCTCCAATGCATGTTTTTGGTACCTTTGTCTAATACAAGATAATTGTAATTTTGTGAGTTAGTTTCTGTGTCCTCTATTTTGTACCATTGGTCTACCAGTCTATTTGGTGCCAATACCATGCTGTTTTGTTACTATTGCTCTATAGTATAATTTAAGATCTGGTATAGTGATGCCACCTGCTTCACTCTTCCTGCTAAGGATTGATTTAGCTATTCTGAGTCTCTTATTTTTCCAGATGAATTTCATGATTGCTTTTTCTATTCCTATGAGGAATGCCATTGGGATTTTGATCGGAATGCATTAAATCTGTATAGTGCTTTTGGTAGTATGGTCATTTTGATAATCTTAATTCTGCCTATCCAAGAGCAAGGTCATAAAGGCTATCTACCCTAAGCCCCAGGCCAACATCATTCTAAATGGAGAAAAATTGAAGGCATTCCCTCTAAAAACTGGAACAAGAGAGGGATGCCATCTTTCACCACTTCTATTTAACATAATCCTTGAAACACTGGCCAGAGCAATTAGAGAGATAAAAGAAATTAAAGGGATACATATAGGAAAAGAAGAACTCAAATTAGCACTATTTGCTGATATGATTCTATACTTAGAAGACCCAAAAAACTCCACCAGAAAACTTCTAAAACTAGTAAACGAATTCAGCAAAGTAGCTGGATATAAAATCAACACCTTATAAATCAAAATCATTTCTGTATATCAGCGACAAATCCTCTGAGAAGGAAGTAAGGAAAACTATCCCATTTACAATAACCTCAAAAAAATAAATAAATAAAATACTTGGGAATCAACTTAATGAAAGAGATGAAAAATCTATACAATGAAAACTACAGAACCCTAAAGAAAGAAATCAAAGAAGACCTTGCTCATCATTTTAAATGTAGAACTGTGCTTACTGATGTAATGGTTCATTTAATTTGCAGCCTAGATCCGTCAGGATCCCTGACAAAATCCTTTACATTTTGACAAAGGGAGAAGAAATTTTACTTCATTTTAAATCCATGAGTCTAGGGAAGACAGCCACCAGTCTGTAGGGAATAGTGGACATATGGATAAACGGAAAGGCCCCACAATATGGTTCATCCAACAGTGAGCCTCAAGAGTAGCCTGTTCTTTTCTTGTAGCATCCTACTCTACTGGCCACCAGCATTCCTCACTAGGGAGTACTTCTGAGCAGAAGCCATGTCTGTGATCTTGTAATCAATCTTTCTCTACTTTACTTTCTACAGGATTGCCCGGATGATCCGTCAGGAAAGAGGCAATGCCCTGCTTGTGGGAGTAGGAGGCACAGGAAAGCAGTCTCTTACAAGACTTGCAGCTCATATATGTGGTCACAAATGTTTGCAGATCGAACTTAGCCGTGGATATAACTATGATACTTTTCATGATGACCTGAGGAGGTTGTACAAATTGGCTGGTGTAGAGGACAAAAATATGGTTTTTCTTTTCACAGACACCCAGGTACATATTTAAACAGCTCACTTGTAAAATCAGGAAGTATATGAGTGTTACAATACAGCATATACTTTGCATAGTTTGTAGGATGAAGTTCAAGGATTATTGTCTCTGAAAGCAGATTATCTGCACTGTATAAAAGGCTTTTATAATATATTTTTATTTATCTTTCCAAGTTTTGTTTGTAAACTCTAAATAATTGTGATAAAAGGTTAAAGAGAAACTTTTTTGTGTTTTTTATGTTTTTATTAGTACATTACAGTTATACATAATAGTGGGGTTGAGAGAAAGTTTTAACTATTCTTTGATGAAAAGGACAAAGATAGCAGACGGTAAGTAAAATCAGATTAACTCTAAAATTAAAATAAGATTACATTTACATCTAAAATAGCCAACCTAACTGATCTTAAATTCTATAGTAAATGCTATACTTGGGTGTTTTAACTTTAGGGAAAATAAGCCTTCTAGAAAATATGATAGATTTAACGTATAACTATTTTAAACTTCTTTGTAATTTTTAAAACATTGTGACAAGGATTGAGTGCAAACACACAATAGAGAAAATATTTTCACCATCTACATGAAATGAGTTTATATCTTAGTATAAAAATACAAACAAAAAAGAAGAAATATAAAATAGAAGAAATATAAAAATGTAATAGAATGTGAATTAAAAGTTCCTAAAAACCTATTCAGCCTAACCAATAACTAAAGAAATGTAAATAAATAAAAATGCCATGAGCTTAGCATACTAAAGGCTCTGGATTGGATCCCTAGCACCACGAAAATAAATAAATAACACTTGCTTGACATGTGTGAGGCCCTGGGTTCAATCTCCAGCACCACATAAACAGAAAATAAATGTGAAAGCATTAATGTGAAAATGCTTATAATGTGTTGTTATATCACCATATAAGCTCTTCAGTTTTATATAAACAGATATGCCATGTGTGCAACTAGAAATGTCTGGATCATGGGATTATGAGTGATTTTATTTTTCTTAGTTTTGCTATTTATAGTTTCTAATTATTCAAAAATTAAAATATTTCTTAATTTTTAGTATTGCTTTTAAAAATCAAGGAAGTTATATAAAAAGATTCTAAGTATTAAATCTCCAAAGATAAAGTCATATTGTCTTGCTCAACTCCAAACAAAAGCTATATTATACTCTGTTGAAAACCCCAATCTCAAATGTTCTACAGTAATGAAGAGTAGACACAGCTATAACTAAATCACATGTATACATGTGTGTATACAGGTGTATATACATATGTACATATGCAAAAGTATAAATGTGAGAAGAAATTGAGAGAAACAAATGTTTAAAATAGTTTAACTTGAATTAAGTAAAATATAAATGCTTTTTAAGAAACAAAGCAATAAGGAAAAAGGAATCAGTATACTTGCTAGAATTTTAGGATTAGAATATACTTGTTAGAATTTTAGGATTCTATCTAGTTTTTAGAACCATTTTCTCTTAAAGATAAAATTAACTTATGTGAATTTTAGAATAAATGTTTGCTTTATAATTTACAGGTAGTAACTGTAAAATGAATTATAACAATCATTCTGCTTTCTTCTACAGATTGTAGTGGAGGAATTCCTAGAAGATATAAATAACATCCTGAATTCGGGTGAAGTGCCTAATCTATTTGAAAAGGATGAACTGGAGCAGGTGTTAGCAGCCACCAGGCCAAAAGCAAAAGAAGTTGGAATTTCCGAGGGGAACAGAGATGAAGTAGGACATGCCAGAATAGTTCCATGGCTTTCTAAACATAAAGTTGTCTTAAACTTTCATTTAACAATCTCTAAGTCCCCTTAACGGATCCATGAATGAAATTTCTTCAGTATAATTAGCTCTCTTTGTAACTCTGCATTTTATTTTCTATGTCTAAAGTGTGAGTTCATCAGTCTTCCAGAAAAGTGATGGAAGTAGAAAGTAAAAACCCTCCGGCCCTACGGAGATCATAGACTTGTCCAAACTGGACAGTTTCCCTTATTCTCCTTTAAGTCCAAGTTTATTTCTCACCCCTGCAGTGTCCTTCCTGAGAAGGGCTAGTGGGAAGTTCTAGTACTTTTGATCCCCTTGTGTATCAGAATGTTATGCACAAGTGAAACAGAAATGTGTTTTCTCTCACTCTCTCAGGAACTACCATTCATCTCCATTTCTCCAATACTGTGATTTCATTTATCTACCCCAATCTTTTTCTTTCTTCTTGGGTCTTCATCTTTTTGGCTATTCTTTCTCCTCAAATATACCAATGAGGATAACCTATATAACATCCAGAACCCTAGTTGAAATGAAGTCTGCAAAATGTCATTTTTAATCTTTCCAACTGTAAGTCATTCGTTCAATCCAGAAATATCTGTTGGACAACTTCTCTAGTTGGAATGGATGTTCAACACAGTAATTCACATATCTACTGTGCTAGCATTTTTATTTAATAATGCATTAGCCTCAGATGGATTAGCCAACACTTACTTTCATCCTTATTTTAAATTGAAAAACATTGTTGCTTTTGTCAGGTGTTTCAGTACTTTATCAGCAGAGTTCGTCAAAAACTGCACATTGTTCTTTGCATGAGCCCAGTTGGAGAGGCGTTTCGGTCCCGATGCCGGATGTTCCCATCTCTTGTGAACTGCTGCACAATTGACTGGTTTGTCCAGGTTGGTGACTCAGTAGGACAGCTCTTTAAGAAGAGATTTTAGAGAAGTAATGTGTTGAAAATAACTCACAGTACTTGAATTAACTTTAAAAGTTATTCATACAAGGGATAACAATGACAATCAGCCAAAGACAAAACAGAACTTATGAAGAAAGAGGAGATCTTGAATTTAGCAGTACAGAAGTTATCAGTGATCTTGATGAGCTATTTCAATGGATGATGGGGGAGAGGGTTCAAAAGAGAAGGGGAGAGGAATCAGAGACAGTGATAATAGGCAACAACTTCAACTTCAAGAAGTTTTGTCGAAATGAAAGCAGAGAAATGAGGGTGAGAGAGGGGCTTATGAGATCAAGAATAAAGTCTTTTTGAATGAGAAATATAAGCAGCATGTGTGTGTGATGAAGGTGAAAACGTTCTAGAAAAACAGAAATATATTGATGATGTTGTATACAACACTAAATGTGTGGAACCAATATCCTTTAGAAAATAACTGAATCATCAATTAAGAGGCTGACTTGGGCAGAAAGCATAAACAGCTTTCCCTGAGTAATAGGACAAGGGGTACAGACCCAGGTGGCAGAAGACACAGGGGTAAAGGCTCACTGAATTTGTTTGCCTTATTTCTTTTTCTTTTCTTTTTTTGATGAGGGAAAACAAAGTCATAAATTGAGGATAAAGAAGAAAAAGGAAGTGAGCAGTCAAAGGAAGTTAAGTAGGATATGAAATACTCACTTAAGAGAGCACAAAACCAAAGTGTTAGACAATGTGGAAGAAATTTTGGGCTGCATTAAGGAGTTAGTTGTAAATTTTAAGTGCGGTACATCAAACATGACTGTGTTTTCTATTGTTTTGTTTTCTTTTGTTTTGCTTTGTTTCTCTAGTCAGCTACACCTGCTCAGTTGCAGGCATGGAATAACAGAGAGTTGTGTTTTACTAGGGTTCAGGCAAGCTCAAGAAATAAGAAAAAAGCAAAGGAGTTAAGATGTGTGCAGGATCATGACTACAATGATGGTCCTGACACCACAACTGTATAATAAATAGAGTGAGGTAATGAGGTCCTCATAACAGATGATTCTGTTTATGGAATTCTAAAACTATACAGACATTCATTCATTCAAGAAATATCTGTTGGACAACTTCTGTATGTCTGGCACTGTCCTAGGAACATACTAGTCAGCAAATGCAGATTTGGGCCCCTCTCTAATGAACAGAGAGAGCCATTTCAGTTTATTGAGCACCAGAAACATGTATAAGAGATAACTTGGTGAAAGGAGGGACTAGACAAGGAAAAATTCCAGAGAAATAGTTTTCTCACTTGTTACTCTGCATGTTGTTGAAATGCCCAACAGATTTTCCAGATTGCTTCTTTATTTACAGTGGCCCAGAGAAGCGCTTCTTTCTGTGTCAAAGACATTTTTCTCAACTGTTGACACTGGAAATGACAAACTGAAAGAAAAGCTTTCCCTCATGTGTGTCAATGTTCACTTGAGTGTCTCCCAAACAGCAGACCGCTATTACACTGAGCTCCGCCGGCGGTACTACACGACGCCCACTTCCTACCTAGAGCTCATCAATCTCTACCTGACTATGTTGACTGAGAAAAAGAAGCAGTTAATTTCAGTATGTTTCAGTCCATTAATTTTGTGGGGGGTTTTTTGCTCAAACTGAAAACTTTGGGAGTGAGAGGATGATCTGTGTACCTGTCTAGAGCCCTTTTCATCCAGTCCTATGACCTTGACAACCTGAAATGTGACCAAAAAAGGGTCCTGTGCTCTCAGTCCAAGGGCTCCCTATTCCTGGATATTTATATTTTCCTTCTATCATTTACATAAGTATCCTTGACTCAATAGAATGACAGGGACATAGTAATAGCATTAAAGTTAAGCAGAGATCTGGTCATCTCTGCAGTATTTAATATGGAGGGAAACTTTATTTTAAGCAATCAAGATAAGGTTTTAATTGTCTAACATGTGCCAAGGACTTGAGTGTCTGACAAACTACATGTAACTTTTTCTGTTGAGCATGTTATACAATTTCTTTAAGGTTTAGTAGGAAATAAGTTTTAAAATATCTAAATATCCCTCTTGAATTTCTCTGGAATTTAAATAAGATATTGTTCATGAAGTTCTTAGAGTATGATCAAAGATATATGAGGTGCTCAAAAAATAGAGGCTGACATTAGCAACATCATCTGACCATTAACATGGTCTAAAATATTCAATGTTTAAACACAGTAAAAATGGAAGCATTTCCCAATAGATATTTAAAATGTTTTTCAAATGATTTTTACGTCATAAAATAAATGTATGCTCTTGTAAAATAACTTGACAGGTATTTTTGAAAACTGTCTATTTGAACCAATCTTTCTGATTCATTTTCAAAAAAATGGTTCTTCCCAGGTGTCTCCTCTACCACATCCTACTCTTTTGGTACAAGTCAAAATTTTTCACTCCTGGGGAATAAGATTCAGATATAGAAACTAGAGTTAGGTGTCCAGGACCTTGTTTCCCTGGGGTCTCAACCCTCCTGAGAGTAAACAAACTCCCAGGCCTCTGGGGATCCCTGCCTGAACTTATACCTCACTCATTCAACATGCTACCATGAGGAATGAAGATAATGCAGTGTGATCACTGCCCTCAGTGAGTCACAGTCCAGTGATGTGATGTCCCACAGCTGTAACCAGGGGACATGTATCCACACACATTGTGGAAAATGGCATGGCCATTTCCTAGAGTTCTGTTACCTGAAGACTTTGCAAATTGCAAAAATTTTACAACTTGAAGTATTACAAACTGATGTACTAATTCTGTAGCTATAAAATTAATTTATGAGTAACAGAGGCCAGTAAAACCTGTAATTTATAATGCTCATTATAATAGAAATTTTTGTTGTCATTTAGGCAAGAGATCGGGTGAAGAATGGTCTCACGAAGCTACTACAAACAAATATACTGGTAGATAATATGAAATTAGAACTTTCAGCTCTAGAACCTGTGCTTTTGAAAAAATCACAAGATGTTGAAACCCTGATGGAAAAATTGGCAGTCGATCAAGAAAGTGCTGATCAGGTATGATATATTACCTGATAATGTAGGTGAGGTAATATATCATTTATATAGAGTGACCCATGAGCAGATTATTTTATTATATATCAGTCAAATATTAGGTGTCATTTAAATAAACAGTTTTGGCAATACTATTTTTTTCTAGAAATTTAGCAATGTTTTTAAGCTATAAACGATCTCTCTTTACCAAATCAGCCTAGTTCTGTCCCAGAGAATTGGTTGTAGTTCACTGAGTGGGGAAGAGAGAGTTCTGAGAAAAATACCACCAACATATATAAGGCAACTCTCCTAGAAGTAACTACTTATTATATAAAAATTTGATCTCTTTAATTCTGTCAATGTGGTACATGATGAACACAGAACATCAAATGCAATCTAGTTAATTCCTTTTCATCTTTAATCTAATCCAAAGGGTAAATACAGCTTATTAATTGACTTTGTTTTAAAGCTCTGAAATTCAACAGGGCTTGGTGGCACATGCCTGAAATCCCAGAGACTCAGGAAGGTAAGACAGAAGGATCATAAGTTTGAGGACAGCCTGGGAAACTTAGGGAGATCTTGTCTCAAAACTAAGGGGAAAAAAAAAGATCTAGGGATATAGATCAGTGGTAAAGCACCCCTAAATTCAATCCACAGAAGCAAAATAAATAAACAAAAAATAAAATATTGGAATTCAAATGCAGATTGGATATCCTTTATCCCAAGTGGTTGGGGCCAGAAACAGTTTGAATTTTGGATTTTTCCATATTTTGGTATATTTACATATATATAATGAGATATCATGGGGATGGGACCCAAGTATAATCACAAAATTCATCTGTGTTTTATATACCCCTTATAGCACATAATTTTATATAATCTTTTATTGTGCCTACATTTTGCTTGTGGTCTATCAGATGAGGTCAGTTGTGGAATTTTCCACTTGTGGCATCATATTGGTGCTCAAACGTTTCAGATTTTGGAACATTTCAGATTTTGGATTTTTTGATTAGGGATGCTCAATGTGTAATGAGACCACCTAAGCAGTCACATTTCAATGGTTAGGTCCGTAACGTTGTGCGAGAAGATGAAGCAATAGCAAAAGTGAAAGCTCAAGAAACCCAAGCAATAGCTGATGATGCTCAGAGAGACCTCGAAGAAGCATTGCCTGCACTTGACGCTGCCAATAGAGCACTGGATTCCTTAGATAAAGCAGATATAGCTGAAATCAGGGTTTTTACAAAGCCCCCAGATATGGTCATGACTGTAATGGAAGCAATCTCCATTCTCTTGAATGCCAAGTGAGTAATACAAAAGCTTGAATTATTAGATTATCTGGTGGTATTTCTTTACTATTTTTCTCCATTTTCATATTTTTATATATGTATGTTGATTCTTTTCTCTAACCTCTCATTAATTTGATTGGCCATTCAACAAATTGATTCACCAATTTTTCCAACATTTATTTTGTACTATATTATAGAAGTTAAAATGATGGGTTTTTTCACTATAAGATGCAGACAATTTAATGGAGAGATACAAGCTGATCTTTTGGGAGATGATGCATACAGTTTGTGCCTGTAAAGAGAGCTCAGGCACTTATGATACTTGTGAAACAGGGTTGAGGCTGAGTAAAAAGGCAGTGATCACATCATGAAAAATCTTGTATGATACACCAAGCAATCCAAATTTCATCTTAAAGATGTGGTTTTCAAATTTTCTTCAGTAATAAAATCCTTTTTTCAATACAAATTATGTTATAAGAAACCTTTCTATGTAAAACGAGCAAAGCACCAGAAATACCCCTTAACCACCAGGTCTCCCTACAGACCCTCAGATTGGCACAATGGTAGGTCCCAGGGATCTCTGCAGAGCAGAGATAGAGAGTCCCCATGTGCAGAGGGAACTGAGAACCATTGAACATTTTTTACCTAATCAGATTTTCACAGTATAAAGACCAATATGGCAAAAGTTCTAAAGGGCAAGGTTGACCAAGAGACCTAAGTCCCAGGCATTATTTTTTATTATTTAAAAGAGATTTTAAGGGTTGCAACTAGGCAAAGGAGATGAAGTGTGAATTCCACTCTATTATTTTATAGTTCTTTCTCTACCAAATCTGAGTTTTATGGGGTGATGCATGGAACTACCAACTTCTGGGATTACAATACTGAGATTAAAACTACCGATCTGTTGGGATGATATTGTAATGTTCTCAGAGGAATACATCTCTTTTGTTCATATATTACTTGATTATAATTTTGTTAATTTGTTATCTCTGTGTTTTAGGCCTGATTGGCCCACAGCAAAGCAACTTCTTGGCGAATCTAACTTTCTAAGAAGGCTTTTAGAATATGATAAGGAAAACATAAAGCCTCAAATAATAGCAAAGCTTCAAAAGTATATTAATAATCCTGATTTTCTTCCTGAAAAAGTAGAGAAAGTATCCAAAGCATGTAAATCCATGTGCATGTGGGTAAGAGCGATGGATTTGTACTTTCGAGTAGTCAAGGAAGTGGAACCAAAGAGACAAAAACTCCGTGCTGCCCAGGTATGTTATCCATATTATGATGTTTTGGAGTCTTAAAGGCCATCATCATCAATCATCCAAGCTCTCTGTATAGTGCCACTTTGATGCTAGGCAATATAGATAGTGACAACACTTGAAAAACCAGCTTTTATTTCAAACAATAGCTGGCAGGGTTTTTTTTTTTTATATTTTTTAAGTTTTCTCTAAAGTCATCCTTCTTTTAGCATTAAAGAAAAATAAGTCCTTAGTATAATTCATCTGAAAAAAAGAGAAATTATGTTTATGATATTTTTGAGGTTCCTCTATCATATGATGATCTACATTTCTATTTGCTAAATATCCCCACACCTGATGTGTTATCTGAGATTTTAGAACCAGCTTAATTCACAATCATGTGTGAGGTCCTTAGTCTTCCCAAGAACAAAGAATGATCATTTAGAGGAGCAGATTACCAAAATAATGGTGAATAGAGAGCAGGAATAAGCAAAAATTTTCTATGAAAATCCAGATATTTGAGAATTGAATTGGAGCAAACTATGTTATATGCATTTATGAATATGTCAAAATTAATGTATTCATAAGTTATATTGTTACATATAACTATAATGAACTAATAGGAACTTTTTTAAAAGATCAAAATAGTAAATATTTCAATTTGTGGGCTAAATATTTCAATTTTATTGTGGACTACATGATCTCTGTACAAGAATTCAACTCTGTTGTTGCCCAGAGAAACAGCCATTAGCAATACATAAACAATAAGAATGGCTATGTTCCAATATAACTTTATTTATGGACAACAGAATTCCAATTTTATATAATATCACATGTAAAAAATACTTTGTGTTTATTTCTAATTATTATAAAATGTAATAATCATTCATAGTTCATAGGCTGTACAAAAGCAAGCATCAGGGCTGGGAATGTGGCTCAAGCGGTAGCGCGCTCGCCTGGCATGCGTGCGGCCCGGGTTCGATCCTCAGCACCACATACAAAGAAAGATGTTGTGTCCGCCGAAAACTAAAAAATAAATATTAAAAAAAAATTCTCTCTGTCAAAAAAAAATATTTAAAAAAAAAAAAAGCAAGCATCAATGGAGAGGTGGCCTGCAGGCCATAAGTTCACTACCCCCTGACACAGAGAACTAGTAAGGAAAAATTAGTTTTCATTATTCTAAGAATATTTATTTTATCATTTAAAATTAATATCCATTGTAGTAATTTATTCATCTCATATGCTTGGCACAGCTGTTTCTCTATTCCTTTTATGACTTATTTTGTTGGACTTTTTGTTTGGTCTAGATTGGTTCTGCTCTTGTATTTTACTCAGTAAATGTTTTAATTTTGTACAATATATCAAAATATTTACAAACATGAAAAAGGGAACATAAAAAAATCTTTATTATATAAATGGGCAAATTCAGCCTTCTTTGTGGGTCTATTTGTAAATATTTGCTTGATTTTTACTAGGCTGAACTTGATGTTACAATAGCTACCCTAAAAGAAAAGCAAGCATTATTAAGACAAGTGGAGGATCAAATACGAGCCTTACAAGATGAATATGACAAAGGTGTGAATGAAAAAGAAAGTTTGGGTAAGTAACTCATAAAATTTGCTTTGTTATAGATGTCTGATTTTTAAAAGTTTGAAAATTTTCAGGCAATCTGATATTGGCTTTTATTCAACATGCAGAATACATTTAGACTTCTTTCATTAGCTTCCTTGTATAAAATGAGAAAAACTACATATATTGTATGTATTCAACATCTTATATCTGAACATAGCTTCTTGGAGTATATTGCATTAAAACTCAGAGCAACAGATAAATTTTATCTACAAAAAAAATGCTACAAGGCACTGAGAACACACAAATATTATAGGGCAAACAGAAAGCCATCTTCAGTTAGAGTAGTGTAGCATTAAAAAGAGCTCTTGAAATGGAAAAATTAAACTTTGACTTGGTTCTGAAGTGGGAAATAATATTGAATTGGTGTGATACTTTTTAGCAATATATTGCTATAATTAGCTAAATAATGCTAATTATGCTACAAACAAAAGCAAGTATATAAACTTTTAATAGTTTACTAAAATATTGAATAATCTAAGGTTCTTAATATTTTCTAGCAAAGAATATGGCCCTGACAAAAGCACGCCTGTTACGTGCTGGAAAGCTGACAGCTGCGTTAGGAGATGAACAGGTTCGATGGGAAGAAAGCATAGAGAAATTTCAGGAGGAGATATCGAACATCATTGGGAACGTGTTTATAGCAGCGGCTTGTGTGGCTTATTATGGGGCTTTCACAGCCCAGTTCAGGCAATCAGTGAGTAAACCTCCTGTCTGTAAAGAGCGGTGAGAAGCAGCTGAAACTGGGTGGGTACAGAGAAGCGTTCATTTTTCTGAGGTCAGATGGAGGCTCTCTACTATGGAGTTCACCAGAGTGGAAATGTACATGTCTCACAGGATCGATCCCTTTTTCCCATTGGTCCACCCTTAGGCTTTCTTAACATGTTTCTTCCTTTCCTTCTCCAGTCTTAGAAAGTTCTTTACCACTTATGCAACATAAGAACCTGGGGGAAGTGAATGAGATAGTAAGTCCCTAAACTTTTTTGTCAGAACTAGCATGTAAAATCAACCAGGATACAATGTCCTGCTCCGGACGACTGGGAAATGGGAGGGAGCAGGATTAATTTGAGGTTTCGTGGGCTTTCATCTTTATGAAAAACTTATTATTTATCAGGGAATAAAATTCCCATCTACATGCACTTTTTAGGAAAAAAATATTGGGAAAGATTTTATAGTTATTTTTATGAAATACTTCCAGTTGCACCCACAATCATTATGACAACCCTGAACTTCTCTACATGCTTCCATATTTTCTCAAGAGAGGCAATACAACCCTGGTTGAAAATTACTGTTAACAACCCAGTCATTTACATGTGAGAAAACTGAGGTCCAAACAGAGGGAGTAAAATACCAAGGGCATAGTTAATTATTTAGTTCTAGCACCAGGTCTCCTGATTTTTAGTCCATTTTTGGGGGAGGAGAGTGTCCCATCCTGTTTCCAAGATGTCTATAGAGACTGGTAGGGCCTACCTGTTCCAGCCACTGCATGGTAGACAGCTTTTCATTACTGTAACCAAAGTATCCATGAAAGAACAACTTAGAGGAGAAAAGTTTATTTTGGACTCACAGTTTCAGAGGTTTAGTTCTTGATCAGCCAGCTCCATTGCTCTGTGTCTAAGGTGAGGCAAAACATTATGGCAGAAAGGCATGGTGGAGGAAAGTTACTCAGCTCATGGCAGCCAGGAAGAAGAGAGAGAACATAGGGAGCCAGGGACAGAATACAATCCCCAAGGCTCACCCCCAGGTAACCCTATTTCCTCCACCCATGCCTCATTTGCCTACAAGTACCACCTAGTAATCCATTCAAATTATTAAGCCATCAAATAGATCCACTGATTAGGTTACAGTTCTTGTAATCTAATCATTTCACCTCTAAACATTGCCAAAATAGATACCATATTTCCAGTACATGAGTTACTGGGGGGACACTTCATATCTAAACCATAACATATTAGTTTCCTCTGCCCTTCATATTTTGTGTGTGTCCTAGTTTACTGAGTATTCCTGATTATACATGTAAATTTTCCTCCCTTTTCAGCTTATAGAGTGTTGGATCCAGGACTGCCAGTCTCTGGACATCCCAATTGATCCTTCCTTCAGTCTCATTAACATACTTGGAGATCCCTATGAAATACGGCAATGGAACGCTGATGGGCTGCCACGTGACATGATATCAACAGAAAATGGCATTTTGGTTACTCATGGGAGACGGTGGCCTTTGATGATTGATCCCCAAGATCAGGTATGTAACAAATGCTTGAGATTAAAAAGTAGCCAGTTAGCTCTGTTTAATATTGATCTATCTATTAAAAATTATAAAAGTAGACTTTAACATATTTATAAGATCATGGAAATTTAGACCTGGAGGAGAGTTTGGAGCTCTTTCAGTGTGGGTTCCTCATCTTATGGACATAGAAAGTAAGGGATGTGGGTAAGTGTTCTCTACCTTGATTTTAACTGGTTAAGTTTAGGGGATTGGCCATTAGTTTTTTGTTTTCTATGGGAATAGAAATTGACAGAAACTCATTCCATGAAGGTCTGCAAGGTCTAAGGAATCAAAATGAATTCAAGGAATGATAGGATTTAGAGCAAGTCTGACCAGAATTTTTATAGTCCCATTATCTGTGTTCCTAAATCCACAGATCAGATTATACTAATCAGGGTTCAGAAAAGGGAGCCATTGTAAAAGCAAGAAAGAAACTTGAATACTAAGATAAGTATGGGCTTTTTTCTGGATGGCTCTTTTCTGAATTTGTTTTAATTTGGGCTTGATAGGTGTTTTTATTGGGGAAAGGAGTTTTTTTTTTTTCTTTTTAAAATGTTTTCAATGTTTCTAGATTGAAAAAAAAATTCTAAACTTTATTCTACAACTTTCACTTTCTAGTCATGTATCCTACTCTAAAGCAAATGCTCTGCTCTGTGCGTTCTCATACAGGCAAACCGTTGGATAAGAAACAAGGAAAACAAAAGTGGTTTAAAGATCATTAAGCTTACAGATAGTAATTTCTTACGAATTCTTGAAAATTCCATCCGACTTGGCTTACCTGTCTTACTGGAAGAGGTTTGCTTTTCACATTTCTCATGTTCTAACTTTTAGATTATAGGCCACATCCACATCATGATAAAGACACCAGTCAACTTTCTTTTCAAATTGTCAAACCAGTTGCTTTGTTCCTTAAATGGTACTTTTTCTAGGAGAAAGAATCAGTTGGTTGAATGAATTTTCTGCTTCAGTCATTGTTTTGGAGTTAAGAGGGATAGCCTCTGTTTTCTGACACTGCTCATTCTTAGACTGCATTGTGTACCTTAAAGGTCAGAAAAATTCAAAGTAGCAGTGCCCCCAGGAACCACTGTCTACATACACAAATGATGTAAAGTCATAAGACATGCTAGTATGTGTGAACATTATTTTCTATGTAGGATTCACGTCAGAATTAGATTAAGTTATGAGTGTTAAGAATAACTATTGTTTAAAAGTGGGAATTGTTGAGTCTATATGTTCCATTTCTTCAGATATCACTCAGAGAACAGATGTTTTTCACATTGTTCACTCAATCAATAAACATTTGAGAACAAACGGCAAATAATATAGATGTGGTTTCTGTCCTCGATTACTTAGAATCTAGTTGAGGATAGGTAGAAAACAGATAAAAAGTAGATGAGATAGAAAATAAGAGAGTGGGGGAGGAAGAGAACTTGTAATAAGGGCTTTGAAGGAATAAGCAGAGTGTGGACATAGCCAGTAAGAAGAGGCATTAGGAGCCTGACTTAAATGCATAGCTACAGGGGATGAGACTTAAGGTCTAACCTCTGTGATGAGCTCAACTATGTGAGGAGCTCAGTGAGAAGGGCTTCCCAGGAAAGGGATCAGCAAATAAAAAGCCATAGGCACAAAGAGATGGCTAATGGCTGTGTATTATCCTTAATTTATCATTCCATTTTTATAAGAGGAGAATTAGTAAGCAAACACATGGGCTGTGAGCCATTTAGCTGTATGAAAAAGTATCTCTGATCAGCAGAAAATTCAGGAAACAGAACTACCTGGGGCAACTTGGCTGCAACCTTTGCATGGTGACTAGCAATAATAATATGTAATCATTCACTAACTAATTCACTATTTCACTAATTAACATGTGCACTCCTTTCCAGACTTGGTTCTCAGTGTTTTAACTTACTAATCCTCCCTGCAAACTTATGAAGTAGTTGCTATTATTATCCCATGTTACTAGTGAGGACACTGAGACATTAAAAAGGTCAAACTGTGCTGCCTTGCCACCTAGAAAATTCATAGCAAGTTACAATACTCCCCACTCAAGCCATAAAGAGCACAAGGGGCCTTGTTGTAGCCAAGCTTTGGCATTTAGCAACACAGAAAACGTTTTGTAATGGATTCCAGATCCTCCTTCAAACTCAGAAGTCACAGAAGAGAGTGAGGTGTCTGACAAACTTTGGCACAGTTACCTTAGTCCAAGCTGAATTCTGGAACCCAGGTTTAGTTTGTGACTCAAGAGGTCTTGAGAGACTTTTCTCACTCATGGCAGTTGACAGAAGTCCTTCTATAATGTTCTTCCCCTAAAAAGAAGAGTATTTTAACTACAAATATAATGAACACTCTAAGGAGTTAGGCCCCTTCAGGAACAGGACACTCTAACTGGACCTTCCCTCTCTCTGGGTCTTGGGGTCATTAGCATTATATATCTAGCTGATTTCTACATTTGTTAGGGCGGTGTTTGCAAACTTGGTCTCCATCCATTCATGGGTATGAAAGAAATTTAGTTTATCTCGATCACCAGTTATTAATAAAATAGAACAGAATATTTATAACAAAATTTTATCATGGATAAGAATAAGTAAGAGTTAATGTGTGTAGTTTCATGTCACAATGTGAAATGATTTGTTACTATGGATTATGGGGAGGAGGCCAACGCCTCACTAAGGGGTCCTTCTTTCTGCTTGTGGAGGTTGTAAACTATTGGAGAAAAATTAAAGTCTAGAATAATTAATGAGTAACAAAAGACACAGTCAGAAAAAAATAGTTTTAAAGGAAGTTTGGAGCACCTGATAGGCCCAGCCCACACAGAAGCTGGAGCTTAACAATTAGAAAATGACCCCTGTGGTTATTTAAGGGGATACATCAAAGGCAGAGATAAGGTTTCAGGTTTTAGGAATAGAGTCTTGCTTCATGATGTCTTGCAATCAACAGGTTGATTGGCATCTTGTTAGGTCATACCCATCTCAGAGAGGTTGTGTGGCTGGCTGGCTGTAGTAGGTCACCCCATTTCTAGTGCTGTGTGGGACCTTTGGCAGAGCTGGGTGAGAGTTCACGTGTATTGGGGCCATCTTATAGCAGGGTGCCACTGTAAGTTCTCAGATAGCAGATTTTCCCACTCAATAGCCTTCCATGCCAATCTGGTCCACACAGATGGCTCTTGACAATGAATTATAGTCAAATTTTAAAAACCATAGGACCCCACCTGACATAAAAGTGACCCTGTAGGGTCCATGGGAAATTCTTGCATGCCTTAGTTCTAACCAACCATCATAATTGCTTTGAGGGATAAACAATATTGTGGCTAATAAATGAATCAAAGCTTAATTGAGAGTCTTTGGCAGTATGAGGTAGGGGTGCATCATGTAGAATAAGGTTTATTCAAAGTAAACTTGAAACCTATGGAATTTTGACAAGTTGATGCCATCCATTGTAACTGCTTGCTTTTTGCATTGTTTTATTTCCATTTTGAAGCTCAAAGAAACCTTGGATCCATCTCTAGAACCTATTCTTTTGAAACAAACTTTCATCAGTGGTGGACGAGTACTCATTCGCCTTGGAGACTCAGATATTGATTATGACAGAAACTTCAGGTTCTATATGACAACCAAGATGCCAAATCCTCACTATCTGCCTGAGGTATGGACCTCTAGTCTGAAATTATCACCCTAACTGGAATTATTGTGTGCAGTGAGTCTCTAAAGTTTGGTGGGTTTCTATCTTTTGGGAGGAAAACTAATAACCCTCTTTTTTTTCTCCCTCTTCCCTCTCCATTGCCCCCTTTCCATCCATGTCTCTCCTTTGGTTTCACTTCTGAGTTCTGATTCTAACTCCAGTCACCCTTCTCCTCTCCATCTAGTTGGGAATCAAGCCCCTGCCCACTGGGTCCCAGATGCACAGCATTGTGCTTTCTCCAACTCCCTTCTGGTCCACAGCTGCTCCTCATAAACTGTGGTCACCATTCCTTCTAATCATTCTCCTCTCTCCTTCAGCAAAGACTATTTATGTCCCTATTATCCCTTGTTATTTGTGGCTGATAAATGAACCAGAGCTCAATTAAAAGTCCATGGCAGTGGCTGGCAGGGTTGGTGGGGATTCAGTGTTTAAGTGTGAAAGCCCATAGCATATACCCCCAAATAAAGTGGTGGTCTGCTTGAAAACTCTCGTAATAGAGTAGAGATGAGAATTTAATCAACTCTGAGATGGAGATAAAGACTACCTCAAATGTTTTAGATGGCTTTTTTTCTGCTGTAACCAAAAGACCTGGCAAGAATAAATTTAGAAAATAAAATTAGAGAATCGTGAGCCAGATGTCCAGTGTCTGTACTTAGAGATAAAAAGGGGAGGAACAGCTTCTTGTAATCTTCCTGATGCTTGTAGACTCTCAGGGATACTATGTGAGCCCCACTTCCATACATCCCTGAGCCACACAGCAAGCAGGAGAACCCCTATTCTAGAGCTCTAGAACCGAAGGCATTTGCAAAAGAAATGAAGGCAAGTGGGACTCCACATTTCCCCTCCCATATGTGCTCTGCCTGTCCACCTTACCCCAGGTGCCCTGAGTGCTACCCAGGTATGGGCACATTTTCACATTCTTCGGGTCTTCATAAGGAAAGGCCTTTACATCAGGACCCCCCCCAAATATTCTTGAACATACCATTCCAAAAGTGTCATTTTTTAATCTTGTTTATTGAATTTTCTCATAGACTTGTGTCTTCACTAGATGTGGTCATGTTGAATGAAATTGACACACTTCTAATGTGGAGAAGGATCATTAAAAGGCTACATCAGAGATCTCCTTGTCATCCTTGAGGAGATTAATTATACAACCACTACCAAGGCTCATTTCCCAAGTTCCATTTCAGAGCTTAGAAAAATGACCAGAGTGTTAACTTGCACTCTTTGATTTCTCATTCGTTTAACTTTTGAGAGGGAGTGCTGCACACAAGACCCAACCATCTCAGGATCCTCAATTTAATCAACTCTGAGATGGAGATAAAGACTACCTCAAATGTTTTAGATGACTTTTTTTTCTGCTGTAACCGAAAGACCTGGCAAGAATAAATTTAGAAAAGGAAAAGTTTATTTGGGGGCTCATGGTTTGAAATGTCTCAGTCTATAGAAAGTCAACTCCATTGCTCTGGGCCCAAAGTGTGGCAGAACTTCATGGCAGAAGAGTGTGGTGGAAGAAAGCAGCTCAGGATATGATACCAGGAAGCAGAGAGAGAGAGCCCCTCTCAACAAGGACAAAATATATATGCCAAAGGCACACACGCCATGACCTACCTCCTCCACTCATATCCTACCTGCCTATAGTTACCACTTAGTTAATCCCTACCAAGAGATTAATGCACTGATTAGTTTAAGACTCCCATAACTCAATCATTTCACCTCTGAACTTTCTTACATTATTTCACACATGAGCTTTTTGGAACACCTCATATTAAACCATAACCATGAAGGATTTATATTTTATGTTAACTGCATGCCTTATTGTATTTATTGGTTTTTGCTACTGATTTGTTCAAGTGATGTAAGAATATTATGATAGCATTAATAACAATTTTCCATAAAAACATTGAGATAAAATATGTAATGCTTGGTTTAACAAATACACTATAAATTAATTACTATAATTAAATTATTTTACCTCATTTAGTCCTCACAACTCCCCTATGAATTGTTACTACTATTATATCAGTTTTTAAATATCAGGAACTAAAAGCTTAACACAGATAATGACTTGTCCAACATCAGACATTCACCCAAGTGTTCAGCTAGAATTAGAACTGAAGCTGTTGATTTTAAAATTTGCTTCTAACTCTTTTCTAACTCATCACGTAGACTTCTGTAACTGTGAGGTTTGCGGAACAAAAATGTTACTCACACCGGTGAGGAAAATCAGAATTTTGAAAGCCATGTTATGCTTGAGTGTGTAGGGGTGTGCCTGTGTGAACAATCAGAGTTGAGACACATTCACCATTATTTATTAATAATGATAAAGCAAGCACTTCTTGTTTTACTAGTCTTACATTTAAACATTTTTATGTACTCCATACTTCTCTTCCAGGTGTGTATTAAAGTTACCATCATCAATTTCACTGTAACCAAATCAGGTCTGGAGGATCAGTTGTTAAGGTAAAAAAGGAGTGTGGGAATCAGGGATGTCATGAGTTTCCTAATGTTTTTGTTTTAGAAATTTTAACGAAGAAAAAATTTTAACGTAAAAAAATCACACATGACTAAATCAAAAAGATAAAATTATATGGCCAAGTTCTTCATCACAATTGCTTACAGTCACCAATCTTGTCATATCTTCTCAAGATCATTCCTACCCATTGTTTAGGCAAGGCTGGCAGCCCAGCCTGCCTCTTTTTCTCACTAGGATCTCCAATCTTGACAAGTGAATGAATTCAGTTGTTCCATTGTTTCTAAACACTCACTGCTCCAAATCTGTGAAAAAGTTAGCACTCCAAATTTTCTCATTTCCCTGGTCTCTTAATATTTTCCTACTTAATTGTTTCTACATTTGTCCACTTCACAAAAAATAAATATCCCTTCCTCAGTATATTCTGTATGTGATTAAATTCCCATATCCCAAAAATGGGGTTATGAATTATTAATCTTTGGAATTAGCCAAGATATTCAGAAGGCAAAATTTTAAAAATATTTATTAAAATAATAATGTTAATGTTTATTTAAACTAAGTATATCTGTATAAATATGCCATAATATACTTACATGTATGTATATATATATATATATATATATATATATATATATATATACACACACACACACACACACACAGATATATACATATATATGGTCATACTGCACTTACTAACAAGGATACAACCTTGGGAGATATGTCATTAGGCAATTTTATTGTGAAAAAATAAAGTATAGTTACACAAATACAGCTACAATACTAGGCAACTTAATCTTATGGGACTCTGTTATATATGAAGTTCATTGTAGACCAAATGTTACAGCACACTGCATGACTGCGTTTAACACACACACACACACACACATATGAATATGTGAATATGTGCATGTGTTCATTAACTCTAAAGGAAAATAAAATTTGGAACCATTTTCAAAACTATATATAATTTGGCTGGGCATGGTGGTACATGCCTATAATCCCAGAGACTCAGGAGGCTAAGGCAGGAAGATTGCAAGTTCAAAGCCAGCCTTAGCAATTTAGCGAGACCCTAGGCAACTCAGCGAGACCTCATCTCAAAATTTAATTTTTTTTTAAGGTCTGGGGAATGTGGCTTAGTGGTTAAGTGCCTCTGGGTTCAATTCCCAGTACCAAAAAAAAAAAAAAAAACCAGGCTGGGGACATAGCTCAGTGGTAGAGTGCTTGTCTAGCATGCAAGGTTCCTAGTTAGATACCCAGCATTGCAAAACCCATATATACACATTCAAGTCAGGATTATTCTGTACTTGCACCTGCTATCACTAATAAGCTTAAGACTTATTTTCCTAGTTTCTTTTAGAAATTATTCTGCCCACTGATATCTTGCTTAACTTCTTGCTAATTAAAGGGTATCTCACCACATTTTATGCACATATTCTAAAGTCATGACTGAACATTTTACATACCAGTTTATTCCTTTGAATAGCTAAGCTTAGCTGTGTGGCTATACTGTCAGACTGCCTGGGACAAGTAGAACTACCCTAATGAGAAAAAGGGAAATTCTTAGATCAGTCATGGGGTACAGAGTCTCTCTGAAATTTCTCCCTGACCAACAGCATTGAAACGGGAAGCTGACAGCCTACAGCCTGTGTGAGGATGTAGCTCAGTTTGCCTAGTGGTCTGACAAGCCATCACTATTCCAGCCATTCCCTTCTTTGCTGAGCTCCCAGGCAGGCAGCACTCATTGCATTCAATTGTTGATTGGATGAAATTTCCTCCAGGATATTAACCATTTTCAAACACTGCCCTTCAGTCATTCAGGGATTAGACAAGTCCCCTTTCCAGCTTTGAGAAATTCCATTAAACTACCCAAACAGCTCACCTCTGCCTTACTTTCTACTTTCAGAAGCTGTAACTCACCCTCAGAGACTTTCTTGGCCATCCCTTTTGATTTTTAACTTGCCTGATTTGATTTATGCTTCTCCTAAGCTGTTATCTGAGCTCACCTTTATCTTAAAAAACTCTCCCCCAATTCCTCACTTCTGAAAAAGTTATTTAAACAATCGAATTTGAAGTGATAATTTCTTTTATTTTTCATATAATGATGTTAAAGTGTCTGAATTCAGCATGTACATAACATACAATGGGTTATTCTATGAGGCAATACATCATAGTGTACTAGGGTCAGCAGACTCAGGTGCAAGCTTGACTCTGCTTCTCATAACTGTGTGACCTCAGGAAGTGACCCACTACTGAGGGGGAACCACAGTGTCTAACTCCAGGAGCCTTCAAGTGGTTAAAAGAGATAATTCACATAAAACTCATAGTAGGGTGTCTGGCATGCATGATGCTTAATGAAGATGAGTTCCTACAAACCACAGACTGGGAGCAAATTATAAAAGGAAAAGTGAAAAGAGATGAAAGTTCACATGTTTATATTAGACAAGGGTAAAGCCTCTTATTTAGATACAATCAAGAACTGTTGATGAAGAGCTATTTGGCAAGACACCTCATGTTCAGGAACAGAAAGATTAAATAACATAAAGTTACACTCAGGACATACAGAATTCTTAAAGAAGGCTTTTAAAGAAAACATATTTGGTGTCAGACTATAAATATCATTTTGAGGCATTTTTTATTTAACAGTTTATCTTTAAGTTTATTCTCTGTCTGTGCACATATAAATATACACCTAGAGAAAATGCTTTTGGAAGGATGTATGTCAAATAATGGTTACCTCTAAGGAAGAAATTAGGTTTGAAGATGGAGCTGATGAATAGGAACTTTTACTTTATTCATTTATTTTCTTTTTTATAAAAATGAATTCATGTATTGCTTATGCAAATAGTAATAAACATTTTAATAATTTTTAAAAATACTTTTTTCATAGAGGCATTGAGATTTCATAATTTCTTGTGTCATTATAAAAAAGAACATTCCAAGAATTATTTTCACTTTGGCACAGCCAAGCATTAAAGAGAGAGATTGAATGATGAGAGAGCAGCCAACAGGCTCTCTACAGGATGAGTAGAAGTGACAGTAACTTTGATTGAGTGCATGTCTCTGAAATGTAGGATATAGAATAAGAATTGACATAGTTCTGGTGAAAAGCCACTGTATAAATCCAATGAAAGAGGGGCATTGTGTATTCAAATTCAGCTAATAGCATGAATATTTAGCTAGACAGCACTGAGAATAAGGATAATTCCAAACAGAAAACAGACTCAACTATAGTTCACTGACAAAAGCACAATTCAGTTATTCCAACCTTGGTTCTAGTGATGTCGTACGACTTGAAAGACCCGAATTGGAACATCAGAGAGTCCAGCTTATTGTAAGGATCAACAGTGATAAAAACCAGTTAAAGTCTATTGAAGACAAGATCTTAAGAATGCTCTTTACATCTGAAGGAAATATTCTCGACAATGAAGAACTTATTGATGCACTCCAGGACTCAAAGGCAAGTGAATATATTCAGTGTGTATAGAAAATGTGTCATTTTCAAAAGTTATAACTACAGCCTTTGAGGGTCCTGCAAGAGCTTATAAAGCAAGAATGAGACCACCTATAACCTGCTAGGGGCATGCATAAGAGTGTGCCTGGCTATCAGGCCTCCTCACAAACCAGGGAACAATAGAGAATTTGTAGACAACTGATAATTTCTTCTCTTCTCTGTGATTTTTAGTAAAGTATATAATATTTAAAAAGTAGGAAAAGATAGACATCAAAAGGAACAAATATTTATAAATTTGTATTAGTGTCACCTTTTCCAAGAAGCCTCCCTAGTACTTATAGCTAGAATTAACCTCCTGCTCCTTGGAACTTCTGTAGTGCCTTATCCAAACCTGTATTATAGTACTTTTTGCTGTTTACCTGTGTCATGGTTATCTAGTTCCTTGTCCTGTTTCTTCTGTTAGATGACTGATTTCATGCAGTGGGAATCTGTGACTCATCTTGATAGTCCTTTTCCAAGGGTTAAACATGATGGTTGCACACAAATGATAGTATGATAAAGTTTTACACTAAACATACAATCCTGTAGTGAATTAGTTCTCAGATTTAAACCATCATTTAAGAAATGTATAGGAGCACAGCCTATAAAATGATCTTATCAATTCATGAAAAACAAAATATTTTAGGGAAAAAAATCTCCCTTTGACTTTACTAGATAAGGAACACATAGGTATGTTTTTGCCTCTTGTTGATGTCTAATATGATTTGTTGCTTTATATCCTACAGTCTCTTTTTTTTAAAGAGACAGTGTGTGTGAGAGAGAGAGAGAGAGAGAGTTTTTTAATATTTATTTTTTAGTTTTCGGCGGACACAACATCTTTGTTTGTATGTGGTGCTGAGAATCGAACCCGGGCCGCACGCATGCCAGGCGAGCGCGCTACCACTTGAGCCACATCCCCAGCCCTCCTACAGTTTCTTGAGACCTTGGTATTGAAAGAACGATAAACAAATTATTCTGGGTCTGTCATTTCCCTTCTCTTTTTATTTGTTTACTGGTCTCTATTCTCCTTTCATTCATTCTTCCTTGGGTTTTTAATTTCTGGAAAACTATTAACCCATTTATTTTTACATTTTACTAATTTTACATGCAAACTGTTTAAAGAATGAAGGCTTTCTATAAGGCTTATTATGATAAACAGTATTCATTCCTTGTCCCCACTCCCCCCACCCACCCGTGGCTCCCTTCAGAGAGGTAAGTACTTTCATTTTACACATTAACCTTGCCTATGCTTCTAACACACACACACACACACACACACACACACACCACTACCACCACCACTATCACCAACTACAATAACCTTTCTATAGCCCAGCCTCCTACTATAGTTATTCCCTGATCATAACCTAGAGTCGATATTTCTATTGCCTCAGGGTGGAGATCTGGCTGTAAGTGTTTGGGAGGCTGAACGAGGAGGTATGCATATATTTACCTAATTATTGTTTTCAGAATGGTACCCACCTCTCAACTGTGCCTGATTTCCTCCCATAAAAGGGAGGGGAGACGTTTTATACCTTCTCCAGAGGGGGAATTTTTGTTTTTTTTTCTGGTAGGGAAAAGACAACACTGGCTGGATGTATGAGAGACACAACCTGGGAGCTTTTCAACCAATTTATATTTTAGGCCCTTCCCACTTCCAGCAGTGCCTCTTATTAAATCCTGTGTCTTTAAGGAGAATTGTGTTTTATAAGTTGGTAAATTTCTGGCTTTCCCCTTCCTTCAGGTTAAGAATCCATTTTTCCTGGGTCTTCAAAGTCACAACACTCTTCAGTATGGTCTACAGATCCCAACATTTTATGGATATTTCCTCTCCTGTTCGCCCATATTTGTGGGTTTGCACTGCTTTTTAAATACCTTTAGTATGATTTTATCATTGTTTCAGTAGGGAATGAAGCAGTTGCATGTGTTCTTACTGACATTTTTTCCTATCAATACCAGGTTCTTTTATTTATTTTCAAGGAAATGCTTTGGAGACATCCTTTTTTGTAGAGATCAGACCAAGTGATCATTGCCTATATTTCCTGCTACTTTCTACCTATAGTTTGTACTTCTTCCAACTCCCACAATCCTTATTTTAAAATATGTCTTATATTTTGTAACCATTGCTGAAGCCTCATATCTCTAGGGCATAATTTCTGTAAGTGGTTGCCAACCCCCCAACCAAAGTATATAATGTTCTAACATTCTCAGACCAAAAAAAAAAAAAAGAAAGAAAGAGAGAAAGAAAATGATCCACTACTCTTTCTCTTCAACAATGGGTTCTGAATTATCAGGGCTTTGTGCTCTTCAGAGAATAAAGAACCGTTTGCTAGTGGGTCCTCATGATTGGATTGCTCCCATACCAACTTTCTTTTTCTACTCATTTGTGCAAGTTTTAGTTGAGTACATTATTAAGATTGGGGGACTGGTGCTGTAGCTCAGTGGTAAAGCACTTGCCTCCCATGTGTGAGGCACAGGGTTCAATCCTCAGCAACACACAAAAATAAATAAAGATACTCTGTGTTCATCTACAACTAAAAAAATATTTTAAAAAATAAGTTTTTTATTTTAATAAGGAATTCCCCATTTGACTCCACCCTTTATTTTCCCCCAACTTCCTGAGGGGCAGTTACAAGGAGACTTTGAAACTTCTGATGCCCAGACAGCTTCTGCACTGAATCCCTCCCCTTCTTTTCCTGTGGGCTGGAGTGAATAAGTCTAGACTTACAGTCTTCCTTATGGTAGGAAGCCTCTAGCCATAGGTGGTTATTGAGCACTTAGAATGTGACAAGTCTGAGTTAAGATTTGTTATTATAATATACACACCAGATTTCAAAGATTTACATAAAAATGTAAAACAGCTCAATACTTTTTAATATTGACTGTTATATAATATTTTAGTTATATTGAGTTAAACAAAATGTATTATTAAAATTCATTCCACTTGTTTCTCTTTATTTTTAATGAGTTTAGAAAATTCTGGATTATATGTGGCTCACATTATATTTCTATTGGAAAGCACTGACACAAGTCTCTTGATTCCCAGTTAGCTCTCCCTTCCACTGAGCAAATGCTGAGCAGCCAGTTCCCATACAGATTTTTCATGGTCCTGCTGGAAGCCCTTTGACTCTCTAGAGATAGAGAAATAATAGGGGAAGGAAGAGGAAACAGGAACAGATGGTAACAGAAAGAGAGAATCTGAGAGACACAGAAGGCAATCTTGGAAAGTCCATTGGCTAAAAGACTCCCCAGAGCCACAAACTCCAAATACAGAAAACCTAAAGAATATCCAAAGACTTTAAAATGTCTCCAGCTCACTTAGGTTTATAGCACTTCACACCTGGGAGTGCTGGGTAAAGAACATTATCATCCTATTTATCCAGGGTGGAATTTAGGACCACTTTTATCTAGCCTCTCTTCACCCACTCTGCTGGGCATTGTTCAGGGTGTCCCTTCTTTCTTCAGACATTATTTCACCATGTATACCATGCACTGTTCACATGGAAGTTAGGGAGCAATTAGGCATGCTGCATTAGTGTTTCCACTAAGTAACTCAAATATGTGACTCAGAGAAGTCCTGCTCCAATCTTTTCAGAGCTAATTAAATTGCCTATTTCTCTTCACCTTTTCCAAACTCTGGAGGGAACAAGGGTCAGCTCAGTCAGAGGAGAATCATTGAGTTCTGACCCACAATCATTGCATCTGGAGTCTCCCTTATTATAATCACAAACTCATTCCATTCTTCTTTCTTAGTCCTGACTGGATATATAAAAATTCCTACTGTTTTTCTGAATTACACCCTTAAGAACTTATATGTTTATTCAGATCACTTCCGGTGCCATTAAAACCAGGCTGAAAGAAGCAGAGTCCACTGAGCTGATGATCAATGCTGCTCGTGAGAAGTATCGTCCAGTAGCCACTCAAGGCTCTGTTATGTACTTTGTTATTGCAAGTCTCTCAGAAATAGATCCTATGTATCAGTATTCATTAAAATATTTTAAGCAGGTAAGTAAATTGTTGTTGTTAGTGAAATTCACCTTTTTTATTTCCTTTTATACCTTGTTGTTTCTTGCCTCAGACAAGCCATGAGTCTAGTTCTCAGGTAAAATCCTCCAAGAATTTGGATCCACACAAATGGTTCAAGAGTGGCCCCATCCACTGTGTTTCCTAAAGGATTGGAGGGCTCCATACAGAACACTATAGAAGAAGGGAAGAAATCTGCTTTGCAAGTTTCCTTTTCTCTTGATTTCCTCAGCTAAGCAGTGTGCCTTTTTGCCTTCTTGCCCCCCTTTCTTTTAAGAGTCACTGCTCTGCACTACTAGTTCTTTTTTTTAATTTGTTCTAATTAATTATACATGACAGTAGAATGCATTTTTATTCATTGTACACAGATGGAGCACAATATTTTATTTCTCTGGTTGTACATGATATAGAGTCACACTGTTCATGCAATCATACCTGTGCCTAGAGTAATGATGTCTGTCTCGTTTTACTATCTTTCCTACCCCCATGCCCTTTCCACTCCCCACACTCTCCTTTCCCCTATCCAAAGTTCCTTCATTGTTCCCATTATGGATCAGCATCCACTTATCAGAGAAAACATTTGGCCTTTGGTTTTTTAGGATTAGCTTACTTTGCCTAGCATGATGTTTTCCAACTCCATCCATTTACCTTGCCTGTTTCTTGCCATAATTTTATTCACTAACAGAGTGTAAAGACCCTTTCTCTGTAGTGGTCTATTTTCCTTCCTGCTATTAGTGTTTTCTTTGGTGCACATTAGATCTTTAACAACACCAGCTTAATCAAATTGGTTTGTGTCTCTTTTTTCATTTTCTTTTTAGAATGTTTTCTACAACAGGCTGCCAGCCCCTTCTTCTCCACTGCCTTTGATTTTGAGGGATCTCTTTCCTTCTTTGCTTTCCTTTATCTCATATTCATAACTGAATTTCATCTGTTTTCTTATGAAGAAGGATATTTTTCTCTGGGTATCAACACTCCATTATCTACCAAAAGCAAATTAGATGTTACAAAGCTTCAGCAAGCTTCGTCAGTTTTGCTGAAGACTTCCATGGGACACAGAAAGTTTGCAGTGTTTATAACACAGCAAAATTTATCAAGCATCCCCAGCAAGCTCCCATTTGCCTCCAGTTACTACTAGGTTCCAGTGGCCCCTTCCTCTCAGCCCACCCACACATGCCTCACTGGCTCAGTCTTTGACCTTCCAATTAAAAGCAAATAAACTGGCGGGGTACAGCAGTACACGCCTGTCATCCCAGCAGCTTGGGAGGCTGAGGCAGGAGGATCACGAGTTCAAAGCCAGCCTCAACAAAAGCAAGGCACTAAGGAACTCAGTGAGATCCTGTCTGTAAATAAAATAGAAAATTGGGCTGGGAATGTAGCTCAGTGGTCAAGTGCCCCTGAGTTTGATCCCTGGTACCCAAAAATAAACAAACAAACAAACTTTATTATGTATATTTAAGATGTACAATGTGATGTTATGAAATACATATAGATAAAAAGGTTACTACATTGAAGCAGATTAGCCTGTCATCTCACATAGTTACCCATATTTTTGTTTTTATGGAAAAAGCAGTTGAAATCTATTCATTTAATATTATCCTAAATACAACACATGTTGTATATTAGATCTCTAGGCTTGTCATGCTGTATGTCTTTTATTTTGTGGATACAGCCTACATCTCCCCATTTCCTTCCCTACACACTGCCTGCTCTCACCACCCTTTCCTATGCAGAAAAATTTAATTTACTCTCATTTTTCTAATCCTTTGTGTTTATACCCATAACACAATGCAAAAAATGAAGTTCTTATTTATCATCACTCAGAGTAGAAAAGAGTAGAAAACTGTAAATATACCCTCTTCCTCTTTAGCATATCAGCTGTACTGATTTCTTCCAAAATGAAATCATGGCATTTGCAGGTAAATGTATGGAACTAGAGAACATCATGCTAAGTAAAATAAGCCAATCCCAAAAAACCAAAGGGCAAGTGTTTTCTCTGATAAGTGGATGTTGATTACATGGGGTGGGGGTTGGAGGATATGGATAGGGAAGAATAAAGGCACTCTGGATTGTGCAGAGGGAAGTGAGGGGAGGAGTGGGGCTGTGGTGTTGGCAAGGACAGTAGAATGAGATAGACATTATTATCCTATATATATATGACTACTGGTGTGATTCTGTACCATGTACAGCCAGAGGAATGAGAAGTTGTGCTCCATTTGTGTACAATATGTCAAAATGCATTCTACTGTCATGTATAACTCATTAGAACAAATTTTTTAAAAATAGCAGGGAGACCGGTAGAATAAAATAAGGGGATCAGGGGGAGAGATGGGAGGTCCTGGGGAATGAAATCAATCAAATATTATAGTATTTTACTGTGTGCACATATGAATATATTATATAACAAATCCCACTGTTGTGTGTAATTATAATGTGTCAATAAAAAGGGGAAAATGCCTCCCTTGCAAGCTTAAATGCCACTTTCCTGCTGCTGGAGCTGCACACATCTGGAGGTTAACCAGGCTGGACATCTGAAATGCCTCACTCACATGACTGGGCTGTTGGCCCCAGTGCCTACAGTGGCCTCTCCATGTGGTTTGGCCTTCTCACTACAGGGCAACTGGGTTCCAAGAAAACGTCTCCTCAAAGCACAGGTGCAAAGAAACCAAGGTGGAAGATCCAAGGCTTCCTCTGAACTAGCCCTGGATGTCATGCAACAGCACTGCTGACACTCTGTTGGTCAAGCAAGGTCACTAAGGATACCCCAGATTGGAGAGGAGGGAATTTAGACTCCATCTCTCACTGGAAGGAGTAGCAAACATTTCAATGGTCTTTCATCCAGCACATTTGATATGCTGCATATGATGCTTACTTACCTCACGTTGCTTTGCATGACAGCATTTCCCTCTGGCTGCAGTCTGACCTACCAGGAGTAAAACCTCACCCATCCCTATATGGTCTAAGGCCACCTTTGATCCTCTTGTGCCTAATCCCACAATGCCACCATCTCTACTGTTTTCCCAATGTCCTGATAATGTAGGGCACCTTTACATTTCAAGACAAATTCTAGCACATTGTTTCCACATCCTAAAAGTTATCTTGGGAAAGTGCTGAAAAGAGTGCACAACCTTGCCTTGCCCTTATGGTTTTCATTCTAAAATAAAGAGTTTGTCAAATCTGAGTTTATGATGTGAAAAGACTAGTCCTGCCAGGTAACCTCCATTTCCAAAACTTCCTGTCTCACATCAAGATGATCCATTTTAAACATTGTCAAGAGATTGGCATTGGTCCATTTGTGAAAAATGGGAAAGGAAGGGGAGTGCAGAAAATAAATATCACATTTCAATTTTGGATGAAGCCTAGGTTTTTCAGTATTCACCTCCCATGATGCTGTTTGCTCACTCAATCTAGGGTGGGGAGGGATAGGAGGGACCAGGATTTTCTTTCTTCACAGAAAATGAATTAAATCAGACATATTTTTCCCTCTTCCACACAGTTGTTCAATACAACAATAGAAACTTCTGTGAAGACAGATGATCTACAGCATCGCCTGCAAATACTACTGGAACAAACTCTCCTAACTGCTTATGTCAATGTTTCAAGAGGTCTTTTTGAACAACATAAGCTCATCTATAGCTTTATGCTCTGTGTTGAGATCATGCGTCAGCAAGAATTGCTAACTGAAGCTGAATGGAATTTCTTTCTCCGAGGTTCTGCAGGACTGGAAAAGGTACCTATTACACATTTGGATGGGGCATGTTATTATAGATAGAGCCCATAAGCACATACCAGTGCTCCATGAAGACCATGGTAGCTGAAGATTATACACTTGACTGTGTGTGGCCCAGTGTAGAGGAAGCTGTAGGTCAGGAGGCCCATTATTATTACCTCCAGCTAGCTGCATAATTTTGGTAACACTTTACCTCATTATGCAACAGTGCCCTCATCTGCAGAAAAGGAATATCAGGAGTAACCAGTGAGCTGGTAGAAGTGAACCTGTTTTTAAAAGTTAACTATCTTGTAAAATAGGAAGAGCTAAAAATCCAGCAAAAGATAAGGCTTCACAGATTGGTCAATACTCTTTGTGAAATCATGACCTCTCTTGCCTAGAGATCTCTCTCACTAGAAACTATGGGCAGTATATAATAATTTGATTGCTATCTCCTATGATACTGTAATACAAGTTCTAAAGTTCTCTTCTTCATGATCATTCTTTTGTCTAATTTTCTCTAGCTGCTTAAACTGACCTAACTTGTCTATGTACTATAAGCCTTGCACCTCACAGAAATGAGTTCCCACCCCTTGCCTTGAGATTCCCTCTTAGCTCTACTCTAAACTCTTGATTTGGCCTTTTTTTCTCAAGTTCTGTCCTTGGATCCTGCACACCTGACATATGAACCTGTTTGCTAGGATTCAATCCTCAGTATATCACTGAGAGGTTGGACTTGATGTTTTTATTTGACTCTCAGCATCCCATGCTCCCGAGACAAGCCCATCTAAGACCTTCCTCCCCAACTCCTGCCCATCTTGCAAACAAACATATTCTGTTAATTCTCTTTGGATGTATCTTATTTCATATGAACAGAGGACTTTTTTGTATATCATAGATATACATATGTATATCATCTCATTTATTCTTCTCAGTATTATTCTTTTTAATCTTTTTGGGGGGCACTTAGCCACTGAGCTATATCCATAGCCCTTTTATTTATTTTTTTATTTTGAGGCATGATCTCACTAAGTTGCTTAGGTTCTCACTAATTTGCTGAGGCTTGTGATCACACTAATTGGTTGAACTTGTGATCCTCCTGCCTCAGCCTCCTGAGCCACTGGGACTAGAGACATGTACCACCAAGCCTGGCTCAGTATTATTCTTGAGTAGGTTCCTGATTTTATCTCTATTACAGGTAAGGTAATAAGGAAGGCCCATAAAGGTTAAATTACTTTATCATAGCAGCCTTGTTTACAGTTTTCTCATGTAGAGGTTTGAAGGATTTTCCAGAATCACACTAATGCATGGCAGGGTCTGATTAGTCTAAGCTTCTAAAGTCCTTGCCCATTTCAGTATCAGCTACTGCTTTTCATGAGCAGTATATTTTGAAAAGGAGTTTAAAATATGTTTTAAATATGAACAAACTAGAAATTTAAAATTACCCATAAATCATCTTTCCTATAGCCTGTATGTACTTCACATATTTGTCACATTTTGGTAATTCCAAAAGATCTAGCTAAGATAATTGAGGAAGGTAGCTACATTAAACAACAGATTTTCAATACGGATGAAACAGCATTCTGTTGGAAGAAGATGCCATCTAAAGCTTTCATAGCTAGAGAGAACTCAATGCCTATCTTCAAAGATTCAAAGGCAGGGCTGACTCTTGTTAGGGGCTAATGCTGGTAATGGTTTTACATTGAGCCAATGCTCAAAAATGCTAAGGCAATTAAGAATTATACTCTATCTACTCCACCTGTGCTTTAAAAATGGAACAACAAAATACAGATTTACAACAAAATATGATTTACTGCATATTTTAAGTCTGCTGCAAAACTTACTGCTGAGGGGGAAAAAAGTATTGCTTTCAAAATAATATTGTTCACTAATAATGCACATACTCACCCAACATTTTTGACAGAGATTACAGTATTGATGTTTTCATGGCTGCTAACAACCACAGATCAAGAAGTAATTTTGACTTTCAAGTCTTATTACTTAAGAAATAAATTTTATAAGACTACAGCTACCAGATCTATCTACCTTTAATAGATCTGGGCAAAGTAAATTGAAAAGTATTCAACATTCCAGAACCCATTAAGAACATTTGTGAAATGTGAGAGGAAATCAAAGTAGCAACCTTAACAGAAGTTTGGAAGACATTGTCTTCATGTCACATGGATGGCTGACTTCAATGGTGGAGGAAACTGTAGATGTGGTAGATATAACAAGAGAACTAGAATTTGAAGTGGAACTTAAAGATTTGGCTGAATTGCTGCCATCTCATGATAAAACTTTAACAGATGAGGAATTGATTCTTGTGGATAAGCAAAGAGAGAGATTTCTTGAGATAGAATCTACTTCTGGTAATCATGTTTTTGACATTTCAAAATAACAACAAGGGATTTAGAAATATAACTTAGTTTATAGAGAAGCAGTAGAGGAGGGACTCTAATTTTGAAAGAAGTTCTGTGTATAAAATGCTGTCAAATATCATCATATACTATAGAGAACTCCTTTGCAGAAAACTTCTTTGTTTTCTTATTTAAAGAAATGAAGTTAGGCACAGTGGCACAAGCCTGTAATCTCAGCTACTTGGGAGACTGAAGCATAAGAATCACAAATTTGAGGCCAGCCTCAGAAATTTAATGAAATCTTATCTCAAAATAAATAATTAAGCAAACTTTCCTATGTACACATATGAATATACCATAGTGAATTTCACCTTTATGTAAATCCATGATGTGCTAATTTAAAAAACTGTAAATAGAAGAAAGATCAATAGAGTAGAAGAAAAGGAACAGGGAGGGAGGAGGAGAGGAATAGATGACATATCAGGGACTGAACTGGAACAAATTATATTGCATACTTTTTGTAATCATGTCAAAAGTAACCCCAATATTATGTATATCTATAATGAACCATAAAAAGATTGGGGATGTAGCTCAGTGGTAGAGAAGAAAGGAAGGGGAGGGAGGGAGGGAGGGAGGAATTGACACAGCTACTCCAGCCTTCAGCAACCACTACCTTGATCAGTCGCAGCCATCAACTACAAGGCAAGATCCTCCACCAGCAAAGAAACTATAACTTGCTGAAGGCTTAGGTGATTGACTGCATTTTTAGCAACAAAGTATTTTTAATACTTCATGGTATGTACATTATTTTTTAGACATGATGCTATTATACACCATAGACTATAGCATAGCATAAACATAACTTATATGCATCAGGAAATCAAAAAATTCATGTAAACCAATTTATCCCAATATTTATTTTATTGCAGTGATCTGTAATTGAGCCTGAAATATCTCCAGAGTATCCAAAGTACTCCTGTATAGTTTCTTTTTTAAGAGAATTAAGTCTTCCAAAACTGACTGTGGTAATAATGGTAGCAACATATCTGTTAATATACTAAAATCATTGGATTATATATTTTAAATGAGTGAATCATATGACATGCAATTTTTATCCAGTAAATCTGTTTTTATATATTCAGGAAATTCTCGAAGAACTAGTTTAAGTCTGTAATCACAGCTGTTTCTCTCTTTTTTTAACTATTTACCCACATGTACGTGCTTCATAGAATGTTGCCAGATTACATAATAATCTTCCTAGAGATGTCTAGGACTGAAATAATTAGATATGAACTCAGTAATGTGATATTGTTACTTGTCAAGAACCATCCATACTATGTATGTACCAGATCAGCATGGAAATCCATTGAGTGGGGAAATCTGGTGTCTGGGAACTTACAGTGGCAACTCTGCTGTAAGATGGCCCAAATACATGTGAACTCCCACCCAGCTCTACCAAAGATCCCACACAGCACTGAAGATGGGGTGACCTGCTACAAATATCAAGCCACACAGCCTCTCAGAGATGGGTGTGACCTGCCAAGATGCCAACTAACCTGCTGACTGCAAGATAGCATGAAGCAAGTCTCCACCCCTGAAACCTTATCCCTGTCTTTGATGTACCCCTTTAAATAAATCCCAGTAGCCAATGTACTTATTTATTTATTTATTATAATTTGTTACATATGATAGAATGCATTACAATTCATATTACAAATATAAAACACAATTTTTCATATCTCTGGTTGTACAGAAAGTATAGTCACACCATTCATGTCTTTATACATGTACTTAGGGTAATGATGTGTGTCTCATTCCACCATCTTTTCTACCCCTATGCCCCCTCTCTTCACCTCCCACCCCTTTGTCTTATCTAGACTATACAGATTTAATGCAATTCCAATCAAAATCCCAATGATATTCCTCATAGAAATAGAAAAATCTATCATGAAATTCATCTGGAAAAATAAGAGACCCAAAATAGCTAAAGCAATCCTTAGCAAGAAGAGCAAAGCAGGTGACATCACTATATCAGACCTTAAACTATACTACATAGCAATGGTAACAAAAACAGTATGGTATTGGCACCAAAATAGACCTGTAGACCAATGGTACAGAATAGAGGACACAGAGAAAACTCACGTAATTACAATTATCTTATATTAGACAAAGGTGCCATGTATGTTTTTGATACATGGGAAAAAAGATAGCCTCTTCAACAAATGGTACTGGGAAAACTGGAAATCCATATGTAACAAAATGAAATTAAATCCCTATCTCTCACCATGCACAAAACTCAACTCAAAGTGGATCAAGGACCCTGGAATTAAACCAGAAACACTGCATCTAATAGAAGAAAAAGTATGCCCAAATCTTCATCATGTTGGATTAGGCCCCGATTTCCTTAATAAGACTACTTTAGCACAAGAATTAAAATCAAGAATCAATAAATGGGATGGACTCAAACTAAAAAGCTTCTTCTCAGCAAAAGAAACAATCAGTGAGGTGAATAAAGAGCCTACATTTGAGGAGCAAATTTTTAACACACACAAATAGAGCACTAATCTCTAAAAACCCAAATAACACAGGAGCCATTATTTTTATTTTTTTAAAAAAAAATTTTAATTGATTTTTAAAAAATAAATGGCAGCAGAATGCATTACGATTTTTATTACACATATACAGCACAATTTTCATATCTCTGATTGTATATAAAGTATGTTGACCCCAATTCGTGTCTTCATATCTGTACTTTGGATGATGATGTCCACCACATTCCACCATCCTTGCTAACCCCCTGACCCCTCCTTTTCCCTCCCACACCTCTGCCCTATCTAGAATTCATCTATTCCTCCCATGATCCCCCTCCCTACCCCACTATGAATCCACCTCCTTATATCAGAGAAAACATTCGGCATTTGTTTTGTTTGGGATTGGCTAACTTCACTTAGCATTATCTTCTCCAAAACCATCCATTTACCTTCAAATGCCATGATTTTATTCTCTTTATTGCTGGGTAATATTCCATTGGGTATATATGCCACATATTTTTTTTATCCATTCATCTATTGGAGGGCATCTAGGTTGGCTCCACAGTTTAGCTATTGTGAATTGTGCTTCTATAAACATTGATGTGGCTGTGTCCCTGTAGTATGCTGTTTTTAAGTTCTTTAGGTATAGACTGAGGAGAGGGAAAGCTGGGTCAAATGGTGCTTCTATTCCCAGATTTCCAAGGAATCTCCATACTGCTTTCCATATTGGCTGCACAGGAGCCATTTTCTAATTGTTCAGCTCCAGCTTCTGTGTTGGCTGGGTCTATCAGGTGCTACAAGCTTCCTTTAAAAATATTTTTTATGTCTCTGTGTCTTTTGTTCTTCACTAATTATTTCTGACTCATCTTCTCCTGTGGCTTATACCCTCCATGGGCAGGAAGAAGGACCCCTGAGTGAGGTGCTGGCCGCCTCCCCATAGTTATTTGTTTTGGTACAATATTGCTCACTACTCCACTTTCCTCACCTTCTAGGTAAGATTATTCAGAATCTGCTTTGGACTCTAGTTCTATAGAAAAAAATCATTAACCACAAGAATATTTGTGAAGTTGAGGAAGACTGGTGTAAGATGTTGGAGAAGAGCCCAGAAATAGGCTTAACAGATTTAATTTTAACCCTTCACCAGATCAACTTTGTACTCTGCAAATGTCAACCTGAAAAGTTTTTGTCAACTGCACTTCTATACAGAGGTCTACTATATCTTATTACTTGTCCCAGAGAACATACTATTGTAGCTTGAATTTTCACTTAAACAAGGTAAAAGAGCATTTTATTATTGTCTTTGTGAATTATTATTATTTTTTTTTTCCTGTCCTCTGGTAGGATCGCCCTCCTAAGCCTGAAGTTCCCTGGTTATCTACTGCCATGTGGTTTGCATGCTGTGACTTAGAAGAGTCATTTCCAGTTTTTCAAGGAATTACACAATATATATTTTTGCAACCTATTTTCATATGCTTAGGTAATATGACAAAAAAGTCTGCTGTAGGGCATTTGTAAACAGACTCTTTAATCTTAGCTTTAATATCTCCTTTAACCCTCTTCTGAAATGTGAATGTTTTCTACTAGGAAATTATTCACCTTTAAGAAACTGAATTAACTGTTTTCACAATTTCTTGAGTTGAATGGCCCATCAATTTTCAATATTTTATGTTTACTATTATACCCCTTTTAAGAATATAGATTTACCTGTAAATATTGCTTTGGCTGTATCCCATAGATTTTTAAAAAATTTTTATTTAAGGATAACATACATACAGAAAGAATATAAAAACCAAAATTATATAACTATCACGAACCATATACACTCATGAGCCATGACCCAAATCAAAAAATAGAACGGTACCAACATCCCCAAATCCCCTCATACTGCCTTTTCCCCAGAGAAAACAACTGCTCTGAATTAAAACCTTCTATATTGTTTTCCCAACAAGTCTCAATATGTAGCTTTTCAATTCTAAAAGTATACTTTTTATTTCAAAACCACTTAGTATTGGGGGATCATATTTTTATTGTTTATAATCCAGTTATATTATGGAAATTATATTCATGGTTTTCATGAAATTGATTCTTTGTAATTACTTAGACTTTTTTGCTGGTACATGTTCAGATGGTACATTTTCATTTCTATAACTATTCCATGTGCATCATTTCTTGGATACAAGTTTCTATATATAACATTTAGCTCAAACTTATTAATTATGATGTCTTTTTCTGATTTTTTCATGCTTGATCTGTCAAGCATATGACAGAGAGGGATATTTCTGTTATCTTGTGGAGATTTTTGGAGAGTGGAGGCAGGGTTTTTACTTCTTTCTTGACTTTAAGTGGATCATCCATACTCTTATTTATTTAGGCCCCCCTTACTAATTTGAAATTTTATTTGTAATTTTATGATAATTACTCATGCTTCTAATATGATCTTTTAAAATTACAAAATATACATTTATTTAATTTTAAATTCAAAACATTCAAATTAAAGCTTTTAAAATTGTGTTTCCAGGATCTTTTAAGACTTATATTAACTCAAGCCAGTTGGAAGACTATTTTGAATTTCAAAAGGAAGACCAATCCATGAGAGAAAAGGAGGCCATACTCCTGGAATATTGGATCTCAGAATTGAGTTCTTTCCACAAACTAATTCTTATTAAATGTTGCAAAGAAGAAAAGGTAGGGTTTTTTTTTTTATTAATTAAAGAACTGTTATAATTGTTTCTACTAAAGCTCACCAGTCAGTTATGATCCATAAGTTTGTTTGAGACTAACAATGGCCAGGCCTCTAAAAAATAGAGAACATGTTATTTTATACAGAACATGTTATTTTATACAGAAGATAATGAAAGAGAAGACTAGAGAGCCATCCAGGAACTTCATTATCACTTACCTATTGTGCGCTGTTAGGGAACTTATGCCATCTGCATAAATGGTACAGGAGTCTGTTAGAGGCTTTAACAGGGAATTAATCTTAGCAACAATGGGGAGGAAGCATTTGAAGGGTATGAAACAAGTCACCAGACATATTTGAAAACTATTGAAGTAGTCTATGTAAGAAACTGTGGCAACCTGAAATAAGACACAAGTAGTAGATTAAAGAGATGGAGGGGTATGTGATGAGGTGACTGGTGTGGCTCACATTTTTCATTTTGGTGCCAGTATAGATAGTGGTACCAAGAACTAAGCAAACATAAAAAATATGTATAGAAAGATGTCATTGAGTCTACAGTGCTTGTCAGCTATCAGGGACATCTTCTTTGCAACATTTAATAAGAATCATCAGCATTGAGTTGAAAAGTAAAACTATTGAGGTTGTTGGGACTGTAGAGGAATAATACACAGTAAAATAAAGGCTCAGGTGTACAAAGAGTGAAACTCTGATGAGAACCAACTTTCAAGAGGCACAAAGGAGGGATGAAAGGCTTTGAGAAGGAATGAGTCACATGGGCAGAAAAAACAACAGGAGAAAGAAGTGCTACAGGAGTCAATTAGGTATAGAATTTCAGTACACAAAAGTTATCAACAAAATGAATGAAGCATTTCAGATAGTTCCAGTTTTTACATCTGGGCATACATAATCTCTAATTTTATTTTCTAAATAAATTATATTTATTTACCTGCTAAGAATCCAAATAGTGAATTTGGGAGGCACTGGAAGAAAATGGAAGCTGATTCTTTGGGGAGACAGATAAGAGCAGGAGAAGGGAGAGAGAGAGAGAATTAACTGGAACTAACTGGAAAAAGCCAAAGTATAGTTGGCAAATATTAATACAGCTTTGAAGAACTTTTATTTGTCTTCACAGGAACATAGAAAATAGGTTATGGGGTTGACCTGGGATACATATGATTGCAATAAAAGTATAGAAGATACAAGTCCATTGAGAATGTTGGTAAGAGAAGTTCTGGGAAAAGCAAAAGATAAGAAAGCACTTATAAACAAAAAAGGAAATTTCTTTGGAAGCAGATAAAGTTGGACTAGAGGTGTAGAAGGTCTAGAAGAATAGAAGTGGTTGTGATGAAAGTTGAGCTTAAAATTTCTAATGTGGAACAGTTCTAAGTAAAGAAAATGTCCTGAGGTGGGCTGTGAGTGTGGGTGACTGTTCATGAGATAGATAATATGCCCTGGAGTTAGAGGTCAAGGAACTGAGATTGGTATGGTGAATGTCCACATGGACTCTGAACCTCCCATGGACTCTGATGCTGTCAGGAGAATGCCTGGGACACAGTGGTAAATCATTTACATTTTGTTCAATGAACATACATACAACAAACCAAGTGAAACACCTTCATTGAAAATGAAACAGTAGCTACCAGACTGCATGGTGAGGAAAATGAGAGGATTACTAGATGGCACGAGTCCCAAAGAAAAGGAAGCTTTAGAGAAAACCATGAGAACTAAAAAATTCTGGACTATGAGAAATTTTGCACTCATTTCTTTAGCCACCTATTTTGTTTAATGTTTGCTTATTAAGAGAAAAAAATATAAAGGATGAAGAGTTTAGGTTACAAAATATTTAGGAGACAAATCACCTAATCTCTATGTATAAGTTTTATTTAGATTTGATTAAACATACAGTTATTTAAGCATATATACACATACAATTTATATACATACAATATCAGAGAAAGTGAATACTGCCTATATATTTGGTGATATTAAGGAACTGTTAATTTTTAGATGTGATTATAGTACTGTGGTTATGGTTTTTAAAGTCTTTATCTTACATAAATATTGAATTACTTAAGGATAAAGTGATATCATGCATGACATTTGCTTTAAAATAATCCTGATGGCTTAAGGAATGGGTGGATATATCAATGAAACCATGATTGGGCATACCTTAACAAATGTTGAAGCGAGGTAAAGTATAAGTTTTATTATTCTTTCATTTTATACACTCTTAAAAATTTCCATAATAAAAAGTATTTAATTCCTAGTCATATCCTTCTACAACTGGGTTCTTGTGCAACATGTCAGGACAGCTCTCCAAATATGATCAAAGTTATAAATGTTAGATAGTTATACCAATTCACAAAAGGTTAATTGAAAACTCTTAAACCAATGCACTCAACCTAAAATCTTATGGGTTATTCTACCAAACAAAACTGGCTTCAAAATTAACATGGAGGAGTCAAGGAAACAGATTAGGTTTCAGAAAATAGAGTTAGACACTTGTTCCAGAGAAGCCAGGAACTAAATGAGTCAAAACAATTGATGGGATCACAATGAAAAGACAATTCAAGTATGGCAATGTCATACCAGCCTTACTTCTTCCCAATTATATTTAGAACAACTTGCTAAAGAAATTGCAGTTTGAAAGTAAAGAATCAAATTTAGTTTCAAAACTGAAGATCTAGATTCCTATCCAGAAGCAGAAACTTAAAACAAAGATAAGATCTCAGTGATGAGGAATTTCAATGTACTCAGCCTGTTTTCCCAGAGCTGTTCCCAAGCAGGTCAAATGATCCTACCTAATGGAGTCAACTGCTTCTTTGAGAGATAGAGAATACAGGTGGCTTCCATGGAATACTACAGTCTTGCACTTGCATGTGCACTCTCCCCACACACACACATATAATACAGAAGTAGAATAAACATTCTGAACACAGAGATGAAATTCCATTTTGTAAAAAATCTCTTAGTAAACTGGTGGTAGACTTATTAGAACTGCATCAGAAAATAGAATGACTATCATCTCAACAATTCTTTTTTAAAAAAAAATATTTATTTTTTAGTTGTAGTTGGACACAATACCTTTTTCCATTCATTTATTTTTATGTGTTACTGAGGATCGAACCCAAGGCACTGCATGTGCTAAGCGAGTGCTCTACACCTGAGTCACAATCCCAGCCCCATCAACAACTCTTTATTTAGCATAAATATTATTGACACCTACCAGGAAAATTTTTACACATTTGAACTGGCATGAGAAAAAAGAAATTATCATTTAATTCAGAATGACAGAGAATAGTTTATTACCACAGAATAAAAATAAGAAAAATCTTCTACACCGGTGTTCTCAAATTTCAATGATTCAGTCACCTGGGAGATTTATTAAAACGCAGATTGCTGGGAACTGCCCTCACAGAGTTTCTATGTCTGGAATGAGGCCTAAGAACTGCATTTCTGACAAGTTTCCAGGTATTGCTGCTGATAAGCCTGCAGCCATATTTTATTTATTTATTTATTTACTTTTTAGTTGTAATTGCACACATTACCTATATTTTATTTATTTATTTTTATGTAGTGCTGAGGATTGAACCCAGGGCCTAGGCGAGCCACCAACCCCAGCCATGTTTTTAAAACCACTATTTTGATGGAATTAAATATATATAGGAAGAAACAATTATTCTTGAAGTAATTAGAAGGGTGAAGAACATCAGGATATATGTCATGACTTACAGCATTATTAGTTTCCAAGTTTAGATTCGCCAGGAACTCTCTCCTCCACAGAACTAATGTTTTAATCCAGTCTTCCTTCACCTAAGGAAGGTGGAAATTTGAGATCCAGTTTCCTCTTACAAAAAACTATAGTGTCACCAGGATTGCCAAGGATGAATTCTTCTCAGAGAAACAATTGCAAGGTTTTCCCAACTTGGGAGATACCAATTGGAGGAATACACCTTTAAATCCTTGTTGTGAATTCTACTATGTACTGATTGTTTATTTAAGCAAAATACCTCATGAAAGAAAAATTCCCCACCACATTCTCATCAATGCATGGTACTCTGCTTGCTAAACAAAACAAATATCTGCATTTTAGAGGCTAATCAATAGTTACTTGAAAATGTTAAAAATGTCAGTTAAGCTGTTGTAGATATATTCTCTGATCATGTGTAGAAAGACCCTCAAGAGTTTTTTTTCAACAGCTTTATTGAAATATAATTCATGTAACATAAAATTTACCCATTTAAGATGTTCACTTTAACGACTTTTAGTATCCTCATAGAGTTGTGCATCATTGATAAATCAATTTAGATCATTTTCATTACCCTGAACTATCCATCGTCATTATTGACCAATGCCATCGGCACCAGCCCCAAGCAACCACTTCTACTTTCTATCTGTACAGATATGCATACTCTGGCTTTTTTTATTTATTATTTCATTTAGCCTAATGTTTTCAGCATTTGTCCATATTGTACCAAGTGTCAGTATTACATCCTTTTTTATTGAGAATAATATATGATAACATGGATATGCCACATTCTGTTCTTCCCTTCAACAAATGATGCACATTTGTGCTGTTTCTACCTTGTGACTATATGAGCCATACTTCCTCCCAATTATACCCTTTATACCCACTATTACCATCATGGGTATAAACATTTAAACATTTTGTACAAGTTTTTGTGTGAAATGTGTTTTAATTTCTTCTGGATATATACCTCAGAAGTGAAATGGCTAAATCATATGATAATTCTGTTTAACTGAGGAGCTGTAAAGAGGCTGCACCATTTTACCTTCCCACAACTATGTATGAGGGTTCCAATTTTTCTGGATACTTGACAACATTTGTTATTACCTGTCTCTTTATTACAGTAATATTTCTATATCCACAGTTTTAATTTTCTGGGGTTCCGGTTACCCAAAGTCAACTATAGTCTAAAAACATTAAATGGAAAATTCCAGAAATGAAAAATCACAAATTTTAGGTTGCACATGGTTTTGGGTATCATGATGAAATCTCACACTAGCATTACACCCTTCTTGGGATGTGAATCATATCTTGGTCTAGTTTATCCATGCTGTATACACTACCCACCCATTAATGGCTATCACTTAGTAACCATTTCAGGTATCAGATATATTGACTCTATAACACTGACAGTTTCAGGCATACTGGGGGATGTCTTGGAACATATCTTCCACAGATAAGGGGGGACTACTGAATTGCCATCCTAGAGAGTATGAGGTGATATCTTGTAGCTTTGCTTTGCATGCTCCTAATGACTGCTGATGGTGACCATCTTTTCTTGTGCTTACTAGCTATTTGTAGAAATGTCTGTTCAGATCCTTTACCATTTTAGCTATATCATTTGCTTTTTATTGTTGAGTTACAAGAGTTCTTTATAAATTTTAGGTATGATTTGCAAAAATGTTTCCCCATTCTGTGTGTTGTCTTTTTCCTTTCTTTATAGTGTCCTGTGAAGCTCAAACATTTTCTAATTTTGGTGTCCAGGTTATTTATTTTCTACTTTTATTGATTGTGCTATTGTATCACATCTGAAAAGTCTGAAAAGCCTTTGCCTAATCCATGTGAGATACAATCTCACATGCTAGGTGAGGATGTGCCATAACACAACCTAATTTATATGGGTAAGCACCTGAACACCTTTTCCCAGGTGACCATACAAGGGAAATATGATCCTAGGCCATAGCTCTAGACCAGGTTGGGATACTCCTTCACTTCATCTCTTCAGGTAGACTTTGTATTAGTTCATATCATCACAAGAAGAAGGATGAACACAAATGAGCTATTTTGAGAGAGACCACACTAACATAACCTGTATTATAGCATATTGTTATGTTTTATTATTAGCTATTATTAATCTATTAATATGCTAATTTAGAAATTAAACTTTATTGTAAGTATGTATATATAGGAAAAAGCATAGTATACATAGGGTTGAGTAATATTCATGTTTTAGGCATCCACTAGAGGTTTTAGAATATATCCCTGGTAGATAAATAGGGACTACCATAATAGAATGATGAGGAACTTCCCTCTTATCCAACAGTTCTTCTTGCTTGTGAAGTCATGAGAACTATGTCAACAGATATCGGTATACAAATCCACAGATTATGTCCATAAAAAGAAGTCTACCAATCACAAAAGATTAAGTGCTAAAGTATGGATCCACCACCACCAGGAGTCAAATTGGAAATTTAGGATAAAACTGTGAAGGAACCTTATCCAACATACTATTTTTTAGATTTTTTTTTTCTTTTCAACTTTCAGGTGGTTTTTGCTCTTACAGAATTTGTGATAGAAAATCTTGGAAAACAGTTTATAGAGCCACCACCTGTGGACCTGCCTACCCTATACCAAGACATGTCATATAACACCCCCCTGGTGTTCATCTTAAGCACAGGCTCAGATCCCATGGGTGCATTTCAGAGGTTCGCCCGGGATAGCGGGTATTCAGAACGGTAAGGTCACATTGTGCAGTTTTTACCTCTTGGTTAATTTGTCTTTGTTCTTACCTACTGTGGAGCATGAACACTACCATTCCAGTATTTCACTAAAAAAAATTAAGATGTGTTAATATTTCTCTATGTATATTATTAAAAATGGAATAAAAATTATAAAAGCAGGTATAAACTTCATTTGAGCATAATGATTGTTTTAAGTCTTAAAGTATAATAATGAAGTTGAACAGTGATTGAAACGTTTTTAGTATTTAACATATTTTTTTTGCACTAATGGGGATTAAACCCAGGGGTGCGTTACCACTGAGCTACATTCCCAAACCTTTTTTATTTTTTGGTTTGAAACAGGATCTCACCAAGTTCCCTAGACAGGCTTTAAACTTGTAATCCTCTTGTTTCCACTTCCTAAGTAGCTGGGTCTTTCTCATGATAGCTTCCAGTTCTGATGCAGCCTGGTCCCAGGACTAAAAATTATAGGAGGATGAAAGATCCAATCTCTTCATTTGGAGCTTATGGTCTACTTAGAAATATATGTATATGTGTGTATATATGTACACACACATACACACATATAAACACATATATTATTATATGTGTATATATTTATATATATGTGAATGTGATCTCTCAAAATATCTTATATATACAAATATAATATATAGTATATATGTGTGTGTATATATGTGGGCATATATATGTGTACATATACATGTGTATGTACACACATATGTTTAAATGTATATATGTAATAATATATAAATAATATATTTAATATATTTTAGTATAGTCAATATATATTTAAAATATATGTGAATATATAATATATGTGTGCATATATGTACACACATATGCTCATACATATATGTATGTATATATGTATACACACATATATATTTTTTAATAAGGAACTAAGAAGTCCCAAAAGCTGGAGATTCAGAAGAGTTGATAATGTGTAGTTCCAGTCTGAGTCCAAAAGCTTGAGATCCAGGAGAGCTGTTGGTACAAATTCCAGCCCAAAAGTCAGCTGACTTGAGACACAATAACCAAGGTGTCATTTGAGTCTAGTGGCCAGAAAAGACCAGTGCCTCAATTCAATAGTTAGGATAAGTTCCTTTGTACTCATCCCAGATGAGTTTTGAAAGCATGACCCAAAACACGCACAGAGCCCACATACAAATCTTGGAGATTTCTTATTGTTGTCATTCTAGGCATTTAATGAATGAAATTGAATTACTATTGAATTACTAGCTGATTACTAAGCCAACCAAATAGAGATGTCATGTCTACATTTCAGTATCAACATGCAACAAATAATACAGTTTTTATAAAAGTGATTCACAAAAGTCAGTAAACAAACCTTGAGTAGCAGCAACAAACACTGGACAGGGAACAATCTGATTTTTATCGTTGCCACTTTATAATATTCAAAATGTCCACCTTTCAAAAAGCATTGTAAGATATTCAAACAAACAAGAAGTATGGTCCATTTACAGGGAAAAAAATCTTAACAGAAACTGAACCTGGTAAATGGTAGGCTTTGAACCTACTAGATAAAAAAATGTATTTTATATACTTTCATTTTAAATAATACAGAATAATTATAATTTATAGGGTATTTAAATTTATAAATTGTAATTTATAGTGATGTTTCAGTATATTGTACAATGTATAATGATCAAATTAGGGTAAATGGCATATCTGTCACCTCAGACATTTATTATTTCTTTGTGTTGGAATCATTCAAAATTCTCTTTACCAGTCATTTGAAATAATTAATTGTTGTCAACCATAGTTATCCCATTGTGCTGTAGAACACTGGAGGTTATTCCTCCTATGCAGCAGCACCCCTGTAATCATGAACCATCCTCTCTCCAACCCTCCCTTTCACATCCTTCTCAGGTAGTAATAACCACTATTCTATTCTCTACTTCTTGTCACTTTTACAAATAACAAAGAATATGCAATATTTTATAGACAAAAACTTTAAATCAATTATTTTAAATATACTCATATAGCTAAATAAAACATCAACAAAGAACTAAAGAAAAACATGAGAATGATGTCTCATCGAAATAGAGAACAGCAGTAAAGAGATAGGATTTATAAAAAGGAACAAAGTAGAAATTCTGGAGATTAAAATTATAATTGAAATTTAAAAGTCACTAAAAGGATACATGTGGGAGGAGGCAGAAGAAAGAATCAGTAGAGAGGAAAAATAGGTCAATTTAGATTCCTCAACCTCTGAGGAGCAGAAAGGAAAAAAAGAATGAAGAAAAACTAACAGAGCCCAAGAGACCTGAGAGATACCACCAACCCCACCAACACACATAATGAAAGTACCAGGAGAGAAGACGGGAAGGAGATTCAGAAAAAATACCTGAAGAAATATTCTGTTTGAGCTGGTATATTCTGATTCTCAGAACTTTCACTCAATAGGAATTATGCCAATGGCTTTCCTCATTCTTCAGTTTACAGAAGGCAGATTTTGGGACTGCATGGTCTCTATAATCACATGAGCTAACTCCCATTAAATTTATGTGTGTATCATGGGAAAACACACACACACACACACACACACACACCACGTATAGGTACACATATATAACATTGGTTCTGTTTTTCTGCAAAACTCTAGCACAGTAGGTATGAGATTTCTTTTTGGGATAGTGAAAATATTCTGGAACCAGACTGCAGTGATGATTTTCCAACATTGTGAGTATAATGGAAGTCAGTGAACTGTACACTTCTAATAATTAAAAAAATAACTAAGACACTGTTAAAGAAGAAAAATGAGGTGAGAGAACTTTTTTATTACATGTCAAGATTTACTATAAACTTATTATAAAATGAGAGTCATTTAGATGTTGTGGTACCAGTGCAAGTCTAGACTAATAGATGAATGAAAAAAATAGGTAATTCAGAAATGAACTCATGTACGTTGGGATCCTGTTTATGACAGAAGTCAGAGTGAGGAATAAAAAAGGATCTTTTCAATAAATATTCCTGAATTTGCTGGAACAGCCACACAAAAAATTAATTTTGACATGTATATATAAAGCAAATATATAAAAGGCAAAACAATAACTAGAAAATAATATAAGAGAGTGTCATCCTGGGCAGTGACATTTTTTCTAAATACAAAAAGGTGATCGTTTTTAAAAATTGATAAATTAGACTGAAGTACATTAACATATAGGATTTTTATTCATAAAAGGCAGTATTAAGAGAGTGTTTTAAAGAAACAAGTGACAAAGTGGGAAAAAATACTTGTAGTAAATATAACAGAGGGTTTATATCCAACCTAAAGAACTCAATACAAAAAAGCCACTAAGGAAGTACCACCCAAAGGGTAAACCCTAATGTAATCTATAAACTTTCATTATACAATATTATGTCAATATTACCTCATCAATCATAACAAATGTATCACACTAATACAGGATATTAATAAAAGAAGAAACTGGGGGAGGGAAAGGGGGCTATATGATAACTATACACTCATTGTAAACCAAAATTTGCTCAAAAAATAAGTACTGTCTATTAATTAAGACTAAACTCAAAATAAGTTTGAGGCTGGAGAGGATTTTAATAACAACAACAAAAAAGAATAAAATGGGAGATAAAAGACAATAAAGGATATAGCCAAATAGTCAATTTAAAAAAAGCAAATAATTTAAAACCTCAGTGAGACACCACTACACCAGACGTTAACCAAGAGGTGGAAAAAGAGTAACTCTCATCTACTGCTGGTGGAGGTATGGAATGGCAACACCATCTTGGAAAACAGTTTGATATTACACAAAAGTTATATGTACACATACTCTGTCAAACAGCAGTTCCACCTCAAGAAATATTCACACAAAAAATGGAGTGCCAACATAGACCAAAAGGTACATACAAAATGTTTTTGAAATCTTAACACCAAAAAATCAAATAACCCAATCAATAAATGGACCAAGGAGCTGAACAGACACTTCTCAGAAAATGATATACAATTAATCAACAAATATAAGAAAAAAATGTTCAACATCTCTAACAGTTATAGAAATACAAATAATCAAAACTACTCTAAGATTTCATCTCACTCCAGTCAGCTATTAAGACTACAAAGAACAATAAGTGTTGGCGAGGATGTGGAGAAAAAGGCACACTCATACTTTACTGGTTGGATTGCAATTGGTGCAGCCAATATGGAAAGCAGTATGGAGATTCCTTGGAAAACTTGGAATGGAACCATCATTTGACCCAGCTATCCCAAGGACTTTAAAACAGTATACTCCCGGGACACAGCCACATTTCACAATAGCTAAACTGTGGAACCAACCTAGATGCCCATGAGTTGATGAATGGATAAGAAAATGTGGTAAATATACACAACGACTACTATTCAGCATTAAAAGAGAATAAAATCATGGCATTTGCAGGTAAATGGATGGAGTTGGAGAATATAATGCTAAGTGAAGTTATCCAATCCCCAAAAAACAAATGCTGAATGTTTTCTCTGATGTAAGGATGCTTTATTCATAATGGGGGTGTGGCATGGGAGGACTAGATGAACTCTAGATAGAGCAAAGGGGAGGGAGAAAAAGGGAGGAGGCATGAGGGTAGGAAAGAGGAATGAGATGGACATCATTACCCTAAGTACATGTATGGAGACACAAATAGTGTGACTCTACTTTGTGTACAACCAGAGATATGAAAATTTGTGCTCTATATGTATAATATGAATTGTAATGCATTCTCCTGTCATATATAACCAATTAGAATAAAAATGTTTTTGAAGCATTGTGAAAAATAACCAACAAACAAATAACTCAAATATTCAAGAATGAATAGTTAATAAATTGTAGTCTAAGAGCACCCTAGAATATTATGCAACAATGAAAAATGCATCGACTATAATAACACACAATAACATGAATGAATCTTTAAAAACATAATGTTGAAGGGAGAAGATGGAACTAGGAGGAAACCGGATTTCTCCTCACTCAGTAACCCTAGATGCAAGCATCAGGAATACTGTGAGATGGGTGAAAGAGGGATTTCATTTAAACTCAATACTGGACAGACAGAGTGCCTGAAGAAACATCAAAATCCTACCAACAAAGAAAAGCTCAGGAATAGATGGATTCTCAGCCCAGTTCTACCAAACCTTTAAAGAACTAATAACAATCCTCCTCAAATCATTCCATTAAATAGAATAATATTCCAAATTCATAATATGAAGCTAGTATTACCCTGATGACAAAAACAGAAAAAGGCACATCAAAGAAAGAAAATTTCAGACTAATATTCTTAATGAACATAGATACAAATATTCTTAATGAAATTAGCAAATTACATACAAAAACACATTAAAAAGACAGTGCGCCATGACCAAGTGAGTTTCTTCCCAAGTATGCAAGGTTGGTTAAACATACAAAAATCAAAAAACGTAATTCAAAAAACGTAATTCAATACATCAATCGATGGAAAGTCAAAAATCACATGATTATCTCAATAGATGCAGAAAAAGCATTTGATAAAATGCAGCATCCATTCATATTTAAAACACTAGAAAAGTAGGGATAGAAACAATATACCGCAACATTGTAAAAGCTATAAACAACAAACCCAAGGCCAGCATCATTCTAAATGAAGAAAAAAGTGAAAACATGCCCCCTAAAACCTGGAACAAGATAAGGATGCCCACTTTTACCATTTCAATTCAACATTGTTATTGTCAGAGCAATTAGGCAAACATTGTAATTGTCAGAGAAATTAGGCAAAAGAAAGAAATTAAAAGGATACAAATAGTAAAATAAAAGCTCAAACTAGTTCAACTTTGTAATGACATGATCTTTTATTTAGAAGACCCAAAAAATTTCACCAGAAAAGTTCTATAACTCATAAATGAATTCTGCAAAGTAGCAGGCTACAAAATTAACAACCATAAATCATTGCATTCCTGTACTCCAATGATGAATTAGCTGAATGTGAAATTAGGAAAATCATCCCATTCACAATAGCCTCAAAAAATATATAAAATACCTGGGAAATCTAACGAAAAAGGCAAAAGACTTCTACAATGAAAATTACAGAACATTAAAAAAAGAAATTTAAGAAGAACTTAGAAGGTGGAAAGATCTCCCATGTTGTCAGATAGGAAATCAAAATGGCCATACTACCCAAAGTGCTATTCCATTCAATGCAATCTCCATTAAAATTCCAATTTTCAAAATTCTTCATAGAAACAGAAGCAGCAGGCATGAAATTTATTTGGAAAAATAAGAGACCCAGAATAGCCAAAGCAATCCTCAGCAAGAAAAGCGAAGCAGGAGGAGGCATCACAATTTTGGACCTTAAATTGTACTAGAGAACTATAGTAACAAAAACAGCATAATACTGGCATCAAAACAGACATGAAGAGCAATAGAATAGAACAGACACAGAGACAAGCCCACATCAATACAGTTATCTCATACTAGACAAAGGTGCCAAAAACATACATTAGAGAAAAGATAGCCTCTTCAACAAATGGTGCTGGGAAAACTAGACTATGGTCCTTGTCCTTGCCCCAGTGAAATTGACTGATGGGGCCAGGAAATGAGGGGCTATTTAGGAAAGGTGGCTTGGTAACCAGTGAAGGCCAGTGATTCTCCAAAGGAGCAGTTCCTCACCTTGATAGATAACACTGATAAAAGTGATTTCCAAGACTAATTACATATTTATCATGTTCCCAAAACCTGAGACCCCTAAAAAAGAGCTCTGGATATCCTAGGATCATTGGTGGTGCTCTTGGTTCTGTACTTCTTTTATTTTATAAATATTAATTTTCTTTCTTTGGCCTAAGTCTGTTTTACTATTGTTTTTGACCACTCCATATGAAATATATTTCAAATTCAAGCAGTCTCCCATAATGGTAATATGAAACAGAAGTGATCCAGTGGACGATCCCATTAACTTGGCATTTGAAGACTATCATAGCATATTTACATTTTTAAAATATCTGCATTGCTTTAAAATAGTATAACACAGTCTCTTTTTTGTTGTTGTTCAATTCAGAGTGCAGTCAATTTCACTAGGACAAGGACAAGGACCCATTGCTGAGAAAATGATCAAGGATGCAATGAAATCAGGAAACTGGGTATTTTTGCAAAACTGCCATCTTGCTGTTTCTTGGATGTTAGCCATGGAAGAGCTAATTAAATCCTTCATAGATCCAAGTATGTTGAGCACATACATTTGCATAATAATACCATTTTATCAAGTTCTTAGAGTAGATCTTTATTGTAGGCATTGTGTTTGCTCTTATTATAGATAAGAAATTTGAGTACTAGGCAGGTTCAGTTAAGTTACACAACTAGGATTCAAAAAACAGTCTTATTTCTTATTAAAAAAAAGTACTACTACAAGCTAAACATTTTCCTTTTTTGTTGTTTTGTCTTTGTTTTAAATAGCTCATGCTATCAAGGACACTTTTCGACTTTTTCTAAGCTCTATGCCTAGTACTACATTTCCTGTTACAGTTCTTCAGAATTCTGTCAAGGTAATGTATGCACATGGTTGGAATGGGAATGGTTGGTGTTCATTTAGGAGCTCCATGGAGCTCAGACCTTGCACAGAACCACATTGAAGTTTATGTGGTCAGGGTGAGAAGGTGGATATCCATATCCTTTCAACTGATAGGCAGGTGGAGGAAATTAGGTCGCAAGACAGTGACTATCTTTGCATCTTCTAGTCCTGTTTGTCATTCAATTCTTCCAGCTCTTACCCTTCAAAAGAAAATGTTAAGTGTACAGTGATAACAACACATCCTGTCCCACAGGAATGGGAATGTTTCAGCATTTGAGAAAAAGGCCTTCAGGTGTTATAGCTGCTGAATTTCAGTGCAGGAAGTTTCCAATATGTGGGAAGGAATGAGGAATAAGAGGTTCTTCTTTCCTCCCTGCCCTATGTTATGGGACAAAGTCTGGAATGATGTCATATTTTGAGATAACTGAAAAATCCAATGGAGAAAGTCTTAGCATGCTTTTTGGCCCATGTTTAGAAAAATGAGCACCAAATGGAAGTGTCTAAGGCTCTTATGCAGACGCTTCCAATGTTATAGATCTGAGGACCCCGCCAGGCCCTATTCTCTCCTGGACTGTGGCTGAACAAGATACGAAGTAGACTTGCACATTCCAGGAAGGCCCTTGTGGGAAAGTTAGCTAGATCATCTCAGTGTCTTCAGTCTATGTGTATTATTCAGAAATAATGCAAGTCTATAAAATCACCCTCTCTTCTGGATATGTTCTATCTTAATCCAGGTAACCAATGAGCCTCCCAAAGGGTTACGTGCAAATATCAGGCGAGCATTTACTGAAATGACACCTTCATTTTTCGAAGAAAATATCCTTGGAAGAAAATGGAGACAGATGATATTTGGCCTTTGTTTCTTTCATGCAATTATTCAGGTATATTCGATTCTGCTTTTTAATAGCAACAAAGATGTGTACTATCTTCTAAATAAATAAGTACTAAAAAAAATAAGTGAAAGCTTACGAATGGCACTGTGAAGCACTAAGGACCCTATTCTGGATTTGAACCCAAGTTCTTTTAATTCAACTAGTGATCTATATACTCAGTTTGCATGAGTATCTCACAGCTATACTGGCTCCCACCTACATGCTATATGCCCACAGAACACCATCATCTAAATCAATGGAGTAGGGCCAACTCAACAAATACAAAACTGATCTCCTCAATTCAACCTCACACTCAAAATCTGCTTTCCCTCCTGTTTTAGTCAGCTTTTTACCTGCTGTGACTAAAGGATCTGACCAGAACAACTATAGAGGAGAAAAAGTTTATTTGAAGGCTCATGGTTTCAGAAGTCTTAGTCCATAGAAGTTCAACACCATTCCTCAGGGCTCCCGGTGAGGCTGAATATCATGGCAGAAGAGTGTGGGTGGAGGGAAGCATCTCCATCACTGAAAGCAGCAAGCAGAGAGAGAGAGAGAGCAAGTCCACTCTCAAGATACAGAATGTATACCCCATAGATACACCCCAATTTCCACCTTCTCCAGCCATACCCTACCACTACCAGTTAATCCCATCAGGGATTAATTCACTGATTGGGTTAAGACTCTTACAACCCAATCATTTCTCCTCTGAACCTTCTTGCATTGCCTTGAGCTTTTGGAAGACACCTCACATCTAAACCATAACACCTCCAGTCTCTAATTCTGAAATCAATGGTTCCATTCTCTCAATTAGTGACAACCAGAACTTCAGGATTATTTTTATTCTTCCTCTTCACCCATATATTTTTGTCAACCATCAAGACCTCCGTGTTAATTTTACAATAATTTCACTTTTACGTGTTCCTTTGAGTGGACTCACCAACCTAGTGGCCTCCTCTCCACGTATTACTGAAGCCCCAAGTCCCCCAAAAGATGACCCTCAACCCAGAAACAGTCTCCTTCCCCTGATCCAGACTCTGCTTGGTATGGTATTCATATCTGTGACCTTGTGCTCTAATTCTGACTCTCCAACTATGAATCATTGGGTGGTGTCTTGATTAGACTGGCATCCTGGTCTTCAACTGTGTGTGTTCTATAGAAAGAGAATCAGTAAAGAAAAAAAGAAGATTAAAGGTGCAAGATATGGGATAGATAAACAAAAGGGTCCTAGAAGAGGTCTGAGAAATTGGAAATCAGAGGCTCTGGCTATCAGGAGCTCTTTTGCTGTTCCACTAATAAAAAGATGATGCTAAGATGAGGAGGTAGTTTAAGAGTAGTGAAAATTTGAGATCAAGAGGAAGGAACTTGGGACCAATAATTGTTAGTTTAGAATTAAGAAATTAAGGTAGGATAAGAAAATAGCAAAGAGGGAGGGATATCATAAAACAAAGATTATGATTATGTGTACCATTTTCTTTTTAAACATCACCATGGAGAAGACAGTATGTAATAAGCATAATATGGTATGACAGAAAGCCCTGAATAAAACTCCTTATAAGAGTAGGGAATAGTTCTCTCTCACCAGATATATAATTATAGCATCAGTATTTTTATGCCAAAAGACTCTAAATAAGATTATTTTTCCTATTCTGACAGGGAAATATTTTATTTTGCCCTGAAAAACAGATTTTAAAAAAAAAGATCTGATGAATTTCTAGTAATAACAAATTTTCTGTAGTAAATATGCAGAGGGTCCAGTATTAAAGAAGATGTGATCCTCCTCTTTGGTGAAAGCCTGGTTAAAGTTGAACTGCATGACTTTAATTGATTTTGCAGTGTAGGAATGCCCAGTTTTAATATTCGCCTTTTCTTTTTCACTATTTTAAACATAATTAATTTTATCAAATTTTATTTCAGACTATTTATTTTCTATTCTAGGAGAGAAAGAAGTTTGGGCCCCTTGGATGGAATATATGCTATGAATTTAATGACAGTGATAGGGAATGTGCTCTACTGAACCTCAACCTTTATTGCCAAGATGGGAAGATTCCCTGGGATGCACTGATTTACATTACTGGTCAGTATGTCCATGTGGCCAGGGCATCCATCTGTGGACCACAGAGTTGTTGATTCACCCCTACTTGACCCTTATGAAGATGGGGTCCTCCCCCAGTGTTTAGTGGTGATAATGATGCCTCTTGAAATTCTCTCTGTGAATTTAAGATTGTGATAAGCATATCATGAAGAATATTTACACATAGAAAATTGAAAAGATGTTTTCCCCAATAACAATAGTATGGAAAACACATTGCTCTTAATTCATGCCAGGCTCTATTGTAAGCATTTCTCATGAATTAGTAAATTAAATCCTCACAGCAGCACTATTAGTATCATGGGTGAAAACCTTGCAGGAGCACTTCAATGATGACTGGTGACTTACAGCAATGAATCTGGAATTTTCCAAGGAATTATATCAGCATTAGATATCATTCCAGTATGGTTCCTTCCTACTCATGATTTTGGGATGACAATGAAGCATACTGAAAGTAGCTTCTCTGTGGACAGAGAGAGTATAAAATAAGTTTTAATTCCCCCTATCATAATTTATGTGAGGCAAGTTCTCTATGTCATCATGGATCTCTTTCCTCCCAAGCTTGTCAGCAACAATTTATAAAGTATGTATAGAGTTTAAATGACTTGTTACAAATGTTTGGTTCCATTTTATTTGTGGACCCTGAGTGGAAGCACTGTTTCATGCAAAGTGTGTATATTTTAGAATGTTACAGTCAAGGAAGAGATATGACTCAAAATGAATATTTTTGAAGCAAAACAAGAAAAAGGAAAAAGTATGTAAATAGAGATCAGTGACTTTAGCTTTTTTGGAAAAAGCAAAATTACTAGGATAATATACATGTACTAGATTTTTTTCTGATTTATTCTTTTTTGAGGGGGTGGTGGGAGGAAATTTTGATGTGCTTTTTCCATTTTAAGTACCAAATAAACCTATTATAATTAAGCTATGTTTGTCAATTTAAAAAAATAATATATTTAAAAATGCAAACTCCTTTTCAGGTGAAATTACTTATGGAGGTAGAGTTACAGACACATGGGATCAAAGATGCCTTCGTACTGTCTTGAAAAGATTTTTTTCTCCAGAAACATTACAAGATAGTTATCAATATTCTGAATCAGGTGAATGACATTTGAATTTTTTTCTCAAGAAGCCATTGACAGCATCTTTCAGTTTTCCACCCAGGGGACCTCTGTGTCTAATCCTTGCAACTCAGTCCATTCCCACACTTGATACCTTCAAAGCCAGTTTGATAGTAAAAACACAAATATATATATTTTACAGTAAATACTTTGAATTATTTCTGTATTAAAATTGATTTTATTATGTCTAAATATGTTTTCAAAGTTATAGTTTAGAATATTTTGGATGTAATTAAAGAAAATTTCCAATATGGCAAGTTTAATTTAAAAAACAGATCTATGAATTGGTCACCAAGGGTCAAAAAGCAAGTAAATTAATTGTCTTAATCCCCTTGGAGGGAGCAATCTGATTAGGACAGTAAGCTCATAAAAGCTTCTACCACTGAGAAGTAAATCATTGATTACATTCAAGTTGTATGTTGTCATCACTAGGAAAATTTGAGTAACACTACGTTTCAATGTTTTGCATTTGCTTTGAGAAATTAGAGAAGATCATCATTGTTTATCAAACAGAATGTGAAAGTATTTCTAACACAAGCATAAATTTGGAGCTCTTAAAGAGGCATACCTTTCAGCACTGTGTCCCTGGATTCTCAGAGTATTTAAACATTCTGAAGGAGACATCCTGAAAAGTTAAGACACTAAACTGATGCTCAACGTGTCAATAAATAGTAACAAAACTAGACACATCAATGAAAGCAAGGAGATTTAGAAAAGACAATCTCCTTTTCACAAGAGAAGATATCATCTGAATGAGGCAGTGAAAAACCAAAGTTGGCAATGCAGAGTCAGTTTTTTTAAGACATGTTTTCCTTCTGTTTTTAATAACAGGCATATACTTTGCACCATTGGCTGATAACTTACAAGAATTTAAGGACTACATTGAAAATCTGCCTTTGATAGATGACCCAGAAATTTTTGGAATGCATGAAAATGCCAACCTGGCTTACCAGGTATGTGGCCTTTAACTGAAAACATTTATTTATTTTGTATATACAAATTCAAAACATCAATTGTCACCTCACTAGCTTTGTGACTTATAAAATATCATTAAGTAAGTAAGTAATTGTTTCACCTTATATTCAACAGTAGTTCCAATTTAGACAGCTCTCTCTGGATCCTTTACAGAATTCTAAGATTATATATTTTTCCTATCACCAGCCAACCTCCTCCAATTTCTCTATCCTCAGGCCTCCTGTTTAGTCCATAATTGTTTTAGTTAGCTTTTTCATTGCTGTGACCAAAAGACCTAATAATAACAACAAAGAAGAGCAAAAGTTTACTTTAGCTCTCAGTTTCAGATGTTCAGTTCATAGTTGGCTAACTCCATGGTTCTGGGCCTGAGGTGAGGCAGTACATCACTGTGAAAGGGTGTGGTAGAGGAAGGCATCTCAGGACATGACAACCAGGAAGCACAAAGACAGCTCCACTCACCAAAGACAAAATATAAACCCTAAAGACACAACCCCAGCAACCTACTTCCTTCAGCGACACTCTATCTGCCTATAGCGGCCACCCAATTAACCTGCTATGAGGATCCACTGATCATGTTACACTTCTAATAATCTAATCATTTTACTTCTGAAAATTTTTGTGTGGTCTCACACGTGAACTTTTTGGGGGACACATAACAATAATCTACCTATTCACAGTCACCAGAACATGGGAATTCAGATAATAATATAGTCCTTTCTCTACTGCCCTTCTCCCTCCATACTGGGTGTTTTTATCACATGTTATACAAAGGCTTGAATCTCTACATGATTAAATGATAAAAGTCCAGAAATATATTTAAAAATTCAAACTCTTCTTTAAGTGAAATTATATATCATACTTTGTACATGGTTAGAACATAATAGTATAGTTGCAAGTGCTCATATAGCGGTAAGTCCAAAGAACAAAACAACAGTGGAACCTCCACAGAGAGCACAAAAGGGTCATTGTTTTGACACCTGATTTTATGTCCTCTACCAGTGAAATTTTTTTTTTTTGCTTTGCCTTTCAGCAAGGAGTTAGAATAATGCATCATGTTTTTCCTTATCTTATTTTCAGGAGAAAAAAACTGGTAGCAAAACCTACTATCAATATATTTCCCCCGTCTGGTTGTTTGCTGTGGAAGGGGAAAGGAAGCGTGAGGTTAAAAAGGGAGGGTATAACCAGACTTCAAACTATACTACAGAGCAATAGTAACAAAAACAGCATGGTACTGGTACCAAAACAGGCGGGTGGACCAATGGTACAGAATAGAGGACACAGAAACCAATCCACAAAACTACAACTACCTTATATTTGATAAAGGGGCTAAAAGCATGCAATGGAGGAAGGATAGCATCTTCAACAAATGGTGCTGGGAAAACTGGAAATCCATATGCAACAAAATGAAACTGAATCCCTTTCTCTCGCCATGCACAAAAGTTAATTCAAAATGGATCAAGGAGCTTGATATCAAATCAGAGACACGCCGTCTGATAGAAGAAAAAGTTGGCTACGATCTACATACTGTGGGATCGGGCTCCAAATTCCTCAATAGGACACCCATAGCACAAAAGTTAATAACTAGAATCAACAAATGGGACTTACTCAAACTAAAAAGTTTTTTCTCAGCAAAAGATACAATAAGAGAGGTAAATAGAGAGCCTACATCCTGGGAACAAATCTTTACTCCTCACACTTCAGATAGAGCCCTAATATCCAGAGTATACAAAGAACTCAAAAAATTAGACAATAAGAGAACAAACAACCCAATCAACAAATGGGCCAAGGACCTGAACAGACACTTCTCAGAGGAGGACATACAATCAATCAACAAGTACATGAAAAAATGCTCACCATCTCTAGCAGTCAGAGAAATGCAAATCAAAACCACCATAAGATACCATCTCACTCCAGTTAGATTGGCAGCCATTATGAAGTCAAACAACAACAAGTGCTGGCGAGGATGTGGGGAAAAGGGTACACTTGTACATTGCTGGTGGGACTGCAAATTGGTGCAGCCAATTTGGAAAGCAGTATGGAGATTTCTTGGAAAGCTGGGAATGGAGCCACCATTTGACCCAGCTATTCCCCTTCTCGGTCTATTCCCTAAAGACCTAAAAAGAGCATGCTACAGGGACACTGCTACATCGATGTTCATAGCAGCACAATTCACAATAGCTAGACTGTGGAACCAACCTAGATGCCCTTCAATGGATGAATGGATAAAAAAAATGTGGCATTTATACACAATGGAGTATTACTCTGCATTAAAAAATGACAAACTCATAGAATTTACAGGGAAATGGATGGCATTAGAGCAGATTATGCTAAGTGAAGCTAGCCAATCCCTAAAAAACAAATGCCAAATGTCTTCTTTGATATAAGGAGAGTAACTAAGAACAGAGTAGGGTCGAAGAGCATGAGAAGAAGATTAACATTAAACAGGGATGAGAGGTGGGAGGGAAAGGGAGAGAGAAGGGAAAATGCATGGAAATGGAAGGAGACCCTCAGAGTTATACAAAAGTACATACAAGAGGAAGTGAGGGGAAAGGGAAAAATAATATAAGGGGGACAAACGAATGTCAGTAGAGGGAGCAGAGAGAGAAGAGGGGAGGGGAGGGGGATAGTAGAGGATAGGAAAGGCAGCAGAATACAACAGACACTAGTATGGCAATATGTAAATCAATGGATGTGTAACTGATGTGATCCTGCAATCTGTATATGGGGTAAAAATGGGAGCTCATAACCCACTTGAATCAAATTGTGAAATATGATATATCAAGAACTATGTAATGTTTTGAACAGCCAACAATAAAAAATTAAAAAAAAAAGGGAGGGTATAAGAAGGAAAAAGTGAGCGTGGATATGGTTACGCTAACAGCAGAAAGATAGCACTGTTGGTAGGGGTAAAACTCTTGGAAGAGTGTACCAGAAATGTAGATTTTTGTGTTTTCCATTGGTTTCAGAATGACTGAGAGAGAAGGTATATAGTGGGCTTCCAGGGGTGTTTTTCTATGCAGCCTCCCTTCCTCCATTTTTCTGGATTAATACATGCCCCACCCTAACCTCTTTCTTTGGAGCAACTGCCCCTTCCCCATTGCACAAACTCCTGATAAGACTTCCAACCACTCTCTACCTGAACAGAGGTGGATATGTGACACAGGCCTGGACAAAGGCAGTGAGTGCCCCATCCCTTAGCCACTCTAGCTCATCCAAGGTGTACACATACAACCAAGCTAGGTGAATGACAGTCTTTTCCTGAGACAACATACACAGATACAGGTTGGCAGGAGGGTGCTCTCTTTTCTCTAGAATCATTGGCTAGATGCTATATCTCTGCAGCCATCTGTGACCTTGTCCCTTATACTTCATCTCTTCCTATCAACCACATGCAAGAAGCCCATATTCATTAGGAAAGAATTCTGAGAGCCCTTTAGAGAGGAAACAGTTAAAGCATGAGCAAGAGAGAGTGTTGTTAGATCCATTCATGCCTGTATAGGGGAGGCAAAATTTTATTTCTACACTCTTAGGGTCTAAGAATTAAATTGATATAATATAGATTAACAGGAGAAAAACTTACAATTTAATATAAGCTTTCATTTCATTAAGGAAGCCCCAAAGAACTGGTAAAACCTATATGGCTATGTGTTAGGTTGAACAAAGAGAGGCAATTAATTATAGGAAAGTACCTTAATTATGTTGGGTGGCTAAAGAAGATTAGTATGGTCAAGGTCTGTTTATATAACAAGCTCTTGACAATGAGAATGTTTCTTTTCTCCTGGTACAGGGAGGATATCTTTCATATAAGGAGGTCTTCTGTTTTGTTTTCAGAAAGAAAAGGGGAGATTAGAACGTCCTTCCATCTGCTATTTTCCAAGTGGCCTTTAGTTTATGGCAATCCTTAGGTCAAAGTGGCTTATTTTGGAGTAGCATATTCTGCTACCATTCATCTGAGACTCACATTAGGTTAGGTAATTCTGCCTGTTGCAATCAATAAAGTCTTGGCACAAAATTTATAAATTATTTCTTCTACCCAGCAAGTTACATAGATGCCTATCAGAAACTAATAAAGAGCTGGGAATGGTCAGGGAAGGAGATTGTTCTACACATTCAGAGCATATGTTGGTAGCTGTCGTTCCTGCTGTCTGAGCCCCAGTTTTGCATTATATTGCCAAAATGTCACTTTCTTATAGCTGACTCTGAACAAGGTGAATGTGAAGGGGAAGTAAGTTGTTATGAGAATGAATTATAATGTCCCTATGAATAACAGTCAGATAACAACCAACCAGAAAATCAAGGTTGCTGTCTCAAACATCCAGTTAATACTTGGACATTGGAGACAAGTCAGCTGTATTTATGAGTCACCTAAGGCATCCTGACAGTATCCTCATGCCTGACAAGTAATCTTTTGTTTGTTTTAATACAATAATTTTTTTTAACATTTTTTTATTTTATAAATTTTTATTGGTTCTTTTTTAGTTATATATGACAGCAGAATCCATTTTGATATATTATGCAAGCATGGATTATATCTTATTCTTGTTAAGAGTCCCATTCTTATGGATATACATGGTGGTGGGATTCACTGTGTTGTTTTCATATAGATACATGGGAAAACTATGTCAGATTCATTCTACTATCTTTTCTTTTACTTATCTTCCTGACAAGTAATCTTTTTAAAACTTTATTTATTTATTTTAACTAGGTATATATGACAGCAGAATGCACTTTGACTCATTGTACACAATTACAGCACAACTTTTCATTTCTCTGATTGTACAAGATATAATGTTGTACCATATGTGCAGTCATACATATACCTAGTGTAATAATGTACATCTCATTCCACCATCTTTCCTGACAAGTAATCTTTAGAGCCAGTTGCCATAGAATTCAAATTTCTGCTGAGCAAAGCTGTTCTGTTCTTGAAAAACCATATGGGCCCAGAAATGGAAGGACGCTGTACTGGCCAGCTGCTGGGTCTGTCATTCTGCTGGAGAACTTCCACTTTCCTATAAATGAAGAAGGAAAGGGAAAAGATGATTCTGGGAGCAGGGTTAAAGCCAAAATAGAAGTTTTCTGAGGTTTGCTTTCCAAGCTAAGGAGATTTTTCTTTAATCAGTAGTGCCTTGGGCACTACTCATTCAGTCCACAGTCTCATGGTGATCAATTTGCCACAGAAGGCTAGTGGGGTTTTGTTGCTGTATGTTTGTTTGTTTTTATGAAGAAGGAATTGAAGTACTTTGCCAAGAAGGGTAGTTTGCCTTAGGGAGCCTAAGCTAAAGTTGTAGACAAGATCCAGCTGATCAACAATATACTAGAGAAAGTCAATGAAATGATGTAAAAAATGTAATAAGATAGCTTGTCTTTCTTACTAATCAATGAGCATGAAGATGAAGTAACATGAGATGAATAAACTATAGAGAGCTTAAATTAAATTAAAACTTAAATGTATATTTATTTCCATAAGGTAAGCTATATGTGCTGTAAATTACTTTTTGGGAAATTTGAGTCATCAGTCTTCTCTCTCTTACCATCATTATAGTACAAAGAAACCAACACTTTAATCAATACCATACTTGATGTTCAGCCAAGATCATCTGCTGGTGGACAAGGAAAAAGCAATGATGAAATTGTCCAAGAGCTTGTTTCTTCTGTCTGGACCAGAGTTCCAGGTAATAAATAATTCCTTGCATCTGTATAAAATGGGAATTATAGGAATTAACTCAGATAATTGAGTGGTGAGCAGATGTTCAGACCTCCTTATTACATGGACTTTGCTTTGCCAAGAGAGCTTATCTGACATGGAGTTCTCCACTTACCAACTAGAAACCTACATTTCTTAAACATACAGATGCCAAAAGTATGAAGAGCCAATTCTAGCCCCATGTAACTTTAACCAGACATTGTCCCAAGTTTTCCTTGGCTTCATGAATTCTAAAGTCTCTAGACCTGCCCTGTCCAAGGCAGTACCCACTAGCCACATGTGGCTACTTAAACTGAAACTTAGATTAAACAAATTTAAAATTTAATTCCTCAGTTGCACTATTCACATTTCAAGTGGGCAGCACAGAGGGAAAGCATTTCCATCATCATTCGAAGTTCAATTTAACAGTCCTTTCATTTTTTTCCCCATTCAAGAGAAATGGCTGTCACTTTCACCTTGACTTCTGATGAGTTAAGGAAACTGTCTGAATGATCACAAGAGATCCACCCTCATACTTTGCTTAGAGTGGCCATAATTTATACTCCAAAATTTAGTTGCTCATGGTTGGAAAAGAAATAGGAAAAAGAAAACTGAGGAGGAAAAAAAAACAGTTACTGAGTCCTGACAATACACTTAAGACCTCCAGAAGAAAAGCAACCATGTGACCTCAGAACAAGCCAATTATCTACCCCAAAGGAGCAGGCCTACAAAAAAAATCTACATGGGTAGAGAGTTCTGATGATGTTGAAGTAGAGTCAGTTATTTTGGGAAGCAATTTCTAATCAAATTTAAGATAGAAAGCTACGTGGAAAAGAGATGAATAGACAAATGAATGATTGCAGAGGTCATGAACTTGTTTCACAGAGTCTCATTGACACTAAGGAGGTTTTTCTCTCCAAGTTTCAGGAAACTTATACTTTTACTATGAAAATAATAAGCAGTTCGTCTGCTGAGCCTGAGGTGCAATTGGCTCAACAAAAGAACTGAGGGTTTGGAATTTCTCCTGAAGGGAATAGCAGACAGGGACTACCAGACACATGTAACTGCAATTCTATGGACCCAAGAGATGGGACTAACTATACTACTAGGTTATTTTTTTCTCCAGCAGCCAAATTGTGGGTGCTTAAGAAGGAATTTGATGTACATATTTTGGAGCCCCTTATTTACTCCCACTTTCCTTAAATATGCAAGGAAAATGCAATTCTTCCTTTTTTATAGTTCATGTGGTTCTTCATCTAAGTCTCCATTTGGTGAATTATGAGGGGGAAAAAAAGATCTACTTTTTCTTAATCCTGATGGAGCCATGAACCTATTTAATAATTCCACTAATTCCTTTAAATAATGTTTAGCAACTTGGGATAAATGTTGAGTCTCTCACATCTCTGAGTCTCCCACCACCAAACCCTCCTCTTCTGGATACAATATAGATATGCAGGGAAGAACAAGGCTTACATAACCATAAGGTAGAGGGGAAGACATGGATCCCTGGCCCCTCTAAGCTCTGGAATGCCCCTTGTCTATCATGTAGCTGCTTCAACCTGCAAGCATTTGTCTCTCACTTATCCAAAGCTAGGCACACAATCTCATGCCCTCTAGCCAAGCAACCTCTGGAGAGTCTTTCAGACAAACCCCTCACTCAAGGTAGCAGGAACCACTAAGTCATGCTGGCCTTCTGCTTCTTTCTCTTGTCTCTCAATCCTTCTCCTCATCTCCATAGTCATCCAGAATGAAAAGGAGTAGTCTTTTCTTTACTATCTTCTGTTCATGTCCTACTTACATCAGCACAGTCTCTCTTTATCTTACTTAAGCAATCAAGGACCTATCACTTGTCTCAGAGTCAAAGACCACATACTGGCACAGATAAAAATACCCATGGTGAGAAATAAAATATGCTATTATAATGGTTTTTATGTACACACACACACACACACACACACACTCACTTTTCCTCTGATACACATGAATTTAAGCTTGCATTTCTGTGATTGCTTCTATATAAATGGGTGAATCACCAAAGAGTTATAAATTAAAGAAATGTTGTCACATTTAAGCCATGTGTGTCTGTCTTAAATAATGAAATAAGTTGACTTTAGAAAAAAATGTTAAGCACAGGATACTAGAATGTAATGAGAACAGAAATCAATGATGACTGATCTGAGGAGTCAGCTGTGTATGTTTCAGAAACACTGGAAATGGAGGGTGCTTCTGAGAGCCTTTTCTTTAAAGATCATCAAGGACGCCTGAACTCCTTAACCACCGTTCTTGGCCAGGAAGTGGACCGGTTTAACAATCTACTAAAGTTAATACATGTATGAGAGCTCATCTACATCATTTCTACTGGGTATCAAAACCTTGTAGGGGAACTATATAATATAAGTGATATAAGTGTCCTTAGTGTTTTCAATTCCCATCACTTCACCATTTCCTTTTGGATGTGCTAATAACTCTTCAGATCCAGCTTGTCTATTGAATTTATCCTCCTCTAAAAAGTCTGTATTCCCTTTTTCTAATAATGACTGAGTGATATGTAACATTATAAATTCTTAGTCTCTCCATTATCCTTAGAATTCCACTGACAAACTAGAAATTGATCAGGGGCTTATGTTCTCAATTGAAAGTGAATCAGTACTTGTTTTCACTGTCCACTTTGCATTTAATAATATAATTTTTATGCAAGACAGTGAAAACCAAAGTTTCTCAAAGTGTGGGCTACAGATTGCCTGCACTAGAATCCTCTGTGGTGTGTGTTCAAAATGTGGATTCCTGAAAATGAGCACAGCAGCAGACACAAGGAACCAGCCTGAGCAACATAGCAAGATCTTATTTCAAAAAGAGAGAGAGAGAAGAAAGAAAAGAAAAAAATGTATTCCTAGATCATATTTCAGACCTGCTTAATCAGAATTTCTTCAAGTGTAGGGCCTGGGAATGTGAAGCTTTTCTTTGTTTTCAGTAATGTAGGAATTGAACCCAGGGCCTCCCACATTCTAGGTAAGTGCTCTACCACTGAGCCATACCCCAACCCCATGAGTTTTAAGTAAACTCCCCAGATGATTTCAATTAAAATTTAAATTACAATTAAAATTTGCAAATTGTTAGATCATTTTCCTTGTGTTCACAGATTCATTCCCTCCCCCAACCCACTGTCTCTCTTAAGATTGCCTCTTATTTTATTGATGGCCAAAGGTCTTCCTAATTTCTCTGTGTGTATCTTTGATGAGAAAAGAGAAAATACTATTATAATCCAAGTGTGGACCCTTAACCAGATAGTATTACTATTCAGCAGGGAACCTAACACCTGGCCAATGGGCAGGACTTGGGGATAAGTTGGGGAGAACTGAGATTTTTTTAAAGTCAAAGACCATTTCTGTCCCCTATTGAGAAAAATGTCTCCATTTGTTGCTGCGTGGCTTGACTTGTTAAGTGGGAACTGGATCAGATGAATGTGTGAAGTTCTCACCTTAGGACCATGGCTCTTCAACATGTACATTCCAATGTCAGCCAGTCAGGTGACTAGGTCAGTGTTTAACACCTTTTCTATTGAATGAATAAAGGTACATGTTATGTTACTGTGATAAAACTGTCAATACAGTACAAAACAAGGTAGAAATTCACTTTATTATTCCTTCACACTCCAGAGAAAGCCCTATCTAGGGCAGGTAACTCATTCTGCTTTGTGAGTTCTTCCACGGATAAGCAGGTTGGCTCTTGCAGCCTCAACAGTTAACTTCCATCTTAGGGACTAGATTCCTGCTCCACTAATATCTTTCACCAGCCAGTGAGAAAGAAGAAAGGAAGAGCCAAGGAAAAGCAGTTTCCTTAGAAAATGGTGATCTAGAAATTATATATGTCATTTCTTCTTGTAGTCCATTAGCCAAAACTTGGTAATAGGCTACACCCTAACCGCAAGAGTGGCTGGGAAATATAGTTTCCAGGAGGCTTGTCATGTGCCTAGCCAAAACTAATGGGGTGCTGCTGTTCTAAGGAAGAAAAGGAGATGAGTGCTGCTCATCTTCTGCCTTTTCCAGATTATGATACTTCACCTAATTGAAGATGTCAAAGATGTTACTTCCTCCATAATGTGTTTCTGGAACACCAACACTTCCCTGTACCACCAGATGATTTATAAGCCCTTTTTCAGGGCTCCAAAATTTCAGCTGTCTCTACCATTGTACTTAACAACACTTTTTTTTTTTTTTTTTGTATATTACCCTAGGAATATCACTGCTCCAACAAAAACTTCTTAAAACAGGGAACTGGTGTATTGGTCAATTTTACTTCCTTAGTAACTGACATACTAAATCATCCATAAATATTAGAGTGTACAGTGAATTAATGTGATTTCTAGCCTCAGATCACATTCGGTTACTCCCACCCCTGCATGCTGACCCTGTACGGGATGCCTTCTGCCTCCTGAACTCTGTCCAGTCCTGTCTTGCCCTGGCTTTGTCCCCTTCATCTTACTTTGGGAGCAGCAAGGCAGCACTGTGCTGGAAATCAGAAAAGCCAAGGGAAGGAGGCAGCACTTGGAGGCCTTAAGGGCTGCCAACCTGGAGAGCTTACTTTCCTCTAGACAACTTCAGAACTGTGAGATGGGTCTGGTCCTGGGGGTAAGGACCCCCTCACCCCTGCTGTTGAGGCTTCTAGCTGTAGGGAAAGGGAAGCATTTAAAGTATGCTATGCTTTTTCCCATTTAAAACATATATGTATTAGCTATTTCCTTTGGGCAATATCGTTGCCCCATGGCCTCTGTCTGCCTTAAGCAGGCCTTGAAGGTCCAAGAGTCTTTTCCCTCTATTTTTCTCATTTCATGTTTCTCTTTGCTACCTTCCACTTCTACTCTAAGATAGAGAATTGTCTTGGTCCTTCCTTCCTGCACTCTGTTGCAGATGGTTCTTCAGATCCTAAGACAAATTAATTGGAAGACCCCCCCCCTTTCTTTTCCTCCCATTGCCTCTTGTGTAAAGAGGTGCCAAGAGGAGGGGACCAAACTTAATCTAAGAAGAAATGAAAAGATACTGAGCCTTGTTTCATCCACACATTACCTGTCTCTAGGACCATGTACATTTGATCCTTAGGCCTTATTTTTCATTTAATCAACATAAATTTTGCCTCTAAAGTCTAACTATTATATTTTCTCAAGATATGGCAGTTTTCACAAGCCTGTAACCCAGAAGGGCCATCACCAATCTATGTACTCTGCCTTTGTCATTAGCCAGGTAGCAAATGTCACCCTGTATTCCCTGTGGCTGCCACCAGCCCAGCATCTCCCAGGACCACTGCCTGCTTCTGCCTTTTGTTGAGGAAGAAAGGGTAAAAGAAATGTTTTTTTTTTTTTCATATCCAATTTAAAAAGTTTTTATTATTAAATTTAACACATGTAAGGCAAAGCACATAAAACAACTTAATTAAAAGAAATGTTTTAAGGAAGTGTTTGCAGCACAAAGAGACCCTCTGATATCAGCTTCTATAAATCTTTGGGATTTAGGCACCCCCTAATAAGTCCATTCTATTCATTTCTCAGCTCTCCTATTCCCCTTCTTTCCACTGGACTTTGCTATTAACTACCTAAAATTTCTCCTATCCCCAAGTCACATGTTATAATATATAAAAATGTATGAAATAGTTGGGCAGGTGGCACACTCTTCTGGTCCCAGAAATTTGGGAGGCTTAGGCAGGAGATGGCAAGTTTGAGGCCAGCCTCAATAACTCAGCAACTTTGTGAGACCTTATTTCCAAATAAAAATGACAAGGACTGGGGATGTAGTTCGTGCACTGTAAAACACCCTCAGGTTCAAACCCCAGTATCCCAAAATGATGTATGAAATATTGCAGCCTGACCCAGAAAACAGTGTGCAAAAAGGATGGAAAACAGCCAGTAGGCCCTTTGTGTCATGAATGTCATCTACACTTGATAATTATATCTGTAACAGGACACCAATCTTTCTGTCCTTTTAGACTTCCCTAGATACACTCAACAAAGCCATTGCTGGATTAGTGGTGATGTCTGAAGAAATGGAAAAGGTGTACAACAGTTTCCTTAACAATCAGGTTCCTTCTCTGTGGTCCAACACAGCATATCCATCTCTGAAGCCACTAGGATCATGGGTCAAAGACCTTATTCTGAGGATTGCATTTATGGATGTAAGAAAATTCTCTTCTTTGTAATTTGATAAATCTCATGTGGCCAACCCTAAGGTCCCTGGGAATCTCTGGCTAACAACTATTGAGGGATCATCTAAGCCCAGAGAAGTAGAAACTGCTAGAATGGCATGACTTTGAAAGTTTTGTACTGATTCTATCATTTTCTCTTATGTTCTTAAAACCTCATGTTCAGTTTTAACCCCAGTCCATTCTTGGGGTCTTAGCTGTGCATGGGACCCCACTGTAAGGTACAGAGCAAATCCAACATGGGTCCAAAAAGTCAGATGTGACTTTGTTGCCATCTCCCTCTCATCCATCCCTGTACTAACCAGGTTCTGGGTTTGCAATAGGACTGGTGGATAAGGGAGTAGAGCAGGGCAGGCAGTCAAATGGAGATAACAACTAACTCCTAAGAGGACCTTTCAAATATGTCTTTGATTTAGATGACAAACTCAGAAATAAAGTGCCTAACCATATGTTTCTCCTTCAGTTGTGGCTCAGAAGAGGACAGCCCAAATCCTTCTGGATCTCTGGTTTCTTCTTTCCTCAAGGATTTCTAACAGGTACTGGTGCTTTCCCAAGGAAAATCTCACAGAAAAAGATTTTCATTTTGTTTTGTTTTATACACCGGTTTCTAGGAGCTGGGGAAATGCATGTCTGCTAATGTCCTGAAAATGGAGCTTCCTTGATTATTGGTGCGGGTTTGAGGATGGTGGAAACACCAGATATTCACTAGTAACCTAATTCCTGCTCCCTCAGATTACCTAAGAGTTGGCACTCCTGAATCCATGAACAGACTGTGTGTGATTCAATTCTCCATTTGACCCACACTCAAGGGCATCAACTGCTTTCTATTTTTTCAGCCCCAGTTCTGAGCAGTCTCCTTTGCTCTAAAAGTGCTCTTGATGGGGGCTGGAGTTATAGCTCAGCTATAACTTGCACATGTGAGGTACTGGGTTCTATCCTCAGCACCACATAAAAATAAATAAAATAAATAAAGGTATTGTGTCCAAATTAAAAAAATCTTCAAAAAAGTGCTCTTGATGTTCCTCCATTGCCCTTTGGGGAATATGGCTAGAGAGCTCCAAAAGAGGATGGGATTTGGAGCAACTAGATTCTAATTAGCCCATCCCTTAACTTATCTCATTCTTAATCCCTAATAAACAATCCATATAAAACAAGCTGGGTAAAATTCTAAAGTTAAGGGTATTTAAGGAGGTGAAATACCTCCACAATGAAAACTACAGAACATTGAAAAATGAAATTGAAGAAGACACAGAAGATGGAAAGACCTTCCATGTTCATGGATAGGGAAAATTAATATTGTTAAAATGGCCATGTTACCAAAAGCAATTTACAGATTTAATGCAATCCCTATCAAAATTCCCATGGTATTATTTATAGAACTATAAAAAATAGTCCTAAAATTCATTTGGAAGAATAAAAGACCCAGAATAGTCAAAGAAGTTCTAAGCAAAAAAAAAAAAAAAAAGCAAGGCTGGAAGCATCACAATACCTGACTTAAATTACACTACAGACCTATAGTAACAAAACCTGAATGGTACTGACATAAAAACAGACACATAGCAATGGTACAGAGCAGAAGACACAGAGACAAACCTACACATCTACAGTCATCTGATCCTTGACAAAGGTGCCAAAAACATATATTGGAGAAAAAGACAGACTTTTAATCAACAGTACTGGGAAAACTGGTTATCCATCTGTAGAAGAATGAGACTAGACACTTATCTCTCATTCTGAACAAAACCCAATTCCAAATATATTTTATACTAGAAACTATGAAAATCCTAGAAAACATAGGATCAGCACTCCAACATATAGGCACAGACAATGACTTTCTCAAAAGAACCCCTAAAGCTCAAGAAATAATGCCTAGAGTTGATAAATGGGATTGCATCAAGTTGAAAATCTTCTGCACAACAAAGGAAACAATTAAGAATATGAAAAGAGAACCTCCAGAATGGGAGAAAGTATTTGCTTTCAGTAGCTACTCTTCTGACAGAGGTTTAATATCCAGAATATATACATCTCAAAAAAACTTAACACACACACACAGAAAAAAGAAAACCAAATAACCCAATTAATAAATGTGCATATGACACTTCTCAAAAGGAGAAATACAAATTACTGACAAATATATGAAAAAAAATGTTCCACATCATTAGCTTTAGGTAGTTGCAAATTAAAATTACACTGATTTCATCTTGTACCAGTCAGAATGGCAGTCATCAAGAATACAAACAGTAGTCGGGCATGGTGTCACACACCTATGATCACAGCTGCTCTGGAGGCTGAGGCAGGAGGCTTATGAGTTCAAAGCCAGCCTTAGCAACTTAGTGAGGCCCTAAGCAACTTAGAGAAACCCTGTCTCTAAATTAAATATTAAAAAGGGGCTAGTGATGTTGCTCAGTGATTAAGCGCCCCTGTGTTAAATCCCTAGTACCAAAAAAAGAAGAAGGAGAGAGAGAAGGAGAAGAAGACAAACAATAATAAATGCAAGAGAGGAGGTAGATAAAAAAAGAACAGTTTTACACTGTTGGTAGGATTGTAAATTAGAACAACCACTGTGGAAATCAGTATAGAGGTTCCTCAAAAGACAAGGAATGGAAACACCACATGATGCAGCTATACCACTCCTTGGTATTTATCCTAAAGAATTAAAGTCATCATAGTGACACAGGCATATCCATGTTTATAGCAGCACAACTCACAATAGCCAGCCTAAGGGTCCATCAACAGATGAATGGGTAAAGAAATGTGGTATATATACAATGGAGTTTTTTTTTTTCAGCCATAAAGAAAAATAAAATTATGCCATTTGCAGAAAAACAGATAAAACTTGAGAACATTATGTTAAAAAATAAGCCAAATTCATAAGGTTGAGAGTCATATATTTTCTCTCATATGTGAAACCTAGAGTGGAATAAAGAAAAGAGAGGTGAGGGGGGATCTCATGAAAATCAAAGAGAAATCAGTTTGACCTAGAAAAGGGACCAGGAAGGGAGGAGAAGAGGGAAAAGGGAAATACTGGGGAATGATATTGGCCAAATTATATTGTTATATTGTGTACTTATACACATTTGTAACAGCAAATTCCACCTTTATGTCCATCTGTAATGCACCAATAAAAATATGGAAAAAATAGAAAGTTAGGGATATTTGGCCATAAATTTTTCTCACCAGTTTGTTTCATGGCAGGGCCATTCATTTCAGAGTTAGTCTTCTTTCCTTTCTTCCCAGCCATGGCCAGAACTTGTACATCTTTTGGATTCTTACCACCCAGCGTGACCCCAGTTCATGTATGAACTAATTTCTAGTTGAATATTAATAATTGCATTTTCTATGGAGAGGAAGCTCTCTAATACTAGAGCAGCCTGGTTGGGGTGCAGGGGTACAATGTATGTGGAGTAGCAGTGTTATCTGGAGGACCTAGTCTTCTGGTTTTCATATTTACAGGAACTCTTCAAAACCATGCTCGGAAATACAATTTGCCTATAGATGAGCTGAGTTTCAAGTACAACATTATTCCTTCCTACCGAGATCAGGCTGCAGTAATAGAAGCTGCCAAGACGATACAGTTTGGACACGAACTGCCCATGGACCTAGAGGTACTGTCACCTGGTGTTGGGCAAAAAAAACTTCTATCTCACTGTAGTCAACAATTTAGTCAATCCCCCTTGCCCCAACCTCGTACCACCTCCCATTTTCAGGAGCAGGAGGGGCAGAGTAGTAATTATATCCCCAAGACAAGCTCCCCCATTGGTAGTGAATAGATGGGAACTAGCTAATTTAGTCTTATTTAGAGTAACTTTCCTAAGCAATACTATTTTATTTCTTAGATATATACATAGTGATTTTTTTTTCTATCTTGCAGAGAAAAAATAGCAAAACAATTAAAAACAAGGATTTCACAAACAAACCTGAGTTTGAATTCTGATGCTGACCACCACCAGCTGTGTGTGCTGTAGCCATTGCTAACATGTCTGCACTTCAGCATCCTCATTTGTAAAATAGGGCCAATGACACCAACTCAGAGTTGAATGCAGTATAAATGAAATGGCAAATGTAATGTGGCCACATAGTACTCCAATAATAAATTACTAGTATCATAGACTAAATTTGTCTACATCATCTACTCAGTTGCCTCCTTGCAGAATTTATATGATAATGTTATACATTCTCTAGCTATAGCCACATTAGATAACCAACAGGAATGTGTTATGGAAGCAATTTACTCCTCTAGTGCAGTAATTCTCAGTGTGCAGTCCCCAGACAAGGGGCAACAACATCACCAAGGAACTTGCTAGAAATGTAAATTCCCAGGCCCCACCCAGACTTATTGAATCAGGTTTTCCATGCTGAAACCCAGAAGTCTATACTTTAATAAACCCCATAGGTAATTCTTAGCCCACTAAAGTTTGAGAACAACTGCTCCAAAATATGAGTAATTCTCAATCTTGGCTGCAGTTAGAATCACCAGGTGAGCTACTTAAACATCCCAGATCCCACTCTGGGATGCAGACTCTGATTGCATCAGAATCTCTGGAGTAGTTCCAGGCATTGTTTTTGTTGTGTTTTAAAATATTCTATTGTATCTGCTAGAGGCACTTAGGATAAGAACTGCCACTGTTGATCCGAACTGTCTGGCTTATATATGCAGAGACATTGATGGGGAAGGGAACCTCTGCCTCTAAGCATCTCTCCATCCAACATGCCTCATAAATATTATTTTTTATATGTGCCATAAGATCAAAGACCTGCTCCTGATTGCTTTTGTCAAGAATGTATTCTCTAACCAATCAGAATAGTTGGGGTGAGTGACTTATGAAAATTTCCTTAAAATATCATGGTCTTTATTAGTAGAAATTGCTCCCAGGTAATTGAATCAGTATTCACCCAACTTAGATCTAATTGATCTACTCCTTTTTCTGATTAACAAAACATAAAAAATCAGCCATATTCATGGCTTATTCTATGTAATACTCTAAGATTAATACCTCTTAGTTGCCTGTATCTTAAAATAATAAAAAGGCATACATGCTTAAAGAAATTTGTTTTAGGATCAAAATAATTTCCAAAGTTAGGAGAGAATTTGGAGGTGCACTCCTCATTATTTTGAAAGCTTTCTTGGCCAGAATGGTGTCCCAGGCCCATATCAGGAATAATTGAGGTGGCAGGAGAGCAAAACAACATCTACATAGAAGCCCTAACCAAAGCATTCCAGGATGGTGTCCCTGCTTGTGCCTGGCAAACACTTTCTGCCACAGAGGCAGCCTAACAGACAGAGTTTACAGTGACAACCAGGACCTCTTACACTCCACCCCACCCATGCTGTGCACTGAACCATGACAATGCCTTAGAATCTCTGAGATCTCTGGGGATCTCAGATTGTCTAGCTGGCCTGTCTTTTGATCCACTCAGAAAATGTCTGAAAAAGAAGCCAGGGTGTGTATTTAGACAGCTTTATTTCTGTTACAATCAGGCAGGAACACTGGCAGCCAATTTGCCACCTTTATGCCACTTAGGAAAATGTTCTCCCTCTGTGTGGATGTCCAGATTGCTCCTATACATGGTTTGGTAAGGAGGTGGCAAGATGACTTTTAGACAAACCTATACATACATAGCAGCTAAGAAAACAAAAGGCCCACCCCACACTGCTGCACCCAAGAAACAGAAGGTCACCAAATAGCAAAGACCAGTCAAAAAAATTCATTTATTATAACCTGTACTACATATTGCTAGTGATGTTTAATCCTCTGTCCACAGGCATGGTTCTCCTTTTATTCAAAGGCTCAGGGCCAGGCCCAGATTTGGAAAGATGGCACAGGTGTACCCAAGGAGACATCTAATCCCAGGACACTAAAGGATACGGTCTCTCTTCTCTCTCTCTTCCTTTCACTAGTAATATTATAAAGTAATCATATTTCTAGGTCAGGCATGGTGGCGCATGCCTGTAATTCCAACAGCTCAGGAGGCTGAGCAGGAGGATCACGAGTTCAAAGCCAGCCTCAACAAAAGTGAGGCCCTAAACAACTCATTGAGACCCTGTCACTAAATAAAATACAAAATAGGGCTGAGGATGTTGCTCAGTGGTCAAATACCCCTAAATTCAATCCCTGGTACCAAATAATAATAGTAATAATAATTGTATTTCGTTAAGCAGAAAGAAAGAAAAAAAAGGAGTTTTCCTTAGACACTCTGCATATTATTGCCGATATACAGTATATAATCTGTCTTCAAAGAGGGCATCCAAATTCATGAAAGACCTTGCTAAAAGATGATAATCCCATTCCTCTTATCCTACTCGATTCTCAAGAGAAAGGGAAAGCTATTTTATCATGATATCAGATAGTCTGAAAGCCCATAAATGGACTTCCCAGGGGCATCCCTATTGACATCCTGGTGGAGTATGGAGAGTAAGAGATACAGTATCAAATTAAGAAGCAAATTATTTTATTTCCCAGACTCTTGGGATGCCCCTCTTTAAATATAGTAACAATAATTTTAGGGTGTTTTTAGAATTACTTTTTAAGGATGTGAATGACCCTAAATGCTGATCATATACTCCTCCTGTCACCTCTAATCCTGTGAGTATCTTTCAGTTGCCTTCTCCTGAGGATGGTGTTCTTGTTCATGGGATGTTCATGGATGCTTCTCGATGGGATGATGAGGCGATGATTATAGAAGATGCCTTGCCTGGACAGATGAATCCAATGCTGCCTGTTGTGCATTTTGAACCACAACAAAACTATGAGCCAGACCCAACACTTTACCACTCCCCACTCTATAAAACAGGGGCCCGGGCAGGAACACTCTCAACTACAGGTAAGGATGTTCTTAAGATTAGTACAGATAATGACCAAATAAAAACTTCAATAGAAGCCTAAACACTAGCTGAAATGCACAAGGGAGTTCTTGGGCCAATTAACTAGACTTATAATAAGGCCACCTGTAACTTATGAATTCATAAATGTTGTAAATTGTATTTGTTCTAATATTGAGTGTAGATTGACATTACAACACTAATGCTTGTTTCTGTTAGAATCTAATCAGTAGAAAAAATAGAGTTTAATGAGCAGAGACTTCCATTTTCAAAATGATGGACTGAATAGACACTAAAATCTCTCACAAAATCCATTTTGACAAATCTAAGAAAAGATATTTTTTAAAATAAACACATAGATGGAAATCTGTGTTACAAAGCTCTGGATCTGAAACTCAAATACAGCCCTGAAAAAAGGAAGCACATAGAAAGGAAACCATCTCAACAGAAAAGCTGAGAGACAGCTAAAGAATGAACAGAAAAAAAGTCCCTCAAAATATATCACCATATAATAGGAAAACTTGAGATTGTGCAAAGAGCCAGAATCTCCAATATTTCTCTAGTAGGCAACCTTGAAGAAGTGAGGAGAATGGAGAAGAAGGAATAGTTGAAAAAATAATGGTTGATAATTTCCCAAAACTAATGAAGCACTTGTATCCTTAGATTAAGAGATCTCACACAGTTGAGGGGTGCTTTTTAAAATAGTGAAGGAATGTGTTGATATATTTAAAGGGTGGTGTCCAGTACAGTACATAGTAAATACCACCTAAGTAAACTGCAGGCAGAACAAGCAGTCGTGATGAAAATTTTGTCTGAACAGTGATTCAGCTTTTTCCCTGGATTTGGATGTGAATTTATGGGTAACAAAATTAGATTGAAGAACTATGAAATATTTCACTTTAAGAAAGGAAACTGCTTATTTAAATTCTTTTTAAATGGTAATGTAAACTTTAGTCATGATCCAAGAGTTCTGGCACAGAACAATATTAACCTTCTCAGATATGAAAAGGGCAAACCTCGAGTAGTCAGCATCTCTGGTATCTGAGTCCTGCAGCTAGGAACTCTGGGAGGATATGAGAAGCTTCTCTGTGAGGAAAGGTAATCTCATCTCACAGAAAAGGATGAGGTAGTCTTCACCTACTAATCAACATCCAACTTGAGACAATGATGATATCAATTCAATAGTTTTCAAATTCAATGAATAGAATACTTACTGGTTAAATATTAGAGGCTCTGATTAAGGTAAAAATCCATACCAGGGTACTTACTCAAACTCCTGCATTATTCAGGAAGTCCTAACCAAATCAATAAGAAAATGAAAAAAAAAAAAGAGAATTATTTGCCAGTTTAATTGATTAAATGGAAAACCCAAAATAATCTACAGAAAATCTGCTAGAAATAGAAGTCCAGCAGAATTGACAAATATTTTAAAATATTTGTAAATTTTAAAATCAATAGAATTCCTGTGTTCCATCAAAAACAAATAGAAATGAAAGAGAAATAAAATATTCCATTCCAATAAAAAATACAATTGATTAGAAGACTAGGACCAGACCAGACAAAAAGGGGCAAAATCCTTTTTGAGAACTTCATAAAAGATTAACATTAAACAGATACATGAGGTGGGATGGAAAGGGAGAGAAAAGGGAAATTGCATGGTAATGGAGGGAGACCCTCATTGTTATACAAAATTACATATAAGAGGTTGTGAGGGGAATGGGAAAATAAACAAGGAGAGATATGAATTACAGTGGATGGGGTAGAGAGAGAAGATGGGAGGGGAGGGAGGGGGGATGGTAGAGGATAGGAAAGGTAGCAGAATACAACAGTTACTAATAGGGCATTATGAAAAAATGTGGATGTGTAACCGAGAACTTCATAAAATGTTATTGAGGGCCACAAAACAAGACTTTATAGAGGAACTATATCATATTTAGTGGGAAGATTCCATATTGTAAATATTCCAATTACATCCCAAATTAATCTCTAGATTTATATTTATTTTATTCTCAATAAAATAAATATAATTGTTGAAAGAACTTATAGTCTGGTTCTTATATAAAATCAAACAAACTAATAAAACAAAGAATAACAACAGTTTTAAAGATAATAAGAGAGTCTACTTTTAACAAATATTAAAATGTAGTCATTAAAGTGGTATTACAGTGGCACAAGACTCAACAAATAGATTACATGTACCCTGGAAAGCCTCAGAAACAGGGTGTGTATGTGGGAACTTGACATAAAAACAGTATCATTTAAAATTGGTCAGGAATGTAGAAATTATTCCACAAATGGTGCTGGAACAATTGGTTGTACTAAATTTAGATCTTATACCACACACATAAAAAATTAAACCACATATGGATTATTGAGACTTAATTGTCACTAAATTATAAAATAATTATCCCCTAATGAAATAATGGTAATAATGTTCAATGGTTGCTAATATCCCCAAAAAAAAAGAAAATCAAGACATAAATGTGCTTCCTGATGGAAGTTCACCCCACCTATGAAGTGTTTGTGCCAAAAACTGAAACCTATATATAATCAAACCTCTAGATCTCTAATACTCTTTTACAAGAATAAAAGAACATGTTTAAAATCACCACCAGGATGTCATTGGAAAAATCCAAACTCTGGGAAATTTAACAGGTCCAAAAACCCTGGTTGCTTCAATAAATACATGGCTAGGGGTGGCAAAGAAGCAGAGGGGGAACCTACCAATTAAGAGATTTAAGAGACACATCACTATTATAAGGTATGGAACTTATTTGAAACCTGAATCAAACTAACCATTAAACACAGATATAATTTATATTTACTATAAAAACATATATGTATATACTCACATACATATACACTAATTGGAGAAATTCAAATAATAACTATATATTTGCTATTAGGAATGATTAATATTTTGCTATAATAGCGCTTATGCTTTTGTTCTTGCTATAATAGTGCTTATTATAATAGTGCTTATAATAGTTCTTATGTTACTGTAACAGTGCTTATGCTTTTAGGAGTTACATACTGAAATATTTGAAAAACATGTATATGTTATCTAGTATTTGCTTCAAAATAATCTGAAGAACATAAGGAATGTGTGGGGAAAGGATGGGGACAAAAGGAACTTCAACTTTATCTATGTTTCGATTTTTCCATTAAAAGAAAAAAAACAGGGCTGGATTTGTGACTCAGTGGTAGCTCACTTGTCTAGTGTGTGTGAGGCACTAGGTTCAATCCTCAGCACTACATATAAATAATGAATAAAATAAATGTCCATAAATATCTAAAATAATATTTAAAGGAAAAAACATGATAAAACATTAATAGTAAGTCTGGATTTTGGTCAGTGCATTCTTAAAATTTATCACTACATTGTTCAAGTTAAAAGTTACTTTATTTGAACTAATGCATGTCCAGGTCTTCAGAGTAAGGAGTAAGGAGTGATGGAAACAGGCAGTTCATATCTTTTTAAAAAATATTTATTCTTTTTAGTTGTAGTTGGACACAATACCTTTATTTATTTATTATTATATGGTGCTGAGGATTGAACCCAGGGCCTCACACATGCTAAGTGAGCGCTCTACCGCTGAGCTACAACCCCAGTCCCAGTTCATATCTTAATACAAGTCAGTGGAGGCCTGAGTTAATCTTGGGTGCAAAAGATGTTCATTCACCGAGGCACAGCACCCACCCCACTAAAAGCTAGTCCAGCTAAGACCACTGACAGCATCTGATCCCGTCTGGAGGCAGCAAGCTTTCCTTTAACCTGGCTTGATAGTTCTAAGACCCTTTAAACCTGCCAGGTTCTCAAATATTGCATACAAAGCACCAATGACCCCTGAGAGAAGACAATCTTTATTTTTACAACTGTTCCATACACACACTCAGCTACTCATAAGTTCCTTCTAGTCATCCTATTTCTTTCCTAGTTCCTATAAGAAAACTGGCAAATTCCTTTTAACCATGATCCACTGGTGGAATAGCAGTATGGTTGCTTTAACGACCCTTGTTTTGCAGCCACTGTGGCACAGAACCTGATATCCACCCTCTAGGACATGTGACATGTGGTCACACATACCAATCCCAATCACCACTGTTGGAGACAGTTGTATATAACTACTAAGTCATCTCTGTATGTACAATGAACCCCTTAGAAAGCAGTGGTGAGATGTGGAGATTAAGAATTATTGTAAGTCAGCTAAATTCATTTCTGGACAAGAGCAAACTGATTCAGCTTAAATCAGATTCAATGGCTGTAGAAATTTGGTTATGTCCCCAAGTACTTCCTCCTACCTAGAGGAGGCCTCATACAGTAGAGGCACTGATTATCTGAGGGGGATGTGTGTATGGAAGTGTGGGAAAGGGAAGGGGAGGTTGTAAGGGATGTTTAGGACCTTGGACTAAATTTCTGTGTCCCATGAAATCAGTAAGTATACATTAAGACTGTCTAGGCTTGCTTTCCCTCAAACTGGGGCTGGTGGCATGGGAGGCCTATCACAGACACCTCAAGACCATCATGAAGGGGATGGCACACAAAAGTAAGGAGAGGGAGATATAGGCATTATCTCCTGGGGGCATCAGGGCTTTCCCCAAAGTTCACACAAATGGGGGCTGCTGTGAAAGCAGTGTTATAAGTAGCAATCCCATTCCAAGGGCGAGACCCTATTCTCAACCTTATCCTGGTCACCTCACAGAGACCCACAATGGAAAAGTTGCAGAAGTGCTCTTTTATGTTGGATGTGTAAGAGCTGAGAATAGAAAATACCTGTAACTATGCTTATTCATCTCAGGAGCCCAAGTGCCTACCACTACAGAATAGAACAAAGAATGCGTGGATGGATGGACAGAAGGGCAGATAGGCTGGATGCCCAACCCACAACTACATCCTCCTTTGTGCCACTGAAAACTCAGTCTTGAATCCTAGTCCAGTGCCCTAGATTCAGACTGCAGAAAACTTAAAACATAGCTCTTAAAGTTATAAAGTCTAAGCTGTACAGGTCATAAAGGACCATTATTCTAAACTCTTTTCATGTGTGTGCAGGTGTAAATAAGCCTTGAATTCAGGATCTAGAGCATGCTAGAAAAGCATTCTACTACTAAGCTATACTCCCAACCTACCTCACCACTTTTTCATTTTGGGCTAAGTTGCCAAGACTGACCTCAAATTTGTAATCCTCTTGCCTCAACCTCCTTAGTAGCTGGTATTATAGGTGTGTGCTACTATAGTTGGCTTCAAATCTTCATTTTATGGCACATAAACCTGAAGCTCACAGAGGACTCTTTGCCTACAGGCTAGAGGCAGTCTGAAACCCAGCTGTTTCAACTTTCATTATCTTGTCTCTTTATATCTGGAAGTTATTTTTTAAATAACAATTCTTCCCCCCATCCCATCCCCTATATCTTTAATTAGGCCATTCAACCAACTTTGTGGTGACTATCCTTTTACCCTCCAATCGGTCTAAAGACTACTGGATTGCTAAGGGATCAGCTTTGCTCTGCCAACTGAATGAGTGAACAAATGCCACATTAGTCCAGAGGTCTTCCCTGATGGAGGGGAAAGTTTGACCAATTTACATTGGAGCAAAATGATGTTACTTCTGATTTGACTTAAGGTAGTAAGTAAGTATGGCTGTTTCTCTTATGACTTAAAATAAAGTGTTCTGAGTTCTTTCTGTTAGTAATCCAGGCTTTGATGTGAAGACGGTGGGTTCTGCACCCACCTATTAAACCTGTTCCTTCATCCATGTGAGAGTCAGGCCTCTTCCCATCAGTAACCTGAGGGACCCACTGGAAGAGTCAGGACTTATCCCCTCACCTACACAGGCTCCCTTCCTCATCACACTCTTATGAAAGGTCAATGTGTACTTTAATCACATAGCCCTGGGTGCTTCTGTTTCTAGACTAATTAAGGCTCTCAGAACCCAGCACCTGGGGAGTGAATTCAGTGGTTGCAACAACTGGTAAAGCAAATGAGCAGGAAGATAAGATCTTGGCCATGGTGCCAGTTACCTGACTCTATGAGGTTATATTACAAACCTTGGAAGGGCCTTCATTTTCATAAAAGTGCAGGCTGCTCCTGCCCAAGTACAGAGGAATTTTCCTCCTTTATTTTAATATGAACCTGGGTGAAAACTAACCAAGTCCCCACCAGGTATGTTTGAGCCCATCACCTCAAAAGCAGAGGTTGTTGGCCCAGTGAATAAGTGGAGCAGCCCATTTTGAGAAACATTTTATGCCAGCCCTTCCAACAAGGATCATTGCTTCCTTGGCCATAACATAATCCAGGAAATTGGGGAAACCACACATATGAGCCTCTGGAAAAAGCCACACCACCCTCTTACAAAATGTGGGAGGAATAGGATCAACCACAGTGATCCTACTGTCCCATTTTATCTCTGCCCCCTACCTTTATCTCCACTTCTGACAAAATTAACTCAAGGACTTGAGTGGGACCAATAAGAAGTAGTTGTGTTTGCTCCAAATCTGGTTTAGGATAAATTTGATTGTCTGGGCTTGTAGCTTTGACTTCCCTTCCTTTCCTGAGGCTTTCTTGTGAGCTCATTCTCAATCAACTTGACTCAAGTTGCAAAAAAGTATGGAGTCCCATTTCTATCAGAGTTCAATGCAAAGACTACTCTTGGGTATTTCAAGCATAAATAGGAGCCAACAAAGGCACTTCTACAGCTACAGAAGTCAGAGGGTCAATATCAGGCACCATGGAAGCTATAATCCAAAGTCAGAAAGCTACAGGAAAGTGTCAACCTCATAGGTGCTCCACACCCATGAAGGTGACCAGAGTATGAAGCAAAGCCTGGCCACTGCACAAACTTATGTCTTCTGGAGACTGCATGATTGCTGCCACCAATGAAGAAAAAGACACTCTGCCCACTCCTGCTTTCCAAACCTTACTCATTGTGTCTCATTAGGAGAATCTAAATCATAGCAGCAAGGAAATCTGGAAGTTTTTAGCCCTCCTACCTCCTATAGTACACGGGTTACAAAATGAAACAAAGGATCCTAAGTGCTATTGCACTACTTTTGTTAAGGCCACAAAAATGATTGAGAATGAGCTCACAAGAAAGCCTCATGAAAGGAAGGAAAGGCAAAGCTACAAGCCCAGGCAATCAAGCTTACTCTAAACCAGATTTGGAACAAACACAACTACTTCTTATTGGTCCCACTCAAGTCCCAAGCAGACCTACTTGGAGTTTTGTGAGCTACTCAGAGGCCTAGGAGGACCAGAAGGGAACCTTGCCACAGGGAGGAGATCCTGGTCTGAAATTTGGGGATTAGAAGAAGATAGATGATCTGGAGAGGGTGTAACGTTCCCATTTCAGACACAATTAGGGCAGTTCTGCAATTACTTTTATAGCTCCCCCATAAGATTTTATTTGTAAAAGGCATTATCAGTAAACATGTAAATAATAAATAACAAGACAGGAGTGAGTAGTTTAAAAACCACTTCTTTCACAACACCCCTGAAAAGCCTGCCCATCCCCCTAGTCTCCAGCATGTCAGAAAGTCACACTAATATATGTAAAGAAGTACCTATCAGAGCACAAGGAGCACCCTGTTCACCAGTCCTTGAACAGAGACATACATGGCCTACTGACTGCCCTGCATCCAAAATTTGGGGCAAACTGGAAGGACAGCAGAAGGAGGGAGAGACAGGTCAAGATCTGCAGCTGAATAGTGCAAAGCCCAGGAAGAAAGCAATGATAGTTTTCAGAGGGTGTGAGCGAAAGTTATTTGCCTCTTAGATTCACATCATAAAAAAAAGTCTACACAAAACCAGTATTTAGTTATTTCATACCATTCATTTACAATTTATTTTCATCCAACTCATTATGTTACAAAACTGTACATCTCCTCCCAACACTGTTGGATAACCCAGGTCATTTGTTAGGAAGAGAAGAATCACCACTGGGCTTCTTCTTCAGATGTCTTCTCTCCTGGGTTGGGCTTATCAAGACCAGACCAAAGTGTGGAATGCGGGAATGGCAATCCTTTAAGTAAGGTCTTGGCCTGGCTCCTCCAGTTGCTACAAGAGGGATGTCTCTGTTGGGAAAGCAACCACCAGTCCCAAGAACACAGAAGTCCAGAGAGACAGGCAGGTGGTACTGGCCACCATCTGGCTGTGGTGGGAATGTCTGTGGTGAGGGAGCCACAATTCAGCAGAGATATGCCTGTCCAGGACAGGGACCTGGAGTTGTGGGGCCATAGCACTAGGAATTCAAGAGAAATACAGAATCTCAGGGCACAGCAAAAGCCTAATATATACTCCAATTCCCCCAAACATCCCCTGGGTTTTTCATTTCCCCCCTTTAAAGGCAGGAATAGATATTAGTATATGGACAGGCTGCCTATATCTTTGGCCCTATTTTGTGACTTTGGCCACTACTCCCAGAAAACCAAGTGACAGAGGACTTTAGCAGTCTTGCCAATTACCCCCACACTATATACACACCATTTGACTCTTGATTCAAGGATTATTTCAGGCAGGCTCCTCCTGGTCACACTCCCCACTCATATACACAGTACACACACGCCCACAGCACCTACACTTTCTTTGCAGATCATTTACTCAAAATCTAGCTTCATGTGCATACTGTGAGCTCCTTGAAGGCAGAGATCAATGTCTATGTGTTTCACCCGACAAATAGCACCACTACAACAGCAGACTTAGGAGGAACTCAATGAGCTTGGGTTTATTTTAACTGGATTGTGGATCCCAGCCTTTCTATAAGCTTTATGCCCTGCAGAACCACAATTTTCTATCCAACTCTGATCCACACATTAGCCCTCAGAGGGCATCTTGTGTTTAACCACTCTCAGAAAACAAGCCCTTTCCTACAGAGTTGATTCTAGCTCTGCAAAACTACAAAATTCTCCCAGATCTGCTAGGAGAAAGGGCTGGAAAATTAAATTCTTCACAACCTTCATTCTACTTTAAAAAAGATCTACCTTTACCCCCACATTTGTTGTTGTTGTTTTTTTTTTAAGATGTCGATGGACCTTTATTTTATTTATTTATTTATATGTGGTGCTAAAAATTGAACCCAGTGCCTCGCACATGCTGGGCGAGCACTCTACCACTGAGCCACAACCCCAGCCCCCACATTTGTTCTTTCACAAACATAAACATGTGGCCCTTGCCTTGGCTTGAAGCAGCAACCTTAAATCTGGATTCACATCATAGCACAGGCAGAAGAGAAATGACTGGGAAAGGCTGCTCCCTGATTGGGCAATTCCCAGCCCTCTCAGTTTAAGAGTCACCTGGGTCTGCTCACCACCCATATTTCAGGGGAAGGAGAGATGCCAGCAAGGCTCTGCCCATCTGTCTCACCTCTCTTCCAGGAAGACCCACAGGTTGAACCACTGCCTCAGTACCAGGCACCTCCGCTTCTTCCTGAACTTTTGTCCCGACTAGTCTAGTTGGTTGGCACTTTCAGGCAAGGGCTCATGGGGCAGCGAGTCACAGACAGGGCTTCCAGTGCCAGTGCTGCCAAGACTGGCACTTCCAAGGCAAAGATGTCCAATGGAGCCAGTGTGAGATGGGCTCTTACTCCTCTATGTAAACTAGGGTGGAAGGGGAGGGCTGTATAGCATGGTCCTTCCTGCTCCTGTGGCTCAGGACCTCATGATCCTGCCAAGAACACCTTGTTCACAAAGCCACCTGGAAAATTGGTCATTTTGACACCTTTATTTCCCCTCCACATATCCTCACCCTGTTCTCTCAAAATCTCCTGTCCTTTGGGAGAAAACCCAAAGATTTTTTTTTTTTTACTGTATATAATTACTGCACTTTCCCAACCATGAATACGTAAGTACTGTCTAGAAAGTCAATGAAGATTATAGCATTTAAAGATAAACTGTTTAAGTGCCATTTGCTTTTAAAAAAAAGTGACCCTTAACCCTCTTGTATTCTTTTGAGAGGTTATATTGGAATAGAAATAGGTTCTCTGTCCCTTGGTGGCTACCCGATCCTCATATGATGTGCTGGCTCATAGGGCTGGCCTCTAACACTTCTCACCAGGTCTGCCTTTAAACCATCTCTCCCAAAGGTAACATATATTTTTACAACTTATGGGAAACTCAGACTTGCTTCTAGTTTTCCCCTAAAGGTAATTATAGTCCTCAAACACCACTTTCAGTGAAAAAAATTAAGCCATCAGAAGGGCCAAGTTTCTTCCTACAGTAGGACTTTTATCAAGGATTTAGTTGGGGGATAGAAGAAGAGTGCCATAAGAGAAGAATTCTACTCATTATCTCCTGATGTAGGCCATGAGGGATTTTATGCTCACATCTATCTGCCTAAAAGGGGAGCAGGGGGACTTTCCTTCCCCAGTGATGTGGGTGCAGACAACCAGCATATAAGAAATCATTTACTCTGCTCTTGATTCAACCTTGATGAAATGTCTGCCTGCCAGAAGCTGGCCTCAGCTCTGACTAACAACCTGGCAGAACCTCACAGGTCAGTTACTATTAATCTATTAATTGTGTGAAAAAGGGAAGAGGTATAAGAGAAGTAAACAAGGGAAAGACCTATACAAGGTAAAAAAAAAAAAAAAAAAAAAAAGTAATTCCTCAAATGGAAGAGAAAGAAAACAAAAGGCCACTACTCTTACTCTGATTCTGAGACTGAGGACCTCATAAACATAAAGTCACAGCTAGAAGGTTTCTAGAGGACATGAACTATTATAGTCATTACTCTCCTTAGCATAATGCCTGGCACACACTGCGACACCATTTAGATGAATCCTTCATTGTAGCAACAAAGAAACTGGGCCTGCAGAGGGAGGGTGCCCTACCCAAGGCTCTCCAAGATTTGGAGAATTTAAAGAATGTGGTATCTAGAAAAAAGCCCAGGCTTGGAGCTTTGGATGAGACTATTAACCTTTCTGAGTTTCTGACACTTGGGTAAAGTTGACCTATCTCACCTGTGAGGATCAGACAACCTATGCACTATGTTTCAATCAGTGCTAAGCACACAGTTTTTCTACTCTGGCCCTTAACCCTTCCCCATTGGCCCCTTCTCTCTGATGCTCCTTTGGAGATTTTATCCACCTTTGCCTCAAAGGACCACAATTATCAAGTTGATCACTAAAATCTCTCATATACCGCCACTGGCTAAATGAGTGCCCATGGGTTATCACAATAATAATAATATTTACAAATCAACCAACTCTAGTTGAGACCTACTTTATGCCAAGTGCCAGGATAGAGACTTTTGAGAACTTAGTTTTGGGAAAAAAAATAGATACTTATCCTGAAGGCTCTAGAAGAAAAAGAGAGCTCTTACTCAAAGCCATACAGAAGCACAAACCAAATAACTTAGGATCATGAAGAGGGTGACCCCAGGCTGTAGGAGCAGAGGATGTGGTGTATACGCTGAAGTCACAGATTCCAATAGCAAGAACTGGGATTGGAGATAGTGAATGAATCCCTAGCAGAGGAAAATACATGAACAATGGTGAAAAGGCTGGAAACTAAAAGATGGGAGAAAGGGCAAAAAGAGAGGGTTTTGGAGGTGAAGGGGTCTGACTTCTATCCTGGCTCTGACTAGCTGTGTGACCTTTCACAGTGTTTTCGTCATTAAATAGAAATTTCCACCTAGCAGCTGGTTTTGAAAATTAAGCAAGAGTCTACAAGAACCTGACTACCACCTGATAATCCATCAATAAATGTTCTTTTTCTCTACTGAAAAATGTGAGCATCTCAGCTTGATGAGAGAACAGATTCCCAGCCCTCTCTGTGCATCACAATCTCCTGGAGAACTTTTTTAAATAGTTTCATTCTGTGAAGTGTCTGTTCAGTTCCTTTGCCCATTTATTGGTTGGGTTATTTGTGGGGTTGTTTGTTTATTTTGGTGTTAAGTTTTTTAGTTCTTTATCCCTGAAACTAATGCTCTATGTGAGGAGCAGGTGGCAAAGATTTTCTCCTATTGTGTAGGCTCTTCACACTTTTGTTTGTTCCTCTGCTGTGAAGCAGCTTTTAGTTTGATGCCATCCATTTATTGCCCATTTATTGATTCTTGATTTTACTTCTTGCACTTTAGGAGTCTTATTAAGGAAATCAGTTCCTGAGATGATATGTTAGAGTGTTGGGCCTACATTTTCTTCTTGTATATACAGGGTTTCTGGTCTAATACCTAGGTCCTTGATCCACTTTGAGCAGAGTTTTGTGCAGGGTGAAAACAGGAGCTAAATTTCATTCTACTGCGACAGACACTTCACAGAAGAAGAAATATAATTAGTCAACAAATATGTGAAAAAAATGTTCAACATCTCTAGCAATTAGAGAAATGCAAATCAAAACTACATTGAGATTCTTGCTTCAGTCAGAATGGCAATCATCAAGAATATAAGTAACAATAAATGTTGGTGAGATGTGCGGAAAAAGGTACATCATACATTGTTGGTGGGACTGCAAATTGGTGCAGTCACTCTGGAAAGCAGTATGTAGATTCCTCAGAAAACTTGGAATGGAACCACCATTTGACCCAGCTATCCCACTCCTTGGAGTATATCCAAAACATTTAAAAATCAGCATTCTACAGTGACAGGATCATATCAATGTTTATAGCAGCTCAATTCACAATAGCTAAACTATGAAACCAATAAGTTCCCTTCAATAAGTGATTGGATAAAGAAAATGTGATTCACACACACACACACACACACACACACACACTGGAGTATTACTTGGCCATAAAGAAGAATGACCTTATTATATTTGTCAGCAAGTAGATGGATATAGAGACTATCATGCTAACTGAAATAAGCCAATCCCCCAAAAATCAAAGGTTGAATGCTTTCTTTGATATGTGGAAGATAACACAAAATATGGGTGGGTGAGGGGAAGAATAGAAGTGCAGTAGATTAGACAATGGGGAAATGAAAGAAGGAAGGGGGGATAGGAAAAGAAAAGACAGTGGAATGGATCTTACATAATTTTCCCACGTACATATATGAAAACAACACAGTGAATCCCACCATCACACCATCATGTACATCCATAACGATGGAATCCTAACTTGAATAAAATACATTCCATGATTATATAATTATATCAAAATATATTCTGCTGTCAAATATAACTAAAATAGCTGGGTCAAATGGTAGTTGCATTCCAAGTTTTCTGAGAAATATACATACTGCTTTCCAGAGTGACTGCACCAAAACAGAATCTATTAATAAATAAATACTGTTTCCTCACCTTCCTTTCACCAGGGGCTGATATCAGGGTTAGAGGCAGAATTAGACAACTAACAAGACACAGAACACACACACACACACACACATACACACCATGTACACCACATATGTGCACTCCACACATACTATCCATCACACAACAGACCACACATGCACACCACACACACACTCCCCGAGCAAGTCCTCTCTAGTACCCCGAAGGGATAGCTGTCAAGCCCCAGCTCAGTCAGCACCCCAGCTTTCCTGGAAGTCAATCCAACAGATGGAGACCCACAATCTCCCTGCCCCAAGCAGAGAACCACTCATGGCAGGGCTTTCCCTCCAGATCTGAGAAAAGAACAGGCAGGAGAGTGGCTGGGCAGACAGTAGAGCTGACTCAGGGAGGGATGGCACTTTAGTCAGGGAAAGCAGCAGTAGCAAAGGCAGTAACATAGCAGGAATAGAAGATTTTCTGATGCAAGTGGTAATCCTAGAAAAGAGATTTGAATGCCAAAACACTGGACTTTTAAAGAGAACAAGTAATCTTGGAAGGTTCTGAGTAGAGGATACTTGAAAGATTAGTCCCACAGAATGGTAAAGAATGAATCAGAAAGAGAAACGCCTGGAATGAGCCATGGCCATGGTAATGGAGAACAACAAATCCCAAGGAGTTTTTTCTGGAAGAAGCCAAGTGTCTTGTGGAAAATGGGAAATGGAAAGAGCATTAATCCCTGAGGCCTCCAGGACCCTGGGCAACCTTCCCTCCACGTTCCCTTCCCCCTAAATGCTGCTAAGAAAGAGTTCACAGCACCCTCAGCAGTCCCAAGTACCCACCCAGTCACCCACGTCTGATACAACCCCAGCCATCTAATGTCCATCAGTGTCCATCTAATGACTATTCTCCTGGGCCCCAAGGAAATGACCATGCTGTGGTCCTCTGGAGCCTCTGAAGATAACAGCCACCCTGGTGCCCAGGCAGCCAGTCCCCTTGCTGCTGTCTACCCAGATACAACCAATTGTTGATGGGACATCTAGCCTGGGCATGTTCTCACGGCCTTTGCAATGCAACACATCCAGCACTATGTTGTTGCCCATAAAACAGCCTACAGTGAGAAAAATGAGCAGAAACACTATAGTTCTCAGGACCACCCAATATACTCCCCAATCACACACCCAAGAACAAAGAAATCATCCTGCCTATCCCTTTCCCAACTGTGCAGCACAGTACAGTTTCAGAGAGGTTCTAAAATTGGGCCTCATGACAGCCCTACAAGGCAGGCAGGCAGGGCATGATAAGTGTGTTTCAGAGATGAAGACACTGAAGATCAGAGCAATGTAAGATCAGAGCTGCATAGGGGGGGAGGCAATGTGGAGGGAAGGTTGCCCAGGGTCCTAGAGGCCTCAGAAATGCTCTTTCCATTTCCCACTTTCACTGGAGATGAGGACACTGAAAATGAGAGCAACGGGAGAGTTTGCCTGGAGTTACTGAATGAGTAAGCACTCATTCAGTCCCACAGCTAAGGATAGAAAGAACCTGAACATCAAACTCCCAATGTAGTAAGACTTCCCAGCGGAGGTGACATTTGCGCAGGATGGGAGCTGGTCTGGGGAAAATGAGAAAGTTTCCACCTATGGAGAAATGCAAAGGTGCTCCCTGGGGAAGAAAGCAGGCTGGTGGGATTGAATGAGTGCTTAGTACCCAATCATCACTTTCCAACAAAAGCAACCTAGTCTGAGAAATTCTCTTTTTAGATGTTTCTGCATAGGACAGGAGGCATTATAGTTTAGGAGCCACAGTCAGGGATCCCAGGAGCCTACAGCACCATCACAAATAATAGCAAGATCAAGCAGAAGGAACACAGAAGCCCTGGTTCCTAGTTTCACTTATGGAAATCCTCATGCAGGGAAGGGGTATCTGGCTCCATATGTGATGTTTCTTGGCAACCACTGTGTCCTAGGGTACCCCTCACTCTAGGCCTTCCTTTGAGGATTCCCGCTCCAATGATCTTTTTAGTAAAACCATTAGCTCCCATCCCTCTTCTGCCTGCAGCCTAGACCAACTCTAACCAGAAACAGACCTAATAATTGGGAGTGGGGAGAAGCTATCACCACTGGCAAGGTAACCCTGGCAAACCAGGAGCCCAAAAGTTAGCATGAGCTGATTTAAGATCAACACAACATCTAAATAAGAAAAAAAAGAACTTGTCTTTAATCACTCATAGTATTTTATTTATTTACTTAAGAATGAGGAAATGGCAATTGGAACAAGTGATTACAGCTTCTGCTGAGCACCCTTGACTTTTCCAAAGGTGAGCTCCATTTCTTCATACTTTGTCTCCAGATCCCAATGACAAAAGCTACTGTTTGATATTAAAGCTTCAGTACTTTCAGTTTTTGGTTATCCTCATTTTGCAATCAAGTATTTTCTTAACCACACTGATTTTTTTTTTGGGGGGGCGGGGAGGTATTGCTGGGGATTGAATCCAGGGCCTCATGGATTTTAGGAAAGTATCCCAAATCCAGCTTTTTAAATTTTAAAATGCTGGAGGTAAGGGTGTCAGCAACCCCACCTGAGAAGGCACAGGGAGAAAGAAGCCACAAAAAATAATCATTCTAGAAAGAACCCTGACACCCGGGTGCCCAGGGGCTATGAGAGTTCCATTCGGGGATACATTAGAATCATAAATTGTATCCTTAGAATCAGAGAAGTCCAGGTGTTACAATGTCACTTCACACCATCTGCACCAGCACAAACCTTATCCAAAGGCCCACCCACTAAACTACCCAGATCAAAATATGCTGTCTAGCCTCCCACCTGCCCAGAACACACATCTAACTTAACCCTCCATTGAGCACCCCATTAATGTATTACTGGATGCAGGGGAAGCTCTTGGGAAATTAACTGAGTCTGGCAAGAGTAGAAGGTAAAGGCTCCAGTGCCCAGGCACTTTGTATCTCTGCTACCCAGATGTGTACTTTAGTAAGACAAAGCTGTTTCCTAATGTTCACACCAGGGAACAAGCCAGGGGAAACACCACTGTCGGGTACCTAAAGAGCAAAACCCTGGCTAACAGCTTTGTTTGAAAAAGTCATTTGTTGAGACAGGAAGGAGTTGGACATAGTGTAACAATCCAAATATGAAACTTAAGACTTATAGAAGAGGGAAACCACTCACACAGATTTGAGAGGCACCATGAAAGGCAGAAACAGCAATTTGTTTTGTGGCAGAATTCTTCAATCAATAAGGTATAGAAGACAAACCTCTCATTTTTTATAACAGTTTTATTCAAACAATTACATAAAGTAAGATCTATTATTTTTACGTGAAATTCTATTTTTTATTTTAATTTGTTATAATGGCAGAATTCATTACAATTCATATTACACATATAGATCACAATTTTAAGATCTATTCTTTTAAAGCATACAATTCAGTGATTTTTTTACTCTATGTGAGAACATATAGAGTACTTAGACAAATTAAGATATCTATGATGTCTCTAGATGATACAATCTAATTAGTCCACCATTGTATACACAGTCTACCTGTATTAGCTTTTTTGTTACTATGACTAAAAGACCTGACAAGAACAATTTTAGAGGAGGGATATTTATTTGGGGGCTCACAGTTTCAGAACTCAGTCCACAGACAGCTAGCTTCATTCCTTGGGACTCACAGTGAAGTAGGACACCATGGCAGAAGAATATGACAGAAGGAAGCAGCTCACATGATAATCAAGAAGCAGAGAGAGAGAGAGACTCCACTTGCTAGATACAAAATATATACCCCAAAAGCACACCACCAAGCACCTTCTCCAGCCACACCCCATCCACCTTCAGTTACCACTCACTCAGTTAATCCCATCAGGAGACTAATTCACTGATTGGGTTAAGGCTCTCGTAGCCTGATCATTTCACCTCTGAATGTTCTTGCATTGTCTCACATGTGAGCTTTTGGAGGACAACTAATATCTAAGCCATAACATTATCACTAACAGAAACATTGTCATGCAGCACATAATAGTATTTACCGTAGTTCTCATTACCAGATTCATGTCCAGCTTTCAATAAAAATGTAAAATTACGCTAAAAAATGAGAAAAATAACAGTCTAAAGAAACAAAGTAAGCATCAGACTCAGACATGATAAAGATTCTTGAATGATCAAATAGGAATATGGCTGAACTGAAAAGCATTGTCAATGAAATGGATCTAAAATTTATAAAATACTTCATCCAACAATGGAAGAAAACATACTCTATTCTACTCAGGTGGAATATTCACCAAGATAGACTATATTCTGGGTCATAAAACATGCCTCAGCAGATTTAAAAGAATAGAAATCTTACAACATAAGCTCTCAGGCAATTAAACTAAACTAGAAATTGATAACACAAAGGTACCCCTCAAACCCCAAATACATAAAGATTAAACAGTACATTTTAAAATAGAACATTGATTAAAGAAGTTTCCTGAAACTTTAGAGAAGATTAAACTAAATGAAAGTGGAAATAAAACATTAAAATTTGCAGGAAGCAGCAAGAACAATGTTTAGAGGGAAATTCACACAAGACTTTAATTCTGACAACTTTACGACATGGATTCCACGTGCCACCCCATTTTACAGTCAAGAGAACTAAGGCACTAGGAGGTAGGAGGCTTGTTGGCCAAGGTTGCACAGCTACAATGGCAGAGCTGGGATTTACATACAGGCAATCCCACTCCAAACTCCACATGCTTTTAAAAAAAATTTTAGTTGTAGATGTTCACAATAGCTTTATTTTGTTTATTTAGTTTTTTTTTGTTTTAATGTGATACTGAGGATTGAATCCAGCACCTCATGTGTGCTAGGCAAGCACTCTACCACTGAGCCACAACCCCAGCCCCAAACCCTACACCCTTAACTCTCTGCTACAGGCCAATCTCATGAGACACCTACAACTCTGTGCCTGAACTGAACAGGTGACATGTGCTAATGCCTATACCTACTCACAAAGATAGTTTGGTGACATCTATGGAGAACAACAAGAAACTCTCCCAGCTTCTGAAAGGGCAGACAAGTCATTTCTCTATTCTTTTAAAAACATAAAGGAAATTCTTTCATCCCTGAGATGTTTTTTCTTATCTTCATAAAGAGATTTGACAGAGGGGGGAAAATGGCTTTCTTCCTTTTTAATTCAAGGCTAGCTTGGACAACCTGGCAAGACCCAGTCTCCAAATAAAAAAGAAATAAATTAAAAGATTTGGGGACAAGACTCTGTGGTAGAGCACCACTGGTTCAACCCTCAGCACTGCAAAAAAAAAAAAAAAATGACTAATAAAAATAAAGTGATATAATCTTATAAAATGTGTTACCTTGAGGAGAGAACCCACACAGAAAAGAATTTTGAGAGATATAAGTTGCTATAATACCACCAATATCTTCAAGTGTGGGAGGCCATCCTCGCACGTGATTTGAGTTACCTCCCTGGCTGGGTGAGAGGCGCTTAGGCACAGCTATGTCCAAAGCTTTCCCCATCCTTCTCAGGTTCCGAAGGCTTGTCTGTTCGGAGGCATGTCTGGCCACTACCCTGAAGACCCAATCATTGCCCCTGACCTTGGGATGCGGCCCCCCTTAATCTTCATTGGATGGGATTTTCCCCAGAATTTTTTGTTCCCCAATAAAAGTCCACTCCATGGCGTGTTCTCTCTCTCTCTCTCTCTCTCTCTCTCTCTCTCTCTCTCTCTCTCTCTCTCTCTCTCTCTCTCTCCCCCCTCTTTAGTAAACCTCGCTACCACAATGGGTGGCTGAAGGCTGGACCTAGGAGGAGCCATCCTGGAGCTGGTTTAAAGGTAATTAGAGTCTTGTCTCTTTAATTCAAAACTCCTTAGAGATTTCTCACGTTTTGAACCTTCATTCATGAAGCCAGTGTTGGTTGACAATGGACAAATATAAGTTTGTACCTTTGACAGAGCTCCCTGGCTGCCATGCAGTGCAGCCAGCCTATTGGTCTCTGCCAAAAAGTGGCAGTGGAGTATGGAGCAGCACAGTAGCAGCATGGAGCCCATCATATAGGCAGGGTAGACCTGAGGTGCAATGAGCCAGCACCAAGATGAGCCAAGCCACGCTGACCTGTCACCCCAGCATCAGCATGGCCGCACACAGTGAGGATGCTGCAGAAGAACACTCTGTGAGGTGCTGCAGCCCCATCTCAGAGCCTTAAAATCCCGTTCCCTGACCTGCCACAAAAAAATGGAAATGGGCAAACTTGAATGGAAGTTGGGACTCAAAAAATGACCAATAGTGGGCTGAGGATATGGCTCAGGCGGTAGTGCGCTCGCCTGGCATGCGTGCGGCCCGGGTTCGATCCTCAGCACCACATACAAACAAAGATGTTGTGTCCACCGAAAACTAAAAAATAAATATTTAAAAAAAAAATTGACCAATAGTGTTACTATGTTTCCAAGTCCTAATTAGCATAAGTTTGGACTAATAGCACTGAATCAAGTGCTATACAAACCCCTACACTAGCACACTCCAGTAGAGAACACCTGCTATTGGGTCCCCCCTTGCACTGCAAGAGTGCTGTTCCTACATTACACTCACTCGTCCTGATCAGTGGCATTCATTCTTCAAATTCACGAGACAAGAACCCTGAAAGAAGAAGAAATAGATGATGAACTGCTGGGGTCTGCTGCAACATTGGAGGGCATGGCCCACCATTAAGAACTGCAACACTTCTAGGCCGCAGGGGCCTACAGCTTGTGCAGACCCCACCTGGCAGCAGAAGCAGTGGATCAAGATTCATCTCAAAACTCTAGTTTCACCTTCAAAAACTACAGAAAGAAGAGTAATTTAAGGATAAATCAAGCAGAAAGGAAATAAGAAAAATTAAAGCAGTAATCATGAAAATAAAACCATGAAATCAATACAGAAAGTCAACAAAACCAAAAACTGGTTCTTTGAAAAGATCAATATAATTAATAAACCTCTAGTCAGGCTAACAAGGGGAAGAGAGAAGACACAAATTGCTAATATTGGAAGTAAAAGAGGAATCATCACTACTGATCCCAGGAATAGTAAAAGGATAATAAAAGAATATGATGAACAACTTTAGATCCACAAATCTGGGAACTTAGATGAAGCCAACCCTTCTTCCCAGGGTACATCATTGTTTATCTGCTGTTGTTATTTTTATTTTGCCATTTGTTTGTTTGTTTGTTTAGTCACTTAGGACTTTCTGTAAAGTCAGGATTCTTTGATAGGTGTGGCCACTGGAGTCTCTAGTCAGTTAGTTTAGTGGTCAGCTAATGACTGTTCAGAGATTTCCTTAAACATATTCAACCAGTAAGTCTCCCAGCCTCTTCAAAGAGAGGCTATATGAGTTTGGAGCATGCCTTCAATGCTCCAGCAGGCAGTTTACAACCCTGCCTTAGTTTTTCTTCTGTGCAGACAGACGTGAGAGATTAGGACCTTCTGAGGTCTTTCCTGGGCATGTACATAGCCTTTCTCTTACACTTGGCCCTTGAGATTCCCAATAATATGTGAGAACTTTTCAAAATCCCATATGGTACATCTCATATCCATTTTGCTTTTTCTTTGCGGGGGGGGAGGTCAGTCTGTTGTAAGCCCCAATTATTGCTGTCATGGGCAGCTATGACTACTGCCACTACCACTGACTATTTTCAACAAACCCCCTAAGAATATGGCTATGTAGAGAAAGAGCTTTGAGTCAGGTCAAATGAACATAAGCTTGGAATGAAACTTTTAGGGAACTATGAGATAAATTAAATAATAATGATTCTTCAAGGATGGAGCCTCAGGGAAACTCCAAACCCATTATCTCCCCTCCAGTAATTATTAAGCAACCAGTTGTTATGGCTTCTGAGTTTAAAGGTTGTGGATTTTCAAGACAAAGCTAGGAAGAAGCTGGGACAAAGAGGATAAAATAGAGCAAGTTAAATGCCACTAATCTCTAGTTTTCTTAAGTAAACATACCCTGGGCTGTTTCAAGCCTTTATTTAATTTCTAGAGCTCTGTAAAAGTTGATATTGACCATTTTTTCCTAGTGTTCTTATTGCCTTTTATGGAGGAGCATGTTTGGAGCAGCCTTTACTCTGTTATTCTGCAAGTGTTAATCTCTAAACTCACATTTTGCTGGTAAAGAAACTGAGAAAGGTGACTTGTCCAAATTAATGAAGAGTTATGGTTTGGATCTTAAATGTGCCCCAAAGGCTTATGTGTTGTCCCCAGTAGGTGACACCACTGAGAGGAGGTTGGACTCTTTAAGAGGTGGGGCCCAGTAAACGGAAGTTAGGTCATTGGGGTTTTCATTAGGGGAAATACTGGGACCCTACACTCTTCCTCTTTCTATTTTCCTACCAGCTGTCATGAGGTGAGCAGTTTCCTCCACCACGTATGTCTGCCATACATGATATACTGTCTCACCACAGGCCTAAAAGCAAGTAAGCCAAGTAATCATGGACCGAAACCTTTGAAATTGTGAATCAAATAATTCTTTTGATTTGTCTCAGGCATTTGTTACAGCAATGGGAAGCTGACTGACACACAAAAACAGTGGAAGGATCTGAAAGGACAAAACCTAGTCCTTCTGCACACTGCCCAGCCTCTGGCTTTTCTGTCCTTCATTTCTCAGGCTCCAAAGAATTATGGGTTAAAAATCACTCAAAAGCAGGATAGAAATTATTTCAAAAAGCCCAGAAAAGGAAATAATTTCCCCCCCTCCATGTGTATATTAATATTTATCAATGGCTTATGTGTCAACCTAACATTGGGAGGCTCACAGGAAGGGGAATGAAGATAAACAAACATTAGTGACAGTTTAAAAAACAAAAGGTATCAGAAAGAAGCTGGGATTGAGTGCTGAGTTCAGGACAGAGAGATGCCTTCCCAACTGACTCATATGTCACTAAGCCCCTGTGTGGAGGGAAAGCAATGAATAATGTCACATACACTGGGCCCTCCAGCAACATTTCCACCACATTGGATTCCCAGCACCAGCTGGAGCTACTCTGCAACTGAAGTGAGTCACTACTGATGTCAACACAGGTCCTGAGTAGGGGCTTTGCCTCAACATTCCCCCCACAGAGGCGGCAGATCCCAGAGTATCTAATCAGAGGCTGCCAGCTCGGAAAACAAAGAAAAAGCCCTTGTCAGGGAACTCCTCCGAAAGTGCCTTCCCTTGCTCCTCCATTCTCTCATTCCACTTGTAGATCAGCTCTTGACAGAAGTGGCTGTTGATCTCCTGAGCAGTGATGTGTTCCTGAGGCTGGAGCATGGCATTTATGAAATTGGAAACCTCTACCACAAGAAAAAGAAAAAGAAAACAAGGGCAACAGGGTAACTAACAAAGTTGCTTCATTTAAGCATCTAATCCTGCAGCCTGGATGACAAGTTAAGAGAAGGGTGAGGGGGGACACACTATTCTTGATGTCTCCTGTCTGCTACGCTTCTGACTATAACCAAAGTGAAAGAATATTAAGTGAAGTTCACTGAAAAGCCTTAAAATAATAATAAAAAGGCTTAAAACTCTTAGGTTTAAAATAATACTTCCATTCCACTTAAAAGATTGTGTTTGGTGCTATGTATGTATTACAGACCATATCTTTGTATAGTCCATGCACAGTTTTAACTTGATTCACACTTTTTTCATAAAAGAAATGTTACATGATTACATATCTTAGAATTAATAATTTTGATTGCACTACCCAAAGCATGGTGTTTCTTTTTTAAAACTAATTTTTGTTTTAATTAGTTATACATGACAGTAGAATGCATTTTGATACATCATATATAATGGAGTATAATTTCTCATTCTTTTGGTTATATATGATATAGAATTATATATGTACATAGGGTAATAGTGTCTGATTCATTCTACTATCCTTTCTATCCCCATATCCACTCCCCTCCCTTCATTCCCCTCTACATAAAGTACTCTCCTCTTCCTTAGCTCCCCACATTGATATGCATCAGCATATCAGAAAACATTTGGCCTTTGGTGTTTGGGTATTGGTTTATTTCACTTAGGGTGATATTTTCCAGTTCCATCCATTTACCAGCAAATGCCATAATTTCATCTAAGGCTGAGTAATATTTATTCATATATATATATATATATATATATATATATATATATACACACACACACACACACACACACACACACTCACTTTTTTATTCATTCATCTACTGAAGGGCACCTAGGTTCGTTGCATAGTTTAGATATTGTGAGTTAATCTTCTATGAACATTGATATGGCTGCATCATTGTAATATGCTGATTTTAAGTCCTTTGGGTATAAACCAAGAAGCAGGGTAGCTGGATCAAATGGTAGTTCTATTCCAAGTTTTCTGAGGAACCATACCACTTTCCATAATGGTTGTACCAATTTGCATTCTCACCAGCAATGTATGAGTAGGCCTTTTTCCCCACATCCTGGCCAACATTTATTGTTATTTGTATTCTTGATAATTGCCATTTTGACCCAGGGAAATGAAATCTTAGAGTAGTTCTGATTTGCATTTCTCTAATTGCTAAAGATATTGAACATTTTTTCATATATTTGTTGATCGATTGTATTTCTTCTGTGAAGTGTGTGTTCTGTTCCTTAGCCCATTTATTGATTAGGTTATTTGGGTTTTTAGTGTTAAGTATTTTGAGTCCTTTATATATCCGGGAGATTAATGCTCTATCTGAGGTGCATGTGATAAAGATTTTCTCCCATTCTGTAGGCTCTCTCTTCATGTTATTGGTTGTTTCCTTTGCTAAGAGGAAGCTTTTTAGTTTGAATCCATCCCATTCATTGATTCTTGATTTTCCTTCTTATACTTTAGGGATCTTGTTAAGGAAGTCAGATCCTAAGCCAACATATTGAAGATTTGGGCCTACTTTTTCTTCTACTAGGTAGGTGCAGGGTCTCTAGTCTAGGGCCTAACTCTTTGATCCACTTTGAGTTGAGTTTTGCACAGGTTGAGAGAGAGGAGTTTAATTTTATTTTGTTACATGTGTATATCCAATTTTTTCAGCACCATAGAGAAAATAGGCTATCTTTTCTCTAGTGAATCCAAAAACATTTCAATAAACATTTACCTGTTTTATAAATTTTATACATTTAACATTTTCATTATTTCTCTACTTCCTATTTCTCTCTCTTGGGCAAATATTTCATGAGATGAGGACACTGGTCCTAGAGGGGAGAGACAACACACTCCACTATTTCAGAAGCTGAGTTGGCACTGGCCACTTACTTCCACAAGATTCTGGGGCGGGGGGGGGGGTGAAGAGAGGGGAAGAGAATGTTCCAGAGTTCCATGGCAGCTTGCTCAAAAAGCCTAGTAAACATCTGTCTCACCTTTCTCCTGTTGGGGGGCTGAGATCCTCTGAGACCTGACAAGTCACTTGGCTCCCCTTGATGGTCCTCAGCAAAAGGCCTGTCCTAGGCATACACTGACACCACCACAACATGGCCACACTTATTCAGTAATAATGCAGGATAGAATGATCTATCTGTAAACACTGGAAGTGCCCCATAAGAATTCCACAAGCATTCTAGGTTCAGTGTGCATACCTGTAATACCAGCTCCTCCAGACACTCAGACAGGAGGATCACAAGTTTTGCTCCATCATTTCTCAAAAGTGTCAAGTCGATCAAGAGGCCAATGGATTTGGATCCCTTCCTCTCCCTGACAGCTGATTCATGGGGCCTGCTGCTGAACCTTCTGAAGCTTCACCCTGTAACTGCAATCTTGGAATTAGTCCTGATTAATACCCCTCTCCATTCTTAGAAGCTTCAAAAAGAATGCTCATTAGCTGAAGTATCTCATTCAATGACATCTAAATCTGCCAATTTTATTTTTAGAGCCCTACATGACACCTGTCCTTAGTACACCCAGATGCCTGTGGGTGATATCTTTGTTCCTCATCTCAACAGAAGGCAAGGCCACTCACCTGGGAGCTGCTATGGCTGAAGATGACAGAGCTGAGGTCGCCACAGTTATAGAGTATAATGAGATGGTTCATGATAGAGGTCATCTGAGATCTGACAAGTCACTTGGCTCCACTTGATGGTCCACAGCAAAAGGCCTGTCCTAGGCTGCCTGCTCACAGGCTCTTCTGCTGCAGGAGGGTCTGGTCCAAAGCAAATATAACCTGAAGGATGGGAGAAAACAGAACTCCCTTTTAAATTCAATGACAAGGCAACTGTTTGCTTATTTCTCTTGTCCACAGCTGGCAATAGCCTCATCTCTCATTATACAAGGATCCTGTTGCTAAAAAAGAGAGCACAAATCCCTGGCTGGTGCCCAAAGAAAAGGAGGCCTAAATCAGCCCTGATCAGATCACATCTGGGAAAGAGTTCTAAGAGAAACACAGACAACCTGGAATTCTTCCATGAGAGCTACATGGAGGTAAGGAGACCCAAGAGCTGGCCTGTGGGAAATGACTGGAAAATCTAGGAGGTGGGAAAGAGAGCAGACTAGGAACACAGAGACAGGCCTAAATACCAGTAGGTTCTAAATACATGTAGGACTGCACAAGAACCTATCAATATACACATATCTTTTCTAACCATCAGTGCAGTACTGCAGTTAATGAATTCACTAGATCCAATGGTGGTTTAATGAAAGTTAATGTTAAAAAAAAAAAAGGAAAAGAGAGCTAAATGAAATTTGCCAAGATTTATTTATATGGAACTTATCAGAGTCTTCCATACACTAATGAGCAACATAATTCTTCCTGAGTGGGAAAAGAGCATGCTTACTTGAGTAATACATCACAAGATCATCTATGATGAGAAATCAAGATTCAAGGAATTTTGCTAAACAAGGAATTCTGTCTGGCACTGGAGAGCTACAGGAAAGGGGGTCTGACATCATGTGAGATGTTCCCTAAAACATTATGGACAACACTTAAGATCCTGTGGAATTTTCTATCACCTTTTCCCAGAAATGGATATAGATATATAATCTCTGACAGCTACTTTTCCATCTGCTTTTCAAGTCATTAATGTATAAGATGCTATCTTTGCTGGGACATTTTCTCCTTTGCACAAATGTTCTCAGTCCATCGGAGCACTCTAATCAAGAGGTCTTCACTAAGATATTTTCAACTCTCCAGGGACAGCATAAAGGTCTCACGTCAACAAAACACCCTCTTTAGTCCCAGCAACCCACCCTCCTTTTAAAATATGTTTTAGTTACTGATGGACATACTACCTTTATTTATTTATTTTTATGTGGTGCTGAGAATCGAATCCAGTGCCTCACACGTGCTAGACAAGTGCTCCACCACTGATCCACAAGATCAGCTCCCCCGCCCCGCCCCCTCCCCTTTTCCTCTTTCACACACTGTCCTCATTTTCATCGGGAAAACAAGGAGATGTGTTGATTTGCTCCCCACAGGCCATTGTGGCATGGGCCTATCTGCACACTTGTGCCTTGTCTTAGTATGTTTGTGCTGCTACAACAAAATCCCTAAACTGTGCAGTATATAAAGAAAGTCATAAAGTCCAAGATGAAGGCACCAGTCAGTATTTGGTCTGATGAGAGCGCTCTTGCTGTGTCTTTGCATGGCAGAGGCAGAAAGGCCAGCCAGCCAGTGCTGTAGGAAACCTTTTTTATAAAGGCCTTAATGCCCTTCCTGAAGGAGAAGGTCTTGTGACCTGTTCCCCTTTTTAGGTCCCCACCTCTCAATAGGATCACATTGGCAACACCTGGAGTTTGGAAAGGACACATTCAAACCATAGCACCTCCCTACTTCCACCTTCCTTCAGTTATTCTAACTTTCTTCTTCCTGTCATGCAGTCTTAACCAAAGACAGATGCTTTTTTGTAAAATCTCCTCCCCTCCTCTCTTTTCTGATACTTTTCCTGCTCTTGCATAGGCACCTTCAGCCTCTCCTGGGAGGCATTTTCCCCAGGGCCTGAAGACCAGCTCTTCTATCTAGGCCATAGCATATTCCCACCCTCCCAGTCCTTTATTTGTGACAAGCCCAGAGCTGAGCTGATGGCCCGTCCAGCTGGTCATTAGTGGTCACAGCCCAGATAAAGGAGTAAATACACTCATAATTTGCAAATTATGGTATAAGTGAGGCAATTCAGGCTTCCACAGTTATGAGCCCTGCAGTTATGACAATCAGGACCTACCCCAAACCATGGGGAATTGCTGACTTCAGATTACCTAAAGGAAAAACCTTTGGAGGGGAGGATTAGAGGCATTATGAAGCACCTGTCAGGTGTGCCAAGCCACAGGCCAAGTTTTCACACATTCTTTCTCAATAATCTCAGGCTATCTTCTCTCAAAGTTTTAATGGCTCACAAATACCTGCATATGGGCTTTGCTATTCTCCTAAAGGCATTCAGAACAAACTCAGGTGACCTATTGCTAATAGACCTTCTTCCAAGGGTATGCATCAATTTTTTTCAAAAAATTTCTTGGTATTTAGAGCCATTTATTCTAACAGACTTGGCAGTCTGCAAACAAAGGAGGGAGAGATAATGTATGGCCCACATCAGATATTAATCAAATAAAAAAGAATTTTGTTTATGCAGCCCATTCTCAACACACTCAAATGTCAAATTCATTTTAAAGATATTTCACCTCCTGCTTAAGCCTCCTGAGCTGCTAGGATTACAGGCATGAGCCTTCGAATCCAGTCTGAGAATGTTTCCTTATGATACGTTTTTTAAAGAGTTAATCCTTTACCTTTTAGTATTGGGTGGCACTATGCCAAAGTAAATAAATGCTTTGCTTTTCCCCTGAATCTCCCATGCTTATGATACACAGGGCATTTCAATTGATCCTCAGACACCCACACTACAGCATATATTGAATATATATACTATCCTTCCTGTATTTTCTATACAGCATGCCCTTACTCTGGTTTACTAAGTATTAAATGTATCAAAAAGCCATTTCATCAACTCTTCCAATCTTTATCTCACCCATTTAAAAGAAAATCAGATTTGATGTTTTAAAAATTTTGTATGTTTCAATAGTTTATTATGGAAAATGTCAAACCTAAATACAGGGCATCTATAGTAACAAAACAGACCAGTGGTTGCCTCTGGAGGTGGATATTAACTCATAAAGGGTAGGAAACAACTTCTTGGGTTGATGAAAATATTTCATATCTTGATTGGAGTGTGTGTTGATGGGTGTATACAATAGTCATCAAATGGGCAGCTTAAAATGTATGCATTGTATTGTATATAAGTTATGTCTCAATTAAACAAAACAAAACAAAAACAAAAACAAAAGATATTTCACCTTATCATGAAAGGTTTATAACACCTATTAGAATTTTTTGTTTATTTTTTATGATTTAAGCTTTAAAGAAGTTTGTATCCCAGAACAAAGCTAATAACATTAATAATTTTCTGAGTGTTTCTGACTCATATCAGGACCATGCTATGTGCTAATTAGGTTCTCATTTATCTTTTCAATATCCTAAAAATAATAAAAAACTATTGTTTTTTAATCATATTTTAAAGATGAAGAAAATGCTGAGCCTAGTGGCAATGCCTGTAATTCAGCTATCTGGGAGGCTGAGGCAGGAGGATTCTAAGTCAAGGCCAATCTGGGAAACTTAGTAAGACTCTAAGTTTTTAAAAATATTTAGACTATGACTTGCCTCTATTCTTTGTATCTTTTATTTTTTGGAACTGAAAGAATTCTCATCATCCATTATGCTATGGGGGTGTTCTTGATGATACTTTGTCTCTCAATCACTCAGTTTCCAAAATCCTAGAGAAACCCAGGATTACTATTGGACTTTTGCTTCCCACTGCAGTTATAGGTCAGTAGTAGAGCTCTTGTCCAGCCATGTGTGAAGCCCTGGGCTCAATCCCCAAGATGAAAAAAAAGTAAGAAAAAGAAATCAAACAACTTGTTCAGGTAATATCAACTAGTAAACCAAAACAGAGTTTGACCACAGTCTAATGCCAGAGCCAAATCTTCACCTATGTTGCATATGAGGGTATGTTGCTACCACTTAACACTAATTGGTTTTTGGTATATGATCTAATTTAAATTACAAGGCTTAATCTAAGGGCCTATAAACCTGGAACTAGGAGCCCTCAGAGCAGTTCTCTTTTTTTTTTTTTTTTATATTTTTAATTTTTTATTGTGGGTTGTTCAAAACATTACAAATTTCTTGACATATCATATTCCACACTTTGATTCAAGTGGGTTATGAACTCCCACCTTCACCCCATACACAGATTGCAGAATCACATCAGTTACACATCCATTGATTTACATATTGCCATACTAGTGTCTGTTGTGCCTCGCTGCCTTTCCCATCCTCCACCCTCCCCCCTCCCCACCTCTCCCCTCCCCTCCCCTCCTCTCTCTCTACCCCCTCCACTGTATAACCCTGAGGGTCTCCTTCCATTACCATGCAATTTCCCTTCTCTCTCCCTTTCCCTCCCACCTCTCATCCCTGTTAAATGTTAATCTTCTTCTCCTGCTCTTCGTCCCTACTCTGATCTTAGTTACTCTCCTTATATCAAAGAAGACATTTGGCATTTGTTTTTTAGGGATTGGCTAGCTTCACTTAGCATAATCTGCTCTAATGCCATCCATTTCCCTGTAAATTCTATGATTTTGTCATTTTTTAATGCAGAGTAATACTCCATTGTGTATAAATGCCACATTTTTTTTATCCATTCGTCTATTGAAGGGCATCTAGGTTGGTTCCACAGTCTTGCTATTATGAACTGTGCTGCTATGAACATCGATGTAGCAGTGTCCCTGTAGCACGCTCTTTTTAGGTCTTTAGGGAATAGACCAAGAAGGGGAATAGCTGGGTCAAATGGTGGCTCCATTCCCAGCTTTCCAAGAAATCTCCATACTGCTTTCCAAATTGGCTGCACCAATCTGCAGTCCCACCAGCAATGTACAAGTGTACCCTTTTCCCCACATCCTCGCCAGCACTTGTTGTTGTTTGACCTCATAATGGCTGCCAATCTTACTGGATCACAAAACAAGACCCAACAATATGCTGCCTACAGGAGACGCATTTGATAGGAAAAGACATACATAGACTGAAGGTGAAAGGTTGGGAAAAATCATATCACTCATATGGACTTCGGAAACAAGCAGGAGTGTCCATACTCATATCAAATAAAATAGATTTCAAGCCAAAGTTAATCAAAAGGGATAAAGAGGGACACTACATACTGCTTAAGGGAACCATACACCAACAAGACATAACAATCATAAATATTTATGCCCCAAACAATGGTGCAGCTATGTTCATCAAACAAACTCTTCTCAAGTTCAAGAGTCTAATAGACCACCATACCATAATCATGGGAGACTTCAACACACCTCTCTCGCCACTGGACAGATCTTCCAAACAAAAGTTGAATAAGGAAACTATAGAACTCAATAACACTATTAATAACCTAGACCTAATTGACATATATAGAGTATATCACCCAACATCAAGCAGTTACACTTTTTTCTCAGCAGCACATGGATCCTTCTCAAAAATAGATCATATATTATGTCACAGGGCAACTCTTAGACAATATAAAGGAGTAGAGATAATACCATGCATCTTATCTGATCATAATGGAATGAAACTGAAAATCAACGATAAAAGAAGGAAGGAAAAAGCATACATCACTTGGAGAATGAACAATAGGTTACTGAATGATCAATGGGTTATAGAAGACATCAAGGAGGAAATTAAAAAATTCTTAGAGATAAATGAAAACGCAGACACAACATATCGGAATCTATGGGACACATTGAAAGCAGTTCTAAGAGGAAAATTCATTGCTTGGAGTTCATTCCTTAAAAAAAGAGCAGTTCTCTTTGACCTGTATCAAAAGTCATCCTTGGTGGGCTGGGATTGTGGCTCAGTGGTAGAGTGCTTGCCTAGCATGTGTGAGGCACTGAGTTCAATTCTTAGCATCACATATAAATAAATAAATAAAGGTCCATTGACAATTTTATATATATATATATATATATATATATATATATATATATATATATATATAATCACCCTTGCCCAACTCTGGTTACCATCTATATTATTGAGACATCATCTGCTGATCTTCCTTCTTTTGTATGCTTATATTGTTATCAGGACATTAAAATAGTTGATGGGAATTTAGTGCATTATAATAATTCAAGATATCAAACACTTTGTTATTCAGAATTACAGACAGTCCCTGGTGTAATCTGGCTAATGGTGCTCATTAATTGCAATTCTCTGATCCTACTGTCCTCAAGGACCAGAAGACCTGGGAACATTAGTCAATGGGAAGTAGGTGAGGGTGGGAAGCAAAAGTCCAATAGTAATCCTGGGTTTCTCTAGGATTCTGGAAACTGAGTGATTGAGAGACCAAGTATCATCAAGAACATCCAATATAGCATAATGGATGGTGAGAATTCTTTCAGTTCCAAAAATTAAAAGATACAAAGAATAGAGGCAAGTTATACTCTAAATAATCCTAAAGTCCATTCATTCATTCATTCTCCATCCAATCATTTAATCAATACATAGTGACAGCATGCTTACTCTTCTCAGCATTGAAGATAAAGTCATGGATGAGAAAGACAAGATCTTTGTCCTTAGAGAACCTCCATTTTACGTGGAAGAGGGTATTGTCAAGAAGAATCCGAGAAAAAATGTTTTTCCTTAGAACATTTTGGAAGGAGGGTAAGAGGCAGAGGCCCAAAGTTAAATACTTGCTCTATGATCTCAGATTTGCCAGCAAATCAAAACACTCCATCATTCCAGGACAAGGGATGCCACTGCTACTTTGCCTTGGCAGAGAAGTCACCTTGGGTCATGAGCATTGTCTGGAGGCCATATTTAGAAACACATGTATTTTAAAGACATTTGAAGAGTGGATCTCAGAAACCCACAGCTTCTTCAGAAACCCACAGCAGCATCTCTGAAGGTCCCCTTTCTGGCATGACTAACAGCTGTTGGTCATTTATATGTGATTTACTCTCCTTGCTATGCTAGGCCAAGTCTGAGCAAGTCTGACAAATTTTGGTTTTCAGGGTGTGACTTGCAGATAAGTAAATTCATCAGGGGAAAAAAAAAACCAAAACTCTATTTAGTTTAAGTTGCCCAGAGCCATTCTAGACGGGATGTCATCACTGACCTAGTCTCCTAGGCACTACAGGATCAAGAACAGTGGACACAACTGGGACACAAGGACTATTCCTGGAAAGCCAAAAAGCCAAAAATAGAGGACAGTAGGTGACCAGAGGGGAGACGAGGTCAGAACGTTCTGGCTGAGTCTGCCCACCCTCCTTTACTTGTTCACTGCCCCTCTCCTCCTTCCTAACCAACCTCAACCACCCCCCTTTTCTACATTCAATTCTTTCTTTTACAGTTTCCACTAAGGCTTCCTTTCTCACATGTTGCATGAGGTTCCTCAAACTCGGTCACTTAAACATCAGAAATGTTTTGTCTCACCATTCTGCAGGTTATGTTTGTAATCAAAATACCCACAGGGACTCACTGTCTATGGAGGCCTTAAGGAAGGATCCCACCCAGGATTTTCCTACCTTCATGCCTTCAATCTACATGTAGAGTTCTTTCTGTGTATCTGTTTCTTGGCCCAAATGTATCCTTCTTATAAGGGCTCATCATGATAGGTTCGGGCCCACCCTAAAGACCTCATCTTAATTTCAACATCTACAATGATCCTATACCCAAATATGGTCCCATTTTGAGGTGCTGAGTATTAGGATTCTGGAGGGTTGGGACATGACTCAACCTATAATAATCTCAACTCAACTCTTTTTTTTTTACAGTTAATATGCATATGGTAAAAATTCCAAAAAGTATGTAGAAATAGATATTTTCCTCTAATTCTTATTCTCCAATCACCCTCCCTAAAAGCAACTGCTGCTGCCAGAATCTTGTATCTCCTTCATGGATGGTCTCTGCATGTAATAACGGGGACATGGATGGATGATTCACAGATCAATCAATAGATAGATGAATCAATTACAGATAGAGATAGACATAGGCATATAAAAACACAGAGATACAGTGATATTTACTTTTTTTTTTTTTTTTTTTTGGACTTTAAGTAAACCATAAAACCTTTCTGTGAACAAACACTGAAGTTAATATAAAATAAACCAGAAACAAAAAGCCAAGGTTTGGGGAATGATTCCCTTTATTGTTTTTTAAGGAGCTATAGCCTGAAGCATCCTTAAACATGTGATAATGTTGAGATAGGGATCTGGGTGGGCAAGTGGGAGATAGTGAGTCTCAAAGGAAATGCCCACAAGTAACTGAGATGAAGAAAGCAGTCTTATATCTTTAGGACATGCCCTTGGGCCATGCACCTTGTAAAATGAGGGAAATCCACAAGCACAGGGGAGACTGCTGTAAAACTGCAGCTCCACCCTGGCTCCACCTTCAGTCAGGTCCCTAACTATGCCTCTCCACAAAAATTGGATGACATCCCAAGGAGGGTCTTCTCACTCTCCAGGTAGCCCACATCCTCCCTTGAATGTGGATCTACTTTCTAAATAAACCTTTGTCTATGCCTTTCTCTGGTGCATAATGAAATTCTTTTCCATCATGTTGAGAACCCTTTTGCTCCTGAGTAGAAGTTCCACTCCACTCTGTGAACTTCTTAGACCCTTTTCTGGAGACATCTCTTCTCCTGTGACAATATCAATCATTAAAGGAAATCATAGAACAGGAAGATGGAAATTTCCAAGTGCATGAAAATACAAAATTAAGGTTCCCTGCAGCCTTTCAAGTAAGAAGTCCATTGATGCAGACACCCCAGGAAGTATCCCCATGGCCCCCAAGCCAAAACTGTCATGGGACTTCTGCTGAAAGAAGAACAGGGAGAGGCAGCAATCCTGGCCTTGACCCTTCCAAGGTATACTAAAGCACCTCTCCTTAGATGAGGGCTGCCTGACTGTGCAGACCCAAGCACCTCTAAGGTAAGGAGAGGCAAAATGCCTAACTTCTCTTGCACATACTACCCTAGTAGTTATGACATCCAGGTCAGAAAATTCAAAGACAGCCTCTAATTGACCCTTCATGTCCTGCTAACTAATATCCCTCATCTGGAGGTCACAGTGTTGGGTCACTTTCCATCTCTGGGAGAAAAATTCACAAACCATCTTCTTCTCAGAGACCATTCTATTATGCAAGGTGTACACTAAGTGTCAAATCACTGTGCCCTCCTACCCAACCTCCTACTCAAACCACAGCCCCTGAAGGGACATGATTCCAGTGTTCTTTCCTTCTCCATGCCATGCCATTTACACCTGTGTTGAAAAGGGGTCCAATGCCCTAGCACTGGCTACCAAGAGTATTTCTATCCGCACAGGATAGCCTCAAAAATCATCCACAAGCAAAAAGTATTCATATCTAGATCAAATACCAATTGTTTCATTACAAATTTCTTAACTTGCATGAGTTTAGATTTCAAGAGAATAACAAGACATCAAGAAAGGAAAATTACTGGAAATTATTACAATAGGATAAAATTCCCATTTTGCATGGAGTTTCCAATGGTAAAAAGACAAAAGAGATTTACTATTCTCCTTGGAAAACACGGTAAGATAGATATGCTGCTACTTTCACATTAGACCTTGCCTCGTATTATATACTATATGTCTTTTTTTAAAAAAAGATGATTATCAGTCCAACCTAAATCATATCATCTTATCAGCAGAATACTACTCTTTCTTCCTCCAGTGAAACAGGCTCAGCCTATCTGCACTGTCTCCTGAGAGGTTGCTTCACTAGAGAAAATAATAAGTTTATTATCAGACAGTTCACACCAGTGTTTCAATTCTACTCTCCCTTCCTCCCTGCCCCATGTCTCCCTTTCCACTCTCTCCTTGCCTCCTCACAGTCCTCCTTTTTTCTCTCCCTTTCTTTCTGGGCTGAGGATGTTACAGTGGGACTCTTTCTCTTTCCTGAGACTTCCTGCGACTTCTGTGGGGGACTGGTGAAGGGGTTCAATTCCAGCAGATGCCTTTTTTGTCAAACACAAAGGCCCCTCAGGGATTCTCTCTACTTTTCAGCACTTTCATCTCCCTCAGATCAAACTGCTGCTCTGCATATGAAAGACATTGCCCATTATGAGGCTCACACCACCTCCACTAGCCTCCAACTCTCCCAGGCTTCCAAAGAAGGGCTTCCCAATAACTTTTTAAAACACATTAAAGATGCCTCATCCTGGCCTCTCCACCTTACCCAGGTATCAGGCAGTGGGGATGTTCTCAGGCTCATTTTCTCCCTTACCAGTCACCATTTAAAATCCCTTCTCCCTTACCTGAAAGAGGACTAGTCTCTTAGAATTGTCTAGATCAGTCTCAAAGTAAGATGGTAATGAAAGTCCTGCTTCAGTCTTTGTCATGCTGCCATGCTTGAGAGCTAAAATTTCCATGCACTTCTTTGGACAATTCTCAATAAAATTCTGGCAAATCAAATACAAAAACATATCAAAAAGATCGTGCACCATGATCAAGTGGGATTCATTCCAGGGATGCAAGGTTGGTTCAACATACGGAAATCAATAAATGTAATTCATCACATCAGTAGATTCAAAGATAAGAATCACATACATGATCATCTCAATAGATGCAGAAAAATCATTTGACAAAATACAGCACCTTTACATGTTCAAAACACTGAAAAACTAGGGATAACAGGAATATATCTCAACATCATAAAGGTTATCTATGCTAAGCCTCAGGCCAAAATCATTCTGAATGGAGAAAAATTAAAGGCATTCCCTCTAAAGACTGAAACAAGACAGGGATGCCCTCTTTCACCACTTCTATTTAACATAGTTCTTGAAACACTGGCCAGAGCAATTAGATGAAAGAAATTAAAGGGATTCATATAGGAAAAGAAGAACTTAAATTAGCACTATTTGCTGACGATATGATTCTATACCTAGAAGACTCAAAAAGCTCCACCAGAAAACTTCTAGAACTAGTAAATGAATTCAGCAAAGTAGCAGGATATAAAATCAACAATCATAAATCAAAGGCATTTCTGTATATCAGTGACAAATCCTCTGAGAAGGAAATGACAAAAACTATCCCATTTACAATAACCTCAAAAAAAAATACTTTGGAATCAACAAAAGAGGTGAAAGATCTATACAATGAAAACTACAGAACCCTAAAGAAAGAAATCAAAGAAGATCTTAGAAGATGGAAAGAAATACCTTGCTCTTGGATAGGCAGAATTAATATTATCAAAATGACCATACTACCAAAAGTATTATACAGATTTAATGCAATTCTGATCAAAATCCCAATGGCATTCCTCATAGAAATAGAAAAAGCAATCATGAAATTTATCTGGAAAAATAAGAGACCCAAAATAGCTAAAGCAATCCTTAGCAGGAAGAGTAAAGCAGGTGACATCACTATACCAGACCTTAAGCTTAGAGAAATAGTAACAAAAACAGCATGCTATTGGCACCAAAACAGACTGGTAGACCAATGGTACAGAATAGAGGACATAGAGAGTAACCCACAAAATTACAATAATCTTATATTAGACAAAGGTGCCAAAAACATGCATTAGAGAAAAGATAGCCTCTTCAACAAATGGTGCAGGGAAAACTGGAAATCCAGATGCAACAAAATGAAATTAAATCCCTATCTCTCACCACACACAAAACTCAACTCACAATGGATCAAGGACCTAGGAATTAAACCGGAGACTCTGCATCTAATAGAAGAAAAAGTAGGCCCTAATCTTCATCATGTGGGATTAGGCCCCAACTTCCTTAATAAGATTCCTATAGTGTAAGAATTAAAACCAAGAATCAATAAATGGGATGGATTCAAACTAAAAAGTTTCTTCTCAGCAAAAGAAACAATCTATGGGAGAGAGAGAACCTACATCCTGGGAGCAAATTTTTACCCCTCACACATCAAATAGAGCACTAATCTCTAGGGTATATAAAGAACTCAAAAAGCTAAGCACCAAAAAAGCAAATAACCTAATCGATAAATGAGCCAGGGACCTGAACAGACTCTTCTCAGAAGAGGATATACAGTCAATCAACAAATATATGAAAAAATGTTCATCAACTCTAGCAATTAGAGAAATGCAAATCAAAACTACTCTAAGATATCATCTCACTCCAGTCAGAATGGCAGCTATTATGAAGACAAACAACAAGTGTTGGCAAGGATGTGGGGGAAAAGGTACACTCATATATTGCTGGTGGAACTGCAAATTGGTACAGCCATTATGGAAAGCAGTATGGAGATTCCTTGGAAATCTAGGAATGGAACCACCATTTGACCCAGCTATCCTTCTCCTCAGACCATACCCAAAGGACTTAAAAACAGCAGACTACAGGGACACAGCCACATCAATGTTTATAGCAGCACAATTCACAATAGCTAAACTGTGGAGCCAACCTAGATGCCCTTCAGTGGATGAATGGATAAAACAAAAATGTGGCATATATACACAATGGAATTTTACTCAGTAATAAAAGAGAATAAAATCATGGCATTTGTAGGTAAATGGATGGCTTTGGAGAAGATAATGCTAAGTGAAGTTAGTCAATACCAAAAAAACAAATGCTGAATGTTTTCTCTCATATAAGGATGCTAACTCACAGTGAGGTAGGGAAGGGGAGCATGGGAGGAATAGACAAACTCGAGATAGGGCAGAGGGGTGGGAGGGAAAGGGAGGGGGCAGGGGGTTAGCAAGGATTGTGAAATGTGATAGACATCATTATCCAAAGTACATGTATGAAGACATGAATTGGTGTCAACATACTTTATATACAACCAGAGATATGAAAAATTGTGCTGTGTATGAGTAATAAGAATTTTAATGCATTCTGCTGTCATTTATTATTTTAAAAAATCAATTTAAAAAAAAAAAAAAAGATCTGCTTTTAGGGAGATGGGGGGGCACTTCTCAAAACTTGGAACTGAGCAAAAGGACTCAAGCACAAAGTCCAGAGAGAAATTGCCATTGGGTAACACTTCAACTTGGGAAAGGACTGTTTTGTACATGATGATCTGTTCCTGAAGGTCTGGAGAGCATGGAAGGAAGTGGAAGAACGCACAGGGCAGACTGGGCCTTCCACTTCTCTTCCTGACATCTCCAGAATGTCTGCAAAGCTTTCCCCTTTCTTTGGTTAGGGCTCCTGGCCACTGTTTCTCTTTTCTAACTAGCCAAAGTCCTGCTCTGACCAGCAGCCAACTGAGCATGTCCATCTCATTCTATTATGGACAGAATTGTGTCCACCCAAATTCATATGTTAAATCTTCAATCCCCCCGAGTGTACACAGAGACAGAGCCTTTAAGAAAGTAATTAAGGTTAAATGAGATCATAAGAGTAGAGCCCTGATCCAATAGAATTGTCATCCTTATAAGGAAAAGAACAAATGCCAGAGCACTGTGCCTGCCCAGTCCCCCCACCCTACACCCAGCTCAAAGAAATGGCCCTGTGAGGATGAAAAGAGAGTAGGTGAGGAGGGGAGTGATGGGAAGAGGCTAATCAATAGGAACAAAGTTATAGTTAGATAAGAGTAAGGAGTTCTGATTTTGCTATTGCACAGTAGGATGACTATAACTAAAAATAAAGTACTGTACATTTCAAAAAGCTAGAAGAAAGATTTGAATGTTTTTACTATAAAGAACTGATAAATATTTGAGGAATTATATGTTTAACCTGATTTAACTATTATGCAATGTATACATATATCAAAATATCACATCATCCATTTATATGTATAGTTTTTATGTTTTATTTATCAGTTTAAAATTTTGAAAAACTAATAAAAAATTCTAACAATATACTATAATAAAAGTTATATGAATGTGATAAATCTTCTCTCTCTCTCTCTCTCTCTCTCTCTCTCTCTATATATATATATATATATATATATATATATATATATATATATTTCTAAAAATATGGAATTTTCCACTTAATATTCCATGATAGAAACCATGGAAAACAAAACTGAGAATAAGGGAGGACTACTGTAAGGATAAAAAGTGCTATAATGCCTGTGGTGTGTGATAGGATACTACACCATCAACAACCACTTCCAAGGTCCAGGACAGTCTCCTGGCTCCATCCCTGAGCCAGGAAACACCTAGAGTACCTGGACCCACTGAGACTTTAACCAGCTATATGGAGGGTCTCAGGTAACAGCTAGTTCCAGCTCACCTGACTCCTTGACTTGTCTCCTCTCTTTTTTGCCTCATTCACCCCTACCCAGGAGGTAGATTCTTTGAAGAAGAGCTGAAGAGCACCACTCTCACTCTGTCTGCTATAGAGACTTGCTGGGAGTTACTCCTAAAGTCTACAGGTGTCCTTGAGCTGACCCATCAAACAGATAACAAGAAAGACTTTGCTGCTAGAGGTGTGAAGGAATTCCCTGCTCTCAACCTCATTCACCAGGGCAAAAGGCGGAGATATGGGTTTCAGAATCCATGATGTACTTCTTTTATGACCTATTACCCCAAAGGCAGCTGGGCAGGACCAAATCTAGCCAAGACAGGGTCTAACACAAGCAGCTTGTATGGTATCCATATTGAATGCAAAAATACCTATTCTTTTTACAAAGTCTACTTTGGACTTTAAGAGTCAGCCCAGAGCTGAGGGAAGGCAGAATCAACATTTGCTTTGTCTTTGAGCCCCCCGCCCCCCATAAGAAACAGAATCCATGCTGAGGGCTTAAGAAATGTAAAGGCAAGTCTTAAGCCAGGCCCGTTCCCAGGTGGAAACACAGAATTCTAGTGTGCACCTAGAAGTTCATGAACATCATAAGCAGCCATAAGGTTCACAGCTGTTTTATTTTCCATGTCTGTTAAAAAAAAAAAAGTCATTAAAGGGATGACAAAATGAAGAACTGCTGTGGATACCCCCCAAAACCAGGAGAGCTAAGAGTCCATCAGACTTCCAATTTAGGAAGAATATTCACCCACATCTTTTACATGCCTATGTAAAAACAGGAAAAAGGGCTTATTCAGGAAACAGATGTGATGGGCTCCTGTGACATTTATAGTAACTATAGTACTTCTGCCCATCTATGCCTAGGAATAAGAACTATGGTACATTAATGCTGGGAAAGAATGTCAAAAATCAAAAAGGGAATCAAAGCAAAACATAAAGATTAGACTCCCTATGAATTTTAAGATGATGGTTCACATGTACTCAGCTATTAGAAGGGCTATATTCAACTATTCTGTCTTGAGGACACATTCATATTGTGTCCTCTGTTTGCCAAGGTTCTTATAAATTCACTGGTGCCCTTGGTTCTGCCCCAGAGCCGTACATTGAAATCTGACTATCACATGTCCTATCTGGCTAGCACATTCCGCAATGGCTCACTCATTATCCAATAACCATTCATGAGTACCTCCCACTGGTGAGAGCTTGGCACATAAGAACCAAGAGTATATGGTCCACCTCAAGGACAGATCAGGACCCCAGCACAGGGATTCTGAGAGACTGCAGAAGGTCATCTCTGGACTTGGGAAGTCTTCCTTCAGAAGTTGTGAATAAGATGAATGAGCCACTAGCCAGAGCAAAAGCATGAGGCAGGGCTCTAGGCAGAGGGCACAGCATATGCCTATAACATAGCTCACCTATCTCTCAGAAGTTTCTACTGAGGATGTTGCATCACATGTACATGAAAAGATCTGCACATATTTTAGGGATCAGTTTCCTTTCAAACAGTTCACATAATTTTCCTAGACATTTATTTTAAACTAAACCTACCCAGGAAAAAGAGAATATCAGATGTCCATGTTCCAAATAAATTGTGGAAAATGTGGGAAAGTCCCTCCATCAGCATCACAGTCAATTTGAAAAATGAGACCTCTCTAGCTTTTACTAGAATATATGCTGAAAGAACCCCTCAGTAAATCAAACTTATAAAAATGGTAGGTGATAGCTCTAAGAAGCAGAACTAGATTAGAAACAGGAGACCTCATAGCCCAGACCTGCTCTGCACCAATTCTCATTATGTCTCACCCTCTGCCTCTAGCTGGACCTGTTCATGGTTAGTCCAGGAAACTGTTCCTAGTGCTGGCTGGCCTCAGCCTATTTGCCTCCCTATGCATCAATGCAAGAATACATGGGGAGTACAACAAAAGGAATCCCTAGAACCTCTCCTCAGACCAGCCAGACTACCTCCTCTTCAAGGAGTTTGACCCCCTCCTCCTCATGAGGCCCCTCAGGCTGCCAGCCCCTCCTTATCTCCCACTCCTCCAGCATTCACCTGGCCCTTACTAACCAGAGAGTTGGAGACATGGGATCTCTGTAGGAATTTCCCCAACCTCTCCAAGCCAGACCACAAGCTCCTAAAGCAGTGGCTGCCTCCCACACCACCATGCCCTGCATATTTCCAGTAAGTCATCCTAAAGCCAGTTGTTTCTTCTGTAAGGTGACTGACTAAAGTAAAGACAACTTGCTCCAAAGACTGATTCCTAACTTCCCAACACCCCAAACTATGGTTTAAGAAACTCACTACTTCATAAGATCCAGAAGCATATCTACCAGGCCTAAATCATTGCTTAAGGTTTCATTTTGTCAGAAGCAAAAATAAATAAATAAATAAATAAGGTGAGGAGGGGGACAGCTTTTCAGACAAGAGAGGGAGTTACTAGTCCTAGAGGTAAAGAGGGATAATACATTCCATATTACTGAAGATACAATTAGAAAAGGGATAGCTGAGAAGGCAAATACAAAATATGTTAGTGCCATCTATTGGCAAGAGAAAATAACAAACCCATCTTTGTACAACAATTCAAATCACACTTAAGCATTCACAAAAGAGCACTTTAGGGTTTGCAAAAGACCTCTACATCCAACTAGCTGATTCTTAGAATATAGAATGCCCACACTGCAGGCCCTTCTTGTGAAAAGCAGAGGACAACCCAGAACTGGTGGCTGCATTCATATTAGTTTAGGGATTCATGATTCAGACTCCAAACCTAGAGGTGGCTGGGTCCCAAAGGACAGAGTCCAATGCTGAAGAGACTGGGCTGTCCAAGATGCCCACTGTATCTCACTGTGACATCCAGTCCATTGTGCAGAAGTGGGCAGGAAAGTCTTCTGGTTAGACAAGTTCATTTCTTCAGCCTCAGAGGAAGCTGACATAGAAATGCCCCATGCCCAGAGCCTGTTCATAGATGCCTAGTGGTGTGTAATCATGGACATTGGATTTAGGAAGATTGTTTCTCTAGGGGAACCTGTATCTTTAAAGGAAACCCACTTGTGCTGACTTGGTGGAAGTGAGGAAACCTCCAGCTCCCATCTCACAAACTTCTTTTACAGAGGGAACAACAACACAGCCAGCAATATGAAAACTCTGGGTAACAGAAAGTAGAAGTCACAACCCAACTCCATCCTGAGGGGCAAGGATGGTCTCTGCCATGAACTGGCAAGATAAATCCAGGTATCCATGTCAGGCATCTATTCTATTCACAAATTTCAGTTAGTTAATCTTAGGGACCTGTACCACACAAACCAGGAGCCATGAACCTGACTGGAGCCTTGGAAGACAGGGTGTATAGGAGTCAAGAGGGCTAGATGAAAGGCAACAGAGAAGAGTGGGGACTGAAACTAATGAAGTAACAGTACTGGCCCCATTTGCAGGAGGGGGGGCAGTCAGGAGCTGGAATGTAACTCAGCAGTAGGATACTTAAAACTGTGAAACTAATTCATGCTCCAAGATGTCAGGATAAACAGCCTAGATTCATAGTGCAATGGTTACCACTCTGGCCTCACACACACAAGATATCAGGATAACAGTTTTCCTTAAAAGACAGGGAGCTGGTGCTATTGTTTCTCGCCCTGGGTGCTGAGAGCATGGCTACATTTAAAAATTCATCAAGTGAACTTTTCTGTATAGAAATGCTGCAATAAAAACTTGGCAGTAAAGGTTGGGGGTGTGGCCCAGTGGTAGAGTGCTTGCCTATCATGAACAAGGCCCTGGGTTCAATCCCCAGCACGAAAGGAAGGAAGGAAGAAAGGAAGGAAGGAAGGAAGGAAGAAAGGAAGGAAGGAAGGAAGGAAGGAAGGAAGGAAGGAAGGAAACACTTTAAAATAATTTTATGCAATGATGGAAATCCTACTGTGCATGATAGTTATTTGTATATATACATATGTTAAAAGTTAATGAATTGGCTGGAATTGTAGATCAGTAATAGAGCACTTGCCTGATATGCTCAAAGTCCTGAGTTGAGAGCTGGGGATATAACTCAGTTGATAGAGTGCTTATCTCACATTCATAAGACCCTGGGTTCAAACCCCAGCACCACAAGGCAAAAACAAAAACAAAAGCCCTGGGTTGAATCCCCAGAACTTAAAAAAAAAAAGTCCCTGAGCTGTATAGTCATTTTAGTTTCAGAATCCCCCAAATCCATGGGTATTCAAGTCCCTTGTATAAAATGGTGTAGTATTTGCATATAATCTGCATACATCCTCCCATATACTTTAGATTGTCTCGAGATTATTTGTAATACCTAATACAGTGTAGATGCTACGAAAATAGTTGTTAACTTATATTGTTTAGGAAATAACAACAGGTTAAAAAAAGTGTGTGCACGTTCAATCCAGTTCAGTTCTTTTTTCTGATATTTTTGTTCTGCTGTTGGTTGAATCTGCATGGATACAAAAAGTCCTTAGGTTATGAATATTTCACTGTTTATAAATGAAATGTGGGGACTTTACCTTTAAACAAGAAGTCTCAGGAATAAGTTGTATAGTGTTTTCCTTCTATATTTAAACTCTAACTTTACTAGCTTAACCTCAATGTCTTACAAAAAAATTAGTTTATACATCTTAAATTCCTTTATGACCCTGAAAAATTTGTTATAAAATTGACATGATACTCTAATTTGTCCAGGCTCCATGAACAGGATCTGGGCATGTAGGAGGTAAGCACATACCCTTAGCCTTGAGCAATGGAGGTGTGGAACTGGCTTCTGCTTGCTAAAGCAGGTGGACCTCAACTTCCTTTGGCAAGGAATTTCAGCAATGGGATTGAGCTACACCCCCTGAAACCCATCCTTTGTCTCCTTTGAGTTGAACTTTCACGAATGTCTTCCCCTCAATAAATAGAATGGTCTCAGGCGTGCTCTCTCTTTTTTGCCTGCCTCTCTTGCCTCCCTTGTGGGAGCTGGGGCAGAGAAGCCATCACTGAACTTCAAGAAAAAGATACTTTCTGTGTCTGTGTGATTATTTAGTGCCAGCCCAGTTCACCTGGAGCAACCCTGACTGATTTAGTCGAATGTCCTTACATCCTTTAAATAACAATCCTAGTTCAGCATTTCAAGGTTTGCTAAAGCAAATATTTGGGTTAATGGCCATCCAAAATCCTGAGGAACAACATCTCAAGGCCACTCACTGAGAATATTCACAAAACAAGATGTATTTCATAATGCAACATCCCACTGGCTCCCAGAAGCATCTAATCCTTTTTTTTTTTTTTAATGCAGTGCTGGGGATCAAACTCATCTAATTCACTTTAAGACAATTTTCACCAAAGTAAATAAGCTCTTTAATCAAGTATTGCTTGTTTTATAAGAAGTGAAGAACTTCCTACCATTCAACCTAAATTCCAGTGCTCTGAGGTATAAATCATGAGTAAGTGGAACATAACTATACCTAGAAAAGGCACTGTCCAGGGGGCAGTGTCCTGAAAAGGCACAACAATGATCTCCAAGGGACTGCTGTTACCCAAAACAGCCACAGCCAGCATCATCTCCAAACTACGCCATACCCTGTGACAACCAGTGTGGCATTCATCTGTCCACAGTCTCTCAAAGCAGCTTCTTAATGAATTATCTGAATTAAAAATGCATAACATTGGGGGGCTGGGGATGTGGCTCAAGCGGTGACGTGCTCGCCTGGCATGCGTGCGGCCCGGGTTCGATCCTCAGCACCACATACAAACAAAGATGTTGTGTCCGCCGAAAACTAAAAAATAAATATTAAAATCCTCTCTCTCTCTCTCTCTCTCTCTCTCTCTCTCTCTCTTAAAAAAAATTCTTTAAAAAAAATGCATAACATTAGCACACAATATTTGTTGACATGACAAGAAAAAATGTTTTTTTTTTTTTTGGCAATACTCAAATAAGTGATAACAAATAGGCTTATTTTTTTAATCCTCAGAATAGCATTCTTGAGCAAAGATAACTTTTAAATACCACCAAGTCTTTCATGTAGTCTTACCTGGGAAAGGTTCAGCCCATACAATGGATGGCACTGCTCTTCCACCTCTTCCACTGCCCCAATCTGTTTCCTCAGCCACTCTGCCTCCTTGGCAAGGTACAGGTCTAGGACAGTAACCTCCAGGACTTAATGTCCATTTCAGATCATGAGCCTCTTGTGTTCCTAGTTCCCCACAATGGCAGTGAAGAGGTACTCTACATACAGCCCCTTGCCTCATTGGTCTGATCATCCATGAGGGCATCCTGAGCCTGACATACTCCAAGTGGCACTTGAGGCAGTACTAGATGTCCCTGGCGAGCACATCTTAGAGGTTCTTGCTTTTGGCATCATCTGACAGCTGCTGAGGACAGAGATTGTGTAGGAGTCCATGAGGTCCAACTCAAAGTACATCACACAATGCAGAATGTGAAAAATTTGGATTTATATGAAAGAAGATTTGGAACACATCCAAAAGGCTTAACTTCCTTTTATGTAACATACTTCCTTGGATTGTGGAGTTTCAGTCTATAACCAGTTCTCATTATTCATGGATTATATAAAGTCCCCATAAACACTGGATTCATGAATACCAAACCATTGCTCCTAGAGGATATACATGGTTCAATTCCTCAGAGCCTCTGGTCATAACATTTGTGTCAACTGGTCAATACACAACTTTGTTCCATGTGTACTTCTGTTGAGAGGCACTTTACTTAGTATGTAACACTGAAAAACTTAACACATATTTTCTCCATAAGGCACATTACACCATTCTTACGGTTAGAACACTAGCGAGCACTTCAATACCATACTTGGGGCCATTTTAAACAGTAAAATTACCTACAAAAATGCAAAACCATGGCATTAAGTAAGCCACAAAAAGGATACTTGTTAACAGTGTGGGAGCAGAAACAAGAAGGCACAGAACAACCTTGTTCAGTGTCAGCTTGGATGTGCACATTGGCAACTCAAAATTTTCCATTTTGCATGCAACAGCAGTTGACCACAAAAGTATCAGGAGTATTAGCTTGGGGTTACAAATAAATTTTAGCAAACAGGCAAATTCGCAAATATGGAATTGGCAAACAACAGGATCAATTGCGTTTGCATTTGTGATATTGTTCAGCAGCAACAACCCCTTTCTTTTTTTTTTTTTTTTTTTTTGGTGGTGCTGGGGATTGAACCCAGGGCCTTGTGCATGAAAGGTAAGCACTCTACCAACTGAGCTATGTCCCCAGCCCAAAGCAACAACCCCTTTCAAAGGAAGTTTGCATCACAAAGAATCTCTAAATATAAGATAAGCAAGAGTGGAGCTGGCTAAAGTTTTCTCCCACCCCATGCCATCTTTCACAGAAATACCATTTGAACAGGACTGCACTCGGCAGGTGAGAGCAGAGGCAGGCAAGTAAACACTGGGCTGGGGGTGAGATGAGGCCAGGCGAGCAGCAGCAAAGAAGCCCACAACTCTCCATAAACTTGACTGACTAAGCAGCCCTAGGACTAGCCACAGGGAACAGAGCCCTGTGGCTCCAGAACAGACTTTTTGAAATAGAGAGTTTCTGATTTCCTTCTACTGAGAACAAAAACTTCCTTGTGAGGACAGATGCCAAGGAAATTAAAACTGATATGTTCTCTGTCTAGTATAGCCTATCTAAATATATATCAATCACCTGGCTTTTGTTTATGCAACTGCTGTTGTACCAGTGAAGAAGCAATCTAGCTATTTCTCCCCAGCTCAATTAAACTGCCTAAAATTCCATTTTCCCTTTTCCATCATTTCTCCCTCTCTCTCTGGACTGGGGACTAAACCCACGGATGTTCTGCACCTGAACTACATCCCCAGCCTTTTTTATTTTTATTTTGAGACAGGGTCTCACTAAGTTACTGAGGCTGGCCTTGAATTTGTGATCCTCCTGCTTCAGCCTCCTAAGTAGCTGAGATTATGGGGATATGCAAAGTTGCCCAACCTATTTGCCTGTTTCTTCAGCCAGCAGGCAACTGAATCTGGACAGCAAGGATCCCGTTAGCATCCCTGGCTTAGCTGCCAGTAATACTTTTACTAAAAATCGTGACATTTAAATAAAATTTTCCAATTTATAACTGTTGCCTCAATATCTTAAACCTCATGCATGACAAAGAGAATCCATCTCAGCCCTCAGCCTGCGACTTTGTTATTTAAAGCATTCAAATTGCAGTTCTGTCTACTCACCTAACATTTTAAGAATGCACTAACTGGGTAAAATGAGTCTAAATCCTGCTTCTGCTTCTGCTTCAGCTACACCCTTGAGTTTTTAAAAAGCTACTTGATGGGGCTGGGGATATATGTTCAGTGGTTAGAGCTCCCCTGAGTTTAATACCTAGCACAGCAAAAAGAAAACAAAAAACGATTAATTGTTGAAGTAATATTAAGAGAGAAACAACATACAGAGTCTCCAGCCCCTAGGCATCCTCTTATGGAGTGATGAGGGTCTCCCTCTGTGGGGTTTTGTTTTTGTTTTTGTTTTTGTTTTGTGGTGCTGGGATCAAGAGCACCACCAGAGCCTTTGTGTACTAAACAAATGCTGTACCACTGAGCTACATCTCCAGTGGTGCCAAGGTGCTCAAAAAAAAAAAGAAAAGAAAAGAAAAAAGAAACTGCATGTTTACCAAGATATGGCTGCTAAGGCTAATTAATTGAGCAAATGCCTCACTGTTGGTTAGAATTCCAGCAATCTGGTAGAAAACACTGTTTTTTTTTTTGTTGTTGTTGTTTGTTTGTTTGGTACCAGGGATTGAACCCAGGAGTGTTTGGCCACTGAGTCATATCCTCAGCCCTTTTGTTTTTTATTTTGAAACAGGATTTCACTAAATTGCTTATAGCCTCCCTAAGTTACTCAGGTTGGCCTTGAACTTGCCATCCTCCTGCCTTCCAAGTGTATGGGATTACAGACATGCATCACTACACCCAACTGATACAAACACTGTTTAAGTAAATGCTAATAAAAAGCTGAGATTGACAATTGTAGCTTTGGTTCATTTAAAATGAATAACAAAATAATTATTAGCTTCAAAGGCAACTGGTTTGCTAGAGGTATCCTTCAAAGCACAATTTTAGTTAGTTTTTTTTTTTTTAATTTTAGGGTAAGATTTGATCATCAAAGAGGTCCATTTGCTGAGTTGACTGGGGACTAGTTACCTACAGACGACATCTAATTATACAACTTCCACACAATCTATCAAAGGACTTTGTACACAGTTTTAAACAGGGAGATATGGCAAAAAAGCTAAAATGTTAATAAAAACCCAGGAATACCCAATTCATTGTCACTATTTTTGTTCTGTCATTATCAGGACCATGGTGTTAAGCAAATAGACTTTGGTCTGCTTCTATCCAATATAATCTGCCTAATACTCCATCCTACCTTAGAATACCTGCACTCCTATTCAGTTTATTCAATATGCATCCATTTTTATTTTATTACTTATTTTATTGTCACTGTTACAACTATTATTAATCTACATTTAAGGCCATTGTATGATGTTTTCACTGAAAACTGCTCAGATTTTAAAAAAACAAAGGCTTGTATTCTGGCATCTGCCATGTAATAACAGTAGGGAGGCTAAAGGCATCCTGTTCACTGTGTACCAGGCACTGTCCAAGAATTACATGGATTGTCCTACCAACTTCATTCAACACTCATTTGTTCCTCAGTTATTTCTGCTGTGCCTACCATGTGCCAAGTGCTATTCTAGACGCTAGGAATGAAACATAGGGCCTGACTTGGGAAATGTTAGTGATAACTGCTGTGGAGAATATGTGTGTTAGCCAACTTTTCATTGTTGTGACCAAAATACACAACAAGAACAACTTAGAGGAGGAAAAAGTTCATTTTGGGCTCATGGTTTCTGAGGTTAAGTTTGTAGTTGGCCGACTCCATTATGTGAGGCAGAACATTGTTGTGGAAGGGCAGAGTAGAGGAAAGCTGCTTACCTCAAAGCAGCCAGGAAGCAGAGTGAGAGCACTAGGAGCCAGGAACAAGACATAATCCCCAAAGGCATATCTTGTGACCTGCTTCCTTCAGCCACATCCCATCCACCTACAGTTACCACCCAGTAATCCATTCAAATTATTAATCTATAAAATGAACTAATTCACTGATGATTAGGTTACAGCTCTCATAATCTCATTTCACCTCTGAACATGCCTATCATGAGCTTTTCAGGGAACACCTCATCTCCAAATTATAACAACATGTAAGCAGATCTGGTGTGAGGGTGGGGTACAATTTTTCGACAAGGGAATCAAGAAAATCATTGAATGTCTAGAAGAACATCTAAACCTTATTATGAAGGATATTGAAGAGCCAACAATGGGGATATCTGAAAATAGAGCAGTCCCTCCAGAAGGAGAGAGTAGCAGTGCAAAGGCCCGAGGCAGGGAGGTCTTTGATGCATTGGAGAGGCAAGGATGCCACATGATTCCAGAGGGATAACTGATGAAAAAGTGGGATGCAAAACTGGGCCATGTAGGGGCTCTGGGCTCCTGGAAGGGCTCAGGCTTTTAAGTTGAGCAGAATGGGAACTAGCCCAGGTTTTTGAGAGAGTAGTGACATGAGCTGCCTTCATGTGTTAAAAGTACACTCTGGAAACTGTGATGAATAGACTTCTGAGGGATGATGGCAGACACAAGAAGATCACTTAGGACATTACCAAAATAACCCAAGTGAGAGAACAGAGTGGAAATGATAAGTCTGATGAGGTGATTCAAATACTGGATTTATTCTAGAAATTAGAAAAGAGGATTTGCTGATACAAGAATGAAACTGCCATCCACAGGATGAAATAGAATGAAAGGAGATGGTCCCAAGTTTAGTGTTGGAGCTGATCAGTTGAGATGACGGACAACCTATAGGTGAGGTCAGGTTGGTAGGCCGATACATGAGTCTGGAGTTTGGGACAGGCTGAAACCAGAGATAAAAATAAGGGCATCATCTCTATTTAGGTATTATTTAAAGTCATGAGACTGGATGATATCGCCAAAGGTCCAACTGTCAATAGAAGGAAAAAAAGTCTGGGTTTGGCCCCTGAGGCCCTCTAACCTTGAGAAGTCAGGGGGAAAAAATGCAGTCAGGCAAGACAATAAGTGACCAGTTTGAGGCTGCTAGAGAACTGAGAAGGAAAAAAAAAAAAAAAAAAGCAAGTGGGTTAAGTGATGGGCCAGAGATGAGTGACAGCCTGAGAATAGATCTTAGCATTGGGTAACAATGAGGTCACTGGGGACCTAGACAAGAACAGTTTGGGTGGCATGGTGGGACAAAGACCTCCCCTGTTCTATTCGGGAGAGAAAAGGAATGGAGAAATTGTAGGGAGAAAGAGCAGGGAATAGAAAACTAAAAAAGACACAACTCCTTTCCACATAGAGAAACTGAGACTTGCAAAGTTTATTATCCTCCCCAAGACCTCATAGCTCTCAGATGGTGGACCCATGATCTGAAGCCATTCCAGAGTCCCAGGTTTCAAACAGCATAGCACAAGGCCTTGCCATACAACAGACTTTGCTTGCAATTCAGTCAAATATTTTTTCAATTAATAGCCTACTGATTATTGCTCAGGAGTGCCACCTGACTCCAAGTCTAGAAAGGCTCTGCCCAGTCCCCTTCCCTATCCCAGATGATCTGCCAAGATAAATACCATACTGACATCATAAAATTCTTCAGGTGCACTTTTCCCCATTCTCTCTTTTTAGGTTAACCCAATTCAGGGGTTTTTCCATTAATTTTATAATGCCAAGAACTGTATCTTACTCTCACATTCCCATATAGTGAAATAGTTGCCATGTACACAAAAGTTCAAATTGTGTTTTTAATGAAATGAACCTTATTGTGTAGGGCATCTTCAATAAGTTCTGTTCTGACAAACAGGGCACTTGCTTCCCACTCTGTATACCAGTAACCATTCCTTCAGTGTATTGACACTGTCCCCCTCCCCAGGCACTTAGTTGAAAGGGCTCCTGCTGGAAGTAGAGTCTTCAGGGCTTCTGATCTGGCAGCTCTTACCTTGTCTCTGCCCACTGGTAAGCCCCCAGCCCAGAGCACAGACTACAGTATCTTAATTCCTCAGACTCATATTCTCAGGAGTATCACTGTTTGTTTCCATGGGAGAAAAAAATTACATCCCATTTCCTTGTAATTATGACTGCCATGTACTATCAGAAGAAGCCATATATTTTAATGTTATGAAAAATTGAACACTATGAACATGTCCCTTCTAAACCTTGTTGTAATAGTCCTCAAAAGAGAAAGACAAATCCAGGGAAGATGAAACACAAATTTTAAACAAGTACCTGGCAGCTGTATGCAATGAAAGGAACAAAGGAGCACAATGACATTTGTAGTGCAGCCAACTCCCTAAGACCATACATATACACCCTTTGTGTCGTCCCATTTTAGCATCCTGGGACCTGTGATAACTACACTTTTCCAAGATTACTTTTCAGGAGCCCACTCAGGTTGATGCTCAAGTAAACTAGCTTTAGTTCACCATTTTCTGTCAACAAATATTTATTGTGCATCTATTATGGCCAGGCACACTTCTGGCACTGAGGATGCAGAAGAAAACAAAACTGACAAAAATCCCTACCCACATGAAGATTACATGGAGTGAAGTGGAAGTGGGTGGGAGGAAAGCAAAAAAAATAAAATGTTTTAATTAGAGGGTGCTTAAGAACTACTGAGAAAAATAAAGCAAGGAAAGATAGAAAGGGAGTGGGTTCTGACATCACCTTTAATAGGGTAATCAGGAAGGGTTACATTGACAGACATTTGAACCATGATCAGGTAGACATAAGGGAGCAAGCACAAGAATAAGTGGGGGAAGAACTTTCCATAGGGAAGAAAAAGCAAGCATCAAAATTATCAGGAAGAGTCAGCAAAGAACACTCAAGTATTCTGTTTGAATATTGATAAGAGATACAGCCTTCCTGGTGTTCAGAGTCTGTGGGTGGACTTGTACTCAGACAACCTAATAATTAAACAGTGACAGAATCCAAACCAGTCCTCCAATCCAACAGTGTTCCAGAATCCTATCCTGGCCAGCTGCTATGTTAGATTGGAGGCTGGATTCCAGAGTTTCCAAAAACCTAACAATTGAGGAACCTACCCTCAATGCCCTCTTCAGCATGTGGCTCAAGCATACAGCCCTGCTTACTGACTGGCCTTCTAAACTTCTAAGAGACAAGAGAGTTCATTCACAGAATAGAATATGAATTCTCAAAGTGTTATCCAGGGAACTGTGAGTGTCCCCAAAAACTGTTCCAGGAGACTGAAAAGTCAAAAGTTTTACATAATATTAAAATACCTTCCTCTTTGACCCTCATTCTCTCACAAGCTTACAGTAGAATTGTCCAGATGCTGCATGAGTGTAAAGACATCACCCTGCTGGATGGTTAATGGAATAGGGCACTTCCACATTCTTATGTTTAATATCTCCTTTAACCCACATAAATAAAACCTCTTTGAGATCCTCAATACTTCCGTTGTTTGTTTTTTTAGTCCTGGGTCCAAAAAAAAAAAAAAGTGGTTAACCGATGGAATAAAAACTTCTTGATAAATTCAAAAGAAAAATGAAACAGACCTTATCAAGAGCCTCACATCATAATATAATTGCAGACTAATATCAGATTTGGCGGAAGTGAAAGATATTATGCCTTCATATCAAGAGGTGGACTCCAGCTCTGTGAAACAAGCATGCAGCAGCCACATTTCATAGAATTTGAAACTATGCCTGGTGCGAATTTCCGTCTCCTCTAGGACACCCCTTAGGCAAAGGCAACGGCAAGCCTCAAGGTGTCCACTGCCCCACTGCACCTTAGAAAACACAAATGGTGCTGGGAAAACTGGAAACCCATATGCAACAAAATGAAATTAAACCCCTATCTCTCACCATGCACAAAACTTAACTCAAAATGGATCAAAGACCTAGGAATTAAACCAGAAACTCCGTGTCTAATAGAAGAAAAAGTAGGCCCTAATCTTCATCATGTGGGATTAGGCCCCAACTTCCTTAACAAGACTCCTATAGTGCAAGAATTAAAAACCAAGAATCAATAAATGGGATAGAATCAAAAAAAAATTTCTTCTCAGCAAAAGTCCACATCCTGGGAGCAAATTTTTACCCCTCACACATCAGATAGAGTACTAATCTCTAGGGTATATAAAGAACTCAAAAAGCTAAGCACCAAAAAAGTAAATAACCTAATCGATAAATGAGCCAGGGACCTGAACAGACTCTTCTCAGAAGAGGATATACAGTCAATCAACAAATATATGAAAAAATGTTCATCATCTCTAGCAATTAGAGAAATGCAAATCAAAACTACTCTAAGATATCATCTCACTCCAGTCAGAATGACAGCTATTATGAAGACAAACAACAAGTGTTGGCAAGGATGTGGGGGAAAAGGTACACTCATACATTGCTGGTGGAACTGCAAATTGGTACAGCCATTATGGAAAGCAGTATGGAGATTCCTTGGAAATCTAGGAATGGAACCACCATTTGACCCAGCTATCCCTCTCCTCAGACTATACCCAAAGGACTTAAAAACAGTAGACTACAGGGACACAGCCAATATTTATAGCAGCACAATTCACAATAGCTAAACTGTGGAGCCAACCTAGATGCCCTTCAGTGGATGAATGGATAAAACAAAAATGTGGCATATAAACACAATGGAATTTTACTCAGTAATAAAAGAGAATAAAATCATGGCATTTGTAGGTAAATGGATGGCGTTGGAGAAGATAATGCTAAGTGAAGTTAGTCAATCCCCCCAAAAACAAATGCTGAATGTTTTCTCTCATATAAGGAGGCTGACTCATAGTGGGGTAGGGAGGGGAAGTGCCGCAGTCTGGCTGGGCACAAATAACCGAGCCGCCACAAAGCCTTGTAGGTTCAAACAGCAACAACTTTATTTTCCAACTCACACAGGCACTACACGTGCGCTTCCCGGGAACACACACACTCCACCCAGCTCCAGGTGCCCAATCTCCCCGAACCCCGTGAGAACCCCCAGCGCCCAAGGCAGATTCCCAGAGCTGCCTTATTCCCGGAGCAGGGTCCATATACAACTCCATCAATCCAGCATCACAGCAATTATATACAGCTTAACTCAAATCATCATCTCAATGGTTCGCTGGTGTTGCCTTTCAACCATTCCCTCTGGCAATATGCCAGGTGTCATTCTGACCCTGCTGTGGCTCTCAACAGGGGAGCATGGGAGAATTAGATGAATTCTAGATAGGGAAGAAGGGTGGGAGGGAAAGGGAGGGGGCAGGGGATTAGCAAGGGCGGTGGAATGTGATGGACATCATTATCCAAAGTACATGTATGAAGACTCGAATTGGATGTCAACACACTTTATATATAAACAGAGATATGAAAATTGTGGTATATATGTATAATAAGAATTGTAATGCAAAAAAAGCACATGTATAAAGGCATGAATTGGCGTGAACATACTCTATATACAAAGATATGAAAATTGTACTCTGTATGTGTAATAATTGTAATGCATTCCGCCGTCCTGTATTTAAAAAAATAAAATGAAAAAAAGAGAGAGGGATGGAGGGCGGGGGAGAGAGAGAGAGATAAAACACAGTGGGACATCAGGGCCAGGCCCAGAAGCCAGAAACTAGTCAATTAGGTCACCTTCTCATTTGCTGTGGTTAACACGATGAATTAAATTACTGATGTCCAGAGGTGGGGGCAGCCCGGGATCTGCATAGGTGTCAAGGAAGGAGAGCCAACACCTGAACTCTGGCACCTGTCATCTGGGGGCACACAGACCACCGGAAATGGCTAGCCAGGTATCACTTTCTCCAGTGACAGGAACGCACAATAATAAAACCCACTAATTCAACTTCCACTGCGTTCTTCGGACTTGAGGACCTCAGAAAACTTCAAGTGTTTAAAAAAATAAAATAACTGATCAAAATAGGAAAACCTTCATCTCAGAAGAGGTCCAGACTGGAGACGCAAGAGCAGCCTGACTTCTGCAACACTGGGCCTACCTGAGCAGGTTCCCTGGGTGTCTTCCCATTGAATTCCCTCACTCACAAAATGCTGACACGAATATCAAAAGAAGTTCCTTATGGGGGAGTGACCACTTGAGTGACCACCCAAGGCTGTCAGATAGTGGTCACTCTGTGAATAAACTCTGTGTCTTGGGGCACTGTTTCCCAGGGCGGTAAAATTGTAAGGGTAAAAGAAATTGAAGTTAAAGCGTAAAAATTAAAGGGTAAAAGACCGGGTGTTGTAAAAGTTTCTAAGCTGCAAGGTCTGAGTTAAATTTCTGTAGCTGTTAAGACAATGCTTAGAACCGCCCAGTAAACATTTCCCCTGATTGTCTGGTTGTTTAATAACTGAAGGGGTCTGTGTGGTTGCACGCAGGCATTGCAGGGCCTGGACCAATCAGTTTAAATGTAACCCCCTCCTTAGGAATGACCTATCACTCCAGCTTGACCTGTTCCCGCCAATGAATGAACCAATCATGTTTAGTAGTTGTTGTTCAATTTTCTCACGCCTAATGATGATTTGTTCTGATGTATACAAAGCCCTCCGCCCTCCCCAAAAAGTGTACTTAAGCAGTGCTCAGCCCGTGCTCGGGGCTCTGGGCTGCTTTCCCTTCTTGAGTGGGCACAGAGCCCCAGCATGTTGGTTCAATAAATCCCCTTTTGCCAATTGCATGAGTGGTCACTTGGTAGTCTCTTTCTCCGACGTTTTGCGGGACCCTTACAAAACAAAGTCCTTTCTAATCCTGGCATTGGATCACACAGAGGTTGAATCAAGCAGCTGTGGGGTGCTTTTATATTCTTCCACAAAAGCAGGTGACTCAGTTAAGAACAAACTTTCAAAGTAGAGGTGCCCAAGCGTTAGCCGGGCTCTGTCCCATAAGGACTGTCGCCGCTGGAAAGGGTACCCGAGCGCCATAAAAGACAGGTGAACGAGTAAACCCTGCGGTGCGAGGTGGAAGCCCAGACCTGAGAGTTGGTTCCCGGTCCGAGTGAATGCACGGTGCTTCTCAGGGTTTGGAGGGAAACCATCTCGGGGAAGCAAGGAGAGGCCTTCCTTCTCGCCAGGTGTGGACGCTCTCCTCGGGGCTTGAACTCCCAGTTGGAGGAGGTGGGCTCCCGGAGCCTGGGGGCAGGCAGAAGAGGGTTGGCAGCCGGAACCATCCTCCTCACAGCTGCTTCGCGACTCTGAACGCGGAAGGAACACGCGAAGTGGCGGTAGCCGCGGGGTTGTGGACTCAGTGGGCTCTAGCTATATATGCCAAGCTGGCAGGCCTGGAGGGGTTGCCTGCTGCTCGGTGCCTCTCGCCTGCTGCTCTGCAGTTTGCGCGGCCACCTTCGGGAAGAGCTCAAGCGACCACGTCAGTGTCCACGTGGGCCCAAACACCCCCATCTAGCCGTTTTGGCCCCCGGGACCCGTTCAGGGCCGCCGTCCTCCTTTAAGCTAGCTAGAAGGAAAAAGAAGTTCCAGCACTGTCCTAAATCCAACCTAAAGTCTTATGTGTCTCTGCCCCTTCCTCTGTATTTTGAGGGACTCCCATGATTGAAAGACACATACCAAATAAATAAACGAAAAGTTATTTATATAAAGGAAAGTCCATTTAAACAAAAAGAAACTGCGTGGAAGTTTTGTTTGTAAAAGAAAGGGGAATGGAACGTGTGGGTATCCACACGGACCGCAAAAGCCGGTCATTCTTAAGGGATTTGTGGGAATAATATTAAGGATGTTAACACGAACTCAGAACCCTCCTGCAAAGATTAAATGAGGACATTCATGAAAACTACGTGGTTCGGCGGAGCACAGGGTAGGTCAGCGAAAAGTCGTTCTTTTCCCCCTTCAACCCCCGTGCCGGGATTTTTCAAAGCGTTGGTCTTCAAGGAAAAAAAAAATAGTATAAAAGCATTTGTTTGAGCCCCGCTTGTGCCTAAGGGGACTTTACTATCTTCCTTTATAGCCAGACTTATAAATGATTAACTTCTGAATGGGCGTTAAGTGGAGCATTTGTTACAGTGATTCTTAATTGTTTTAAGTCACTGTCCATTTTAAGAATTGGATAGAAACCGTCGTAACCTCCCAGCAAAAAGGGGAGGGGGGGAAAGCAGCTTAGATTTGTATACAATCGGGGAAGCAGGCAGGGGAGATCTGAAACGCGTTGACTCCGTTTGGCAGGATTCCTCCAGCTTTATAGAGCTGTTTTTCAAGCTTCGATTACACTCATGTTTAGGGTTCTGATGTTTTAATGAAAAAGCTTTTTTCTGTCCTAAATCCAAGTGGCGATTTGCTTTCTGGAGTTGACTCCAGTCTTCAAAAGACACTCCTCTACCCCGGTGGACAGTCCCTAAGCCGTTAAGTCACACTACCTTTCCAGGTTTCGGGTGCCAGCGCTGCCACCTACTGGCAAAACCTTCTCCTCCAGTGTAGGGAGCGTGGGGGGGGGGGAATCATGAACTCAAAAGGAAGTAATTACCTATTATTTCACACTCTTTCCTGAATCCATATGAATTATCCGCCAGTTAGTGTGGCTAGAGCGAAGCTGGAAGTAAAATGGATCACAAAATATGACTTAATTTGTTAATTTTCTTTTACTGTATTTCTGCTCTTACCTGTGATTTGCATTTACTTTTTTTTTTTTTTAAGAGAGAGAAATTTTTTTTAAATTTATTTTTAGTTTTCGGCGGACACAACGTCTTTGTTCGTGGTGCTGAGGATTGAACCTGGGCACAGCATTGCATGCCAGGAGAGCCCGCTACCACTTGAGCCACATCCCCAGCCCAGTATTTACTTTGATCTTCTTGCTTCTTAAGGTGGACCCCTGTCTTCTTTTCTAATACAAACATTAAAGCTATAAGTTTCTCCTTAAGAACTGCTTTAGCTGTATCACACAAATTTTGAAAAGTTATATTTTCATTGCATTCATTATTATTTCCCTGGTGTTTTTTTTTTTTTTTTCTTTGATGGTAGATTGTTTAGAAGTATGTTGTTTAATTTTTCCAAATTAGGGAGCTTTTCTAGGTATCTTATTGTTGTATATTCCTACTCCAATTCCAGTGTAATCAGAGAACATATTCTATACAATCCAATTATTTTAAATTTAGTAGGACTTTTTTAAGGTCAATGTATGGTGAGATACTGAGTTTGACATGTCTAGTACAAAGGTTACTTTGGTTCTGACATTTTTTTTCAGTGAGTTTCTTGTCTTAGCCAATCCATCATGAAGTAGGTTTATTCAATAAGACCCTTGGGGGGTCAGTCAGTGAAATCATCTACTATATATATATATATATATATATATATATATATATATATATATAAAGCCTCCACAAACATTCCTAAGTCTACTATCCACAGCACTAATCTAGATCTGGTGACAGGAAGGATTACGTGGCCTGGTCCTCACCTGCCTTCTGAAGACTTCTGGGTTAAAGGCCTTCCTGGTCAGGAGACAGATCCTGAATATGCTTATGGCATCCTCTCTGCCTATCCAGAGTATTCACATTGAGTTTAACTCCCTGAATTGAGCCTTGTTACTAGTTCAAACCTCTGAGTAGTTCAAGGCCTCTGCCAGGGGCCTGCCTACATGCTTCTGAACCTTTTCTTGATCCTTTCCCTTTATCCTTTAGGAATAGTTGATACCCTGGAATCCCTTCTTGGGTACTTCTACTCTTCACTTCTTCCTTTGTGCCCCTACTAATGACTTCATAAATTTGGATAAACCTATGGGACTCATTTCTTAATAGCAATTGCCTGAGAAAATAGCAAATGCCTTTTTGCTCTTTCCTGAAAAATCAGAATTAGCCTCAAAAATAAAGGCCTCAGGGCCTGCAGAGGTGGCATTACATCACCTCTGTGCCTTTCCCTGCCAGGCCTGGCTGACCTGCTGCCATCCTTTTCTTGAATCATGTAATACATTCTATAGATTTCTCCAGGTGGTCAGGACAGCCAGATGTGGTGGGCAAGCTGTAAGCAGGGGACTCAGTTAAGCTCCTGATCCAAAGAGTCTAAAACAATATGTGCTGTTTTAAGCCATTGAAGTTAATGGTAATTTATTATACCATAATTTACAATAATACACCAGGAGAAGAGGGCATCAAGCACATTTCTGGGAGCTCCAGTATAGTGCTCCCTCCACCAGCAGGGGTATCCTCCAGGTGAGCAGCCAAAGCCCTAAAATAGTAGTATTATAGAAATATCTACTTCCTCCATTGCCAGATATACAAGCTCCCTATGTTCCTAGATGGAACTAGCATATTGCTACAGTCCTTCAGTCACACAATATTGGCATCACAATTTTTAGATGGGAAAGAGTGTCAATTATCCCAAACTGGTGATTGCTTAGCAAGCATACTGTTTGCACCAGACAGTGAGGAATAGAAAACATCCTCTGACATCTGGGAGCTGGGCTGGCTCTGTCAGGCTTTGGTATGGCTACAAGCTGGCCTGACACCCACAGTTAGGTCTGGTGTTCTCCTGATGGACATAAACAAATTCATAGAACATCAATATCAGACAGTTCTATTCTTTAACCATGATGAGTGAAGACAAAAACATCCATAATCACAACTAAATACATACAACATGTACATTGCTCAAATCACAAAAAAGATCTGAGATTCTTCATATCCTATCTAATAAGTGGTTGTTTTTTCTTTACCAATTCTAACTTCAGCCTCCTTTCATTTCTCCAGCCATACTGAGATATATTAACATGTCATCTGAGAATGAATTATTGTCGCCCACGCACGTCTCAGCAGGTGACGGATTCAGGATCACACTGCGTGAATTGGGCTGGCAACAAAAAGACCACACAAACACAAAATACCTTTTTTGGGGGTCAGTGACAGCTCTGAGACCTCAGGTGTCAGCTACCACACTGGGAGGGCAAGAGGAGCGAGGGAGACAAGAGGCAAGAGAGAAAACGCCCTGAAACCCTGTTTTTGTTAGGGGAAAGACATTTGATAGAATATTACACCCAAATAAGGCAAGGGGTATGTTACAACAAACGAGGGGGTGTAGTCCAGTCCCATTGGGTGATGCCCAATCCCAAAGAGGCACTTCCTTGCCCAGCGAAGGTAAGACCCACTTGCTTCACACTGCAAGCAATGCTTGTTCCACACCCCCATTACACAAGGCAAAGGGGGTGAGTTCAGCTCCTGCTCAGGGCAGTCCCCAACAAATTATGCCTCACCTCTCTCTTTTTTTGGGGGGGCGCTGGTAGTGCTGAGAATCTAACCCAGAGCCTCAGGTATGCTGGACAAGCCACTGAGCTTACATCCCCAGTCCTTTTTATTTATTATTTTGAGACAGGGACTTGCTAAGTTGCTAGGGTAGCCTCAAACTTGCCATCCTTCTTCTCCAGTCTCCTGAGTAGCTGGGATTATGGATAGACAAAACCACATTTGGCTGTGTATGCCCCGCGCCCCCCCAATTTATTTGTTGAAACCCTAACTACCTCAAAATGTGGTAGGACCTCAAAATGTGACTATATTTAGATGTGACTATTTTTAGCAATAGGTCTTTAAAAAGGTGACTCAGTTAAAGTGAGGCCATTAGGATGAGCTATAATCAAATCTGACTGGTGTCCTTAGAGGAAAAGGAAGTTTGGACACAAACACCAGGGATACATGGACACAGTAAGAAGACAGCCACCTCTAAGCCAAAAAATAGAAGCCTAGGAGAAAGAAAGGCTGCCAACACTCTAATCTCAGACTTCTAACCTCCAGAACTATGAGGAAATATATTTCTTTTGATTAAGCCCCCCAATCTGGAGTATTTTTATGGCACCCCAAGCTAATGTGGATAATCAAAAATTATCCACACTTTCTGAGAGCACCCTATCCAGAGTGAAGCCTCACTTCCTTGACTCTTCCTCAGAATCATTTGATGATACAAATCTGAATCCTACAACAAGCCCCTCCTAAGGCCCACTCACTGCAACACCCTCAAGGTGTAAGGAAATCTAAACAAAGAGGAGACATAAAGAGAGAGAGTTCTCCCTCACTGCAAAGAGCAACAAATACAACTAATTAATTCAACTTTAGGTCTTAGCTGAAGGGCATTGATAATTGTATGTCTACTTGGGGTGACATTGCCCAGCCCTCAACATATCCCTTGTGGTGCCACTGGTATTAACCCCAGACTTTAAAGGAGGATCTCTTGGTATTAGTATATGATTGTTCTGCTCCCTTGTTCCTCCTCACCTGCTCTTGTCCTCCCCATATACCACATGGGTGATACTGTGCAGAGGTGACTGCTACCCTGTTCCTGGAAGCCTGATACAATATTGGTGCCAGTGTGATTCCCAATAGAAAAAAGCTTAACAGTATGCCAGGATGAGCTAAGGCCTCCAGTGAGAGCACTAGAAAAACAATGGATGGTCATTGTTCAGCAACCCTTAGGCTTTTCTTTACTCAGTGGAATTTGCAAGTAAAGGGGAAGTGCTGAATTGCTGGGCCATTCCCTGGCCCTGAAGGGTTTTTTTGTTTGTTTGTTTTTCCCCAGAAAAGTAGGAAGGGTGAAGAAACTGGAGACAACTCTGGGGGAAAACAGGGCAGAGGTATTGACCACCTGACAGCTATGAGGCCTTGGGGAGGATAATAAACTTTGCAAGGTCTCACTTTCTCCATGTGGAAAGGAGTTGTGTCCTAATTGGTTTTCTATTCCCTGCTCTTTCTCCCTACAATTTCTCCATTCCTGTTCTCTCCTGAGTATAACAGGGGAGGTTTTTGCCCCACCATGCCACCCAAACTGTTCTCATATAGTCCTCATTGGCTTTCAAAGGGGGCCTAGCCACACACAAGTGACAATGGTCCAAATGTGTCATTTTTGCTATGAATTCCAAGTAAACAAACTACAAACATTTTCTAAAACTGACCTGAATGGTTGGTTTTTAACCATGTTATTGATTGTTCTACAGATCCTTTTAAAAACTCTAACTTGATACCTAATGCATATTTAGTGCAACCAGAAGCTACTTGATTCATTTTTTCAATACCTTTATTAATAGATGTGACTCCTGGCTCCACCTTGGCTAGTTAACTAGTAATCTCTGGTGGGTGTGGCCCCAGCATTGGCATTTAAAAAGTTGCCTGGCCATTCTAATGTGCAGGCAGGATCAAGAAATAAACAGACAAAAAGAAAATTACAAGAGAGTAATAGGACTAATAGGATAAGTTATACTCCATGTATGTATAATATGCCAAAATATACTCTAATGTATAACCAAAAAGAACAAATAATGTGAAAGAATATTTGGGGGCTTAGGGATAATTATTTTTGAGGCATCTCAAACTGATAATTAAAAAAAAGAGAGAGGGAGAGAGAGTAATGTAAGTATGACCAGGATTCATGAGAACCCATAACTAACCCATTATTCCTGAGAGTTTTCCACTGAAAGTTTAGTTCTTTAAACAAAGAACTAAAATTTGAATAGGAGTTTACCAGAGTACAGCATTCCAGGGATAGGAAATAACACAGTTGAAGGTCTTGAGGCCTTCAGAGTGAGCTATAGAATCCAGTTAAAGCAGGTAAGGATGAGAAAGGCAGAGAGAGCAAGACCAGAGGTGCAGCCATGAGCAGGGCTGAGGAGCTTGCAGGGGAATTGTACAACCAAATGTACACTTTAGAAAGATCATTTGCCGCAGTCTGGCTGGGCACAAATCACAAGCCACCGAAGCAGGAACAAACTTTATTTCTGAACTCCACCAGCACACTCCACACACGCTCCCAGGAAAAAATGCCACACGGCTCCTCCAGGGACACACTACACCAACAGGAAGTCCCTCCTCCGGAAATCCCTCCTACTGCACTTCCCCAACCAATGGGAACTTCCTGGAGTCCCTTGAGAGCTCCAAAGTAGCAGGCCAAGGCCGACAGCAGGGGTCTAATATCCAATTGAATGCAGATCTTAACATAATCATTATCATCTCAATGGCTTGCTGGGGTCACCTTTCAACCAAAAATGCCATGTGTCATTCCTACTTGGCTATGGCTCTCAGCAATCATTCAGGCCACAGCATGGAGGGGAAGTTGGAGGGAGTGAAAGTGGAAGTGGTGAAATAAGTTAGGAGAGTGAGGCTAGGTTCTGGCAGGAGACAGGAAAAAGGGTGATATTACACAAATTAACACCCACCCTGCTCAGTGGTTGATTGGACATAGGGGAAAGAGTTTCTTATTCTAGAAACTTCCCAGAATTTGTACCCAGAAAGGCCTCCAGACCATACCCTCTGGCATCAACTTTGCAACCATAGTGGCAAAATGAGTGTAAATGCACAAGGACCCCATCTTTTCTTTCTTTCTTTCTCTTTCTTTCTTTCTTTCTTTCTTTCTTTCTTTTCTTTTCTTTTTTTTTTTTTTGTACAAGGGATAGAACCCAGGGGTGTTTAACCACTGAGCAACATCCCCAGCCACTATTATTATTATTTTTAAACAGGGCCTCATTAAGTTGCTGAGGCTGATTTTGAACTTGTGATCCTCCTGCCTCAGCCTCCCAAGCCACTGGGATCACTGTGCCCAGCAGGGCCCCCAATTTTATATGCTTTTCAAAGATTCTTTATATAACAAAGGCAATAAGGGAATAGGGGAGATTGCCTTTAATTTCCTCTATGCTCATAAGCACCAACTTCTAGATTCCCCTAAACTTTTCCCCAGCTTCCTCCTGATATCTCCTAAATGTCAATTTTTAGATACCCTGCAAGTCTTGCCCGAACTCAGTAGAGTATCACCTCTTAGCCAGCTTCCCTTTGAACTGAGTGCTATGAAAAGAACTCTGGCCTTGGAAATAGATGGAACAAGTCTCAACTTGTCTCTGCCATGTGACCTATTAGCCACGTGACCTCAGACAAGTCACCTAACTCTTAGAACTTTAGACATCTGCTAAATGGCAATAAGAATACTTGCCTCATAGAGATGTTGCAAAGATTAGAAATAATGCAATATACAAGGAGTCAAGCGATATATATAAATTCACATTCATAATGTGGAAAAGCTCCTAAATTTAAAGAGAGAGAAAAAAGGAAAAAGAACATTGGCTTAGTTAGGAGATCTGCGAGGATCATAAAGAGATGAAAAACAGGGAAAAGGAAAAGAAGGAAGTAAGAAAAGAAGGGAGAGTGGGAATAAAGATGGAGAAAGGAGGGGAAATATAGTAGTCAACAGAGAAATGAAAAAAATACTAGCTAATCAAATTAAAGCAAATTAATTCTGGATATGGATGGTGTGCTTGCCCAACAACGTGAATATACTTAATGCCACAGAACTGTACAGTACACTGAAGAATGAATCAAATGGTAAATTTTATGTTAAGAATGCTTTGCCACAGTTAAAAAATAAATTTTTAAAGACAAACTAAAGCAACTAGGTGCTTTTTTACCTCTCAAATTGGCAAAAAAAGTAAATAAATAAAATAAAACTTGGCAACATCGGAGAGAAAAAAACAAAGTTTTTTGTGAAGCAATCAGCACCATTTAAAATGTGCGTGCCCTTTAACCTTCAACTTCCACTATAGGAATCTGTCCTAAGGAAATATTGACTCATATGCACAAACAGGCACATGCACATACACAAGACACAGTTTGAGAATCAACAAACTCAGTTACTGCAGCACTAAAACATGAGCAGTTTCAATCCTTTGGTACATCTTTAGGTTCTGGGATGTAAGAACACACAGCAAACTGGTGACTTCCCCAAGGAGAGTATAAGATAGGTGTGGGTGGGAAGTAAGGAAAAAGGGCTTTCAATCTTGATTCTCCAATCTTCTGTATTGCAGTGTGTGTGTGTGTGTGTGTGTATGTTTTGCTGGGGATGGAACCCGGGGCCTCACACATGGTAGGCAAACATTCTACCACTGAGATACAACACCAGTCTTTGTCTTGCTGATTTTTTAAATAGAAAGCTCACCTTTTATAATTTCTCTAATTCTAGTTATTTTTTTAAACTGGCTGGTTCTTGAAAAAATGTCACATGGCCAGTTAAGTCGACTCTGTGCTTTATATTTCAAAATGTAACTACCTGCTCTTTCTTTCCAATGGCCACAGAGCTTTCTACAAAGTGGTTGGCTATTTTTTATGATTATATACAATGCTGCAAGGAACAATGCGGTGAAGAAAATCAGTGTTGCAGAAAACATCAGGACTATCTGCCGCAGTCTGGCTGGGCACAAATAACCGAGCCGCCACAAAGCCTTGTAGGTTCAAACAGCAACTCTTTATTCCCCAACTCTCACCAGCACTGCACACACACTACTCGGGAACACACTCCTTCCACTGGGCTCCGCGTGCCCAATCTCCCCGAGCCCCCAAGAGAACTGCCCAGGAACTCCAAAGTAGTGGGTGCCAGGCAGATTCCCGGAGCTGCCCTATTCCCGGAGCAGGGTCCATATACAACTCAATGAATCCAGCATCACAGCAATTATATACAGCTTAACTCAAATCATCATCTCAATGGTTTGCTGGTGTCACCTTTCAACCATTCCCTCTGGCAATATGCCAGACAACATTGTGACTAGGCTGTGGCTCTCAACAACTATCATTCTTGCAGTTCTGACTTGTTTGTTGGGAGAAATGGGCCCAAGTTGCTGAGGCTGGTGGCCCAGCAGGTCCTTTGAGTGATACAGTGTGCCGTCAGCTCTTCCTGCCATGGTTTGGCTGGCTGGCTGACTGTTGTGACCCCCATCTGGACCCTGAGACCCCATCAGTCTTTGGAATACTGCCCTGGCATCTGGCAACTGATACTTCTATAATTGGGTTGGGGAAGGGTCTTCTTTCCTGCTTTACTCATTCATTCATTCCTTGCCAGAGATCCTGCTCGGTTTTTGCTTTGTTTTGTTTTTGTTGTTGTTGTTGTTTTTTTTTTTTTAATTTTAATATTTATTTTTTAGTATTTGGCGGACACAACATCTTTGTTTGTATGTGGTGCTGAGGATCGAACCCGGGCCGCACGCATGCCAGGCGAGCGCGCTACCGCTTGAGCCACATCCCCAGCCCTTGTTGTTTTTGGTAGAAAGCTCCTTTTGCCACTTGCATGACAAAATCAGTATAGGGCCTGGACTCACAAGCATTTAATGTTAGTAGCTTTAGTTGAAGATACCCTTCTACCTGCAGTTTATAAGCCATCCTGGCCACTGGGGAGTCAGGGATCTGCTCTCACTCTTGCTATGGCCACTGTGAAACCTCTTTTGGCCCACAATTCCAGCCCAAGAGGCAGCTTTTCTCTAAGTGTGCAGAGATGTGCTCACTCTAATAAAAGATCTATCTCTACAAAGGAAAATATGGCTTGCACCCTACCAGAAATGAAGCATCAATACAATTATTTTTTCTATTTGATCCTTTTTTTTTTTTTGGTACTAAGGATTGAACCCAGGGGTGCTTAACCACTGAGCCATATTCCCAGCCCTTTTCATTTTTACTTTTTTATTTTGAGACAGATTCTCACTGAGTTGTTTAGGACCTCACTAAGTTGTTGAGGCTGGATTTGAATGCACAAATTCTCCTGTCTTAGCCCCCCAAGCTGCTGAGATTACAGGCATGAACCACCATGAACAGCGATCCTTTTTAAAAAGGGTTTTTTAAAAAATATATATTTTAGATCTTGGAGTGTAACTCTGTGGTAGAGTGTTTACCTAGCATATGCAAGGTCTGGGTTCCATCCCCAGCACCATAAAAATACATGTGGTGCTGGGGATGGTTCATATGTTCATGCTTCATATGTTCCCGCTGGATCTCAGCCAAAAGGTTGAGAAGCAATACACATTTCATAATTCCTAAATAATTGCCCTGGACAGGCCAGTCACTCAGGGTTTTATTCTAATGGAAGTTATACTGCACCCAGCTCTTATTCAGGAAAGTAGGATTCAGCATAGGGAAATTAAGTTACTTGCTCAAAGTAATTTAGTAGGTGTTGGATTCAAACTCCCATTCTAACTTGAGAGTCTAAACATTCACCTACTTTCCTATTTCACCTCCTCTTACCACCAGTTATCATTTTCTTCAATATATGTACATAACGTATTAGCATATATATGTATATATAAAAAATTCCATATACATATATAGGAATTTTTTGAACATACATAAAAGAGAGGTGAGTATAATGAACCCTTTATGTACATATCACCAAGCATTTTTTTTTGTATCAGAGATTGAACCCACGGTGCTTAACAACACTGAATCACCTCCCCAATCCTCTTTTATATTTTATCTACAGACAGGTTCTCACTGTGTTGCTTAGGGCCTCAATAAGTTGCTGAGGCTGCCTTTGAATTTGCAATCTTCCTGTCTGAGCCTATCCCTCCAGAGTTGCTGGGATTATAGCCAAGCGCTATTGTACCTGGCCTCACCTACCTTTGAAGGACATATTTGTTGCTCCAAATCTAGGTTCCGTGGAACAGTCTGGGAATCACACACCTAAGTCATCATGATTGACTCCTCCAGAACCTGGTCAGAAGAGCATGGTATGGATCATGCAAGTAGAGCCCAGGAGACAGTGGCCATACTCACAGAGGAAGCAGACTGTATAAGAGGGAAGCATGGGTCAGAAAAGCAGTGGGAAGGAGAGAAAAACTCCAGCCACAGGCTAGTTCCAGCCCTGAGGCATTCTCATTCAATCCTCTGTCATGGACCTGCACATCACTGTCCAGATCCTGCCTCAAGGGAGGACTTGTCCAGCTTACCCGCAGAGTTGCCAGCAAACAGCCTCCAGGTCAGCACCTTCAGCAGCAACTGGTGCAGTTACCTTGCCCTTTCAATGGCCATCTCAGCCCATCTTGGGGCATCTGTAGTTTCAGAGGCTCCTTGGGGTGTCTGAGGAACTATGATAGTTATTAAGTCCACATGGACATCACATTGCAGCTTAATTTCTCCCTCTGCTCCATCCCGCTTCCTTCCTCCCCTTCTGAAAAAGTTCATATAGGGGAACTCCCAAATGAACATTTTGTTCATTAATCCTGTCTCAGAATTTGTTTCTGGGAAAACCCAACCTGCCACACCCCATTGCTTGAGGGTGCCTGACAGAATCTGTTCCATAAACAGTAAACCAGAGAGACACCTTACTAGAGCTGTGATTTCTACCACACTCTCCTTTACAGAATACGCAGGAAGCTTCAAGATAAAAGAATGACATGGGGAATGGGAGAGATTTAAATTGTACATGCAGCAGGGTAGAGCAAATTTCCTGGAAGTTATACAAACTTAATACAAGTCAAAAATGGGGGGCTGAGACTGTAGCTCAGTGGTAAAGTGCTTGCCTCGCATATGTGAGGCACTGGGTTCAATCATCAGCACTACATAAAAAATAAATAGATACTGTGTGTTCATCTACAACTAAATAAATATTTTTTTAAAAAAGTAAAAAATGGATGAAAATTGGTGAAAGTGGGATGGCATCAAACTAAAGGAAAAAAAAAGCTTCTGCATAATAAAGACAACAATTAATATGCAAAGAGAAAAGTGGGAGAAAACCTGCCAGCTACACTTCCAACAGAGGATTAACATCTAGAATATAAAATATAAATACAAAAAGTGCTTATAAAAAGATCTTAGAATATAAGTTAAATTTTAAAGAACTTAACACCAAAAAACAAAAAGCCGGATGCAGTGGCAGCTTAGGAGGCTGCGGCAGGAGGCTCACAAGTTCAAAGCCAGTCTCAGTAAAATCGAGGCACTCAGTGACTCAGTGAGACCCTATCTCTAAATAGAATACAAAAAAGGGCTGGAAATATGACTCAGCGGTCAAGTGCCCCTGAGTTCAATCCCCGGTACCAAACAAACAAATAACCCATTCGATACATGGACAAAAGAAGTACAAATTATATGGAAAAAACATTCAACATCTCTGGACATGAGGAAAATGCAAATCAAAATTACACTGAGATTTCATCTCACTCCAGTGAGAATGGCAATCACTAAGAATACACATAACAGGGGCTGGGGTTGGGGCTCAGTGGTAAAGTGCTTGCCTCATATGTGTGAGGCACTGGGTTCAATCCTCAGCACCACATAAAAATAAATAAATTAAAATAAAGATATTGTGTTCATCTATGACTAATATATATGAATACACATAAAAATAAATACTGACAAAGATGCAGGGAAAAGGGAACTCTTAGTACAGTCATTATGGAAATCAGCATGGAGGTCTCAAGAGACCAGGAATGGAACCACTATGTGACCCAGCTAAACAATTTTTTTATGGTTTGAATATGACATGTCCCTCCAAAAAAAACTCATGTGTTGTCCAATGTGGTAACATTCAGGGTAAAATGTTTAGATTATGACATCTGTCATCTTATCAATGGATTAATTCATTTGATGGATTAATAATTTGAATGGATCACTGAGTAATAACTGTAAGCAGGTGGGTGTGGCTAGAGGAAGTAAGTCACTGGGGGCATTCCCTTGGGGATTATATTTTGTCCCTGGCTCCTTGTGCTCTCTTTCTGCTTCTGTACCATCTTGAGCTGATAGCTTTTCTCACTGTGCACTTTTTTCAAGATTCTCTGTCTCACCTTGGACGACGGAGTCAGCCAACTGTGGACTAAACCTATGAAACCGTGAGCCTTTTGTGGACTAAACCTATGAAACCGTGAAACTTTTCCTAGGAAAGACAGTGGAGTGAATCTGACATAATTTTGTGTGTGTGTGTGTGTGTGTGTATGCATACACACCACGTGAATCCCACCATAACATGTACATCCACAAGAATGGGGTTCTAATTAGAATAAGATATATTCCATGCTTGAATAGTTATATCAAAATGGATTCTACTGTCATTAAATTAAAAAGAACCAATAAAAAATAGACTAAACTTAAAAATAAATAAAATAAACTTTTCCTCCTCTAATTTTTTTTTTTGGAGGAGGTACCGGGGATTGAACTCAGGGGCACTTGACAGCTGAGGCACATCCCAGCCCTATTTTGTATTTTATTTAGAGACAGGGTCTCACTGAGCTGCTTAGGGCCTCGCTAAATTGCTGTGGCTGGCTTTGAAATCGCCATCCTCCTGTCTCAGCCTCCTGAGCCGCTGGGATTACAGGTGTGCACCTCCTCACCTGGCTTTAAGTTGTTTTTGCCAGGTGTTTTGGTCACAGTTACAAAAAAGTTGACTAACACATCACTCCTTGGTACTACACAAATACATGTGTTTTCATGTTTATAGCAGCACAATTCACAATAATTAAGTTATGGAGCCAGTTTAGGTGTCTGTGAACTGATGAAAGGATAAAGAAGATATGGCATATATAGACAATGGCATTTTATTCAGGCATAAAGAAGAATGAAATTGTATCATTTGGAGGAAAATAAATGCAAAATAAGTTAAGCAAAATAAGCCAAACTCAGAGAGGAGTCAAGGGCAATATGTTTTCTCTCATATGTGAAAGCTCTCTGGTCCTCTCTAGAAAAAAGGGACCTCCTGAAAATAGAAGAGAGACAAGTAAAGTAGAGGAAGGGGACCAAAGTGAGGGAAGAGGGAAGGGAAAGGGGAGGGATTGGGTACTGAGGATTGAACTTGATCAAATTATGTGCATATATGAATAGATGACAATGAAATACATGATTCTTTATAAATATTATGTGCCGATTAAAAATGAAAAAAACCTAAGAAATTCAGGAATCCAATAATGTAACATTCTGTGACATAGCAACCCAGTTAATTTAACAACAACAAATTAAATAGCTAAAAATTTGATAAAATCACTATTATTTCTTGGGAAAAATACCGGGGAGTGTTCTCTGAAAAATAACCAATAACAAATCAGAATCAAAGGAAACTGACCATACTTGTCTTGTATAATAGAGGAAGAAGAGTTGGTACCAGATACCCAAAGTATGTTAATAGGAATACCACCAGTGACTTCCCATAACCTTGCAACCATCTGCAGGTGGTTCCTTGATCAGTTAAAAAAAAAAAAGGTTGAGGGGGCGCTGCCGGCAGATCTCTGCAAGCTTCCTTCAATGTTTCAATGTGCACCCACATAGCTCTAGGAACCAAGCCAAGGAATACAGATTTGTATAATGGAATGTGGCTTTAGCCTCTCCTAGTCTGAGGCTTCTTTGTGTAGGTGTTGGCTACCATTGCTCATAAATAAAATATCACAAAAGTAATGATACTAAAGAAATGTATATAAACCAGATTTTTGTCTGAACCAATGTAAGACACTTCTAGTCAGAAGAATCCCTTAGCCTATTTGGAAAGAATCTAGAGGTTTCTGCTGTTCATGTAGGATCCTCTTACATTTAGCTTCCTACCATTTTTTTAACCTTTTGAATCTTTCTTCTCACCATTTGTTTTCTTCATTATAAATAAGGCTAGCTCTTTCTGTTGAATTCTGTATGTTTCCTATTAGTTACTTATTTGAGTAATTACATGAGACTGATAGATAACTAAATCCACAGAAGTTCATTATTTTTCACATAAAAATCTGTTATAATCTGATTTCTGCAAGTTACAAATAGATAATGACTTTATTTTTGTTCAAACTCAGAAAATGAAATAAACAAAGAAAAAGCAATGTTTTATGAAGCTATATTGTGCATATTATTGATAGCAACATAGTCACACATTGCCTTAAGGGAAAATATTATCAATTTCTCAAAACGAAATTTGGAATTTTATAAAAAATTCTGAAATCTTTTTTTTTAATTTTAATATTTATTTTTTTTTAGTTCTTGGTGGACACAACATCTTTGTTTGTATGTGGTGCTGAGGATTGAACACGGGCCGCACGCATGCCAGGCGAGTGCGCTACCGCTTGAGCCACATCCCCAGCCCAAAATTCTGAAATCTTAAGCAAAATTATTTCATGAACACCAGCACAGCACAGTTGACCACATCCACTGATCAAACTTCATGCTATTCTAAATCTTTTTCTTTCTTTCTTTCTTTTTTTTTTTTTGGTACTAGGGATTGAACACAGGGGGCCCTTTACTACTTAGATACACCCTGGCCCTTTTAATTTTTTATTTTGAAACAGGGTCTCACTGAGTTCCCAGGCTGACCTTGAACTTGTGATCCTCCTGCTTTAGCTTTCCAAGTAACTGAGATTAAAGGCATGTGCCACTGCACACTGCCAAACATTTTTTTAATTGAAAGGCAATAATATGTTATTGAAGTGTATGTCTGAACATTTAGAAAGAGAAAATTATACTAACATATTATTTGGAGCAACTATAAGTAAATGGAAAACAATGGGATCTAAAAATGGAAAACAAATCTCACCAGTATAACCATTTGATTATGATTAAAAAAAAGAGAGAGAGAAGAAGAAAGAAAATAAAATGCATCCAACTATTACTTTCATAGGTTTTATTGGCTTAGTTTCTTTGTTTCAATCCACTGCAGCTGCAGCATTAGGCCCAAGCAAGGAAGACAGGCACAAGTAACATGCAGGCCCTTGGCAAAGGCTTCCCTGTTCTGTAGCCTGGAAGCAAAAGTGACTGCACCTCAGTACCAGATTTGTTTGTGGGGGCGCCACTGCAATCCTTAAAGCTTCTGTATTTAGTGATTGGAATGATAGAAGCACCTTCCTAAGAACTTTTCTGCCATGCCAACCTTCTCTCTCATAGATTCTTCTAGTGGTGCCAAGTGTCCATTTTATTCTTCTTTTCCTATTCATGTTTGTGGCTATAAAAATTAGCCCAGGGATTCTAGGGACTACAGAAGTGACTTGTGAATTAGGAATTAACAGTTTTCTGAATAGCTGTATATGAGAATGGAGGAGTATTTTGCTATAGTGAATAGCTCATATTATTCTTAAATCTTTATGCATGTCAGTCTGGACACAGCACACATGAAGTGAAATAGATTCTTCACGTTGGCCACAAGATGAATACTGAAGGCTAGAATTGCAAATAATTTAGTTTAATAAAATGATAAATTAAACTTAATTTCATCTGCAATTTTTTTTAAGTCCTGTGGATTGAATCCATGATCTCATACATACTAGGCAAGCTCTTTACCTTTGAGTTACATCCTCAGCACTTTTTATTTCATTTTTAACAAGACAGGGTTTTGTTAAATTGTCCAGACTGGACTTTAATTTGTGATCCTCATGCCTCAGCCTCCTGAATAGCTGGGATTACAAGGCATGTGCCACTATACCTGGCTCATCTACAAAATTTTTAATGAAATATTTAATTTAAAATGACTTTGGTTGGCACTTTGATATCAATAATTAGTCATAGTTTGGTTTAGAATACTAGATAGTTGTAAATATTTTAGAAGAAAGTAATTTTTTTTTAAAGAGAGATTGAGATTGAGAGAGAGAGAGAGAGAATTTTAACATTTATTTTTCTTAGTTTTCGGCGGACACAACATCTTTGTATGTGGTGCTGAGGCTCGAACCCGGGCCGCATGCAAGCCAGGCAAGTGCGCTACCGCTTGAGCCACATCCCCAGCCCTAGAAGAAACAATTTTAACATATAAAGTTTTAGCTTTTTTTACATAACTGAATTCACACTTAAAAAATTTTTTTTAGTTGTAGATAGACACAATATCTTTATTTTATTTGTTTTTATTTTATGTGGTGCCAGGAATCAAAACCAGTGCCCCACGCATGTTAGGCAAGTGCTCTACCACTAAGCCACAACCCCGGCTCCTGAATTCACATTTTTAATAACACTACAGTTGATACTTATCATTTGTGAATTCTGTATTTGCAATTATACGGCTTGCTAAAATTTATTTGTTACCCTAAAATCAATATTCTAGGCATTTCCACCATCATTTGGGGGCATAAATAGAATGTAAAAAACTGAATCACCCAAAATATGCATTCCCAGTTGAGGACAAAAAAGGTAATGCCTTCTTATGTTAGCTTTCAGACTACAAACAAGCATCATTTTCAAGTTCAATTTAGTGCCCCATTTTCCACATTTGGTGCAGTTGGTGATTTCGATGTATAAAATGGTATTCAAGGGGCTAAAGTTGTAGCCTAGTCTTAGAGTGCTTGACTAGCATACAAAAGGCCCTGGGCTCAAACCCCAACACTGAAAAAAGCAAAACAAAACCAAAAAACAGATGCTGAAGTGTACTGCTGAAGTGCTGTCTAGTGTTTACAACTTCAGGAATCTATAATGAGCCTTACAGAGAAAATATGTGTGTTAGACAAGCTTCATTCAGATGCATGCTGTTGGCCATATGATTCATGACTCAAATGGTATATATTATATAATGTGTCTTTGAACAGGAAAAACACATAAAACAAGGTTATTATTGAAGAGTTGATGAAAATGTACCTATAGGCACATAGGTACCTTATTCTGTATTTCTCCTGTGAGTTATGGCTCAGTATTCACTAATTCAATGTTTACAGAAATTTTATAGAAAATAACTATCACAAGTAATAAGATTTTGTACACTTTGAACATTATATTTTATTTTTAATCTCAGATCATTAGTAATTATGTTAAGTGAAAGCAAAAAAAATTGCAGAATAAATTTCTAATATTTTATGAATTATATGCATCTTTATTTTCTTGTTCTTTTGAACATCTCCAGCCCACTTACAGAACACTCAGACCTGCATAACACATTAAATCCAGTCATCTGTGATTGTTTGCCTACTCTTATGCATATAAAAACCAGTATTTTTCAAATTTAAAAATTCATGTTATAAATTATATCTTTCATGCAGAAATACAGAATATTCTTTATTAACAGCATGTTAACTTACTTTATAAACTAAATATTTACACATGCATCATGTGAAACTCTACTCACATAAAAATGCTAGGGATAACAATTTGTAATAAATTGCTAAAAAAAATGTAAATGCAGACCAATATGATACTGATTAAATAACCCAGGGTACATCCATTGAATAGGATATCACATAACGTTTAATAAGAACAACAGTGGATTTGGAGACCAACTTCTAGGGTTCAAACCCTGCCACTACAACTTATTGGATATGTAATCTTAGTTATTTAACCTCTTTTTGTCTCAGTTTCTTGTGCTATAAATAAGGAAGTAATAGGACTTTGCTCATAGGGCTGTTGTGAGATTTAAAGAGTCAATACATATAAGTGCTTAGAGTAGCAGTGCTCAGGTAGTAATATTGTATATACAGTTATCTATGAAACTAGCATGAGCATCATTTGTCCTGATATGATACAATATCCAAGTTGTATTAAGAAGGTAAGGTGAAGTCCAGTAATATGCTGTCATTTGTAAAAACAAAATTTAAAAATATGTAGCTGGGAATGGTGGCCCAGACCTGTAATCTCAGCAACTCAGGAGGCTGAGGCAGGAGGATTTCAACTTGAACTTGAGTTCAAGGCCAGCCTGGGTAATTTAGTGAGAACCTGTCTCAAAAGTTTTTTTTTTTTTTTTTTAATAAATAAATAAAAGGGCAAGGATGGGGGCTAGGGCTGTAGTTTAGTGGTAAAGCACTTGCTTAGTCCATGTGAGTCCCTGGGTTCCATTCTCAGCACTACATGAAAATAAAAAATAGATAGAATAAAGGTATTGTGAAAAAAAAATTCTAAAAAAATAAAGGGCAAGTGCTGCCCCCATCCAGCGTGGGCAACTGAACCAAAGTCACTTGTGTGAATTTGGGGTGACATGAAAAGACCACACAGACATGGAATACCTTTTTCTATGAGCTTCAGGATGGTTCCCCACCACTCCACCCTCAGGCTCCCACAAGGGGGGCAAGAGAAAGTCAGGAGAGGCTGAAGAGAGAGAGAGGGAACGCACTGGAGTTGGCTTTTATTGGGGGAGGCTGTGTCTTAGAACATTCTATCCAAAAAAGGGCAAGGGGTAGGATTATAAAGGAACAGGTGAGTGCAACTCAACTCCACTGGGTAATGCCTACTCCTGGTGCCACGCCTTATTATCCCAGCAGAAGTAAAGCCCAAGTTATTGCAGGGGTGCAATAATTGTTAGTATCTCTTGCTGGACTTAAGGAGGTGTAATTCCAGAGCAGTTCCCAACAGGCAAGGATGTAGCTAAGTGGAAGGGCATTTGTCTCACATGCACAAAGCCTTGGGTTCAATTTCCAGTAGAGGAGCAGGGGACAGGACATTATATGTATGCATGTGTATATACATGTATGCTTGTATTTATTGTGTTTGTATGTGCATATGCTAGTATCTCTTAAAGTGTACAGAAGCTGGTAATAGGTTGTTTTAAGGGAGGGAAATGAGAGGTCTGGAACATGGGAAAGAGAATTTTCACTGTCTATTACAGTGACTGACTCTTTTATACCCTCCCCCAAAATTTAGTGCCTTAAAACAATAGCAATCATGTACAATATTGCATGACTTCTGTGGGTTAGGAAGTCATACATAGTCCGACAGATATGTCTCATCTCTACAAATATTTTAGGTTGATTTTTCAATTCTGTATGCTCTACCAGATTGTACAGTCCTTGAGGACAGAAACCACAGTTTATTCATCTCTATATCACTCCCAGGACACGGTATTGTCATAGAAAATCTTGGAAGAATAAATGGAAAAATGAGGACACATGTTCTCATTTTCTTCATGGTCCTTTTATTTTTTCAATTCCTGATTCCAAGCATGCCCTCTACTTCTTAATTGACTAAGACTATGCCACAGATCGAAATTTCACAACTCTAGGAACAAAACTTCTTCTGTTTTTCAGTAGACACATGTTATCAAAGCAACTTTCCAAATAATTTTATCAACTTAGAGCACTGGTGTAGAAAACAGAGGACAGAGTCACCATTGGCAAGTACTGTGTTGAGAACAGACTTCACACACAGATGAGAGGTAAGCAAAAATTCAAGGCCTGGGGACTTACTATTATGAACTATATAATGGAGAAGGAGGGTGATGTTTATTTGGAAAAGAAAAAATTACCTCTTTAACATTTATAAGAAAGAGAGAAACAAATGCCAGACTATTCCTATGAAAAAGTAAAAATAGTATTATCCTAACAGCTAACACCGAAATTCCCTGAAGGAAATGTCTTTGGGGAAATACCTCGATTCCTTGCTTGTACTATAAAGGGAGGCCCGTAACCTCCTCCAGCACAAACCAAGGTAGCAAAAAACAAGTGCATTGTTCTCCTTGAGAAGGGAATTATTTCTCAAAAGTAAGAATTAAGAGAGGAAGAAGGGAATCAGAAAGGGGAGAAAAGGAGATAATTAAATACTGCAACTTTTGGGTTATCTGGGTCCCCCACAGTACAAGAAGTACTTTTAAGATCAAGGATATGTCATTGATAATGTTTGCCTTCCCTTTTAATCTATAAACATCTGGTAGATTTGTGCTGCACACATCAGCCTTATGTAGTTGCTTTGAAGAAGGAAACAAAGGCCAAGGGCCTTTTATACTATGATGAGAAGTGCATCAATGAGGAGACACAAAAACCAAAGAGATCAGAAATAACCATAGTAACTAAATATTCCTGAAAATTCAGAGATCAGCAGAGGGGCAGGGGACAGGACACTATATGTATGCATGTATGTATACATGTATAAAAACTTCAAACAGGAGCTGGAATCATTTTTAGCTATATGTTCAAACCCCAGAGAACATCTGTGTTAAGGTCTGTAAACAAGTCTGGATGGCGCCTGGCATTTTGCCAGAGGGAGTGGTTTGTGAAGTAACACCAGCAAGCCATTAAGTGTGGAGATTCCTTATTGGTTGACTGCTGTATCGAGTTTATGTTAATTAAGATAAGCTGTGTGGAATGTATATATACCACTCCTGTCCTACAATAAACGGCTTCCACTCCTGCTGTATCAATCTACACAAGTTGTTCGTCACCCCCCCCCCCCGTTTTTTGCTGCAGCCGGACTGCGGCACATCTGAGTGACATAAAATTTCAGAAGTGTCTGTCTTGTGCAAGTAAAAGAAGAATTTAGAGTTAAAGAGATAATTTCTAAATGGTCAATACTAAAGAATTGCTTGAAATGATGATCTCACTACAGCAGTGTTCGAACTAGTCACAACCAATTAGTTGATAATAAAATCAAATTGGCAGGTCATAATCTACATTTTAATGAAATATTAAGATGGAAAGGAATAGTTCAATACTGGTAGCCACTAGGAAAATTCAAATTAAAACAATGATGAGTCAAATTAATGCCATGGTGACACATGCCTATAATCCTAGCAATTTGAGAGGATGAAGCAGAAGGATCACAAGTTTGAGGCCAAACTCAGCAAGATCCTGTCTCAAAATAAAACATACAAAGGGCTGGAGATGTAGCTCAGTAGTAAAGCAGCCCTGAATTCAATCCCCAGTATAAAAAAAAGTGATAAAACATTATATTCCACCTATTAGAACAACTAAAATTAAAACAGAGATGATACCAAATACTAATGAGGATAGATTTCTTATATATTACTGGTGGGAATGTAAAATGGTACAAACACAATAACTCTGCAAAATTGTTTGGCAATCTGTTATAAAACATACATTTACCATATGACTTAGTGATCATCCCCCTGAGCATTTATCCTAAGAAATGAAATCCTGTCCACACACATGCATAAATGTATACAGTGGTTCATCATGGTTTTATTTCTTACAGCCCCAAACTGGAAACAACCAATATGCTCTTCAACAAGTGGTACATTCACATCATGAACACCACTCAGAGATAAAAACAAATGAATTACTGACACATTCAACAACTTAGATGGATCTCAAGAGCATTACATTGAGCCAGTCTCAAAAGTATATATATACTGTTTCCATTTGTATAATGTTCTTGAAAGGAAGATGAAGAACAGATTGGTTGCCAGGGATTACTTTTGGGGGACGGAGATGTGACTAAAAAGAGCAGTAGAAGGGATTCCCATAGAGGTGATGAAATAGGTCTGTAACTGGATGTGGTGGTGGTTATATAACTCTATACATGTGATGAAGTTGCATAGATCTTCACACATGTACAAATGAGTAAATGTAAACACTGGTGAAATCTGAAAAAAAAAATAGCCTATAGATTGCAACAATGTCAATTCCTGGTTTAAATATTGCATTGCAGTTGTTCCCACTGGAAAGAGCTTGGAGAAGTGTACGGGGAAATATAAGAGTACTACCTTTACAACTTCCTGTGAATCTATAGTTATTTCAAAATTAAAAAAAATTAAAATTAAAAAGCACATAAAAGGCCAGAGTGTCTCACAAACAGTAAGAGTGGGTATTATAGGGCTGGGATTATGGCTCAGTGGTAGAACGCTCACCTAGCATGTGCGAGGCCCTGGGTTTGATCCTCAGCACCACATAAAAATAAACACATAAAATAAAGGTACTGTGTCCAACTACAACTAAACAAATAAATATTTAAAAAGATAACAGGCAAAAAAAAGGGAGTGGGTATTGTTCTAGAGAAACTTTGTGCTCATGTGAGTACTAGTCAAAATGTGAAAAGTACAGAATGTACTTCTTAGGTGTAAGGGTGGTCTCTGGGTCAAAAACAGTTTGTAAACTACTGCTCTACAGCAAGCTCAGCTGACTCAAAGACCAATAGGAGCCAGGTAGACATGTAAAGAAGTTAAAATAAGCCTGGTTCGTCAGGAATGTTGTCACTCACTTACTCGCATTACCTATATACCAAAGTTCTTACTATTGCTGGTAATACTTTGGTATTATAATGATATAAATATACTTAATTTCCACAAATAAATATGTTCTTTCTCATTTTTCTTGAGACATATAATACTCTTGATCTATCTTTCTTCCATTTTCCCACTGTTTTTCTTTATTATGATTAAATATACATAAGATAAAATTTACTATTTTAACCATTTTTAAGTGTACAGTTCATTGGTAGTAAGTATATTCACATTATTGGGCAACCCTCAGTTTTTCCTTTCTAGAACTTTTTCATCATCTCATGCTGATATTCTATACCATTAAATAAGAACTCCCCGTGGGCTGAGAGTGTAGCTCAGTGGTAAAATGCATGGAAAGGCCCTGGATTCCATTCCCAGCACCAGAAATAAAAAGAATTCCCCATTATCCATTCTCCCTTTCCTCAGCTGCTGAGAACCACTGTTCTAATTTCTGACTCTATGTATTTTCTTCCTACTTTTGAAAGTGAATTAGTTTATCTATCAATGAGTAACAAATAACCCCAAAATGTAGAAACATAAAACAACACAGTTTCTGGGAACAGTTTAGCTAAATAGTTTCTGGCTGGGGGTCTTTCATGACATTGCAATGGATTTGCAGACAAATATGTGAAGACTGGATTAGACCTAGAGGACCCACTTCCTAGCTTACTCATGTAGAGCTTGTTGGCAAGCCTCAGCTCTTCACTGGCTGTTGGCCAGAGACTTGAGTTCATTGCCACCTAGGCCCCTCCCTCCATAGGGGGCTCACAGCATGGCAACTGGCTTCCCCAAAAATGAGATATCAGAGAGAGACATTAAGACAGGTGAAAAGAGAGAACGTGCTGCCACCACCAAAATGGAAATTAGTCCCAGGAATGACATATTCTTTTGCCATATATCACTAGTTGCACAGTGCCACCTTGATGAAATACAGTGGGTGACTACATAGGTAGATAGGACTCACTAGAAGCCATCTCGAAGGTTGGCTCCCACAGAATTATTTCTGTATTGTAAGCAGAACACAGGCCCAAATATGATAAGTGGCAGTTGGCACTGCTTTCCATGCTGAGAAGACATTAGGAAATAGTGGTGAAGCCAATAAAGTTAAGAGGGAAAGCTGCTAATCACGATGATGCCCCTGAGAAACTACAGCTACATTGCTTCTGGATCAGTTTGTGAATTTTTCAATGTTTGAGTATTAGCTAATTTTTTTGTTATTAAATTTAATGGGGCCAAACAAAACACATATATTAATTAGATACAGGCTGCCAGTTTGCAAACTCCCCTGCAAGAACTAGGCAAGTGATGGCAGACAGGGTGGTGCATGCCTGTAATCCCAGTGGCTCAGGAGACTGAGGCAGGAGGATGGCGAGTTTAAAGCCACCCTCAGCAATTTAGCGAGGCACTAAGCAACTCAGTGAGACCCTGTTTCTAAATAAAATACAAGATAGGGCAAGGGATGTGGCTCAGTGGTTGAGTGCCCTGAGTTCAATTCCCAGTACCAAAAAAAAAAAAAAAAAAAAAAAGAACTAGGCAAGTGGGAAAGTGGTGCAGTAGTTAAAACAAAAACAAAAATAAACAAAATCCCTCCAGTTTTGCCAATATTGTATGACTTTACCAAGTTTCAGTTTCCTACACTGTAAAGGAGAAGTTAAAAACTGCCATATCACACTATTTTGGTGAGAATTGAGTGAGAAAATACATGCACAGTCCTCAACACACAATCTGGAGCCTCAAAACTGCTCCATAGGATTAGTTGCATCATTATTGCTATTCTAGTGGCAGATGTGAAAACCGAAATAGTAATATTCTCATTCACACTGTGGCCATTAGCCACTTGGGCTACTAAGAAACTGCTAAGTTAATACACACATCTGCAGAACAGAACAATAACTACTGAGGCTGCACCTCAAGGGACTACTTTACTTTCATCATCATTTTATCTTGGACAAGCCTTTAACTACATGACCTACCAAAACAAACAAAACAAACAACAAAAACCCAGTATTTTGATGTTGCGGAAAATATAGAGGTCACAGTCTGATTTCCTTGTTTCCCAAACCTCCTTTATGTGAAAATCACAACTATTTTCAGGCTGCAAAACTGACACTCAAAAGCAATCTGTTTCACAAATGGAATAGAAACAATAGAAAGACCAGGAATGTCATCTAGGAAGACGATGTTCTGCTATTTATGAGCCTATACCAGTTCCACATATGAATCATCTCTGTAAGCAGTCAAAATACTTGGCTATCCTTTCTCATTGAATGCCTCCAGTGACAGAGAACTCATCATCTCCTCCAGAGTAGATCATTGTAGTTTGATTAGGATATTTATGCATTTATTCAAAGAATGCTGATTGACCACTTAGTGTATGCCAGGCATTGTATTTGGTGCCAGGGCTATAGTGGTAAACAAGATGGATGAGGTCTTTCATTTCTTATTGCAGGATATAGAAACAAAGAAAAGAAAATATAACATTTTTGGTTATATATTGGTTAGAGGTAGAATCTATGAAGAAAAATTAAACACAGTAAAAGGATAGAGAATGACAATGGTATTGCTCTCTAAGGGTGATGAAGGAGGGTTGTCTAAGTAAAGGGATACTTAAGCATGTTTCTAAATGAAGAAGAAGGTGCATAAGATAAATATATCTACTGATGTGATTCTGCAATCTGTATATGGGGTAAAAATGGGAGTTCATAACCCACTTGATTCAAAGTGTGAAATATGATACATCAAGAACTATGTAATGTTTTGAACAACCAACAATAAAAATTTAAAAAAAATATATCTACCAAGATATGCATTAAAAGGACAAAGGACAAATGCAGGAGTAAATGAGTTCCTTATACCCAAAGGATATCTGGTCTGGACTCTTTCTTCCTATCCATGCATCCATAAATAGCCATAAATCTCATGGCTATTTGAGAGTTAACCATGTGCATCATATCTCCTTGTACTGGTAGCACTAATATTTACTCCAAGAAGACTCCATATCTATCCTCATTGGATTCATCTAATCACATTTTTTCCATTTCTCCACTGGATCCAGCTTTGGGACTTCCACATTTTGTCTTTTGTAATGTAATCAGCATTTTACCTACATCTCTAGTCCAATCTGATAACAATGTCAAATGGAACAAGTCTGAGGAATGAAGCCCCATGCCAATCTCCAAAGGCTCCTCTGAGATCCCCTGCATATACCAGGCTCTCATTAGTTCTACATTTCCCAGAGCACCCTTTTCAACAAAGAAAATGGAAATATAATTGGAGGTAAGTGATTCAGTTTTCTCTATATCATCCGTGAACAGCATACAGTTTGTTCCAAGCAGCAGGCTAAAATGTTGTCACATTGGAATGGGATCCCAAGCCTTAAGTAAGTTCAAGTGATGAACACTGTTGATGACACAATCATTCATCTGTGACACCAGATTTGCATTTGGAGAGACTTATTATTATACCTTCCACATCCAGAACACTGCCAGATACTTTGTACACATTTAGTAAACATTCATTTTGGTATATATGAATGTTATGGAAACTATTTGGAAAAAAATCTTCAGATGGGACCTGCGACCCTGACACCACCAGGTTATAATTTTTCTGACTCATGGGTGTTCCAGTTATCTGTAGCTATGTAACAAAACATGCTGAAACTTAGTAATTTAAAACAATTACGACAGCATTAATCGTGCTCATGAGTCTACAATTTGGTCAGGGACAGCTTGTCTCTCTTTGCTCAATGGAATCCTGACATGTGACTTTTTTCCTTGTAGATGCTTGGTTTCCTCAGAGCCTGGAGGCAAACTGAGAGGTAGTCATGCAGAACCATGTGGTCTTTGATGACATGGTCTCATGTCACACAGCCTCATTTTTTTTTTTTTTTTGTAAAAAACCTTATTGGTTCTTTTTAGTTATACACAACAATAGAATTCATTTTGACATAAACATAAAAGCATGGAATATAATTTGTTCTAATTCAGTCCCCAGTACTTTCCCTTCCCTTCCTCCTACTCCCTGTTCCCTTCTCTCTACTCTATGATCTTTCTGCTATTTACTTATTTTTTTTTTAAGTTTTGTTTTGTAGATATACATGATGGTGAAATTCACTGTGGTATATTCATACTTGTACATGGGAAAGTTAGGTCAGATTAATTCCACTGTCTTTTCCTATCCCATCTCTCCTCCATTCCCTTCAATCACCTTTGTTTACTCCACTGATTTTATTTTAGACTTTTTTTTAACAACCCTCCCGCCCCCACCCCCACCTTATTTTGGATTAGCTTCCTCATATCAGAGAAAAAAAATTCAACCTTGGGCTTTTTGGGTCCAGCTTATTTCACTTAGCATGATACTCTGCAGTTCCATCCATTCACTTGCAAATGCTATAAAGTTATTCTTTATAGCTCCATTGTGTATAAATACCACATTTTCTTATCCAGGATGCCTGGGTTGGCTCCATAGCTTGGCTACTGTGAATTGTGCTGCTATAAACATTGATGTGGCTGCATCAATGCAGAATACTATTTTAAATCCTTTGGACAGATACTGAGGAGTGGGATAGCTGGGTCATATGGTAGTTCCATTCCTAGTTTTTTGATGAATCCCATATTGCTTTCCAGAGTGGCTGCATCAATTTGCAATCCAACCACAATATATGAGTGTATCCTTCTCTCCACATTCTTACCAACATTTATTGTTATTTGTATTCTTAATAATTGCCATTCTGACTGGAGTGAGATGAAATCTCTGTGTAGTTTTAATTTGCATTTCTCTAAATGCTAGAGATGTTGAACATTATTTTCATATATTTGTTGACCATTTGTATTTCAACTTTTGAGAAGTGTCTGTTGGTTTCCTTTGCCCATTTTTAAAAATTATTTGTATATCCTAGATATTAGTATCCTATCTAAGGAGCAGGTGGCAACGATTTTTCTCCCATTCTATAGGCTCTCTCCTCATGCTCTTGATTGTTTCCTTTACTGTGAAGAAGCTTTTTAATTTGATGCAATCCCATTTATTCATTTCTGATTTTACTTCTTGCACTTTAGGAATCTTGTTAATGAAGTCAGTTCCTGAGCTGACATGATGGCACATTGGGCCTATATTTTCTTCTAGCATATGAAGGATTTCTGGTCTAATTTCTCAGTCTTTGATCCACTTTGAGTTGTTTTATGCAGGGTGAAAGACTGTGTTTAAAATTCATTCTTTTACATATGCACTTCCAGTTTTCACAACACCATTTGTTAAATAGGCTATTTTTTCTCTAATGTATGTTTTTAGCACCTTTGTCTTGTATGAGGTAACTGTATTGATGTGGGTTTGTCTCTGTGTATTCTTACTTGGTTCCCTTTGGTTTTCTTGCCTGTTTTGATGCCAGTACCAAGCTGTTTTTGTTACTATAGCTCTCTGTTACAATTTAAGGTCTAGGATTGTGATGCCTCCTGCTTCACTTTTCTTTGCTTCAACTAATCTGGTCTCTTATTTTTTCCAAATGAATTTCATGACTGCTTTTTCTATTTTTGTGAAGAACAACATTGGAATTTTGATGGGAATTGCATTGAATCTATATTGTGCTTTGGTAGTATGGCCATTCTGACAATACTAATTCTGCCTATCCAAGAACACAGGAGGCTTTCTACTTCTAAGGTCTTCTTCCATTTCTTTCTTTAGTGTTCCACAGTTTTTCATTTTGGAGGTTCTTTGACTCTTTTATTAGATTGATTTTTGAGGTTTTTCTTTTTAAGGCTATTGTGAATGGGATAGTTTTCCTAATAGATTTTTTCAAAAGATTAATCATTGAAGTATAGGAATGCAATTGATTTATGGGTGTGGATTTTGTATCCTGCTATTTTGCTGAATTACTTATGAGCTCTAGAAGTTTTCTAGAGTTTTTGGTCTTCTATAGGTTCATATCATGACAAACAGATAATATGAGCTCTTATTTTCCTGTTCATATCCTTTTAATTTCATAAAGCATCATTTCTGCCACATTTTCTTCCTTAGAAGAAAGTCACCATGGCCAAGCTATACTTAAGAAATGATAGGAGAAGTGTCAAAGAATCTAGATATTTTAAAGTCACTTCCCATAGGATTAGATGAAACTAACAGATCTGTCATTGTTCTTGAGCAATGAATGCCAAAAAGGCTAGCTACTTTATAGAGATGGGTCACAGAGCTGCACTGAACAGAATACAGGTTGTCAGCAAGTTCACTAAGAACTCCTTTTTTTTGGGGGGGGGGGGATTCTGCATGCTTGCTCTTTCTCCAAATGTTTGTCTCCATAGCTATATTTAGGAGATTAGATTCCTTTGTTTCCTAAATAAAGGAAAACTGGAATTGAAGTTCACCATGGATCCAAATTGGGATGATTGAATTTTTCCATACTCAGTAAGGACCTAGGAATTCACTACATGTGAAGAGTAATCAAGTACCAGTGAAACCTTCCAAAGAGTAGTAATCTCTGGATATTTTTATGTTCAAGTTTAGCAAATTCTTTAATGGTAGGCAGCAGAGACTGCTTCAGGTCTAACACTGCTTTCTTTTTCTCCAGAGTATGGCTAGTCTACATTTCCCATCCTCCCTTACAGTTTTATGAGACCATGAGACCAACTTCTGACCAAAAATAAATAAATAAATAAATAAATAAAAAAGGACAGAGAGTAATAGGGACTACTTCTAAGCCTGGTCCTTAAAAATCTAGAGTAGTCCTATTAGTATAAGTAGCTAGGTATGAGCAGGGGAATGGAGGGAGATAAAGTAGGGCTAATTTTATCTTGAGTGACAAAAGATCATTCCACCCTGCCCATAAACCAGCCTCCTTCACCACCAGATACTACCTTCTAAAAACTAAAAAGAAAAAGATATAACCACCCTAAGGGAGTTTCCAACTTTAAGGCCTGCTCAGAGCACCAAGGCACTAAGCCTTGGTGAGAAACCATGGTAACCACCCCAAATACATAATATATGAGAAGGGAGGTTTCCAGACCAATATAAACACCAGCCACATGGAAAACCCCAGGACATTTACCTCTTGGAGGTGGCCTGTTCCATGTACTTCCATTTTACTTAATATTTTTGTTTTTCTATATAAACCTCTTGACTGAAATACTTTTCAAGAAGATAAGAACTAGAAAGTGATATCTCTTGCTAACAGTCCTTTATCCTTTCCTCTTTCCTCATACACTGGCTGGATGGAATGGACTTCCAGGACTTAGGAGCGCATGGTAACAAGAGAGAAGGGGACTGGAAGCCTGAGCCACCAAGAAGGAAGCTCCCTGATCAGAAAATTAACATAGAATATTGCTGCACAGGTAGAAAATAAACTTTTATTTCCTTAAGCCACCTTGAAGTCTGCTTTTATATTTGTTTGCCAAACCAGACTGTGAAGTTTGATTTTCATTCAGGAAATGTTCACTCCCCTTCCTCTCCTACCATGACTGGAATATACTCCATGCCATTAACGACAGGCTTAGCCAGTGGAAAGTTAGCAGATATGACATGTTTTTACACTTTAACACTTCTATATTCTCCTGTTCTATAGCCCTCTGGCTGGCTTGCCATCATCCTGAGAAGAACAAGCTCCAGCTAACCCCAAGACCAGAGAATGAGACACCTTTGGCTAGGAGCCAAGCATAAGTTGACCTGCAGATATGAATGAGAATAAATGATTATTTTAAGTCACTGGGTTTTGGGGTGCTTTTTACACAGTATTTGTACATGTGTTGACCAGTACAATAATAAAGTGACCTTCTAATGGAACTGCATATTAAGCACCCACTTGGTCCCTGTTATTTATATCATTTATGCTTCATTATTTTATGGGTGAAAAAACTAAGGTGCAGGAAAATACTTGCCTAATATCACACAGGAGTTTGATATAACAAATCAATAAATCTAAGCTTTCTTCCCACTGTTCCAAACACACCGAGGGAATATGAGAAAAAGTAGATAAAATAAGGCAAGGACTGAACAGAAGTTAGAATGTTTCCACCAAATCCCACTTTAATAGAGCTTGACAATACTCCTTGACAATGGAAAAAAAGAAAGTTCAAGACAAAAAAAGGAGGAGGAGGAGGAGGAAGATGACAATGGTGATGATGGTGGTAGTTACCAGCTTCACAACCCTGTGCAGCTAAATAATGGAACTTAGTATTAAAGGTGTTGCACAGGGTGAAAATTCAACGTTTCTAGGGAAGATTTGAATAATTACATTATTCCACTCCTGCCACGGGCTAATAAAGACAAGAACGCTTGTAGAAATGAGGTTTTCCACATCATCTTCAAGGTTAATTCAAGGAGGAAAGCCACACCCTCCAATATAGTGTTCCTAGGAGGCCGGCGGGAGAAGGAACAGCGTGCGCCATCTAGGGACTCCCGGCTCCCCCCTCCTCCCTTCAGACAATGCTTGTAACAGCGTTTAAGGAGCACCGACATAAGAAAAGGGGAAAGGGAAGGGGATTCTGGAGGGGCAAATGCAAGAGACGTGGGGCAACACGGGTGGGTAGTCGCCTGCGAGCAAGGGTTGCTGCAGCGACCGGGCACGCCCGCACCTCCACAACTACTCACTACACATAAACACACACACACACACACACACTCTCTCTCTCTCCCCCACATCCCTTCCCCCACCTCCCCCCACGCCCTTCCTGCGGGTTGAGCAGCCAATTCTCAGAGGAAGGGGTACGCAGCCCCAAAAGAAAACCCACAGGCTCAGTGCCTCCTCCCCCACCTCGAAACACAACGAGCTAGGGTTCGGGGCGCGGGAAGGGCGGCGCCCAGTCCAGCCCGCGGCCCGGGAGGGCGCGGTGGGGAGTGAGCCGCCTGCACTGCCCCGCCCCTCCGGTGCCGGCACCTCCCCCGCTGCGGCGGGAGAGAGGCGGGGCGGGACTCCGGGTATATAAGCCGAGGGGCGGGCGCCACTCTTTTGTCTCTTGCTGCAGCAACGCGAGTGGGAGCAACTGGAGATCGGTTTGGAGCAAGAATTCACGGTGAGCGCTGCTCTGGGGCGGGAATCGGGCCGGGTGGGGTCAGGGCTGGTGCTACCCGTTGGAGCGCCGCGGCCGCGGTCGCAACAGGCGCCGTTCCCTGGCGGGACTCCAGAGCCCGTCGGCCACGCCCTGGGTCTTCTTCGGAGGGGGGTTCTGGACGCACCCAGAACCTCGGCTTCCGCGCTGCCGGGAACGCCCGGGAGGGAGTGCCTAGTCGAGAGGCGTGGCGGAGAGTGCGGGGAGGGGGCGCTGGCCCCAGCCTTTGGCCAACTTCAGTGGTTTGCCCACTAGTATTGTTTTAAGAAAATGGCAGACAAGCCGGACATGGGGGAAATCGCCAGCTTCGATAAGGCCAAGCTGAAGAAAACCGAGACGCAGGAGAAGAACACCCTGCCGACCAAAGAGAGTAAGTGCGCCCCAGCCTCCGGGTCCGTGGCCTCCATGCGCAGTCCCCCTACCCGCCCTTCCCGTGCCAACCGTACCCCCACCCGGCCAATGCCCCTGGTTTGGGCGGCCCCTGCTACCTTTAAGGTTACACAAAGTGCTCTGTCTCCCCCGCCCCAAGCCTCTTAACTCCCAGACCTGGTGGGTGCCTCATTCACATCAGGTTTTGGAGTGCATCGCTTGTGGGGATTGTAAGGTGCTTCAACCCCCAGTGCCCGCTTACCGCTCTCCGCAGCCATTGAGCAGGAAAAGCGGAGTGAAATTTCCTAAGAGCCTAGAGGATTCCCCACCCCCATCATCTCTGAGACCCCCGTCGTGATGTGGAGGAAGAGCCACCTGCAAGATGGACACGAGCCACAAGCTGCACTGTGAACCCAGGCACTCCGCGCCGATGCCACCGGCCTGTTGGTACCTGAGGGGACACCCAATCGGACTGCCAAATTCTCCGGTTTGCCCTGGGATATTATAGAAAATTATTTGTATGATTAATTAAAATAAAACACCTCGTGGCATGGCTAGCGTGGTCTGAATCTATCTTGGTTGAGTATGCGTGGGCAGTGCCGCTGCAGCAAAGTCCAATTCACTGGAGTGGAGTTATGCGGCAGAGTAAAGGAGGGGGTCCTAGAATGGGCTGGCTAGGAGGGACCATTTTTCAATTTTGGCTTTACCTTCTTCTCCACAAGATTTCATGGGTTCTTAGCTGCTTGGCTTTTGCTCACCACCCACGTAAAATTTAACCCCACTTTGTCTCCCGCTCTGGAAAATGCTTTCTCAAAAGAGGATCTGTTTTGATAAGCTTTTAGAGTCCTACTTTTTCCCTCTGGACTCTTAATAGCTCTCATTCACACTAGAAAAAAAAATTTAAACGTGATTTAAAGTCTGTGAAGAAAGGGGGGAAATACTCTATAAGAAATGTTGGAAATGGGCGAGGCCGGAGTCTCCAAAAATATTGTGAATTAAAAAAAAAAAAAAAAAGGTAAAGAACAAAAAGGTGGGACCTAGGGAACCAACAGCGGAAAGGAACGTTAGAAGCAATATTAGGTCCAGAACCATGGGGGGACATCTTGGCTTTTTTGTCTTTTTAACTTCAGCTCAAAACCTTCCACCGAAGCATTACCAATAGAGGGAGTGCTGGCTGAGCAGTGCTGTGATTTGCAGAAAGGGTGGGAATGTGGTGGAGAGGGGGATGGAGGGAAAAGAGTGCAGGTTTCCCAGCCCGGTAAGTCACACCCTCAGGACCCACAGGGAAGGGGGCCTAAAGGAGGAGGGACCTGGGACACCCGGGCCAAAAAAAACAGACTTGTGATTTCAGGGGTGGAGTGTTTTTTTCCAAGGAGGGAGGACAGGGAGATACATTGCTTAAGAGATTTTCCTCACATTTTTGCCTGATCCCAGGGGACTGGACATGCCTGAGGGTAGTTAATTTGAATAAGGTGCTCTGCAGTCCACAAGGAATTTGAAATCTAGTGAGTGAAACAGGCAAGCCATAGCAGACCATTGTGGGGACACTAGGCCAAGGGAGTCACTTAGTATTTTACATAAAGGAGTGACTTGATAGAATGCTGAACACATTCTCCCAACTCAAGTCTGCACTCCTTTCTGTCACTTGGACACATACCTTCCAGGTTAACCAGAGTGGAGGATTATTGTTAACTGATTTGGTAATTCCCATAGGATATAATAGGCAATACTGAATGCAACTGAAATATCATGCTAAAACTGAGCTGCTACCAGGACTTCCTCCTTGTTCTCTAGTTGATTCTGTTGTACCTTGACAGAGTCCCAGCATGGTGAACTTGTGCATTTTACTGTGGTTCAGGGAAGACAATAATTTCCCTCCTTGAGTCCTGTCCAAAAAGCAATCTTACAATGAGAGGAAGGAAGTACCATTAATTCACATTTGAAGCTATTGGTGGAAACACTACACAGTGTTAGCTGTCACTAAAATGACTGAAATAATTAAAAAGAGAAAAGATTTATTTGAGCACACAGTTTTAGAAATTCCTGCACATGATTGATTGGCCCTGTTGATACGGGCCTCTATGCTATGCACATGATGGTGGGAGTACATGGTAGAGCAAAATCGCTCATCTTCACCTCATGGCCAAGAAGCAAAAGAGAAAGAGGAAGAGCCAGGGGTCCCACAATGCACTTTGGCATTCTACTAGGACCCATCTCATTAAAAGTTTCTACCACATCTCTATACTATCACCTGGGGAACAGGCCTTCAACACATAGACCTCTGAGGGACATTTAGAATTCAAATCAGAGGAAAAACTATAGGTCTCAACCAGTTAAAATATTTGGATATTGGGTTCTTGATTTCTGTGAAATTCAGTAGCTGTGTTCTTGTTCAATTTAACTCAACAGCATTTTTTTGAGCACCCAGTGAGTGCCTATCACTATAGTAAGTTTGTGGAGGCTGTAAAAGATTTGTGCTAACTTACTATGAAGAAAAAGCTGGAGAGAGATAAGTAAAATACCCAGGGGTTGGGGTTGTGGCTCAGTGGCAGAGCGCTTGCCTAGCACATGTGAGGCATTGGGTTCAATCCTCTGAACCACATTAAAAAATAAATAAATAAAATAAGGGTAGTGTGTCCATCTACAACTAAAAAATACTAAAAAAACCCAAAAAACAAAAACAAACAAACAAACAAAAAAACCAAACAACCCATAGCAGGTAAACAAAGGAGAAATTAACTCTGTGATAGAAGTTTCTTAGTGGAAGAGGAAGCATTTGAATAAAGAAGTAAGAATGGGAGCAGGATTTTCTCAACAGAAGAAGCATTGCATTGTGACTCCAGAGCATGTTAAGTGAAGGGAAAAGGCAACGTTCAGTGAGAATAAAATCAGCCTTAAAATAGTCTAGAAAGATAAGTGAGTGTGTTTTATTCTGTAGATGATTGGAAGCCACTGCAGATTCTGGAAAATGAGGACAAAGTGATTTGAGATATTGGTGAGAATGTGTGTGGAAGATTCTGTGGCAGACACAGATGGTTAACTAACCAATCATTGCTACCACCACTGCTGTCACCTCTATCATCACCTCCACCATCATCACCATTAACACCACCTCTACTATCACCACCACCTCCACCATTGCTATGACTACCACCATCATCATTACCACTACCAGAGGCACTCAGGGGCACTCAACCACTGAGCCACATCCCCAGCCCTTATTTTTTTTTTTTTTTAATATTTTATTTAGAGACAGGGTCTTACTACAATAACACCTACCGCTCATTCCCTTCTACCCTGCCTGAGAAGACTGACCAATGAAAGACTAATTTTATTTAGATATCAGGTAGTCAATGAGCTTCAAGCAGACAAGCCCAGGGAGTGAGGCTTGATTAGGATAACTTAAGGAACCCAGGGGTTCACTGTTAGAGAAATTTGTGATAAAATTGTGTTTGGTGTTGTCAATTATTTAGGGAGACTACCTACTGACAGTTCATGGACAATGACCAGAAATGCTTCATATACTGTAATACATAAGACAAACCCACACATCAAAGATTTGTCCCACGCCCTGCATGATTGTGAGTATAGTGTAATATACATATAGAAAAATATATATTGGTGTACAGTTGATTAATCTTCACAAACTGAACACACTTAGTGCCTTCTTCCAGTCACACATTCATGTATGTTCTAACAGCATGTATATGTTTGAGAATTTTTTGTTACTGGGGATTGAACCCAGGGAGACTTTACCACTGAACTACATCCCTAGCCCTTTTTATCTTTTGAGACAGGGTCTTGCCAATTTGCTGAGGGTCTCATTTAAGTTGTTGAGGCTGGCTTTGAACTTGTGATCCTCCTGCCTTAGCTTCCAGAGTTGCTGGGATTACAGTGTGTGCCCTTGTGCCCAGCCCGTTTTTTAACTTTGTATAAATAGACCCATGACTTAACATTCATGTAGATGAAGGATTTCTTCATAATTATATAAGTCTGGCAGCAACCAATTTTGCCCAATTTTATTATAGACTTCATTTTCCAGGATGTAAACTACTATATAAATTGAAAGATGCTTATTTTGGGTGGAGTACTGGGGATTGAACTCAGGGGCACTCAACCACTGAGCCACATCCCCACCCCACCCCCTTTATTTGGTATTTTATTTAGAGACAGGGTCTCACTGAGTTGCTTAGCACCTGCTGTTGCTGAGGCTGGCTTAGCAGCTGGGATTATAGGTGTGTGCCACAGTTCCTGGTAGGATGCTTTTTTGCTTTTTTTTTTTTTTTTTTAACTTACAGCTTCACTAAGAGTTGATCACCACTGCAGAAAATCGTGGGACTAATAGAAATATCTTGGTTTCTAAATTCTTTCATTGGTATCAGTGTTTATCTAAAGCTGCTGGGTCACAAAACATAGGTGAAAACATTCATCAAATGCAGACTTCTTTTTTATATGCTAGAATATCTTATTTCATATTGTGTTAGTCAGATTTTGATAGGTTATATTATGGTAACAAACAGCCCCTTGCCAAATCTCAATGGCTTATAACTACAAAGATGTATATGTTGTTCATATTACACATTAGTTGCTATTTTGCATCTGTTCCACAATTTTTCATATGGAAAGCTAAGTAAAACTGTTATTATGGCAAAGGAAAAGAGGAATACTGGAGTCATTTGATGGCTTTTCAAGCTTTTCTCAGACGTGCCACTTTCTTTCATATAACATTGGTCAAAGCAAGTTGTAAAGCAAGCCTTATCTAAATTGAGATAATGTAAGTCACAAGCCATCAGGCTGAGGTGTATAATTCTGATATAGGGAGAGCAAGAAATAATGGGGACCCATAATACAATTTGTCATATATATCGAAATGCACATACATATAATTTTTTTTTTTTGGTGGTGGTGCTGGGGATTGAACCCAGGGCCTCGTGTATGCAAGGCAAGCACTCTTCCAACTGGGCTATGTCCTCAGCCCCTTAATTTTTAATAATTATCTTTATTTCAGGTTTATATCCCAGTTAGGGTTTATAGTGATTTTTATATATATATATATATTTTTTTTTTAATACTTTTTTTTTAATATTTATTTATTTTTTTAGTTCTCGGTGGACACAACATCTTTGTTTGTATGTGGTGCTGAGGATCGAACCCGGGCCACACGCATGCCAGGCGAGCGCGCTACCGCTTGAGCCACATCCCCAGCCAGTGATTTATATTTTTATGTGTGTGGGTAGGTTTTATCATCTTTGATTTTCATTTCAAAAAAGAGGAGTATTATGAAATATTTAATATATAATAATATGTTCATTTTAAAGGGTTGGGAACCAGTGATCTGAACCAATCTTGGTAATTCTATTACCTTAGTTAGTGATTGTCTTAAGAACCAGTGTGGACTGGGTGTAGTGGCACATGCCTTGTAATGCCAGAGGCTCAGGAGGCTGAGATAGGAGGATCAAGAGTTCAAAGTGAGCTTCAGAAACTTAGTGAGACCCTAAGCAACTCAGCAAGACCCTGTCTCTAAATATAAAAAAGGGCTGGGATGTGGCTCAGAGGTTAAGTGCCCCTGGGTTCAATCCCTGGTACCAAACAAAAAAACAAAAACCAAGTGTGGGTTTTGATTCTGTCAAAAGAGACTCAAGGGGAAACCTGCTTACTGGCTTTTTAGAAGATTGTATGTAGTGAAAACATATAAATGTCATTACGAAAGGATGTGATATTTGAATCATGACAGTTGTCTTGAAGCCATTAAGGGAAATACTAACAGGATGAGTGGGGCAATGTTGAAAAATAGAAAGAATTTGAGCACTTAGTGAGCCTGTGAGGTGTAGGGTTTCTTGAAAGTGCCCTATCTTTGAACTATTTGGTATGTGAAATTATAATTTTTTCTCATATTTAAGAAATCTGTAATGAGGTTTTCTGTTACATATAGTAAAAAATACTCTAAAAATTTGCTAGAATGAGAAGGATCCAAGTGCAGAAATACTGGTTAGTAAGATTTTTTAACAGTCCATGCAAAAAGTATAAAGGGGCTTGGGTTGTAGCTCAGTGGTAGAATGCTTGCCTAGCATGGGTGAGGCACTGGGTTCGATACTTTATTTTATTTATATATGGGGTTGAACCCATATGGGTTTTTATAAATAAAATAAAGGTATTGTGTCCATCTACAACTTAAAAAAAAAAAGGTAATAAAGACTTAAATTAGGGAAAGACCTATATGTGGTGAGATGCTGGTAAATGTCTACCATCTGCTCAGTTCAGGCTAAAGATGAGAAGCAGTTGATGTGTATCATTTGCTGATTTTTGTGGTATGAATATTACCAATATTACCAATATTTCAAGATGTCAACCATATAATAACCGACTTGACCACTTTCTGAAAATTAAGTATTGGCTCTTTCAAGTTCCATCACACACCACTGACTATAGGAATAGGAAAGCGAGAAAGATGTAAAAGATATTTCAGAGGGAGAATTAGCAAGACTTCAGATACCTGGGCAATTATAGAAGTTGTAACATAAAATAAAAAATTTTACTCATTTATGTGACTTCATTTCTCTGTTTGAAGTTCCAAAGCAGGATTCTAAAGCATCCAGGACATTTTCCATAAAGTACATAGGGTGAGACTCAGTACTGCCTGGAAGAGAGAAAGTTTTTCAGGTTCCCAAATAAATAATATAAATTAATTTTATGGCCAACACATTGTATAAAGAGATGATAAAATGAGATCATGAAGCCAGGCATGGTGGTACTACCTGTAATCTCAGCAGCTCAGGAGGCCGAGGCAGGAGGATCACACGTTCAAAGCCAGTTTCAGCAACTTAGCAAGACTCTGTCTCTAAATATATATATATATATATATATATATATATATATACACACACATACACATACATACATATATATATATATATATATATATATATACACACACACACACACACACACACACATATGGCTCAGAGGTTAAGTACTCTGGGTTGAGAGAGAGAGAGAGAGAGAGAGATATCATAATAAAGTTGGTTGGTTCCTATGGCACTGTTCCCTGAAAAGGAGAGGATGAACTTGTTAGATATCAATGTGTCATAGAATCTGTATCAGGCAAGACCTGGGAAGCCAACACTAGTGAAAATCTGTGCTAAAGCAAATGGTGGAAGTAGCAAATGGTGGAAAAAGCAAATGGTGGGTTGGTGAAACCCAATGGCTAGTGAGTTACTCAGGTTTTTATCTCTGTAACATAATACCTGAGATGAACAACTTAAAAGGAAGAAATATTTATTTTGATGTATGATTTCAGAGATTTCAGTCATGGTCAGTTGACTGCATTGCTTTGGGTCTAAAATGAGGCAGAATGCCCATGGCAGTGGGAACGAGGGAGCAGAAAAGGACTCTTACCTCTTGACACACAGGAAAGGAAGAGAGAAAAAGAGGAAAAGGAAAGAGACTCAGACAAGATATGACCTTCAAGGGCATCCCCCACTGACCTAATTATTTCAACTAGGCCCCACCTTCTCAACTTTCCACCACCTCCCAATACTATCAGCTGGGGATCAAGCCTTCCAGAGAGGAGCCTTTGAGAAACATTCCAGATCCAAACTATAACAGTTAGGGCCAGACAAACAGAAGGAACTATGGCTAGTCACTATAGTAATTCCATTGCTTTTTCCATTTATTCAACTACAGTTTGTCAGGCATCTGCTAAGTCCTGGGTCTTAGGCCCAGGTCATAGCTTAGGATAAACAAATATATTCTTCTGAACCTCACTTTCTTACAGGTAAAATGAACAGAAAACCTAGATTAGTGACAAAATATGGGATTGTAGAATTCTGTTTCCTGATTTAAAACTGAAAGGACAGTGAGCTTTTTATTTTTTTTAAACTCCCTGATGAAATTCAGAAGACTAAACCTCAATGCTAACCATTCGTTCTGTAAATACCATTTTAGGCTATCAAACACCTAAACTTACTAAAGAATTTTTGTACATTATAGAGAAACACTGTTTTCTATTAAGGCAACTCTGCCAAGAAAAATGCTCACTTTTAAATCAGAGTAGTCAAAGACTAAATCTGTGGCTAAAAAGAAGCTTTTCAGCTGAGTGTGGTGGTGCACACCTGTAATCCCAGTGGTTTGGGGGGCTGAGGGAGGAGGATCACAAGTTCAAAGACAGCCTTAGCCACTTAGGAGTCCCTAAGCAACTTCATGAGGCCCTGTCTCAAAATAAAAAATAAAAAGGGTTGGGTATGTGGCTCAGTGGTTATATGCCCCTGGGTCCAATCCCTGGTACCAAAAATACATAAATAAGTAGAAGCTTTTCTCTGAATTACTTTTTTAATACAAATGTTATCACTATTTTATTTTCTGCTGCTCAGATGTCCAGGTTATTTGATCTGACTTTTTCATACAAAAAAATATCAATAATGTACACGATCTTATCATGGAGATTCTTTGGTTTGTGACCAAATGATGATGATGATGATGATGATGATAATAATAATAATAATAATAATAATAATAATAATAATAACAACAACAACTATACAACCTGTTTTAAGCAAGAGGATTTATTTATTCAGATAAATAAGAAGTCCAAGGAATTGGTTTTGCTTTCAATGTGCTTGATGGAGACAGTCCAACAATGTTATAGGGACCTTTCTCTTTCTCCATGTGCTTCTTCATTCCCAAACTGACTCTCCCCTTATGGTTCCAATATGGCTGCTGCAACTCAAGGAACCTCTGGGGTATAAGAATAGCAGAAAAGAATTTCCCTTTATTTAGTTTAGGCAAAAATCCTGAATCAAATGTGCACTGGCTCATTGTTGACCCAATCACACTGACTAGGGCAAGGGAAGACAAAGACAGGAAGACAAAGATGTAGATCATGTGATATTATTTAAAATAACAAGAAGGTTGGGGACTTAGCTTAGTGGTACAGCACTTGCCTAGCATCCTTGAGGCCCTAAGTTTCATTTCATTCATTATGATATTCCTGCCAAAAATGTATAGCCTGAATCCAAGCATTAGGAAAAACAAGACAAACCCAAGGTAAAGGGCATTCTGCAAAGCAACTGGCTATTTTCTTCCAAAATATGAAGATTACAAGGCAGACTGTTCAGATTTTAAAAGACTAAGAGATATCACAGCTGGATTCAATCAAGATAGAGAACTGGGATTAGGGTTTGGCTTAGTAGTAATAGGAAGCATGAGACTCAGGTTCAATCCAGACAAGTCATCCAAATGAGTAAGTAAGTAAATAAATAAATTCTTTATTAAGGAAATAGTATTTATCAATATACGTAATAATCTTTAAATTATTATCACCTTAGTGGATAGTATAGTATATCCTTTAAGTTGGCATTTCAATGATTACTAATGAGGTTGAGTATTTCCTATAAGCTAATTGGTCAACTGTATTTCTTCTTTTGTTATTTACCTAATCATATAAATTTGCTCTCTTTTTTATAGGTTCATTAAATTTATTTTAAAAGTCAGAATGTTTCTTACCAAAGAGCATTATATTCTGCACACTGCTTTGAACAGATGCCAGGGACAGGTAGACTATTGTTACTTTCCTTCCTGTCCCATCCCCTCAAACGTTTATAGAGACCACAAAGTAAGGTGCTCACAATAATTATGGGGTAGGGGTTGGAGGTTAAATCACCAACAATGAACAAAAATTTAAATTCACTCTCTCTGCTGCTGTTTCAAAGTTAAGTTTTTGCCTGCCTTTCCCTCTACCAACAATGTTTGGAAGGAACTAAAACATTGTATCTGGGTGAACAGCAGAGATTTCACTGCATCACAAATGCAGAGAGCCTGTGAATCATAGGACTACTGCCTTTTTAAACAAAAGTAGGTTTTTAAAAAGATTGTAGGATTCCTTCAGTTCGTCACTAGTCTTAGAAAAACGTTCCAGAATACTGCTTCTCTCTCTCTCTCTCTCTCTCTCTCTCTCTCTCTCTCTCTCTCTCTCTCACACACACACACACACACACACACAAATTATCCTGCATTAGAATCCTTCAACATTTGCTTACTGATTCACACTATTCTGCAGAAAATATGATACATTCTGTATGGGTCTTGTGTTCCTAAAATGGTAATGCTCCCATCTTCAGATCCTTTTAAAGTTTTATCAATTTTGATTGATGTTCCTAATTAATGGTGGATTTGTTTAATACACTGATCACCTTTGCCAATAATAGGTCTAGCCAAATCTCTGGTGATAGTTATTTATGTTGTAATAATAGGTCCACCAAGATCACCATATAAACCAGGCATAGTGGCAATTGCCTGTAAACCCAGCAACTCTGGAATCTGAGACAGGAGGATCACAAGTTCAAGCAACATAGCAAGGGCATAAGTAATTCAGTGAGACCCTGTCTCAAAAATAAAAAGGGCTGGGGACCTAGTTTAGCAGTAAAGCACTCCTGGGTTCAATCCCCAGTATCTCTCCCACATAAAACATGATTCCCTGCATAAGAACTATTGCAGAGTTCCAAGTTCATCTGCCCTGAAAACTATGCCATCATAGCAGTCTCCAGGTCTTCCTCCCTGTCATAGGTCATTAGGTCTCCCTTTCTAAGAGCTTGGGAGAGGAAGATTCCAACACCAGCTACCACCCAGACCACCTCCACCAGGAGGAGGAGGTGGTGATCTTGATGAGGGTTCATATCATATTCTCTTCTAGAATGAGGATTGGGCCACCCACCCTGACCAGGGACCATTCTGTCAAAACTACCTCTTTCCCATATGGGAAATCCCACAGGACATCCAGAGTGGTGATCAAAACTCACTGTAAAAACACCAGAATCATAAAAATTGAGATTATAAGGCTGAGCATATCCTTTGATGGGAGATTCAGATATAAGATCAAGGATGATCTTTATGTGTTATATCATCCTATCAGGCTTTCCTCTAATAGAACAACTCTGTCAGTGGAATGAAGACAGAATTCCTGGAAAAACTTGATTTTTGTCTTAGTGTTCCCTCAGAGTTCTTTTAGACCTTTGACCCCAAAATTCCTCCTCCCAGACTGAAGAATCACTGTCTCAACTTGTAGTCAAAGGTACTTTAAACATTCCATAGCAGATTCGAATGGTAGATTGCAGTGGGTGATGGCAGCTGCAGGCCCTCTTCCAAGGAAGAGATAATTTTTTTCCAAATTTCTCCAGTTATTTCAATATCAGCACTGATATTCAATATGTGCGTGGGGCCACTGCTGTCTAGGATTGAGACAATGGCATTTTAGTCTAATATATTATTTTAGCTTTAATAGCATCACCTCCTTTTCCAATTGCTGCCCAGCATTCTTGCTCTGAAGCAGAATGCATAATTCAACCATCTCATCTCTCTTTTTAGACCTTTTAAATGCTTTTTCCTCTTTCCTGTCTTCTACAGGGCAATTACCAAATATGCCATTGGTTCCAATGTTGGGGAAGATTTCATCTGGTCATTCAGTTTCCATTTTCTTGTATTAAATGGACACACCAATCTATAGGCTACAAATAAGCTGGAGGCAGGCAAAACATTGTTAGTCTCTTTGTCCTTTGGCTATGGATAAGTAGGGGTTTGGGATGTTAATCAGAATTAATCTATGTAGAAAATATTTTCTCTCAGACTATTATGATGTAATTTATTCACTAAAATTATACATAACTCTGTTCAGCATTTCCACTATGTCTTTTAATTTTGTTTCATGTTTAAGAAAGGATGGTTCCTTTATATACTACCCTGAGCCTTATGTCTGCCCCAGGTCTCTATCATCTCTATCTTCTGGCCTTCCATGCTACTTAACTTAATCCTGTACCTGACTCCCAGCTCAGACTCCTTCACTTTAAAGGCATTGCTCATATACCCTAGACTTGGTGCTGGCTCCTCTGTCTACATTACTGTATTTTACTTTTTTATAATTAATTAGTTTTTTGATAGTGGGCATTTAATCCAGGGGTGCTTTACCACTGAGCCACATCCTCAGCCATTTTTTTTTTTTTTCAGACAGGGTCTCACTAAGTTGCTAAGGGCTCGCTAAGTGGCTGCGACTGGCCTCAAACTTGTGATCCTCAAGTCTCAGCTTCCCAAGTTGCTGGGATTATAGGCATGTGCCAATACACTCTGCTACATTACTGTATTTTTCTAAATGAAATTAAATCTGAACCTGGATCCCACCATAGCCATGTACCAAATAAATGATGTTTCAGTCAATGATAGGACATATGACTGTGGTCCCATAAAATTGTAATAGAGCTGAAAAGCTTTTTCTTTTTGCAATTTTATAGAACAAAGCATTATTCTCATGTATATGGGGATGCTGGTAGAAATAAATCTATATTTCTGCCATTTATATAAAAGTACAGTACAAGCCAGGCATGGTGTGATGCATCTGTAATCCCAACTAGCTGGGAGGCTGAGGCAGGATTGTAAGTTTTAGGCCAGCCTGGGAAATTCAATGAGTCCCTATCTCAAAATAAAATAAACAGGGTTGGTGGTATAGCTCAGTGGTAGAGCACTTGTCTAGCATGCGAGAGGCCCTGGGTTTAATCCCCAGCACACCACAGGAAAAGAAATAGTACATACAATTATATTCAGCACATACTTGATAATGACAATAAATTATTAAATTACTGGTTTACGTACTTACTGTCCTGTTATGGTTTGGAATAAGATGTCCTCCCCAAAAGCTTATGTGTGAGACATTATAGGAATGTTCAGAGGTGAAATTATTAGATTAAGAGAGCTGTAATCTAATCAGTGGACTAATCCATTTGAATTCTTTGATGGGTGGTAAGGAGTGTAGGGTATAGTATGTAGGAGGAAGTAGATCACTGGGGGCATACATTTGTAGTTTATATTTTGTCTTTGGTAAGAAGAGCTCCCTCCATCCCTGCTCTCTCCCTGACTATCTGTTTCTTGGCTATCATGAACTGAGCAGCTTTCTTCTGTCCCACCTTTCTGTCATGATGTTTTGCCTTACCTCAGGCCCAGAAATATAGAATCGGCCGATCATTGACTGAATCTCCAAATCCTTGAGCCAAAATAAACTTTCCCTCCTGTAAGTTGTTATTATTGGGTCTTTTTGTCACCGTGACACAATGCTGACTAAAATATGTACTGTACTTCTTTTCTTTTTTTGGAACTACTGAGGATCGAACCCAAGGGTGCTCTACCACTGAGCTACATCCTCAGACATTTTAATTTTATTTTGGAACAGGTTCTCACTTAGTTGCTTAGACTGGCCTTGAACATGTGAGCCTCTTGTTTCAGTCTCCCAAGTCCCTGGGATTACAGATGTGCATTGAGGCACCTGTCTTCCTATAGCTCTTGACTACATATAGGCCATAACAAGGAGTGACTGACCTACGCCATATAGGTTTGGTTAAATGCACCCTATGCTATTCAAGAAATGATGAAACTGCCTAATGATTCATTTCTTATGACCTGCCCTGTTCTTAAACATACAAGACTGTATCAGGTATACCTACCAGACTGGTGCTTCTGGAAGGAAAGATTCTTCCTTGTATATGGAGAGAGTGGGGGGAGGGGTGTCTCAGCTTCTTGAGTACATTACAGACTTCTGAACCTTCCTAGTCTTGGAGAGTCTTCCTAAACCTTCCTCCTTTTATCTTGACACTTCTCCCACCTTTTCCCTTTGAAGTCAGTCCACATAATTTCTCCTCCATTGGTACTTAAAACACCAACATTTTTTTTTTTTCTGGTATTGGGGAATGAACCCACAGGGCATGTAACCCTTGAGCTACCTTACCCCAGTCCTCTTTATTTTTATTTATTTATTTTTGAGACAGTTTTCATTCCCAATGTATTCCTTGCTGAAGTGGCCCAATTGGATGCTAAAACCAATCACATTTCCTTATTGCCAACACTGCTCATGAACATTCCTTTCAACCATGGCATGATTTGTATCAAGAAATGCTTGCCTCTCTATAATCTTGATCAATCTTACAAATCAAACTCTTATAAGAATGTCCACATATAAGTGTGAATATGGCATCTATGGGAATGCTGCTGTTTGTATTAAATTGTAAAACAAAGCTTCAAGGCAAATTGGTAGGTGTTCTCCTGATTTCTTATCACCTTTCAACCAGATTGTTTCCCTGGAGCCCTTTCCTTTTAGAAATTCCAGAGGTATTCCTGACAATATGAAACAATATAGAAGAAGGGCCCTTTAGTCAAACTATTGCCACCTTTAATGCCTAATTCCCTTGGGAAGTGCTAGAGCTGGCAAAGGCCTGCTTTGACTAGATTCTCCCAATCTGGGCAGAGGCTCAAGGTGCCAAAGAAACCTTTGGAAGCCTCTCCCTCCACCACCACTCTGGGAAGTTATCTGCCTAGCCCACTGACACACACCCTCAATTCTTGGTCCCCTATGCCAGGAAGGAACACATGCTGACCAGTGCAGGTCCAGGCAGTGGGGGCATAGAAGGCTGTTACATTATGGGTCTAATCAGTCAGCAAGCAATTTCCCCCCAGTACTAGGGATCAAATAAATCCAGGTGGCTGTTTGCCTCTTTTTCTTTCTTTCCTCCTTTCCTTCTTGGTAGTTCTCACTATGTTGCTGAGAGTGGTCTTGAACTTTGTGATCCTTCCACATCTGTCTCCTGTGTCTCTGGGTTTATAGGTGTTTGTCACTACACCCATTCTGGGAGCAATTTCTTAAATCCACATTATCCGTGTGCGAAGGAATTGTGGCTGAGGGCTGTTAAGGAGCAGCTATGTAGCAGAATGCAGGGTAAGGTTGCACCTCAAAACCTGCCTCTACTGGGCTCAGGAGATCCAGGGTCATTTAAAACAAAGGGACACTTGAGACGCCATAGTACCACCAACCTGAACATAATCCACTTCCTCATCAACTTTCTTGTGATTGCAGAGCCCCTGCAAGGTGGAAGAATGCTGTCTGGAGGCTGGTGGTAGAGGTGAGCCCAGAGAGGAGAGACCCTAGCATGCCTGTCAGCAGCATTGTACAATCCTTGGAACACCAGGGGCACTATCCTCACAGACTCCAATGAGAATGGTCCCCCTTAGAATTAAGCTGCTATATGTGGTCCTGCTTGTGCCACCCTGGGAGGTCCCCACAAACCTAGGAAAAGATTGGGCCCACATTTTAGGTGGATCTTGAATGAAGTGAGGAATGGGAGAAGAGACTTTAGGACAAAAGGCATCTGCCCCTGACAAAGGATATAGTGGGGGATTGGGGTAGGGTACATGATAGGTGAGAAAAGAAGAGTGGGAATAGCTGTGGAGGGTCCCAAAAGCGATAGTAAGAGGTTTGGATGTTATGCTGGTCCAAACATTTGAAAACTAAGTAGCTTTCAGATGTAAGCCAGCATAATCTTAAGTTTTGAATTTAAATAATTTCATGAAGAAATTGCTCTTCCATGATACCTTAATTACCTCCCCCAACAGCTGTACCTATCACTTGCTCTGGAGGCAAACACATTTGTGTCCCTGGATGATTTGGGAGTGGATTTCTCATCTTCTTCAAGGTATGATGATTTCAGGGACTCAGTCTCCCAAGGAAAGGCTGCCATCCTGGTCCTTACCTGGTCTTCAGACACAGAACTACAGGATTAGCCTTCCTGTCCTCATTTTTGATCTGTACTTTCTGGGTTAACCCTGTTTTAAAGATGCCTTCACCTTCAATGTCCCAGTATACTATCTTTTTGATTCAGCTCTCCCTTCCTAAAGAACCATTGGATGTTTTAGAAGGAGAATAGACAGCTTCTCTTTATGCAATGTTGATAGACCAAGAAACTTAAACCACCTGGTGGCTGGCAGCCCCAGGATGCAGGTCCTCCTTACTGTACCAATGTCTTTAGACATTTGAAATTGGGGGAGGACCGACATCTGGTGGCCATTTCTGGAATGGCAGCACATAACTGGAACACATTTTGTTATTTTGTTGTTCCATGATCTTGAACAAAGCAGAAAAAAAATTTATAGAGTTGTACAGTACTTAAGAGCCACACCAGCCCAGAAACAACAACAGCAAAATACCAAAAGAAGTTCTTTAGGGAGATGGGAAATGATATAAATAAAAACTCAGGTCCACATAAAGAAAGAATGAACAAGAAGGAATAAAAAAAGGTAAAATAAAATTCTTATTTTCCTTATTCTTTTTTTTTTTTCTAGTTGTAGATGGACAGCATGCCTTTATTTTTTTATGTGGTGCTAAGGATCGAACCCAGTGCCTCACACATGCCAGGCAAGTACTCTGCCACTGATCTACAGCCCCAGCCCCTCTTTATTCTTAATTGATCTAATAGTTAACTGTTCAAAGTTAAAATACCAACAGCATATGAATAAGTGAAATGGATTGACACCAATGTTATAAAAGAAATACCAGGAGTCCCATTGATTCATAGGAAGGTGATTATTTTTTAGAGTCTTGACTTATAACATTCAGAATGGATTTAGAAGACTATTCAATTAGGTTGGGTCAGAATTTCCCTTTGGGAAGCATGAACAAATGTTCTGTAGTAAGAGAGATAGAGATAGATTAGGGGTTGGGGTGGTGGTGGGAGAGATTGAGGGGAAACAGGAAGGAAAAAGAAAAACAAGAAAAAGATCTGAGAAAGGTCTCAAGCTACAGTAGAGGCCAGTGAGATGGAACAGTTAGAGCAACCTGCTTGTCATGATTGTCTGAGGGCAAAAAGGTTTTCCTCTTTCTTCCTGATGGAGTCTGGGGAGGGAAGAGCTTGTGGAGTTCCCTAGCATACAGCAGGGAAGAGACCCAAGACAGCCCCAGCCCTTGTGGTCCCATGCTAGGGAAGATCTAGGATCAGCCAGATTTCTCCCATAGGGAAGGAGCTGCAACCATCCTGGGCCCAAAGGGCAATATCTTCCCCAGGGTGAAGGTGGGGAGAATCTCCAGACAACAGCAAGGATGAATCCTCACCTAATGCTAGCATACTCTACACCTTCCTCACAAATCAAAAAAACACTAACTGGCTGGCTGGGTGCAGTAGCACATGCCTATGATCCCAGCAGCTTGGGAGGCCGAGGCAGGAGGATCATGTGTTCAAAGCTAGCCTCAGCAAAAGCTAGGCGCTAAGCAACTCAATGAGATCCTATCTTTAAATAAAATACAAAACAGAGCAGAGGATGTGACTCAGTGGTTGAGTGCCCCTGAGTTCAATCCCTGTAACAAAACAAAACAAAACAACAAACACTAACTACTGACTAAGGAACTATAACTGAAAAATAGGAATTAGGTTGAGATTTTTTTTTTAAATGAAATTTAAAAATATAGAACATAACATTTTTCTGTACCTGAGTCTGTGGTCAGTACTCAGTTCCACAAAGCATCTGCTCAATTTTCTTATCCCAACCTCAGAGGTGAAGATGCTCCCTCTCATTTACTGCTCTTTGGTACTCCTTGTTCACCAAAAGCATCTATCACTCTTTTTAAAATGCCTTAGAGAAAAGACAAAAATGGTTCCTTTTTCCTTCAAGAGCATACTAAGGGTTGGGGATATAGCTCAGTTGGTAGAGTGCTTGCTTCTCATGCACAAGGCCCTGGGTTCAATCTCCAGCACCACATACACTCCCCCCCCACCCCCCCAAAAAAAAGGGCATATTAATGCTTTATCTGGTAAAACAGTACACTGGAAAACATTGGAGGTGCTCTTGAAGACAGCATTTGAAATCCTCCCTTAATAAGGGAAGCTGCAACTTCTTACAAGCGGCTTTTTTTTTTTTTAATATTCACATTTTTAGTTGTAGTTGGACACAATACCTTTGTTTTATTTATTTATTTTTATGTGGTGCTGAGGCTCGAATCCAGGGCCTTGCATGTGCTAGGTGAGTGCTCTACTACTGAGCCATAACCCCAGACCACAAGTGGCATTTCTGATGTGCAAAAGGATGACAAATTGAACTGGGCATGGTAGCACACTCCTGTAGTCCTAGAAAGTCACAAGTTGGAGGTGAGCCTTGGCAACTTAGCAAGACCCCATCTCAAATAAAAATAAAAAGGGCTGGGGATGTGGCTCAGTGCAGAGCATCCCTGGGTTCAATCTTAAGTACCACATGGCAAACAAAAGTGGGTGGGGTGGTGAAGAACAATGAGTGAAGTATCTTAGCTGTCATTGGTAACAGGAATGATTTCAACAGAGAGCCTCAGTCTCAGAAGCTTCTCAGTGTGAAGGGTTCTACCCACCCTCCATGCTACCAGCCACACCTGTTCTGATCCTGCCTTTCATGACTGGAACTTGGAATGTATTTTAATTATCACTTTTCTTACCTTGTATAGTCCCAGTTATAGGATTATATAAATGTATGTTATATTTTCAGAGGAAGGAAAGACAGAGACATGAGACATAGGACTGAGCACTTTGGTGTAATTGAGAATAGTTAACTTTTACTGGGGACTTCCTATGTGTCAGTTTTCACATTTATTAACCCTGTTAGTGATCTCACAATTCTTTAAGTATTATTATCCCAATTTTTTAAAAAAATATAAGATCATTAGGTCAGGTGTGGTGGCACAGTCCTATAATCCCAGCAGCACCAGAGGCTGAGGCAGGAGGATCACAAGTTCAAAGCTACCTTTAGCAACTTATCAAGTCCCTAAGCAATTTAGTTGAGACCCTGAATCAAAATGAAAAATAAAAAGGGCTGGGGATGTGGTTCAGTGGTTAAGTACCCCAGGGTTCAATCCCCAGTGCAAAAAACAAAACAAAAAAACATTAGGCACAAAAAAGTTATTTGTTAAACAAGGCCATAAGCACAAGAATCAAACAACAGAGACCATGCAATGATGTTTACATATCTTCTTACTTTTCTTATAGTAAGTTAAACCTCATTCCCAATTTTCTGATGATGAAACTGCAGCCCAGAGAGGGCAAGTGATTTTCCCTGAAGACATTCAGCTATTAAGTGGTAGAAATGAATTCCATTTTTCAGAGAGCATTTCATCAGGCCAGTAGAATGCAAATTCAATGAGGGCAGGAATTCTTTTACTGGTGCTGGGTTTCGCATCTGCAGCCTCACACATACTAAGCACATACTCTACCAATGAGCTACATCCCCAACCCTAAAGGACAGAAAATTTTGGCTTTTTCTCATGGCTGAGTGCCCAATGTCAGAATAGTGACTAGCTCATAGGAGGTACTCAATACATTTGTGTTGATTAGATGAATATTTCTATTGCTAAAACTGCAGAAACAGTGCAGCAATTATTGTCAGGAGATTATTCAATAACCTTAATTTCAATGTTCAATATTCAGAGGTCTCCCACATTTTAACACAATCTATCAAACATGTATGTGTGGGAAGGTTATTTGACATCTACCCATTTAATTTCCATCTTGCTCTAGAGGTTTTAAGGTTTTTCTAGAGGGTTTTGTTTGTTTATATATATATGTGTATATATGTTCATATGTGCGAATGTAAGTATGTATTTAGTGCTGGGGATCAAACACAGGGCCTTAAGCACACTCAGCAAGCTTTTCACCATTGAGCTACACCCCCAGCCCCAGTTTATAGGTCATAACAAGACTGTTGTTAATCACCTTTTGCATCACTGTGACCAAAATACCAGACAAGAACAACTTAGAGGAAGAAAAGTTTATTTGGGGCTTATAGTTTCAGAGGTCTCAGTCCATAGAAGCAGCACATCATGGTTGAAGAGCACAGTAGGGGTGCGGGAGATGCTTAGCTCACAGCAGTTCCAAAGCAGAGAGAGTGGGGAGAAGGGGTCTCAGGAAAGAACAGCCCTCTCAGGGAGTGTTTCTAGTGACCCACCTTCTCCAGCTATGCCCCAACAGCCTACAGTTACCACTCAGTCCATTCAAATGAGTACAATTAGGTTACAATTCTCACAATTCAAATTCACTTCCATACATTCCTGCATTAACACAGGAGGTTTTGGGGGATACCTCATATCCAAACCACAACAAAGACAGAAATTAAGACTGAGGCAAAATAAAGTAGTGTCAAGCCAGAATGGGGCTCAAAACTTCAGAGCCTAAAGAACTCAACGTTTACCAGAGCTGGGCCATATTATCTGGTTCCAAACAGCTTAACAGCCTCTGTTAAAAGGAATATCTGCTTTGCTACATGCATGATTCACCTATCTGTGAGATGAAGACAGATTCTTAAATCTTAGAATGTTCCCTCCAAAACTTATATTGAAATTTAATTGCCATCATAATATTGAGGTCAAAAAAAATCTATGAGAGATTGGATCAAGAAGCCTCTGCTTTCATGAATGGATTAATGTCATTATTGTGGGCGTGGGTTAGTATATCTCCTTCTTACCCTCTCCCTGGCTTATACATGCTTGCTGGCCCTTTTGCCAGATTATGACAAAGCACAAATTTCCACACAGTGCTGTTGGACTTCCTAACCTCCAGAATCATAAGACAAATGAACTTGTAGCGTTGGTTGTCACCCAGTCTGTGGTATTCTGTCATAGCAGCAGAAAATGGACTAGGACAACTCTTCTTGGTATTAAAATCAGAAATAAATGTTTTATCTTGGAGTTTCTTATAAAGATGACTTGAGCTGGAGGTATATTTCAGTGGTAGAGTTCTTGCTTAGCAGGCCTAAAGCTCCGGGTTTAATACACAGCACCAAAAAGAAGAAAAAAGAAAAAAGTGAACCCAGAAGAAGAAGGTCCTGACATAAGAATTGAACTGAGTACTTACATTCTGAAAGAGACTTAAGAGATCATCCCATTGGGTTATATGCTAAAAAACAACATTCTATAACTGTTGGAGTATATTTACACCACAGTATCGGAGTCCACAAAGAGTTTCTAGTTTGTGGAGCTGAGGACACACCAGCAACCTTGAATAGAGGGGATGTTCCTGGCAGAGATCTCTGGCCTCCCTTAGATCCATAAGATATACTGGTGACTCTCTTAGTTATTCTGAGACATGACCAATGTTAATTATCTTTAGTTATTAGTTGCCTCCTTTCTTCAACTAAGTCTTCTACAGATAAGTGGAGTTTCAAGGTGATCTTGGTGGTGATGGTTGTGGTAGTGATTGTGGCAGTAGTGATGGTAGTGAAAAGGATGGTGGCGAGTGGTGGTAGTGGTAGTAGTTAACACAGGGTGTTCGGAAGTAGAGCCAAAGGAAATGTGCTGGCTTCCACATTTCTCTAAAGTTGGTCTGTGTGGAAGGAAGTATGGGAATGGAGGCTAGGATTTATAGACTGTGACAAACAGCCACAGACTAATAATACACAATTGGACAAGCCTGGCTGTTTTCTAATAAACCTTTATTTATAAACATTACACTTTTTTTTTTTTTTTTTTTTTTTTTGTGGTGCTGGGGATTGAACCCAGGGCCTTGTGCATGCGAGGCAAGCACTCTATCAACTAAGCTATATCTCCAGCTCCCTATGAACACTATTGATTTACATATAAATATTACAAGTCCTCCAGTATAATTCTTCCTTTAATTTTTTTCAATCACTTTAAATGTAAAAACCATTCTAACTTCACAAGTCCTACAAAAAGAGGTACAGCTGGGAGTCTATAATCCTAACAACTGGGGAAACTGAGAGAAGAATTGCAAGTTTGAGACCAGTCTTGGCAGTTTAGTAACACTCTGTTTCAAAATAAAAAAAAAATAAAAAGTGCTGGGGGTACAACAACTCTGGGAGAGTATCCCTGGGTTCAATCACAATACTATAAACAAAAACAGGTAGCAGGCCACATTTGACCTGGTACAGGCCATCATTTGCCAGCCTCTGGCTTAAATTTTTGAGTTTTGAGTCAAGTCTAGAGTTTGGAAGCATCAACCCAAAATCAGAGGTTGAGTTTTAGGTTCACTAAACTGTGGACTCCTTTTTCTAACAACAATTCTGATAGCTGTGAGCCCACCTAGGTACTTTAGTGTGACAGAACATCTTCTCATCTGTGGGAGGAAGCTTATTTGTCTGATCTCCATAGCAGGGGCTGTGCTTCCAGCCATTTCAAAGCTGGCCAGGGTTACTAAGAAGCAAGTTATAAAGAAGGTAAGATATGGCTCCCCAGAGACTCTCTGGAGGTCCTCACTGCTTTGTACCCAAGGCTGCTGGCTCTGCTGACAGTGTTATCCTGTGGATAGAGGCAGAAACCAGGCTCTAACTTCTGGAGGCAGGAGGGCTGCTACTGGGGAAGATGCCTGGACCATGGAAGGGGGTGGGAGGGAGGCTGACCCATTGGTTGGTTAGTTGGAACTACAGCACATTACTTCTCTACTACCTTTTGACTTAGTTTGAACAATGGTCTTGTCAATATATAATATTAAAAATACAAGGCTAGGGATGTGGCTCAAGCGGTAGCGTGCTCGCCTGGCATGCGTGGGGCACTGGGTTCGATCCTCAACACCATATAAAAATAAAATAAAGATGTTGTGTCCACCAAATTAAAAAATTCTCTTTCTCTTTAAAAAAAAAAAATACAGTGAAAGGGCTGGAGGCTATAGCTTAGTTGGTAGAGTGCTTGCCTTGCATACATAAGGCCCTGAGTTGGATTCCCAGCACCAAAAAAAAAAAAAAAAAAAAAAAAAAAAAAAAAAGTGAAGGGCTGGGGTGGTAGAGCTCAGAGGGAGAGTGCTTGCCTAAAAATAAATAAATAGAAAAAGAAGTATTGTGTCCATATACACTTAAAAAATTTTAAAAATTTAAAAATACAGTGAAAAATGCCAGGTGTGATGGTGTACTTGCGTAATCCCAGCTACTTAGAAGGCTGAGGCAGGAAGATGGCAAGTTTGAGCCAGCCTCAGCAACTTTGTGAGGTCCTGTATCAAAATAAAAACTAGAAAGGGCCAAGGATGCAGCTCAGTGGTAAAGTGACCCTGAGTTCAATTCACAGTACAAAAAGAAAAAAAAAAAAAAGGAAATATTGGAATCAAATACTCCATGCCTTAGGTATGTAATAAATTTTGTGTTATTTTTTCCTGTTTTTTTTTAAAAAAACACATATTATAGAATTCCACTTACTTGAGGTAAGTAGACTAGGCACATTCATAGAATACAAAGTACAGTGGTAGTTGCTAGGAGCTAGTCATACAGCAGCACCCTAGTTGGATGTGGTGGGGATATAGCTAGAGGTAGAATGTGGAATTATTGTTTAATGGGTATAGAGTTTCAATTGGAGGAAATGAAAGAATTCTGGAGATGGATAGTGATATGGTTGCATAAGAATGTGAATCTATTTAGTGCTTCTGAACTATACTCTTAGAAGTGGTTGAAATGGTAAATTTTATATTAGGCATCTTTTACCACAATTTTTAAAATTATTACCATTTTTTTTGAAATGAGTTAAGTATAAGCAAAACAAATGCAGTTCTATAAATTCAAGCAAAATATTTCATAAATTTAATAAAATATTCAAATATTAAAACCATTTAAATCCAGCCATAGAGATCAAATAGCCTTTGGTTACACGGGCAGTCCAGCAGACTGAAGGTTGCAGACTGAGGGGCAGGTAGGAGAAAACTAGCAGAAGTGCAGACCTATTCCTGAACTCACAATGCTTTATTAAAGACTGCCAAGTGTGGTGGTGCACACCTGCAATCTCAGTTACTCAGGAGGCTAAGACAGGAGGACTGCAAGTTCAAAGCCAGCCTCAGCAACTTAGTGAGGCCCTAAGTGAGACCCTGACTCTAAATAAAATACAAAAAAGGGCTAGAGATGTAGCTCAGGGGTTAAGTGGCTCTAGGTTCAATCCCTGGTACCAACAAAAAACTCAAAACAACATTTTAAAGATAATTGGAGGTATATAATAAAAAATGTAGTCTGAGAAAAATAAAAAAGATAACTGGGGGCAGTAGTTCGATGGTAGCATGTGGGAGACCCTAGGTTTAACCCACAGAACCAAAAATAAATAAAGATGTGTGGAATTTCACAACAAAATTTCATGTGCCTCTTCTCACCACACAAAAAAATCCCAGGTTCCAATATAGGTTGGGGCAGAGGGTCTTGGTATATGTGGACCATCCCTCAGTCCTTACAACCTCACCTCCATCATACCCACACTTCCACTGCCATTATCTCACTCCAAGTGGCTACAGTCATTTGTTTTACTTCTGTGGTCCTTAAGAACACTTGCATCCTTAACTTAAGGGTTTCCAGAGAAGTCAGGAAGATGCCTCCTCAATCCTCCTCTTTGGAGAAAGACAAGATCACCTACTGGCTTTCTTTCACCTTTTAAAATCCTTCTGCAATTCTTGGCTAAATTTAAAATGTGAATCATAAAAGAAAAGCATGGGGGGGGGGCAGGGGACAAAAATCCCTCTCTGGAGGAAAAATTTATCTAGATTTAGAAACTGCCAGGAGCTGGATTCCTGGAGCCGCCAGGGCCTGGAATTTCTTAGGAAGAAGGCCAACTATGAGGATTTAAAGATTTAAGAGGTACCGATAGGAACCTAGAGTGGGTGGAGACATGATGGTTGTGGGGACCCGCCTTTGTGGTGGCCAACTGGCTGTTATACTTTGGTTTCAGTTTTAAGCATGTAAAGGGACTTTCCCTACTGGAGCAGGAAGAAGAGCTGAGAACTGGTACAGCCCTGAGCAAGGAACAAATTTAACCTCAAATAGCTACAGTGGTGAGCAACACAGGTGGAGACACTGGAGTGTTTCAGCTATCAGCAGAGAGAACCAACCAAGTAACTGTCACGTTCTGAGACACAGGACCTATCCTGGACCAAAATCTAGTCTGTGAAAGATCAAAGCTTTTCATAGGGGGAATAGCAAGGGAATGAGCGTTTATGATAGGTTAAGCATCTCTCAATAACAACAAAATTTCATGCCAAAGATGCTCAGCTAGGCAGAGGCACACACCTGTAATCCCAGTGACGTGCCAAAAGGACCACAAGTTGTAGTTCCGCCTGGGAAATTTAGGGAGACCCTGTCTCAGAGTTTTATAAAAAGGAACTGAAGGTACAGCTCAGAGCTAAATCTCTAATACCACCTAAAAAAACGTTATTTCCTACATGTGCAAGGAAACAGTTCTAAAAGACAAAAGAGTGGCACACTTTTATTAGTTATTGCCAAATTGCCCTTCATAAAGTTTATGCTACCATGAACATCAAACCCTCCCATTTGCAATGTAGTAGTGTGCTCCTGGTGTGAAGAAAGAGTATTTCAACCCTGGTGTGCTGGCTGGGAAACTGCTTTTCAGAGGCTTCTAGGGAATAGAGCAGTGCTGAGTACATAGCTTGAGCAAGCTTCTAGTGCAAAGGGGGATTCTTTCCTGCCAAAGCTTTACCTCTACATCTTTGTTTTTTGTTTGTTTGGTACCAGGGATTGAACCCAGGGGTGCTTTACCACTGAGCAATATCCCCAGTCCTTTTTATTTTGAGACAGGGTCTCAAACTTTTGAGACTGGGCTTGAACTTGCAATCCTCCTGCCTCAGCCTCCTGAATCAACAGGATTACAAGTATGTGCCACCATGCTGGGCTTCTATATCTTTGCTACTTGAAGTCATCAAATTTTCAGTGAGTCTGTGAGCTTCTAGAGAACTAACACTGGGCCTTTATGCGTGTTAGATGAGATAACAAATTAATAAATTAGGCTTCTAGGTTTTATTAAGAAAAATAATTGTAAACTATTTAAGGATTAAAGCTATAATTAAGAGATTTATTGACTCTACAACCTTTCCATATTTGGGATTTTTTTCCCCCTCACCTGCATTTCCCCAGAGATTAGTTATTAAATAGCTAAAAGAGCTGGGAGCAGTGGCACATGCATATAATTCCAGCTTCTCAGGAGATTGAGACAGGAGGGTGCCGAGTTCAAGGCCAGCAAGATCCCATCTCAAAATAAAATTTATAAAAAGGGCGGGAGAAGTAGAACAGAAGTAGAACACTAGAGGGTTCAATCCCCAGTACTGGGTTGGGGTGGGTGGGGTGGAGGGAAACAAAAAGGGCCTGTGCCTTGAAGGCATGTAGATAGTCTTGACTCAGCCAGCAGGACGTGATTAGTCCTTTGGTTCCACACAGAAAAAGCAAGGATATCACTTCTGTCTTAGAATCATGACTTAGAGTCATGACTCAGTGGTACCATATTTTCAGGCAATATAGAAGTATCTAAAAGAGAGCCAGGCAAGGTGGTGCAGGCCTGTAATCCCAGCATTTGGGGAGGCTGAGACAGGAGGACCAAAAGTTTGAGGCCAGCCTAGGCAATTTAGTAAGACCATCTCAAAATAAGATAAGAAAGGTTGGGGATGTAGTTCAGTGCTAGAGCACTCCAGGGTTAACCCCCGCCCCCCCCCCCCCCAATAATGTTGCAATGTACCAGACTCACTGAAACTTTGATGACTTCAAGTAGCAAAGATATAGGAGCCCAGCATGGTGGCACATACTTGTAGTCCTGTCAATTTTGTTGGCAATATCTGAGCTCCACCTCCTGGGAGGGGAGGATTTCAGCAAGTTAGTGAATATCTGTGGTTTATCCACGCCCCAGCCCCACCCAGGCCTGCAGCAGTCCCTGATCTAGAGATCATTCAGAGGCCAACAAACAATCCTACCAACCACATCAGAGCAACTCTCTGGACTATTGTTGCAGGCACAGATAGATAAAAGGCTTACTCTTTTTGGCTTGATTTAAGCATAAAAGGAACAGTCTATGGTAACTGCAGCCCCCTGACCCCCCTTGCACTGCATGGGAAGAACCTCCTGAGAATAAAGTTGAGAGATAAGAAGTGACCCTGAGTCATCAGGAGTGAAAATCAGGGCCTGACAGCATTTATATCCCTAAATGGAAGCATGCCTTAAGTTAAGTCTATTCTCTGGAATTTTCAGTTTGGTGAGCCAATAAACTCCCTTTTGGGTTATACCTGTGCATTCCAGGCTTTCAGTTATATGCATGAAAGAGCCTTGACCTATATTCTGTAGTTCTTCTGAATATAGAAAATGGATCACATGAGAAAATGTTCACAAAGCTGCCTGAGATATGGGTAGAGGTGAGAGACCTCTTTTTAGTAATTGAAAGATCCCTAGATAAGTGGACAAACCAAAGACACTAATTAGTGGAAGTTCAGAAGGAGGCATTCTGCAGAACACTGAAAACCACAAGACTGTAAACACATGGAAGAGAATTGGGAATTGGTTAGTAAAAGCCAAGTCCTGTAGGTATTTGGGGGTTGTCAGCTCAGTCCAAGAGTGGAGATGAGGATGCCATCCCAGTGAACCAGAAACAGTGATTATTGTTTTGTTTCACTACAAGGTAGCTGAAGGAAATAGTCTTTTTTCTCATATCTGTTCTTCTTATCTGTCACCTAGTTTAATGGCACTACCACCTCCAGTGATAAATGTAAGCTCCTAAAACCCTGGGAATCTCAGGAATGAGGAAAGTGTCTTTTGCATGCAAATGAGATGACTGGTGGTTGGGGGTTCTTCATAGTTTCAGGTTGGGGCTAGCCACAAGCAAGAGCCAGCCTTGACAAAGACTTGGAACTTTCTGCCCTATCTCCCAGCTTCCAAAAGGGGAAAAGGGCTAAAGGTTGAATTAATCATCAATAGCCAGTACTTTGATCAATCATGTCTACATAATGAAACCTCCATTAAAACCCATATATAATATCAGGGGTGCAGAGGTACCTGCCTATAATCCCAGGAATTCAGGAGGCTAACACAGGAGGATTTCAAGTTTGAGGGCAGCCTTCAAAACTTGGTGAGACCCTGTCTCAAAATAAAAAATAAAAAGGGCTGGGGATGTAGTACAGTGGTAGAGCACCCCAGTAGAGGGTCTGGGGGAACTATATGATAAGGTTCAAAAGAGCTATTTGGTTGATGAACACACTGAAGTGCTATGAAGGTGCTGTGCCTTGAAATGACAGAGAAGCCCTGAATGCCTAATACCTTGCCTTATGCATCTCTTCCACCTGGCTATTCCTGCGTTATATCCTTATACATTTAAACTCATAAGTATGACTAAAATGTTTCCCTGAGTCTTGTAAGCCATTCCAGCACATTTTTGAATGTGAAGAAGGATGGTCAAGGGAACCCAGGGATTTATATAGCTGGCTGGTCAGAAATATAGATGTCAACATGAGACTGGTCACCTGTGTCTGAAATGAAGGCTGTCTTGTGGGACAGACCTTTTTAACTGGTGGGATCTGACTCTAACTCTAGGTAGAAAGTATCAGAATTAAACTGAACTGTTGGATACTCAGTTGGTGTCTGAGAACTGGGCAATTAGTCTGCAAATCCTATACACTCAGCATTAGAAGAATTATGAGTAAAAACAGTGTAAATATCCCCTGCACCCAAACCAGAAAACCTGGGATCATTTTAGACACCACCCTGTCACCAGTCCTGCCCAATCTCTTGCCAAGCAATTCTAATTCAACCCCCAAAATCTCTCTCAAATTTTCATCTATTCTTTACTCATCCAGTCACAGTTATTTGCTACTTATCTTCTTGGTGTCAGACTTTCTCTGCTAGGTGTTGAAGACACAAAGAACTGGGCACGGGCACATGGCCTGTAATCTCAGTGACTTAGGAGGCTGAGGCAGAAGGACTGCAAGTTCAAAGTCAGTCTCAACAACTTAGAGAGGCCCTAAACAACTTAGCTCCTCTTTCAAAATAAAAAAATAAAAAGGGATAGGGAGTTGGGATTCAATTCTCAGTACAAAACAAACAACAATAACAACAACAAAAAGATTAGTGAGATCTGGCCCCTGCCCAGTGAAAAATCATATTATAATGGTAAAGAAACCAAAACACAATCCTAGAGCCATGGAATTGATTCAGAGACAGGAAAAGGCACAAAGCATTCTGGAGCCCAGAATACCGGTTCCTTACTCAGCTTGAGAATGACAGGGGCCATCTGAGAGGTCAGTGAGTTTTTCTAAGTGAGGTCACACCTAACTTATTTTGTGGCACTAGGGATTGAACCTTAGACATCCCACAAGCCAGGCAAGACTGAGCTACCTCCCCAGATAGTTTTTTAAAATATTTTTTTCGTTGTAGATGGACACAACATCTTTATCTATCTATCTATTTATTTATTTTTATGTGGTGCTGAGGATCCAACCCAGGGCCTCACGCATGTGGGGCAAGTACTCTACCATTGAGCCACAACTCCAGCACCCCCACGTAGCTTTTTATTTTATTATTTTGTGTGCATGTGTGTGGTACTAGGAATTGAACTCAGAAGAACTCGACCACTGAAGTCAGAATTAGACAGGCACTCAGTATAGATAATTTGAGTGAGTACTGGAAGTCGGAGACTGCCCCCTGAGGGACTAAAATGCCTCCAGAGCCCTTCCTCCACCTTTATCACCCTTATCAGCCCCTGCTCCAACTTGTTACTAAGGTAACCTGTCCCAGGAATTGTCTCTCCCTACAGGGAGTTATAAAGTTGTTAATTAATGTGTCCTGAGCTGCTCCATCTGGCCCTTCCCCCATCCATCAGCTTTTCACTTTTTGGCCATCCCACTGAGCATCTCCTGGGTCTAGTCACCTATGCAGGAAGGAGAGAGATAAAGGGAAAAGAGCAAGAGAACAAAGGAAGCCTAGGACATATAAAAAGGCAAAACACCCTGGCTTCTTGGATACTAAGGTATCAGCTATGGCCCCCTTCTCCCTGCTGGGAAAAGTCTGTTACCCCTTTTTACAATAAATTCTGCTTTATATGCTTGCCTCTGCATGCTTCTTTAATGTTATATTTCAAAATGTGAGGAAGCAGAACTCATCACTGGTAACCAGCGATATTGCCACTAAGCTACATACCCAATCCTTTTTAGCTTTTGAGACACCATCTAAATTGCCCAGGTTGGCCTCAAACTTGCAATTCTCCTGCCTCAGCCTCCAAGTAGCTGGAATTACTATGGTGCGCCTACATGCCCGGCTCACACATTAATTTTAAAACTCAAAGAAAGAAGGAGAACTGACCATGCCAAGAGGAGGGGAGAGGACACAGGAAGTAGAAGGTGCAGCTTTGGACATGGCCCAGAAGTGAAGAAAGCAAAGTCTTGACTCCACCATAATGGAGCAGAAGGCCTAAACTTCTCACCTGGACAAGAAATCATTAACTGCTTTCCTCACACATTCTCCTCCCCTACCACCAGAAAAATCTCTCTAGCACTCAAATGTGACTTCCTTTCTCCCTTTCCGGAAACTCTGCTGGTTTACCTTCCTGATCTGTAACTGCTAGCCTTGTCTTTGTTCATCCCTTACTTCTGCCTGCTTGAATTTCCTGCCCTGCCTTGGGCAATGTGGCAGGCTCCTACTCAGGCTTCAGAGTGACTTAGATGTGACTCAAATGTGACTTATTCTACCAAGACCCCTCCCACTGGCACTCACCTTCATGTGTGTGGTGTGTATTTATCTATGTATAGTTTTCTTCCTGCTATGGCTGTGAAAGTGCATGAGTCCTCTTCCTGCTTTAGGACCTGGCCTGGAGAGGGTTCTTGGCAAAGGAGAAATCTGGTAGGAGCAAATGCAGTTAATGACCAGGAAGCTGGAAGCTGCTGCACATTCCTGAGACCCTGAAGATCTAGAAAGATGCTTGACATGACAGCATTGCTGAGGCTGTCCCCAGGATCTGCAGAACCTGCCTCCAGATACAGCTCCTGGTTCCCAGCTAAGGCATTGATCTGACTTTTCAATTAAATATCCCTTATTATGACCATGAATCTGTCTAAACCCCCATTTACAACTGGGCATGGTGGTGCATGCCTGTAATCCCAGCGGCTCAAGAGGCTGAGGCAGGAAGATTGCAAGTACAAGGTCAGCATCAGCAATTTATCAAAACTAAGCAAATTAGCAAGACCCGGTTGGGGATGTGGCTCAGTGGTAAAGTGCCCCTGGGTCCCATTTCTGCCACCAAAAGATACAAAATAAATAAATAAACTCCCATTTAAAGCCATAAGTAGCTGAGGTTATAGTCACTTTGTTAATGATGATTGGGAGTTATTTTAATTGTGAAGTTCTTAGATTTTATGTAAAATACAAGCTTATATACATAATTATTAAGGCTAACTTTTTTTTTTTTTTTTTTTTTAAACTTTTAAAACAAATCCCAAGCTGGGCATGGTGGCCCAAGCCTGTAATCCCAGCAGCGCAGGAGGCTGAGGTAGGAGGATCATAAGTTCAAAGCCAGCCACAACAAAAACTAGGCACTAAGCAACTTGGTGAAACCCTATCTCTAAATAAATAAAATATAAAATAGAGTAGGGGATGTGGCTCAGTGGTTGAGTGCCCCTGAGTTCAATCCCTGGTACCGAGATCAAACCAAACCAAACAAAAAAACACAAAAACAAATCCTAGTTGCATTTTATTTAATTATATCAAAGGCAAGGCTCTCTCACAACATAATATTCAATAATAAGGTAAGGATGGGCTGGGATTGTGGCTCAGTGGTAGAGCGCTTGCCTAGCATGTGCGAGGCCCTGGGTTCAATCCTCAGACCACATAAAAATAAACAAAATAAAGATATTGTGTACAACTAAAAAATTAAAAAAAAAAAATAATAAGGTAAGGAAAAGTGTCTACCTGCCCTAATGTGGTCTGGCTACTGTTAAAAGTTGAGCATGTGTCTTTTCAGGCTCTTTCTGACCCATACAAATATAGGTATGTGGCTGGGCATAGTAGCACATGTGTAGTACCAGCTACTCACAGGCTAAGGCAGGAAGATCTCAAGTTCAAGGCCAGCCTGTGCAACTTAGTAAAGTCCGGTCTTAAATAAAATTTAAAAAGGGCTGGGGATTTATATCAGATACAAAGTGTCCCTGGATCCAGTTCCCAGTGCTACAAACAAAGTGTGTATGTGGAATTTTGACCAAATTATATATATATATATATGTTAAATATATATATATTAATATATGTATTAAATATATGTTAAATGTATATATATATATATATATGTATGTGTGTGTATGTATTTATTTACTTATTTTCCTTTTGTGTTAGTAAATCCAGGGGCACGCTACCACTGAACAATATCCCTAGCTCTTTGTTTTTATTGTTTATTTATTTATTTTTTGGGAAGGAGTTATTGGGTATTTAATGAAGGGGCACTTCACCATGGTGCCACATCCCCAGCCCTTTTTTATTTTGAGACAGGGTCTCTCTCTTGCTAAATTGCTTAGTGCCTTGCTAAGTTGCTGAGGCTGGTCTTGAACTTGTGATCCTCCTGCAGAAGCCTCCCAAACCAAGCCACCAGGATTATAGGACTGCAACACCACACTCTGCATCTTTTTGTTTTTATTTTTAGACAGATTCTCACTAAGTTGCCTGGGCTGGCCTCTATCTTACAAATCTCCTGCCTTGGTCTCCTGAGTCACAAGGATTACAAGGGATGCACCATCATGCCCAGCTTATATAGTTTCTCTTGTAAAAAAATAAAAACTTGATGGACATTTTTGTCAATATATATAATTCTATTTGATTTTTTTAAATAGTCATAGAGTGAAAGTTCATTACATTGGGTCCAGCAATTTATGGCCTACAGGCCTAATATGGTCTACCTCCTAAATAAAATTTTACAGAAACATAGCTATGATGCTTATTAATTTATATATTGTTTCTGTTTTAATACTACAACAGGAAAATTGAGACGCTGCATCAGAGACTCCGTAGCTTACATCCGACCCTTACAGAGAAAGTGTGTTGACCCCTGCAACATATAATTTTATCATACTTTATATAACCAGTTCCATATTAATGAGTTAAATTGTTTCCATTGGTTCAGCATTATAAACAACCCCAAAATTAATACCTTTAAAATTATACTAGCTGATGATCATCATGGGTAACAATGAGTGTGGACATTACTGACTATGAACCCAATGTGTTTATACAAAAAGATTTTCTTTAGAAAAGGCCTTTCAAGTTAACAGACAGTGTGGCTCAAGGGGGAACTGAGGAAATATGAGCAACTGTCAAAGTCATTAGGGTAAAGGGCTATACAGAAAGATCATATTTTCATAATAAAAGAACCAGAACACTTACCAAAGGGTATGCTGCAGGGATGTTTCAGGGATACAGGACAATAAAAAATGGACACTAGCCATCAGCAACCTACCGTGAATGATCAGGAACATAAAGGAGCCCAAAAGAGAAGAAAAGGAAATTAGTAATTACCAAGCACATGAAAGATTGACAAGTTTGATTTTCTATAAGGAGGTATGGCATTCCAAACGCTCAATAATTGTTATGGCACACATATTAACCAAATCAAAAAAGATGCAGCCAGGTACAATGATGCATGCCTGTATTCCCAGCAGCTGGGGAGACTGAGGCAGGAGGACTATGAGTTCAAAACCACCTCAGAAACTCAGTGAGGCCCTAAGCAACTCAGTGAGACCCTGTCTCTAAAATAAAATACAAAAATAGGGCTGGGGATGTGGCTCAGTGATTAAGTGCCCCTAAGGTTCAATCCCCTGTACCAAAAAAAACAAAACAAAAAACAAATAAACCTTCAATATTAGTTATCACTAAATAGTGTGAGCTGCTAAATACCACACTGCCCATATTTAATACTCAGTTCAATCCTCACAGTAATATGCAATTGACAGCCACAAGAAATAATTTTGAGGAACAATATTAACCAATAGAGCATTCCTTCCTCAATTAAGTCTCAGCATTTGCCCCCTCAACTTTAACCACCAATGGATCTGAAAAATAATGATCAGAATTCATGTATAGTTTCAAACCATACTGGGAAATATGAAAATGTATATGAAGAGCTGAAGTTATATACTGCTATATATTTCAGTCAGCTTTTTCACCGCTGTGGCTCAAACACCTAAGAACAACAATTATAGAGGAGGAAAAGTATATTTGGGGCTCATGGTTTGAAAGGTCTCAGTCCATAAATGGCTGACTCCATTGCTCTGGGCCTGAGAGTACCTGAACAGCATGGCAGAGGTAGATGGTGGTCTCTATCTTGGAAATCTCCTGCCTTGGTCTCCTGAGTCATAAGGATTACAAGGCATGCACCAACCTGCCCAGTTTATATAGTCTCTCCTTTAAAAAAATAAAAACTTGATGGACATTTTTGTCAGTACATATAATTCTATTTGACACAGCAAGTGTTTATAGAAACATTATTCACAATTGCCACAAGGTAAAATAACATAAATATCCATCATCTGATGGGTAGATGAACAAAGTACACCTTCTCAAATAAAATATTATGCACCCACATAAAGGAATGAGAAGTACTAGTACATGCCACAAAACAAATTAAACTTAGAGACATTAAGTGAGACAACAGATACAAAAAGACACATGTTGTACGATTTCATTTGTATGACATATCCAGAATAGGCAATCCATAGAGACTGAAAATAGATTAGTTGGTGGCCAGAGGCTAGGAAAGGGGAAACTGGAAAATGACTGCCAAAGAATACAGGATGATGGAAATGTTTTAGAATTAGATTATGGGGATGGTTGTATAACTTTACGAATATACTAAAAACCTTTAGTAGAAGGACTTTTAAGTTATGTGAATAAAATTATTTTAAAAATTAGGCACTGTTATACCAGTAACTTATATCCATTTGTGACTTGTCTTAATTTTTTATTCCAAAGATATTCTTGTACAAGAGAGAATGTCTGCTTCATTTCCTTAATTTTGGAATAATGTAAGAAACACTTATAGAGACTTGACTTTGGTCGGATACTATTCTGGGTATAGACATATAAAGTGCTTTACATGAGCATGAACTCTATTGGGTAGGAGAAGCTGCTATTTATACGTCTGGACCAGTAGTCCCTGGTGTTTGCCATCTGAGTTCTGAAGAGCTGGTCTCAGCATTAGAATGGTGAGCAGTAGTAGCGGGGGAGGAGAGTGGAGAGGGGACAGGGCACTGGGTTTTAAAGAATCAATCCAAAGAACATTCAGAACTTTTTATAAACAATCACCCAGAACCAGCAAGAAGGAAACAAAGTGAAGTTAAAAAAGCAGGAACCAGTCCTGAACTAGGATTAGTAAAGAAATCAGGGTGGGCTTTCAAAGAGAGATGACAGTGTTTAGTGTTCCATGAAGATGGTGCTACAGTGACTGATCCCAAGGAAACAAGGCAGATTTAATTGAGGTCCACATCAAGAGTGCTTGGGCATGCACATGAAACCAGACTGGGGCTGAGATATGTGAGGTGAGAAATAGATCTGGATGGAGTACATAATGATGACAGCTTTCATTTCCAAGCCTGGCAGTTTCTTGGGTTCTGATGGAGAACAGTACCTAGGAGGAACAAAGGCAGGATGTAGTGCTCTGGAATAGTACTCAAGAGTTAGAGATCCAGTGCATAGGGCAAACAATGAAGACAGCAAAACGTAGCAGGACCCAGGTGTGGATCATGGACAAGAAATCATAATTTTTTAAAAATTAGTTTCTATTAGCAAACATTCTACCATTTAATTATACTCCAGGCCACAGGCAAAGGTTTCTGAAAAAACATGTAAGCCCATTGGCGGTACCAGCACTGCTGGCCCCTAGGGCCAGAATATAAAGCAGCAGTAAGCAGAAAAGCAACACAGGACTCAGGGATTAGTCCAGGGCTAACAAAGTAGAGTCTGCTCCCTAAGTGCTTGCTGGAACTCAGGTGAATCTGTGAATTGTATAATAGATGCTGAAGAGACAGCAGGATAGTATGGGAGAAACCTTAAGGTGAGCCTAGCAGGCTTTTTCAAAAGTGTCACACTGTAGAAGCTGAGCAGAAACCAAATATTAGCAGGTAGGACAAGGACTAGAGCTGTCCAGCTGGAGTTAGTGTATTCAGAACAGAGAGGGGAGACACCCTGGAGAAACTCCACAGATCTACTGAGGCAGGTATAAGTGTGGCTTTGAGGCTGGGGTGGTAGTTCAACAGTAGATTACCTGACCAGCCTACAGAAGGACCTGGGTTCAATTCCCAGCACTGCAAAAACAAACAAGCAAACAAAAACACCAGGTGAGGATACTGACAGAAGAACCACCACCCAAGTTGAGACTGCTTACCTGGTTCCCTGCCTCTAGCACTGGTTCAAGAGATAGGGTCACAGGAAGTTGCAATGGGCCCCAGGTGTTGCTGTGGGCAGAAGCAGATATAAGGATAACTCTAATAAAGACTTTATCTTCCCAGATTTCCCGCTCTTAAGTGAAGTTTATTTTTTACTATTACTTACCAACCACAACAGTTGATTTAGGTCAAAGTACAATTATCTGTTAATTAGTCATGTGCATATTAGAAAGAAAATGATAGGTTGTCTTTTTCTGTTGTTAAGAAAAAAAAAAATCAAAGATGCTTTTTGAGCCCTCCAGCAGTGAGGCATTTTCTTATAAGCGACTCTTCATTCTTTCCTTTTTTTTGGTGTTAGGGATTGAACCCAGGGCCACGTGCATGCTATGCAAGGACTTTACCACTCAGCTACACCTTCAGATGTTAGTTTTATTTGTACTTTCAAGCCCCTGAGATTTTGAGGTGATTATTACAGCAGTGTAATTTATCTTAACCTGACATATAAAAGAAAAGAGCTGAAGATCAGGACAGGGTTTATAGAAAAGCTCAGAATGATGAAGACACTCGAACAGTAGACACCACAGAAAAGGAAATTCCAGTGAGGGGTTGGGGGTACAGAGTTGCAGAGCTGTACAAGCCTAGCCCTGTGGCCTGTTGTAGCTGGTGTACAGGACACAGAGAAGAGAGGGAATGGAAAGAGACAAAACAGATGAAGACAGGTGCCAGGTTGTGACAAATCTTAAAAACCTCATATGAAGGTTACAGGAAATGAGGAGCCAACAAAGTTTCTGTAGAGGGATTTATATTTTTTGTTTTATTTATTTTTGGTACTAGGAATTGAACCCAGAGGAGTTTTACCACTGAGTCACATCCCGAGTCCTTTTTATATTTTGAGACAGGATCTCATTAAGTTGCTTGGTAAGTTGCTGAGGCTGGTAGTGAACTTGTGATCCTCCTGCCTCAGCCTCCTGAGCCACTGGGAATACAGGCATACACTACTACCACAACTGGCTATTTTTTATATTTTAAAAAAACAATTGAAGCCAGGCACAGTAGTACACAACTGAAATCTCAGTGGCTGGGGAGGCTGAGGCAGGAGGATGGCAAGTTCAAAGTCAGCCTCAGCAACGTAGTGAGGCCCTAAGCAACTTAACAAGACTCTATAAAAAGGACTGGGGAATATGGCTCAATGCTAAGTGCCCCCTAGGTTCAATCCCTAGTATTTAAAAAATAAACAAAAAACAAAACAACACAACATAAGCAAAACAACAATAAAACAGAAACCAAAAAAACAAGTGCAGAATAGAGGAAAAACAGGATGAGAGAAAGATCAGAAGCTTAGGTATCAGTTAAGAGGCAAGAACAAGTTGAGAATATAGTGATAAAGGCTAAAATCAAAGATCGATAAACTTTTTTTGTAGAGTATGAAAGATTCTATAATTCCTTAATTTTTTTTTCCCCTTTTAGTACTGGGGATTGAACCTAGGGGCACTCTGCCACTGAGCTACATCCCAAGAGCTCCCCTGCCAACTTTTTTTTTTTTTAATTTTGAGAGACAGGGTCTTGCTAAATTGCTCAGGCTGGCCTGGAACTTGTAACCCTCCTGCTCCAGCCTCCTGAGTAGTTGGAATTACAGGCATGCACCACCACATCAGGCAAGACATACCTAATGACTTCACCTTCTGGATTCTACATAGTTCACACTTATACCTCTGGAATGAGTCATTACCACCTTCTTAACCATTATATTATAGGGCTCTTTTCCAGGCTATATTTTAACTCTTCACTGGTTTGGGGGAGACTTTGACTGACACATTTAGAATAGACACTTGCTGCAGGCAGATTTGTTTGTGCATCCATTCCTCGTGTATTCTATCCCTTCACTTTCAAATGTCTCCCATTTTCTGACCTTCCTTAGAGCAACAAGTCCACTAAGTCCTATTTTTCCCAGGATCTTTCTATGTGGATGTATGAGGTTTTTTACTGGCATATGATTTTTAGTCACTGTTGAAACAGGAAATGCCTTCATGAAGAATTCATCAGTTTCCAGAGTCAAAACATGTGACAGGACAAACTGTGGATCAGGACTGCTGGGCTCTAATTTTGGACACATGAATTTCACAAATAAGCAAAGTCTACTATGAGAGCTAAGTGCAGGATTGTGCTAGAAATAAGCAAATGATGAGAATCGAGCACAAGAGCAGACCAGTTGGGGAAGAGAATGGTTTACTGGCAGTAATGGAGTAGTGTAAAAGGAATCATGAACACTTAGTGGGGTGGTTCTCCAACTATTCCATCATCAGGATCCCCACCTGGATGTTCTTTCAAATGCAGGTGGTTGGTCCCATCCTCAGGGATTTGGATCCAGTTGATTTAAGAGTGTTCAAGAACTTTGAATATCTAACATGTGACCACCCCCACCCTCCCTGAGGGTGACTGCACTGGAAGTGGCCCTAACTCACACCTTCCCCATGAAATGGTTCAGAGGCAGGTGTCTACAGTTTTCTTTTTCTTTTTTTTGCAGTGCAGGGATTGAACCCAAGGCTTCCCTCATGCTATCACTGAGCTACACTGTAGCCCTTTTCCTCTGAAGACAGGGTCTTGCCAAATTGTCAAGGCTAGCCTCGTGAACCTGCCATTCTCCTGCCTCAGCCTTCTGAGTATCTGGCATACAAGTGTAATGTATCAGTCTTTACTTATTTGCTTTGTTAAGAAACAGAAAATGGCCCCACACTACATGTACATAATTTAGAAAAGGATAAGTACATGTTTCAAATCCTTTTTTCATTAAAAACATATCATAAGCTGGTTGTGGTGGTGCATGCTTATAATCCTGGTGATCCAGGGAACAGAGGGAAGAGGATCACAAGTTAGGGGCCAGTCTGGCCAGTTTAGCACAAGTTAAGGGCCAGTCTGGCCAATTTAGCCAGACACTGCCTCAAAGTAAAAAGTAAAAAAGAGTTAGGGATGTAGCTCAGTGGTAGAACATCCCTGGATTCAATCCCCACCCCCCCCCCCAAAAAAAAAAAAATAAAAAAAACCAAATAAATAAAATAAAATCACAAATTAAATGGGCAAAAGTCCAAGGCTCTTGAAACCATGAAATCCTATTTTGGAATGCTTATAACAACTCATATTCTCTGTGATAACTTCATTTATCATTGACTATTGTTAAAAATATTTTTCTACCAATTTGAGAGGCAAAATATCCCCTTTTAACTCATATTGATTTGATTCCTAGTGATAAAAGTGTTCTTCTTTCACACACTAATTTCAATTCATCTTTTGGAAGTCCTCTTTAGCCATTCTCTGTCTAGAGGATTTTCTGGACTTTCTGTCTACTGCAACATGGCTTCTGACCCTATTCCTCCATTGACAGATAATTTCTGGGGCCATACTACAGACATCATGCGATGTCTCTGTTGTGACAACACTGCTCCTTTGACCAACATAGCCTCTTCCTTTGTTCTTTTGCACCTTTGTTCTTTTGCACAGACTTCTTCTCTGGGAACCCCTCCAGTATCATTACTGCTCAGGGCTTGTCCCATGGCCTAATGGCATCTATCTCACACTCATTTCCCTCTTACCCTCTGTCTCCTCACATGGTATTAACTGCCACCTGGAGGCTGATGATCTTGATATTCAAATTGAAATAAAATTCTCCCCTGAATTTTACTGGATGAAACAGGCTTCTTAAACTCTGTATCTAAAATCGAAACCTAAAACTGAGCTAATAATAGCTCAGGGGTAAGATGCATGTTCAAGGCCCTGGGTTCAATCTCCAACACCTAAATAAATTAATTAATAAATAAAAACGGAACCCTCATTTCTCCCAACCTCAACCCCTTCTCCTCTTATACACTTGAGCTCAGTTAATAGAACATCATGCACTGGGTTTCCAGCCCCACCCTGGGAGTAACCCTAGAGTCCCTATTTCCCTCATCCCCATATTTACTTAGTTACCAAATCCTGATAATTTCATTTTCAGGGTATTTCATGGCTCTTGTTCAGGTTGTTCTCATCTCTCCTGTACACTCCCTCTCCATCCCCCTACTTCCTTTAAATGTTCATTTGTTCACTAAATATTTACTGAGTTCCTGTGAAGAAGACAGAAAAGAATTCTGCCTTAAGCAGTAGAGTGATCTAGAGAATAAATAAAGTAAGCAAATGCAAAGGACCTGTGGCAGGAAACAAAGGAGACCCTACTGCAGCCAGGGCAAACCACCTAACACTGATTATGTGGTGGGTGGCAGAAGATGAATTGAAGAAGTGAGCAGGGGTAGATCTTATAGGGAATTCAAACCTTAGTATGAATTTGAGTTATAACCTGGAAGAGCATTGAGGAGAGCCATCAAAGGGCTTAAAGCAGAAGAATGATATAACTGTTTCTCTGTACAATAGCTGTACAAAGAAAATATATCAAAATATACCAATGTTTACCTCTGGATAACTGAGTGGTAGGGTTATATTTCCTTATTTCCTTCCTTCCTTCCTTTTTCTCTCTCTCTTTCTTTCTTTCTATGGTGCTGAGTATTGAACCTATGGCCTCACCCATGCTAGCTAGGAGCTCTACAACTGAGTTACGTACCCAACCCAATGTATTAACGTTTTTGCTTTTGCAGGACTAAAAATTAAACCTAGAGCCTTACACATGCCAGGCACGTACTCTTACCACTGAACTACATCTCAGCCCTTTTTATTTTATGTGGGGCAGGTTCTCACTTAGTTGCCCAGGCTGACTTCGAACTTGTGATCCTTCTGCTTCAGCCTCCCAAGTAACTGGGATTATAGGCATGTGACACCACACCTGACCCAATGCATAACTTTTACGCTTTTAAAAATATAGTCAAGGGCTGGGGATGTGGCTCAAGCGGTAGCGCGCTCGCCTGGCATGCGTGCGGCCCGGGTTCGATCCTCAGGACCACATACAAAGATGTTGTGTCCGCCGAAAACTAAAAAATAAATATTTAAAAAAATTAAAAAAAAATATAGTCAAAAAGAAAATCTGGTTGAAATTGATATGAAGGGCCACAGAAAGGAGTACAATTGATGGTGAGGCACTAAGATCACTAATTATGAGGAGATGTGGCAGTGGCCTGTAATGGTTTGGTGGTTGTGGGAATAGAGAAAGAGGCAGAGCTGCCAGCTATCTAATGTGTAAAACTTATAGGACTTGGTGACTTATTAGCTAAAGGATGCAAGAGTGTAGGATGACCACTGGGTTTTGTAGGAAATCAAAGTATTTCTCCCCAAAATACTGAGGATTTTTGAGCTGAAGGAAGTTCAAAAACATCAAGTATCTGACTCTTTCTCTGCTTGATGTCAGGACAGATTCAGAGAAGAGTCTTTCTGCTTTCTTCCCACTTTCCCACCAAAGCCAGATAGAGACTGATGCAGATCAGCCTAGAGATGGGATCAGCAGACTACATAGGATGCTGGGTACAGATCTTCCCTCCTTCCCAGAATTCTCCTGCTTCAGAAACCTCTTGCTTCTTTGTTTTCTCATGGTGAAATTTACTGCTTTTCATTAAAATACTATCCATTTATTTAAGGTACTGGGGACTGAACCCATGAGTGCTTAACCACTGAGTCACATCCCCAGTTCTTTTTATTTTTTGAGACAGTATCTCACTAAGTTGCTTAGGGCCTTGCCAATTTACTGAGACTGGCTTTGAACTTGCAATCCTCTTGCTTCAGTCTCCCAAGATGATGCTGGGATTATAGTTATGCACCAACATGCCTGGCTGAACCTGTCCTGGCTAAAAATTTAGACCGCTTAATAAAATTTTATTGTTCTCCTTTTCAGATTCATCTTGAATGATTAACTAGGTTGATGGAGACTCCATTTAACCCAATAGGGCATAGAGGCATCTCATAAGAGATGAGTTTGGCATCACAGAAAAGAGAGTGGCCAACAGCACCAAAGTCTCAGCCATAATATCCACCCAGATATAATGCTGAGGAAGAGGAGTGGCAATTCTTTCAAGAAGCTCTTCTAAAAAGACAAACATCAGGGCAACAACCAGAGGAAATATAGGATTGAAGAAGTATTTTTTGGTTGAAGGAAATGAACCAGTAGAAGCCAAGTGGTTCAAAATACACTTACTTAAAGGGTGGGTAAGAGCAAGAGCCCAAAGGTGGGATAAATTGGGATCATAAGCACAAATGAACAAAACAAGAAAAAGGACATCTCCTTTCTTCTGGGATGGAAGTGAGGATTGGGAAAGTAGAATAGATTCCTTCTGAGGCTCATAGCAGGAAGGGGAAGAAGTTTCTGCTTTGGGATTTTCTTCCCTCTATGAATTAGAAGGTCTGGTGATCTTCTGGGGATGTGGGAAAGCAGCTGGAGACAAGCAGTCAAGATTTATAATAATCTAAGAATAGGAGAAGGGACCAGGTGTGGTGACACACACCTGTAATTCTAGACATTGGGGAGGTTGAGGCAGGGTGATCTCAAGTTTGAGGCTAGCCTGGTAACTTAGAGAGACCCTGTCTCATAGTAAAATTTTTAAAAAGGGTTTAAGATGTAGTTCAGTGGTAGAGTACTTGCATAGTATTCACTGGATTCAAAGGTGGTGGGGAGGGACAAAAGAGCCTGTATGAATGCCAAACAAAACCAGTTCAATGGCTCAATGGTCCAGAGGTCCTGGGTTCCTACTATTGTTAAATCCTCTAGATTTCTAACAGCCCAATCTGTGTGTGTGTGTGTGTGTGTGTATCTCCCCCTACTCCTTTTGCAGTGCTAGATTATAAACCTAGGGCCTCATGTGTGCTATTCAAGCACTCTGCCATGCAGCTACACCACCAGCCTGCAATTTTTTTTTTTTAAGTACTTTATAAATTTGTGTGTCATCCTTGATGCTAATCCACTCTGAATTTTTCCAAGTTTCAGAGAATGTGCTGCTCAGGGAGCACTGGGAAAAAATGGAAGGTAGCTGTTACTTTTATTTATTTATTTATTTATTTTTTGGTGGTATGGTACTGGGGATTGAACCCATGACCTGTGCATGCAACACAAAAGCACTCTACCAACTGAGCAAGGTAATGTTTAAAAACACTCAGAAGAATTCGGGATGAAAACTGTAAAGCAAATTCAAGGCCTCAATGACTTAAGACCTTACGGTGACTGAAATTGGGAGAGAACACAGAGGTGATTAGGTAACCAGATGGCATAGGCCTTTTTGAACCTTTCCAGGCCTCAGGGAGGTGGAAGAAATTTGTGGTTAACATTAGGGCATCTAGATGGAGTCCACTGAGGTCAAATCCTGGGCAAGCCAATTTAACTTCTCAGTACTTTATTTGAGGAATCAGTAAAATGAAGATACTAGTATAGCATTTATCTCAAGGCCTGCTATATGTACCAGAGTATTACTTACATGTCAGAATCATTATCATTTCTCATTTGAACAAGAGGAATTTTAAGAGTCTGTGAGGAAGAGATTCTCAAACATTTTGGGCTCAGAATCCCTTTCCAGTTTTAAAAATGACCTCCTTTTATATTATATATAAAGTTATTAATAGACCTTTATTTATATGTGGTGCTGAGAATCAAACCCAGTGCCGCACACATGCCAGGCAAGTGTGCTATCACTGAGCCACAGCCCCAGCCCTAAAAATGACCTCTTTTAAAAAAATTTTTTTGAAGTACTGGAAGATTCAACCCAGGACATGTTAGTTTAAATTTTTTGAGACAGGGTCTCAGGGCATGCTGGCTTGAAGTTGTGATCTTCCTGCCTCAGCCTCCCAAGTAGTTGAGATTACAGGCATGCATCACTAAGTCCAATTTACTAATATATTTTTTAAGAAAAATAACTACATTTTTTTAAAAAAATAGAAGTGTGTTATTGTTTTTCCATTTTGCAAATCTCTCTTGACTTTAATTAAACACAGGTGGGTCTTATCTGCTTCTGCATTCAATTGAGACATGTTCTTTGCTTGAAGTATGAAAATCCTAACACCTCACTACTCTGAAACCACACTCGAGAACTCTTACTTTAAGGTTTCTCCCAGTTCTAAATCATTCAGTCATTTACTCACTTGTCAACACTTCTGGATCCTAGAGACTGGTGAATTCTGTGGTTGCTGCCTGGAGGATCCTAATTGGAAAGAGAAAAACAAAAATGAACAAGCACAAATGAGGAAGTGTCAGGGTTACCTGTGAGCCTAAGGAGGCAGAGAAGGATTACTGAAGTAAAGGAAATTTGATCTTGAATTAGGGCGTGAATTTCCTGTGTTGCCTATAAGCAGAAGAGCAGTTGCAACAACCCAGGAATCAATGTAGAGGCAAAGGGTGCACTAGCACAAGAAGTCAGCAGCTAGAAAAGCATGTTGGGCCGTATATAGGAAGTTATATTGCATCCTATTCCAGGAGCCTGGGGTGACAAGAGCTTGCTTTCTTTCGTTTTTTTTTTTTATTCTTTTGGCATTAGTATGGATTGAGTTTAGGGTTTAAGGCCTCATGCATGCTAGGCAAGAGCTTTCCCACTGAGTCACATCTGTGGCCCTTGTTTTTCTTTTTAAAAATCAGTTTGATTGAGGCATAATTTACAAGAAGTAAAAAATCATCTTTTTGGGTGTACAAGTTTTGACAAACATTATCCAGTTATGTAAACAATACCACAACAAGATATGAAATATTTTCTCATCACCACAAAAAGAGTTCTTTCTACAATACAGTCCTGCAGGTAATCATTGATCTGACTTCTATCCTTATAGCTTTTTACTTTGAAATAATTATACACTCACAGAAAGTTAGAGAATTCGTGTCTACTTCCCCCAATAGTAACATCTTACAAACTATAGAAAAACAAAAAAAACTGACAGTGATGCACTACTATCAGCTATACTACAGTGTTTACATGCATTTGCTCCTTTTAAAGAATACAACTGGGGGTGGGGCAGGCGAGTGACAGGAGGTAGAGACTGAGACATGAGAATCTCAAGTTCAAAGCCAGCGTCAGCAATTTAGCAAGACCTTAAGCAACTTAGGGAGACCTGTTGCAAATTAAAAAGTAAAAGGGCTGGAGCTATGGCTTAGTGTTAAAGCACCCCTGAGTTCAATCCTTGGTACCAGCAAAACAAAACAAACAGTTTGGCCAGGCAAGGACACATATTAGTCACAATTGTCAACAGAAGAACAACTCAAGAAAGAGCAGGGAGAGGAAAGGATTTATGGAAAACACTTCTAGAGTGGAACAAAAATCAGTGGGTGGACGATTTGGTATAAGGGCTTAAATTAATTCTTAAAAAAAATTTAAAATTTATATATGACAGCAGAATGCATTACAATTCTTATTACATATATAGAGAACAATCTTTCATATCTCTGGTTGTATACATAATATATTCACACCAATTCTTGTCTTCATACACAAACTTTGGATAGTAATGATCATCACATTCCAACATGGTTAATTAAAAAAATCTTTTAGAAACAAAAATTTCCATATGGCAGGACAACAAGTAGACAATTGCTTTAAATTGAAGAACCTGACCTTTCAATTAATAAAGGGCATGGAACCCCACATAATCATATTTTTGCTTGCTGTTATTCAAACAGGAAAAAAGACTTTTTGGTCACATTCTTCCTTTTCTTACTTTTGCCTGAATGAAAACAATGAAATAGTTTTTTGTTTTTTTTTTTTTAAATAATGTACAATCATATAGTTCTGCATTACCTCTAAGTTAGATTTAATTTTTGGAAACTGTCATTTGGTGCCAAATAGTGGTAAATAAAAACAATGAAATAACTGTCAAAGATGTGATATTCCCCGGCAGTTTAGACAAAGTTGTATTTGTTTGCTCCTCTAAACAGGATTAGCTAAACCTTCAACATGGCCAAAGTAAATCTCTATACTTATTTATTTTGTGGTACTGGGGACTGAACTCAGGGATACTCTATCATTAAGCTACATTCCCAGCTCCCCCTCCTTTTTATTTTGGTCCGGGAAATTGAACTCAGGGGCACTAGATCACTGAGCCACATCCCCAACCCTATTTTGTATTTTATGTTGAGACAGGGTCTCACTGAGATGCTTAGTGCCTAGCTTTTGCTGAGGCTAGTTTTGAACTCATGATCCTCCTGCCTCAGACTCCCAAGCCCCTGGGATTACAGGCCTGTGCCACTGTGTCCCACCCTTTTTATTTTTTTGAGGCAGGGTCTAGCTAAATTGCCTAGGCTGGCCTCAAACTTGTCAACCTCCTGTTTCAGCCTCACTGGGATCCCAGGTGTGCGCCACTAAGCCTGGTTCTATACTTACTTTTATTCCTTTCTTAAGTTCAGTTTTTTTGTAGGCTTTCCTACCTGTGATAGCATTGTATCTGAAAAACTGATAATGGCTAAACCTTTACATAATTTATGTAAAGACATATTTATTCATCAAGACAGCTATCTTCACTTTAACAGCCCAAGACATTGAGACTACTAAGAGAAAGGTACCCAGGATCACATATGCAAATACTGTAAAATGTTTAAAAAGGTACTAGCACAGGGTAAGCATTCAGTAAATGTTAGCTAGGCTTCTTTAAATAAAGCCTTGCTCTTTCTACCCCACCAAACCCCATTTATGGCCAAGTTGGATCACTTTCTCCAAAAGCTGTGCTACAATGCATTTGAGTAAAGCTCCATACATGCAGTGGAAATACTTCTGGTGATAAAGTTCTCATTTAAATCCTAGTTTGTTTATCACTAGTCACTACCAAATACAGTTCCCTGAGTAGATAGGAGTAACCTAATGTCTATTTCCTTTGACTTTAAGATGAGCTTTATAGTATCTTCGAAATAAGAAAGTGTCTTAAAATCAGGTTCAACAAAATACTGTTTTTACTGTCTCTCGTGCTGGATGTTTTATATACATCTTAGCATAAAATATTCTGAACGTCTACCTCTTATTAAGCATCTACCTATTATTATACCGATTTTTAAAAGCAGGGAAGTCAAGACAGATGTTAAGTCATTTGATCCAGATTATACAGCTAGTGAATGACGGACAAGACAAGATCAACTCCAAAGCAAGCAGTATCCTAAGACCTAATTTCAGTTGACTTAGCCCATTCTATTTTGTGTCCATCATAACCTCCCAATCAAAATAAAAAAGCTAACTTTCAAACGGAGAAACAAGAAATAATCACCAAAACAAAGACAAACGGAACCTCTGAAAGATTAAGTAATTTAGACCAGAATCCTACAGCCGATGGGCCTCAACTTCAAGGCGAAATCTACTTTCACCAAGCTCTGCTACCACTGACAAATGATAATGCGCAGTTATCAATATTTGTTGAATTAATAATGTCTGCAAACAAAGTTGACAATAAGGAAGAGGGTAAAAGTAGAAAAGGCACATAAAAACCGCAAAGTTGTTCATGGGCAAAAAAAAAAAGACAAAAATCCCCAAGTTTTCGAGGTAATACGTTCATGGTGAGCCGAGGCGCTGGTACAAGCACACCTGGACAGTCTCTAGCAGTGTCCACTGAAAGGCCAAGCGCGGCCGTTTCCCTTCTTCGCCCCCTCGCTCACGCCCTTCTGACCGCTAATCTCCTGGCCTCCTAACACCCGACAACTGCAGCCAGCAGCCTCCCTACTCGGCTGCTGGCTTAAAAAGAAACTCCTGCACCTGCCCCAAAGGCGGTCAGCGGTCGGCGGCAGCCACGCGCCAAGGGACGCACTCTCCCTAGGGGTCGCAACTCGACCCTCGAGATAGTGCGGGCCACCTACAGCATGGACTCAGGCAGGCCTCAGGCGTGGGTTGGGGACGTGCGGGGGCCCCATGGGCCGCGCAGGCGAGCGGCGGCAGTCCGCCGCTAGGCATTTCCTCTTCCTCTACGCGCGGCGAGGCGCGGCGGAGGCCAGGCCGAGGCCGAGTTCGGACGCCCGACCGTGGCCTGCAGGCGAGCACGGGGCAGCACCGCGCCCCGAGCCTTCGCCGCCGTGCCGCCTCCAGCCGCCCGCGGGGCCTGCGGGCGGCTGGGCCCGGCGCGGGCAGCGAGAGGCGGGGCCGGCGTGCGGGCGGCGGAAGGAGGCGGAGGAGGAGGAAGAGGAGGAGGAGGAGGAGGCGGCGGCCGGGAGCCGGGGGAGAGGGGCGGGGGGCGGGCCGGGGAAGGGGAGGAGCGGGATTTGCGGAGCGCGGCGCCGCTGCCGGGAGCCCGCGGGCCCGAGAGTGACCGAGTCACGGCGGGCGCCGGCGGAGCCGCGGCGTCGGACCCGCCTCCTGGAGGAGCTCAGCCCCGGCCAGGCCCGGCCCCAATCCCGCCCCGCGCCGCCTCCCCGCCGCCGCCGCCGCCGCCGCCGCCGCGGGAGCGCTCCCCTGCCCACCCCGCCCCCGCGGCCGAGCCCGGGAGTCGAGTGGGAGTCGGCCGGCCGGCGCGGGTAGCGCCGGGACCCCGCAGGGGACACTGCAGCCGGAGCCCGGGAGGGGCCGCGCCGCCACCGTCTGAACTAGGATGTCCCGACATGAAGGTGAGAAGAGCTCCCGCCCCCACCCCCACCGCCCGGGCCTCGGCCTTCCCCTCCCGGGCCGGGCGCCGCGGAGGACTGCCGGAGAGCGGCGGAGACTTTGGCGGACCCTGAACCAGGCTCTAGGGGCAGAGCCCGGCTGCGAGCGAGCGAGGGCGGAGAGCCGCGGCGCCGCTGCCGCCACGGTTGCGGCCGCGGCCCTGAGCTGGGCCTGGTGCCGGAGGCGGGGCGGCTGGGGCGGCCGGAGGGTTTGCACTGTCATGGGGCGGGGGAGGGGGAGGGAAGGCAGCGGGGCCCGTTACCGGCGGGAGCCCAGCCCTCGGAACTGGTACTGGACGCCGAGGCCCGGCGGGTCCCGGAGCCGCGGGCCCCATCGCGGCCTAGCTCCCGCCTCCCCGGAAGGGCCCGGTGCGGTCGCAGAGCTGGGCCACGGGCGGCGGCAGGGGCCAGGGGAGCTGGCCTGAGACCGGCGGGGGCGTCCGGTCGCCGAGAGACGACCGTGAGTGCCCCCGTCTGCGGGCGACCGTGGGGTGGGCGGGAAGGCTCTGTGACCCGGCACGGAAGTCTTCGCCTCCTGGAGCCCGCCCGGCCTCGCGGCTAGGCCTCGGCGCGTCCCTGAGCTTGGGTAACCAAGTTCCCTGGGCGGATCTGGCCCGGCCGCGGCGAGCAAACTCCCTGCTTGGTCACCCTGCCGAAGCTGGACTCCCAGGGCCCTCACCGGTGTGCGCTGCCTGACTAGTCAGGCTTAGTGGATGACCATCGTGTGGTCTGTTAATGGTCAGAGGCGTTTGGACTTTGTTTTACGATTTGAAAACACGCGTGGGGTACAGTTTCGAATAAGCAAGACTACTCCAGCCCTGTCCCAGGGTACAAAGAGACAAATGTTTAGGGCCGATGTATTTGGCATGGAACTGGTGAAAAATAAGTTAACTTCAGTTTACTGCCATATGGTTTAGTAAAGGGGGAGGGAGGCAGAGTTTTCTTTGTTTCACTACTACAGGTTTTTAAATAAAAAGTATTAACAGACTTGGCGAAAAGTTTGTCCAGCTAAGGTTAACGCAAGATTGTAGGAGTGACTTGAAAGTATTATATACTTTAAGATTTTAAAATCCTGTATAGGTGATGTAGGAGTGGAGAAAGTTTAGTGAGTCAGATTAGTGTGTGCTTCCCATCGAAAGGAGTGCATTCTTAGGGAAAAACAGATTTCAGAACTCAAGGTTGAAAAACTCAGATTGATTAACATTACAGTATTTAGATCAAATTTCAGAATTTGCATTACTAATTGCAGCATTAAGCTTGATTCAAAGGACATTTTGTGTTCAAGGATTCTGTATTTTCAGAGTTACAAAACTGTTTTTTTCATGGAGCATTTATTGAGTACTGTGTTCAAGTTTTGGACATTTTGAAATAATAGGATATTAGTTTAGTCTCATTGAACGGGACATTGAAATATTTGGAAGTTAGACCTATTTTCCAAATTTATCTTCTTAATGGAATTATATTCCATATCTCTGTAATTAAAAAAGTTGTAATTCAGGTTATACTCAAGTTGGAGTTTGTGATGTTAAAGTTTATCTTAGAATGTAGTTGTATGTGTGTTAAAATGAAAGTGAGCAGTGGCTGCCAGTTCTCACTTATAGGAACTGGGAAAATTAACATTGCAGAATTATGGCTGTGGAAGAAGTGTGTTTGAGACTCATGCTCCTTGCCTTAAGGAATCATCCAGATAGTTCTAGAGTATTCTAACTGAACAAGTGGCCTTGGAAGAAAATTCCCTTACTCTCAGTGTTCTATTAGAGTAATTAAAATCCCCTAGTTGGAACATTCTTCAGTATAACATACATTCTGTAATTTAAGCCTATTTTCCTCTATTTGGTTCTGTGGAAAGGTGTGGCTATAAAATTTAGGTTATTATTACTGAACCTTAGCACAATAATAGCATACCTTTCCTGGTAACATATCAATGCCAGGTGTCTGAAAAAGAAACATTCCTAAATACATCTGTTGAATACTTAGAGTACAATATTTAACAACTGATTATCTTGGAAGGTTTATGGCCTGAGGCAGGAGTGGTGGTCTCATAAATCACATTTAATTAAAAAAAATATGTATGTATATATATGTGTCTGTGTGTGTGTGTATATATATATATTTATATATATATATATATATATGTTTTGTATTATATTAGTTCAGGCTGCCATTATTTTTATCAGTAGGAATTTGATCTATCAGCAATACAACTCTGTAAGTGTTGACACCAGTGCTTTCTCCTTTCTCTTTGGGTCAATTAATTCCGTTTCTCTTAGCATTTCTTTAGTTGTCTTATTTTTGAGCCCTTTTAATCATCTGTCCACCTGTAAGTTGTCTGTAGTTCCCCACCACCATCCCAAGTGTGACCCAGAACTGGATGTGGTAGTCTGGTAAAAGGTCCGTGCTGCCTGTTATGGACTTGAATACTCCTTATTTTCAGGGCCTCTTAGTACAAGTAACTTGTTACTTTGTCTTTCTGCCCACTCTATTGAATTGTACTGTATTGTATGATTATATTAATGTTGTAACTTTGAACAACACAGCCCCAAGATGGACACCTGTCAAGCTTAGAGGCTCAACCTTGTGAAGCAGTGGACTGCCTTTGAGAAAAGAGATGCAACTAGGAGCAGAAATGCTCCAGCCCAGGAGTCAGCATACTTTTTCTGTTAAGGGGCAGATAGTAAACATTGTAGGATCAGTGAGCTGTGAGGTATCAGTTTTATAATTGTCATTTGAAAGCAGCCATCCACATTGAGTTATGAAATAAGCATGGCTGTATTCCAGTTAAAACCTTACATATGGACACTGGCATTTGAATTTCCTATTTTCATATGTCATGTAATATGATTCTTCCTTTGACCCTCCCCCAATTTAAAAATGAAAAAATAATTTTAGTGGGGAATAAAAAAACTGCTGGTGGCCATGCTGGTCCCTGCGCCTGAGTTTGCATCCCTCTGCTCTAGAGCTTCAGAGAGTTGATGGAACTGGAACAGTTGGTATTCCAGAAAGGGCCCACTCTGCTTGGTAGTTTCTTCATTTCCTTTGGGTAATGCAGTGAGTTCATTGACTGAGCCAATTCTATATTCCAGTTTCCAGCAATATCATGCAGACTAGGCTAGAAGTAATTTTTCCATAGGGGTGAGAACAGACTCTACTTTCTCAGATCCTGTCTGAATTTTACATCAAGTTTCCTGCTTGCCTATTACAACTTTTTCAAGGGAGAATTTCAAGGCCTGTTTTAAATTCATTTTTTTAATATTCTTGCCATGTTAGCAAACATTTTACAGACATCAGCACCCAATCACCTCATGTTCAGTATACCAACAAAATCTAGTTTTGTGTTTTACATAGTGAAACCAGTCATTTTCTGTATTTTTTTTTTTTTAAATGTCTCTGGCTGAGGATGTTTCTTAGTAGTAGACTGCGTGCTTAGCATGCACAAGGTCCTGGGTTCAATCCCTAGGATCAAGGAATAGAGCCAGGTTCCATGCCATAGGGCCTATAGTCTCAGCTTCTCAGGAGGTTGAGGAAGGAGACTCAATCAATCTGGAGTTAGCAGTCAGTCTGGGCAATATAGCAATACACTGTCTCAAAAATAAACAAGCAAAATCTTACTACCATATTTAAAAATACATTTAAAACATAGGTATGTTGTTCAGAATTTAAAATTCACTTAACATAAATTTTGCAAAAACGAATACCCAAGTATCAGATTACTCAGTGTTTATTAGCTAAAAAGAAGTTATGAATGCTTTTTCATGAGTTGGGGCCTAATTGATTACCTGGAGTTAATGCATATATGGCTTTATATCATTTAGCCTTTTTTCAATTGCTACTATGTATAAGGTACCAAGGAATGTGGGACAGAAAGAATGAGACACAGCTCCTCACCTTGAGTCAGATGGGAGGATGCATCTATAGACAGCTTCTGTAGCACAATGTGAGACATGCCATAGGGAAGGGATAAACAAATTGATGGCAAAATAATTACCAGCTATCTTCTTACTAATTTTGCCCAGTTTTAGAGAGGGAATCTACTTTGATTCTAACACTTTTCCCTTGAATGCCTTCTTAAGTTTTTCTGTGCTACTCTTGATTATGGGTAAAATTGTTCAAATAGAGTCCTTATGTTTACCTGATTTATAATTCCCTTAGCTTTTGAAGATTTTCACATAATGATAGCAGATAAATGGATGGATAATATATTGTTGTTTTTCTCAGAAGTATCTAATAATATTTATTTTCTAAGTAGAGAGTACAAGTTCTGTAGGCCTCTGATCTAGTTAGTCCCAATTTAATTGCTGTGCTATGGATCAAAACCAGGGCCTCACATATTCTAGATACTTATTCTGCCATTGAGCAACATCCCTCAGCTTTTTCTTTTTTCTTTTTTTTTAGTAAGAATTCTATATTAAACAGTATTATCATGTGCAACATGATGTTTTGAAGTATGTATATATTCTAGAATGATAGTCCTTTTTTTTTTTTTTAAGAGAGAGAGAGAGAAAGAGAGAGAGAATTTTTTTTAATATTTATTCTTTTTTTAGTTTTCGGTGGACACAACATCTTTGTTTGTATGTGGTGCTGAGGATTGAACCCGGGCCGCACGCATGCCAGGTGATTGCACTGCCGCTTGAGCCACATCCCCAGCCCCTAGTCCTAACTTTTTTAAAGTTATACTTATTTTTTCTCTTCTAAAGAATTGCTGTTTGGCACTACAAACACAGACAATCCCAAAGTAAATTGTAATAACTTTGTTTTCAGAATTTGGGGACTACAAAGCCATGCTTGATAATTAGCAAATAATTTTAATGTGGTAATTTTTGCCTTCCTGTGTCAGAGTGAACTCACTCCTGCTGAAAAGATTTTTACCATCAGGTTTTCTTAAAATTTATTTTACTTTGACTACAATCTGTTAAAAGATTATGATGTTCTTATTTAGAATGTAATTTTAGGGAAAACACATCTTATTATAATTTGGGGGGGGTCTTTGATTTCATATAAAATTCAGTTGAAAGTCTGTGTTTCTGAACTGGGCTTGGTGGCACACACCTGTGATCCCAGTGACTCAGGAGGCTGAGGTAAAAATATTGCAACTTCCAGGACAGTGTTAGCTGTCTGAAAATAAAATGACTGGGGATATAGTTCAATGGTAAAGCACCCCTGGATTCAATTCCCAGTACCAAAAAACAACAAAACAACAAACCCACCAAAAAATAAACAACCCTCCCCAATTAATCCACATTTGACCCTTTTGTTTTAAGTTAAAAATGTAGTAAAATACAAATTTTTTGCTTTAATTTGCAAATTTAATTTAGAAGAAATTTCTCGAATTTTAAGATATATTAGCAAAAATTTTGTTTAAAGATGATAAACTTTTTCACAGTAGAAACTTCTCACATAAAATTATAAAATAATTTTTTTTATATTTGGATTGCAGTCTTTTAAAGATTTAATTTTCAGAATGTCAGCTTTATAAAACCTACCATACATATTTACCCAGGATGGTTTTTGCTTTTTTTTTTTAAGTGGATGTTCCAAAAGTTAGTTATTGTGAAAGTTGTTACTGAATTATTGTACAAATAATTTTTTATCACATTATAAATATTGCGGCATGGCTACTTTTATGAATTCAAAGAAAACATTGCCTATGTTTCATAAAAGTAGAATACTGTTTATAATGAAATTCTTCAGCTGGATGTAATGGTGCATGCCCTGTAATCCCAGCAACTCTGAAGCAGAGGAGCTTAGCAATATAAGGCCAGTATCAACAACTTTTGTGAGACACTGTCTCAGAAATAAAAGTAGAAAGCACTGGGGATACATCAGTGGTAAAAAGCACCCCTGGGTTCAATCTCTAAGTCGTCCTCCCCCAACCAAAAAAAAAAAAAAAAAAAAAAAGCTGTGCTTGGTATATCCCTCCTAAGGATTCTTTGCTAAAACTCCCCTCCATCCCCATGGGGATTGAATCCAGGACCTCACAAATGCTAGCTAGGTAAGTGCTCTGCCACCTGACTACATCCCCAGTCCTTTTCATTTCTTAAATTTTATTTCCAGAGTCTTGCTAAATGGCTTAGGCTAGCCTGGAAATTTTGATCCTCCTCTTTCAGCCTGTGTAGTAGCTGGAATTACAGATGTGTACCGCCACACCCAGCATCTTTTCTCAAATTTTTTTTTCTTCCCACATATTTTTGTTGATGCATGATGAGTTGTATGTTATGTTGGCATTTGTTATATATTCGTACTCTAATGTATAGCCTTTTTAAGGAAATGAGATTATGGCACAAAACTAAAATTTATACAGAATTAATTTTATTAATTTTCTTACTGTTTTTCTTGGGGAGGGACAGTATTGGTGATAGAACTCTGGAATATTTTACCACTAAGCTACATCGCCAGCACTTTAGAGTTTTTCAAGTTGCTTAGGACCTTGCCAAGTTACTAAGGCTGACCTCAAATTTGTAATTCTCCTGCATCAGCTTCCCGAGTCACTGGGATGAGTCACTTGGGATTACAGGTGTGCTCCACTGTGCCTGCCTCAGAACACAGCATTTAAAATTTTCATTAAATTATTTTTTGCCATTCTGGTAATCTAAATCCGGGGACTCATGCATGCTGGGCAAGTACCCAACCACTGAGCCACATCCCCAGACCATAACATTTTTAAAATGTAATTTTTATGTATTAACCATGTCCTGATTCATGGTGGAGATGTAGAATAAGGAAGATGGTTTCCTAGGGGAACATATTACTAGGGTACAAGGGAAGGAAATGAGTATTCAGGAAAAGACTGAGGGTGTTATTGAAATAATAAGGATGAGAGGTCATCCAGGTATTGAGGAAGGAAAGACAAGGCAAGGTGGGTTAGAAGCTTGGAAATGATGTGTAGCTACAGGGTATTAGAAACAAAACCAACTCTTATGCTGGTTGGAATGTCCTGAGAGCTGGGTGACTTGGTGTCCCATGAAAAGAACATGAGATGAATTGCTTTGTTAGGTATCTTCCATAGAGCCATTCCAACTCCTTCCCTCATACCCCTCCAAGTGCTTTAGTTGTCATCTTCCTAAATTGTAGCAAAGCCATATTGCAGACCCATCAGTTCATGTACATGATCAGTTGGCCTCATTTCTTCCATAGTCACAGCACCAGCTAGCAGTCCAGGAGACTTTATAATGGCCATAGTGGGTATCAGGGAGAAGGTATGGATGGATCCCTGTGAATCCATCACTGCTGCTAGGGGTGGGGTGAGGGGGATTAAAAAAAAATCACAGGAGTGGGTCAGTTGTGTCACCTTCAACTAGGAGAGGACAGAACAGTAGGTGACATTATGGCTAATTAAGTTTGTACATTATCTTCTGGCAAATTGTGTGGCGGTTTCCCTTTTCTTTTGGCACTCAGTGCCAATGCCTGTGGAATGAACTTCATCTTCAGTAAGAGATTTTCAGTCAGAGTCACTTTAAGTGCTAGATTGGTGATGAGCTGATTCTTAGAACAATTGTATGCGTATTTGACTATAATTTACTTTTTGGTTATGACTTTTGTTTCTTTTGTTCTTCCTTTGGGATTGTCCCTGGACTCTTCATTCCAGCAGAGTTAAGGGTTCCTCCAGTATCACTCTTGTTTTACTCTTCAGGCCTTTTTATACTGAAATTGTTTACTTGTCAGCCTCCCCCACAATCTACCAGAAAGGCAGAAATAGTGTTAGACTTTGTTACCTTTGTGCTTTACCACCTACCACAGTGTCTGGCCTGGGGGAGGCCCTGTGAACATTTTTGGGTAATTGTTAGATATAGTTAATACTTGTCTAAAAGTACTGCAAGACTGGAAAATGCTCTTCTTTGCTTTTATCTGGGAAAGTGGATTAACAGGGAAGGGACTTATAAGAAAGGGGACTTGGAACTTTTATAAAAGTTAAGAGGGATGAAAACTACATTAGGCAAAATTAACTAAGGGGAGCTGACTCTTGGGAATATCCTGGAATGAGATTTGGGGTATTGCTTTGTTCTACTACTGGCTTTGGTTTCAGGTTAGTTAATTGGTTATGGGTTCTGTATGTTAATTGCTCTGTGCACCTGTGCTTTTTGGTTCATTAAGTCATTTGTTCAGTGAGTATTTATGGACTTCTTACTCCAGTACCATTCAAAGGCATCTCTAGGTCTTGCCACAAGTTGTTGGCCTCTTGCTAGGAGATAATAATGTTTAGTGGGTTTGAAACACATGTTTGGAAATTAAATGCTTTTCTGTTGCACAGATCTTTATTTACTCTTTCCCAGTGTGCTGGGATTAGTTCTTGAAACTTATCTTTTATGACAGAGTATTAAATCATGTAAGTATTTTAATGTTTTAGCAATATTTTCATGCATCCCTACCCCTTAAGCTTGTTTTCATTTGTTTCACAGTTGAAATTCTGCCCAGAAGTATGTTTCCTTCCTTTATAGTGTTATCCTTAAACTGTGGTGCCATAATGAAGTCTCAGTATAAATCTGCACACATTGAAGTCTGTTCAGATAGCCTGGTGTGATGGTGCAAGCCTATAATCCTGGTTACTTGGGAGGGTCAGGAAGGAGGATCACAAGTTCCGAGGGCAGCCTGGCCAATTTAGCAAGACCCTGTCTCCAAAAAAAAAAAAAAAATTTCAAATAGATTATTCCTCATAGGTTTGTTATTAGTTTTTGATACTTTCCTGATGCTTAAAGAGAAAATAGCTCAAAGGAGTAAACATTTAATTTTTGTGTTAAAAGTGCTTAGATATTTTTATTAGAGGGTTTTGTAAAGTTCCCATCATCTTATTCTTAACACCTGTAAGAGTGAGTAACTGACCCCACTTCTATTATTCTTGGTCTCCCAATGTTCCCTTTTGTTGCCCTCTGGTTGTAGAGGTTTGACAATGCAAGCAAATGGGAATCTTTCTAAATTACGAGTTAAGGACATTGAAGGGAATCAGGCAATGGTTATATGAAGGAGTTGTTACAGATGTGTCCCTTTTTTCTCTGTAAGAATGAAATACACACTGAGAGCTAGGTGTGGTTGTATAATGGATGGGAAGGCAGGTAGTTTTACATTCAGAGATCTGAATAATGAGAATTCTGATAAAGTTAATTGCCATTTGAAGTGAATGTAAACTGCAGTATGCATTTGTGTGGCTATAGATACAATATGAATAAACACTGGTGGCAGAAGTAAAACTAATCTTCTCTTTTCTAGAAAAAATGTTGATTAGACCTCAGGTAACAGTAGATGAGCACCTGACCCATGGTGTTCCTATATGTAGCTGGGATCAGGATCTTTATTTACTCTATGTCAGATGTACTGTATATCTTCATGTTTATTACTCTGAATCATTTTCTGCATTTTTTTTTTAAATAAAGCTACCTACTGGAAGGGGAGAGAGCAAATCTGCTTGCAGAATTGGGGTAGATCATTGCTATCCAATAGAAATTAATGAAAATCACAAATGTAGTTTTAAATTCTCTAGTAGCCACATTAAAAAATTAAAAGGTTAAAATTAATTTTAATTAAATAACAATATATCCAAATACTTCAATATGTGCTTATCATAAGAATGCTTAATGGAATAGTTTTACATTTTTTGAGAAGTTTTAAATCTAATGTGCATTTTACATTTAGCATATTTTAATTTGGATGCTACATTTTCATCAAAAATACCTGATCTTAGCTGATAAACATCTTTAGATTTTTGCATTAAGGGTATGCTAATTCATCTTTCATTGCTACCTTTTTGTAGGTATATTTTTGTACAGTATTGCTTTTTATTTATTGGGCCATTCGTTAACATTCTGGTTTCCTATTTCTTCAATCTCTGTCCCTTAAAACCTAGATACTGCATTTTTCTACCTTAAGGTTATTTTTAATCTAATTTAGCAAAATATAAGCATCACCACAATAGAAACTTATTTTATAGATAGCTAGCTACTAATATATATATGTTTTAATCTGGGTCATTCAGGTTGGAGGGATAAGAGCTTTGGAATGATTTTAATATGAGTTTGTGGTGGTATTTTATTTTATTTACTTATTTTTTGATATTTGGGGTTTAGCCCAGAGGTGCTTTACCACTGAGCCACATCCCAGCACTTTTTTTTTTTTTTCCAAGTTTTTAAACTCTCGAAACAGGATCTCACTTAGTTGCTTAAGGCCTTGCAAAGTTGCTGAGGCTGGCCTTGAACCTGAGTCTCAGCCTCACTAGTTGCTGAGATAATGGGGTGTACCACCTTGTCGAGCTCTGTGGTGGGTAGTTCCCTTTTCTGAGATGTGTACAGCTTGTAAAAACTATTGCTAGTCCATTGCAAATTATAGTACTTTGAATTCAGAGGAGAATTGTGAGTTGTTTCCAGGGTGATAGAATTTTCAGCACAGGGTCTCGCTAAGTTGCTTAGAGCCTCGCTAAATTGCTGAGGCTGGCTTTGAACTTGGGATCCTCCTGCCTCAGTCTCCCCAGCCACTGGGATTACAGGGGTGTGCTACAGTGCTTGGCCTTTGAAGGTCTGTTTCATTATAATGAATTTTATCTTTGGTATCATCTTTAAAAGACTCAATATCTAACAACAGAAAAACAGATGATATTGCTTCAGCTTTGTTTGACTCATTTTAATTTTAATTCATTTTTTTTGAAGCGTGGTTTCACAATACTAGTTTCAAACTTCTTGGTTCAAGCAATCTTCCTGCCTTAGCCTCCCAAGTAGCTGGGAGTACTGGTGTGCGCTGCAATGGCTAGCAGAACTTTTTTTTTTTTTTAATTTTTTAATATGCTGATGAATCTTTATTTAATTCATTTATCTGTATGTGGTGCTGAGAATCAAACCCAGTGCTGTACACATTCTAGGCAGTCACTCTACTACTGAGCCACAACCCCAGCCCCTAGCAGAACTTTCTTAAAAAGTAATTTTAGAGAAACTGATTTGGAGCTAATGCTTAGGCCATGTCAAGATTAGTCATTCACTGATGATTCTCTTATACCTGTTCTGCTTATTGTTTTATCTAGTTAAAACTAGATTTAAAAGACAATCTGTTAAAAATTAAAGGCTTAGTGTTTTCTGCCTTTGTTTTATCTAACCAGTAGTTCTTTTGAGTAATAAGTTTTATAATTCTATTATTTTTCAGTCCTTCTCCAGAGAAATTATTGAAGTATCAGGAATTTGTCCTGTGGTTTCTCCCCCGCCCCCCCCCCCCCCCCCCCCCGCAGTATAAAAATGGTAGAATTTTAGTTGAGTGCTTTTATCCAGTTGTTCTGTAAATGTGGTCCCAGGACCAGCAGTATCAGCATCACCTGGAACTTGCTAGAAATGAAAATTCTTTGACTCCTCACTCTAGATCTTGTGAATTAGAACTTCTTTAGTGAGTATATGTAATCTGTATTTTTCATAGGTTCCTACTTGAACTCACATAGGATCAAAGGCAGTAATATGTGAGATGGTTATTTTTGATGAGGGGCACACTATGGTTAAGGGCTCATTGACCAAATGGGAATGAACCTGTTGACCTTGGCCTCATTCTTTTATCTCATGTGACTATCATGGTATTGTCACATGAGGAGGGGTAAGAAGAGTGTAGCTCCTCCCTAGCTCTTTACTCTAGTCTTGTACTTTTTTGTTTTTAGTAGTTCTGGGGATTGAAAGACTGTACTATTTATTCCACTTTGCGCATATCTGTTGAATACATATTTGGGGCCAGGCATTGTTCTGGCCACAGGGATACCATAGTGAACAAATCAGAGAAAGTTTCTTTTCCTTTGATGCTCAGATTATATTAGAAGGGATATACCAGGGGTAGGCAATGATAAATGGGGCAAATGCAATCTGCTCCTATTTTTGTAAATAAAGTTATATTGGAGCATAGTCATATCTGCTTCTTTATGGATTATCTAAGCTGCTTTTGTGCTACAATGCCAGAGTAAGAGTAGTTGTTACCAAGAAAGCTGAATATATTTACTATCTGCCTCTTTTTACAGGAAAAAATTGTAGATACCTAGATCATGAAAGAATAAGTATGTCTTAGAATGTTAAGAGGTGACAAATGTTAGGGGAACCCTTAAAGCATGTTAACAGAATAAACAGTAGGGACCTCTTTTAAGTAGAGCAGTCAGAGAGGGCATAACTGAATATGACTTTTAAAGAAAAACATGAATTGTGTGAGTATATTTAAAGAAAGAAAGGATGTTTAAAAGGTTAAAGGAGAAAGGATAGAACAAGTATTCAGACCCTGATACTGGAATGTTCTTGGAACAGCAGAGACACTTTCTGGCTAGAGGGCAGTGATTGAAATAGAGGAAATGAAGTTGACATTTTTGGGGCCAGATCCTGTTCATGCTCATAATATATTCTGCTGTGAAAACTGTTTAACCATGAGTGCTTTAAAAATGTAATTCAGATGGTGTGCTCCTGTAATCCCAGCTGCTTCAGAGGCTGAGGTGGGAGGATTCAAAGCCAGCCTTAACAATGTAGCGAGGCCCTAAGTAAATTAGTGAGACTCTGACACTAAATAAAAAAATTTAAAAAGGGCTGGAAATGAGGCCCAGCGGTTAATCACCCCTGGGTTCAGTCCCTAGTACCAAAATGAAATATAAAAATAAAAACAAAAACACAATTCAGAAACCCTGAATCTATAAAGGGGTCTTTTTGACCAAACAGATGATAGAATCTAGAAAGTAAATATCTGGTATTGTCTTCCAGACATCCCTTAAGGAACACTTCTTTACAAACTTTCCCATACATTAATTACTATTTATGTTTTGCCTTCCTCCAGCCCCCATGTATTATATACTCTTATTTAGCTGATATTTCCTGGAGGGTAAGGGGTTGATAGAAATGTGGCAGCTACTTGGAGGCTGAGGCAGGAGAATCTCGAGAGCTCAATACCAGTCTGGGCAATTTAGCAAAACTTTGCTCAAAATTAAATAAAAAGGGGAAGGACTATACCTCCAGTGGTAGACTACCTGTGAGTTCAATCTCCATTACTGTCCCTCACCCTGCCGCTACAAGGGGAAAAAAAAGTGTGTGTCTATTAGTATCTTTCAAACTTATAACATCTTTTCTGTTATGATCCAGTAGTCACATACTCACATACAAATTTATTGAAACAAGTTTGCCAAATAGTATTTACCTTTACTTTAAAAAATGTACTCTGTTTTCTGTTGTTTCATTAGAAACAAAAATACTGTTTGTGACCTACTAGATTACTTATAGGTCAGGGCCTACAATATGAAAAACAATGGCCTGGGCTGTCTAATCTAAAACGTTTGAGTTTTTATGTGCAAGATGTTGTTATTTGGTATGGCTGAGCAGAAAGGTACAAGTATATAAAATAAAATGATCATAGCACTAAGCAAAATAAAGTAGCCAAAATATGACTGGGATAATTTTTTAAAAAAATGTGTCAAATCCAAAACTGCTACATATTCTATAATGTTGGCAAGTGTACTAAGGTGTTTATCAGATACCAAAAAGGTGTCATTTAAACTCAAGACTTGAAGAAATACTGTATTTTTATAAGGAAGAATTGCAAAGGGGTATTCACCAAGTGAGAGAATGGTAGGGGTAAAGTGCAAAGCTAGGAAAACAAGAGGTGTGTTGGAGAGAATGAGTGGGGCCAGTGATGAGAAAACTAGTTTCTGAAACAGAAGACTTCTGTATGTAAGTGGGCAAAATGAGGAGTATTAGAAAGATTGATTGACTTCCCTAGGTTTCCAGGGGGAAGTGGGACAAGGACTTATTGTTCTGATTTCCTGTTCAGTGCTAGAAGTCTGTTTTCTCATCTAAAAGAGGGATATTAACGCCTGTGTAGCCTCTCTCCAAGGGTTGTTGTGGAGATGAATTGCCAGTGCATGCAAAAAGGTTTTCTAAGCTAGACAAAGCATAAATGAAAGGCAATGGTATTTTTTTTTTTTTTAAACATGGGAGATAAGTAGAGGTTGGAACAAGGTAGATAAGTGAAGGATTTTAATTGCCACACTAAGGTCAATCATGTTCTCTTTCCATACAGATTGCAGGATGGAGGAGGGGGTAGTGCATGGAAGTTTAAGCAGAAGGCTGGGGGTATAGCTCAATGGTAGAACACTTGCCTATCATATGCAAGGCCCTGGATTTGATACCCCAGCACTGGGGAAAAAAAGTTTTAAGCAGAGAAAGGCACAATGAAAAATGGTATGTTTTAGAAAGAATGTGGTAGTATGTTGGGGATAGATTGGTGCTTGTGGCAGAGTGACTGGTTAGAGGCTTTTTGCTAAAATGAGCTTAAAATTATAAAGATCAGATTTAGTCAATGGCAATAGGAACAGAAAGCAAAAAGGATAACATAGGATAAGGTCTTATTGTGAGAGAGAACAAGGAATAAAGTAGGACAACTAACCAGAGTGCTGAAAGAATAGCATCTTCTAGTAAATTTGGAAAAGAGGAAGGCACAGGATAAAGAATGATTTTCAGCTTTTGATATTTTGAATTTAAGATGATGGTAGTATATTTGATAGAAATTACAAATTTGAAAATAATTATACTGGGGTTCAGGGGAGACACATCAGGGTTAGAGGTAAGAATTTTGTCTTTTCTTTGAAGCCTGGGGATTAGCTATTTCTAAGGAAGAAAGCATAAAGGAGGGAGTAAACAGTGAGTTCATGTTTAGGAGCAAGAACAGGGTAGAAGTTACCTCAAGCTGGGTATGGTGGCACATGCCTGTAATCCCAGTACCCAGGAGGCTGAGGCTGAGGTAGGAGGATCACAAGTTATAGGCCAGCCTCAGTGATTTAGTGAGGCCCTAAAGAATTTAGTGGGACTGTGTCTCAATATAAAAATATAAAGGGCTGAAGATGTGACTCAGTAGTGGTAAAGCGCCTCTGTACCAAAAAAAAAAAAAAAAAGTTGGCGAGCCAAGAGAACCAAGTAACTGATTTGGAAGCCATCTTCTGTAGTTGTATTCTCATACAAATACTGACTTGTTTGCTTGTCTTCTCCTTTAAATGTGGGCTTCTTGGGAATGGGGATGAGAGTTACAAAAGGTGAAGCATCAGAGGGGGAGAAATATTATTAAACAAGCATCAGCCATATGAATAGTAATATTTATTGAGAACTTAATGTGTGCCAGGCACCGTCTCAGCAGTTCACATGTACCAACTCATTTAATTCTCACAAGTCCCTTGAGATGTCTATTATGACCCCATTTTATAGAGGAAGAAATTGATATGCCCAGAAGTTAAGTATCTTGCTCAAGGTGACACTGTGTGTGATAGAGCTGGAATTCAAACCCAGACTTGGGTTCTCAGTATTCAGCTATACTCTGTATCAGTACCTTTTAGATTGGTTCCTATAGCAGGGACCTCAGTAAATAGGCATATTAAAATTTCAAAATAACCTGGCAAGGTATATTATATTTTAGATTACATATGGAGAGGTTATTTTTCCTAGATTACACAGATAGCAAGTGCTAAAGCCAGGACTTTGGACTAGGTTCTATCAAAAAAGTCTCTGTTTATTTTTAAGTATTTTATAATTATTATTAAAAAACTTACTGTAAGTTTTTTATAAGGAAACTTATAAGTATTAACTTATTTTAGATTTTTTGAAGTTCAATGGAAAAAATACAAATTCACTTTCATTAATGTTGCACAAAAATTATTACTAGAATCAAAAGTAAATAAACCACATTATTTACACCACTATTTAGTTCTTCATATTAACTTTACTATTTAAATATAAAGTAGGTATCAATTTAGGGATTGGAAAAGAGATAAAATAAAAACTTTCCTAAGATGTCTATTTTACACTGGGTATAGCTGTGCTCACTGAAATGGGTTCTTTTACTTTTTCTGTGCAGGTATTCAATTGTATATGAAACTGAACTTGCTTAACAATTGAGGGAGAGTAGAAATAGAAGTTATGAGTTCTTATCCTGGCATATTGTCATACAATTCAAACAAAGGGGCATCTACCAACTTGTAATTTTTAGGGACTGTAAACAAGACTTTCTCTTGAAGCTGAATCAGAAACAACTACTTATGTTCCTTAGGCTTTGTAATGTCTGCAGGAATATGTCGACAACTGCAGAGGTTCAAAATTTGGTCTCCACCAGTTATCAATGCAGTCATCAGTGATTCAGCCTTGGAAGACTCTATCTTCCAATATCTCCATCACTAAGCATTTTAGTCTTTCAACTTCATCTTCTGTGTTTCGTTCACTACCAGGTAATTTGAAGAAAGTCATCCCCATGTCACATGAGGTAGCTATTGCTCATACAGTCGGTACTCTTTCTACAGTCCCTTTCATGTCAGTTTTATAAAATTCTTTCCTCATGTGCTGAAATCCGTCTGCAGCAGAGTTATGCTCATAAAGGAGCTCTTTTGTACCAAAAGTTTGAGTGGTAAGAGGTTGGTGGTATACTTGATCAGCTGCTTAGGCTCATTGTGGAATGCCTGCTTACCCCAATCCCTGCAGCCTATCTGCTAGCTATTGGGCAGTGCTACAGACATGCTGGTGAGCATGGCCACTAGCAGAAAGTGGAAGGAGAAAATGGGAGGTAGAGGAAACTTACCCCTGTGCAGTACAGGCAGTGGTTGTCTGTGTCCTGCTAAGCCATTGTCACCTGCCATTAACAGAAGAGTGCAAGATCTTATTTATATTTAATTCCGAGGTCAGCACACTTTCTATACAGGGCCAGATAGCAAATGTTGCTCCGTGATCTCAATTGCAACTACTCCAGCTCTGTTGTTGTAGACAAAAGCAGCTCTAAGACCATATATATATATATATATATATATATATATATACACACACACACACACACACACACACACGTGTATATATATGTGTACACACACATAAACACAGATGAACATGGCAGTGAGCCAATAAATATGGGCACTGAAATTTGAATTTCATATAATTTGAATTTTACATGATATACCACTGAATATTCTTTTCTCTCTCTCTTCTTTTGGCAGTGCTGGGGATCAAACCCAGGACCTTGAAAGCTAGGCAACTAGGCAAGCTGTCTACCACTGAACTGCAGTATAGTAGTGTAAATATTTATAGGTGTGTTGTTATTATTTTCCAGTTAAAAGTGTAAAAACCATTCTTAGCTAAAAAGTTGTACAAAAATAGATGATGGGCCAGATTGAACTGCATACTGGGGCTTGCTGGACTCTGCTTTAAACCATTCACTTATTAAGCATATATTGAATTCTTTATATGGAGATGGGCTGGGCACTGGGGAGTTCCAACCTCCTAAGATGAGACAAGTGTAGTAGGAACTATGATAAAGGTATACTTACAAGGTATAGTGGGAAAACAGATATGGCAGGTTCCTTTGTTTCATGGATGAATTTGTGAAGGTACTCACAAAAGAAAAGGTTGTTGTTGAGTTGCCAGGCTCTTTGTGTAGGAGAAAGCATAGCATTACTAAAGCAGAAAAGGAGGACTGATGCCAAGAGATGAACTTTGTTGACAGTAGGGAAATGGGGAATTAGTTTTTAGAAAATTTTGAGCCAGGGAGTAATATGATCTGATTTTTGTGTTTTAGAAAGATATGCTCTGGAGGATGGATTTGCAGGGAGGAGAATAGGAGGGATATTTGCTGTAGTTGTAGGGGCAAGTAGATATATTTTGGTGATTGATCAGGCATAAGGATTGTGGAAGAAGGGAGAATTTAAGAAAACTCTTGGATTTGTGGTTTCATCAAGATATATATAAAGGACAGATAAGTATGCTTTGAAGGTGGGTGCCAGAAGTAGTTAAAAAAGAAGTGTCTTTGATTTTCACCTTGTTGGGCTTGAAACACCTGTAGAGATGTTAGGGGGGCTAACTTGTGAGATTGAGGTCTGTGCTAAGATGAATCAACCCATAGCAATAAAGTTAATTGCTCAGGCATGGTGAGAACATACAGATTGGGAAGATAAAAAGAGTAACCATCAAACCCTGTGGAACACTTAATATTGAAGGAACAGGAGACTGGCTGAATGGAAATAGCATAGAGAGTAGAGGAACTGGGAAGGAGTGTTAGTCAAGAAAATAGTGAATAAATTGTTCATTGGCCTGCGGCCTTGGAGTGGGGATGGTTGTAGAAGTTAATGAGCAGTTTCAAAGGAGTAAGCTGGAGACCAGATTGTAATATGTTAAATCCTGAGTGCGCATGAAATTAGGGACCTTCCTCAAAAGAATTTTTTCTGTGGAGGGAGAGAGAAATGACAATAGCTGGAGGTTTCTCTAGCACCTAGATTAGGGTTTGGCATATAATAGAGATATCTAATTATTTCATCCCAAAGACCTACAGATCTCCATTTGAATACCTGATGATGTGTTTTTTTTTTTTTTTCCTTTTTTTCTTTATAGTAGTACTAAAGATTGAACCCAGGCCTTTAAGTGCTGTATCACTTAGCTATATTCTTGACCTCCATTTGAATTTCTAATAGGCATCTCTAACTCAGTACATTGGAAACAGAACTCTTGACTTTTACTGAGATGAGGCCTGGGTTCTCCCTTCCTCATCTCAGTAAAATGGCCCACTTCTTTCTACTTACTTTTACAATGATGACCAGGCTGCAATCTTTGGCTCTTTTTCCTTTATCTTACATCAACATGTCCTGTTGGCTCTGCAAAAGTATACCCAGGTCAGCACTGGGGATGTGGCTCAGTGGTGGAACATATGCTTAATATGTGGGAAGCCTTGGTTTCAATCCCATGAAATGAATGAATGAATGAATGAACAAATAAATGAAAGAACAAACTGACAATCAACTATGCTAGGCGTTGTTACTGAAGCTGGGACTAGTGATGACAGCTAAGAAGTTCCTCTCATTGTAGAGCTTACATCTTAGTAGAGATGAGGGCCAGAGATGAAATGTATGATTTTGGATGGTGATAAATATTCTGAAGAAAAATTCAAAGACTAAAGATTAAATAATTATGGAAGTTAGATGGATAGTTTGTGTGGGCTACTTTAAAGAAGATGGTTAGGTATTTCAGAGGAGGTTAGATTAAGATAGGTTGGGAAGCTCTCTAGGTGGAGGATAAAGGTAGCTTGAATGGTGAGAGGTGTTCTGAGTGGCCGTGTGTGTGTGTGTGTGTGTGTGTTGCTGGCAATTGAATCCAGGGCCTCACACATGTTGAGCACATGCTCTGCCACTGAGCACTTAACCCCCAACCTTGATCTGGGTGTACTTTGTAGGTAGAGCCAACCGGACTTCTGGTGTAATGTAGGGGAAAAGACTTGACCAAGGGTGACAGCTTGGTCATCCTTGTGAAAGCAAGTTATGAGAAGAGGGCCAATTATTGAAATGAGCAAGGCAGGAAGAAGGGAGGAACATTTTGGAAGGCAGCAGTCAGGAATTCTGTTTCCAATGTATTAAGTTAGATATGTCTGTTAGATATTCAAATGGAGGTTTGTAGGTCATTGGGATGAACTGTAGTTTAGTTGGTTGGATAATGAATATGAATAAATTTGGACTGAGCAAAAACATTTAGGAGTCTTAAAGTCCAGACACGATGTGATTATTTTGCCCTTCTTTCCAGTTTATTGTGGCTTGAGTTTTCCAGACCTTTTAGAAGATGACCAGTTTGGAGGCCTGTGAACTTTATCTTTTTCTCCATAGTAGCAGAAGAGAAGGATCCTAGAGGTAGAAAACCCACTTGTCTCATAATGCCAGTGTTGTAGCTGTATAGGTCTGATTTTTGTAGATCTCACTGTGCATATTAGGCCAGTTTAACAGCTGGATAATGAATTAATTTATTTTAGTCCTTTTCCTCCAATAAAATCAAGAGGAAGATAGAATAAGACCTTTTGGTCCAGAAGGAAATCAGTTGCAGCAGCAGCCTCTACCTACTCCCATTCCTGCATCTTTACCTCTAGCTGTGGTTTAGAAAGGCAGAGTCACACATACTTCTTGAAATCATACCTTAAGTTTGTGACAAAGTCAGGACTAGAATCTAGATCCCATTACTCTTATTCCAGCCCATTCTCTATACAGTACAGAGAGAGCACTGAGAGAACCAAAACTTTGGGCTCAGAGAGAATTTATTAATTCATAGATATCCCAAGGCCAGACTTCTATAGTGGATAAAGTTTTCCTATTTACTATGAAATTTTTCCTTAGATGCTGAATAGTGCAGTTAGGAATAAAGCTTTGGAGCTTGTTATGGTTTGGAAGTGAGGTGTCCCCCCCTAAAAGCTCATGTGTGAGATAATGCAAGAAGGTTCAGAGGAGAAATGAGTGGGTTGTGAGAGTATTAACCCACTTAGTGAATTAAATCCCTGATAGGGATTAAACGAGTGAACGAGTGGTAACTGAAGGTGGATAGGGTATGGCTGGAGGAGGTCTGTATTGGGGATGTGACTTTGGGGCATATATTTGTATTTGGCAAGGGAAGATCTCTCTGTCTGCTTCCTGATCATGTGAGCTGCTTCCCTCTGCCACACTCTTATGCCATGTTGTTCTGCCTCACCTTGAGCCCCCAGAAATGGAGGTGGCTGTCTGTGGACTGAGACCTGAAATCATGAGCCCTTAAATACACTTTTCCACCTCTGCAGTGGTTCTGGTCAGGTCTTGTAGTTACAGCAGTGAAAAAGCTGACTAAAATAGAGCTAGACTTCCTGGTTTCAAATGCCAGCTTGGTTACTTACTATGACTTTGGATAAGTTATCTCTTTATGCTTCACTGCATGAAATGGGCATAATGTGTAGCAACTTGAGAGGGTGGTTGTATTTGGTTATTACAGATAAAATGTTTAGAGTAGTGCCTGGCACATGGTAAGCCCTGGTTTTTTAGCTATTGTGTCTTCATGATTCTCATCTTGGATATAGAAATATCTGTCTATCTTCCTTAATTCTTTGCAGATAGTTTTCAAGTTCTATGTACAACATATTTTGAAATATATATACATTGTGGAATGGATAACTCAAGCTAATTAATACATTCAGTACCACCTCAAATTTATTCTTTGTGGTGACTTTCCATATAATTTGAGTGCTAATAACATAAAAAGATATCTTTCCTTATATAAAATAATGGTCCCTGCTCTTGAATGAGGCATTTATTGCATTCTAATAGGGAAGGAAGTTTAAAAACTAGATATATTACAAGGCTTATCTATTTAGAATTATAATGCAATGAGAACAATAAATATTTTCTTTCTTTTCTGACATTATGTCAATTCAAAATGTGTTCAGATGAAGGCCAGGGGACTGAGAAGGGGTGTGTCTGGATAGAGTAGAAAAAGACTTTCCAATCAACAAAACTGGCTAGGGCAGGAAAACACAAGGGAGAATTTGTGAACAATGAGAAGTTTTAGAATCCAATGGAGCTAAACCAAGGCCAAGTATAGCAACTATATCTCTCTTTTGGTTGTGTTTCTAAATTGGTGTATCAAAGTGTCACTATAGACATTATCAGAGACTGTCATTGAGTCCTTATGAACATGATAGATATGTCAGATGACATAAAAGGAACTTTGCATTGATTGAATAGTTCACAGAGTGTTGTGTCATATAGATGACTGTCAACCGGGTATAACAATAGCACCTCAGATGATTCTGTATCAGTTTTTTTCTAAGATGGTTTTTTAAATCAACTTAGAGTCTGGGGATGTAACTGAGTGTTGTTGTGCTTGTATGCACAAGGTCCTGGGTTCAATCCCCAGCACTGAAAAAAAAATTGGCCAGCACATACTTCATATACTCCCTTGTTCTGTTACCCATCTTCAACACATCACATTTTACTTTTTTTTTTTTTTTTTTTAATTGCCGAGTTTGAGCCCAGGGCCTCATGTCAGGTAAGTGATCTACCGCTGAACTTACACTTCCAGCCTTTTTGCTGTTTTCATATCATTTTCTTCTGCTTTTTTGAATTTGAGTATTTTAAAGCAAATCTCAACCCCACATGTCATTCTACTTATAAATGTTTCAGTATTTATCCATAACCAATATTTGTGTATGATATTTTTGTTTTGGTATTGAGGATTGAAACCATAGGTGCTTAATCACTGAGCCTTATCCCCAGCCCTTTTAAATTTTATTTAGAGACTGGGTCTTTCTGAGTTGCTTAGGGCCTCATTAAGTTGCTCATGCTGGCTTTGAATTTGCTATTATCCTGCCACAATGAGAATACACAAAATTAACAATAATTCTTCAATATTATCTAATACTGAATTCATGTTCAGTTTTCCCATTTGTCTAATATGTCTTTTTAAAGTTAGGTTGATGGCCAAGTACAGTGGCACACGCCTATAATCCCAGTGGCTTGGGAGGTTGAGACAAGAGGATTGTGAGTTCAAAGCCAATCTCAGCAATGGTAAGGCACTAAGCAACTCAGTGAGACCCTGTCTCTAAATAAAATACAAAATGGGGCCAGGGATGTGGCTCAGTGATCGAGTGCTCTTAAGTTCCATCCTTGGTACTCCCCCACCACAAACAAACAAACAAATAAATAAAGTTATGTTGTTAAAATCAGATCTGCATACTTCATTTGGTTGGTATGTCCTTTGAAATGTATATGGATATATGGATTGAGGATTTAGCTCAGTGGTAGAGTATTTGCCTAGTATGTGCAAGGCCCTAGGATTTGAACCCCAGCAATGCAAAAATAAAATAAAAAGTACACTATTTTATAATAGCCCTTTACTTCCCTTTAAAAATGCTATTTATTTGCTAAGAATATTAGATCATTTTTTGATAGAACTTTCTACATTCTGGATTGCATTTTTTAAAAACATTTAAAAAAATTTTTAGTTGTAGATGGATACAATACCTTTATTTAATTTATTTATGTGGTGCTAAGGATCAAATCTAGTGCCCCACATGACTCAAGTGCTCTACCATTGAGCCACAACCCCAGCCCCTGGGTTGCATTTTTATGATACCATTTTAGCCTATTCTTTCACAAATGCCCTGCTCCGCATATTTCTTTTGAATGGTATTCAATTCCTGAGGCCTGACTCAGGTTTTTGTTTTATTATCTTTGGTAAGAATATTTCATAGGTACTTAATATTTTGTAGTATTCATTTTTATATAATATGGAGAGGCCCATAATGTCTAGTTGTTTGAGTGGGTTGGGCTGTCAGGCTCTCTCTTCACTGGTGGCCAGGGATGTGGATCCATTGTTTCATAGTGATTAAAGATGTTGATTTTCTTATATTTTTTGTTTTTTTATTAGAATTCTACAGAGAACTCTACTCATACTTTAGAATCACCAGAATGCTCTAATATAAAGGAAAAATAAAAATGAAATAATGAGTAAAATTATAAATGCTCAAGGGGCTGGGGATTAGCTTAGTGGTAGAGTGGTAGAGGCTCCTGGTTTGAACTCCAGCAGTGGCTTGGTGTCACATTCCAAGCAACTGTATTATTGATGATTTAAGTGTATGTTAAAATCATGTAAAGTTGAGCTTGATTCTAAATTCTAGATTTTTCTGTTGTGACATTTCAAAGCATGGGAAGGTGGGACAGTTCTTCATTGATTAGTATTATTGTCCATCACAACAGGTTTCTAGAATCCCTGATAGTGACCTTCCAAGTGTCAACATGACAATCATTGTGACAACCAAATTTTCATAGTACCTGTTAGGAAGTAATGTTATCTATGTCAAAAATCCCTTGGTCAAGTGAATATAATGAGACAGGAAATTAAGTAACTAATATAAATATTTGAAAATAGGAGATTAAAATCATTGCTCTTTTGTTGATATTACTTTATACCATAAAACTCGAGACTTTAAAAATTATTAGAATTAACAAGATAATTTAATAACTGTCAGTATATGCCTAGAAATGACAATTGCTAGGTCATAGGATAAGTGTACAACTTAATTTTTATTTAATTTTTTTCGGTTGAGTCATCCGCCACCCATAGAATTGCTTCTTTCTGATTAATGAAGGCCTTAACATTAAACCTGACTACCTTGAAAGTTATTCATTTTCATGTAGATATATCATTTGGATTTCTGTTCATCTGTACTGGGGATTGAACCCCCTGCTACTAAGCTATATCCCTAGCCCTTCTCTGCTTTTTCCTTTTTTAAAAATTTATTTTGAGGCAGGATTTTGCTAAATTGCCCAGGCTGACCTCAAATTTGTGATCCCCCTGCCTTAGCCTCCTGATTAGCTGGGATTACAGGCAAGTACCTCCACTTCTTTACAGGCAAGCCCTCCTCTGCCTTTTCTTTATGCACCCTGGATTTCTTCGTGTCTAAAACAACTGGTGCCATACCCATGATTTTTCTTGTTTGCTTTTAAGCAGAAAAGGTATTTTTGGTTGTTTTAAACACAATTGAGGGAGTAACTTGAAGATGGCATAAATGTAGGAAGTAAGAAAGATGAAAGCATCCACTTCAGGGAGAGGAGGAGGACATGGGTGGGATGAGTGGAGTGGGAAGCGAATCACAGTAAGACTAGAGCTCCACAGGGGTTAGACCTTTATGTAGGAAATGGCAAATGAGTGTGAGGGTCCTTGTAGGCTGCCCATACACAAGTGTTAAAAGACTTTAGAGCCAGGCATGATGGCTCAGCAGAAAGATCAAGAGTTCAAAGCCAGCCTTAGCAAAAGCAAGGTGCTAAGCAACTCAGTGAGACCCTTTCTCTAAATAAATAAAATACAAAATAGGGCTGGGGATGTGGCTTAGTGGTCAAGTGCCCCTGAGGTCAATCCCTTGTACCTCCAAAAAAATAAAAATAAGAAAGACCTTGGGAAGTACTTCAGTGTGATTTTGCAAAATTATTTGTCCTTGGCTCACAGCAAAAAAGTTGATTTTTTTTTTTTTTTTTTTCCTGCCAGACTTAGCACATGTCTGTAATCCCAGAGGTTGGGAGGCTAAGACAGGAGAATCACAAGTTCAAGGCCAGCCACAGCAATTTGTGAGATCTTGTCTGAAATTTAAAAAAAAAAAAAAAAAAAAATCTCAGTGGTGAAGTGCCCCTGTGTTAAATCTCTAGTAACACTCTCCCTCAAAAAGAAAACACCCCCAAACTAAAACAACAACAAAAATTTTTGTAGCATCCAGAAAGCACATACCTAATAAAAATAAAAGTTTAGTGAAATAATACCCTATTTGAAATATATTTTGATAAATTTCAATTTTTAAGAAATTCTGATTAGATCCACTAGATTAGTCATTATTTGGGGGGAGCCAGTGCATCATTTAGTTTCTTTTTCTTTTCTTCTTTCTTTTTTTTGGTACTGGGGATTAAACCCAGGAGTGCTTTACCACTGAACTATATCCCTATCCCTTTTTATTTTTTATTTTGATACAGGGTCTTGCTGAATTGCTGAAGTCCTTGCCAAATTGCTGAGGCTGACTTGTGATCTTTCTGCCTCAGCCTCCCAGGTTGCTGGGATGTGACCTGGAGCATCATTTAATTTTATAACAAATATTTTTAATATCTATTGATTATCCTGAAATAAAATGAATAGATTGTAACTGCCTTACACATTACAATGAAGTACTCAAATGCCTGCATTTCTGTGTAAGAAATAAGCTTGGTTTGAGAGGATAAAAACATACCTATTAAAAAGTGTAGAAAAGTGGATATGTGGATAGATACTAGAATGGAAATTGTTAGGATGAATAAAAAAGAACGATTTGTATATAGTAAGAAAGAGGGGCATCTTTTTATTTATTTATATATATATATATGGATAGCATAAGACAAATCACAGACTGTCAACAAGGAGAAATAAAAGTAGTATCAAATAGTCACCAACATGTTTGACCTTATTTGTTAGTGTCAGAACAATTCCTTATGAAATAATCTCATGAAAACCTGATGGAACTTGCCTTTGTCAACCTATATGCGTCTGTGGTATTTAAACCTATCCTTTTCTAGGTGATGAGGAATAAAGAATAAATTGGAAGAAGGAACAGCAATAACTATGTGGTAGACTTTAAGAGACCTTATTAGAGTAAAAAAAGAAAAATAATAGCAACCCCAAAGTAAGTTTATTTTTACAACATAGATTTCTAGTCATTTTGTCACAAATTAAAAAAAAAAAAAAATTAAATATAAATTGCATGACATTGATGTAAAATTTTCAATGTTTTTTTTTATCAAAATCTTTAGCAAGAATCCTGTGTTTCGTAAGTCTGTACTAATTTAATGTTTGGAGATAAATCTATTCAGCAGAGTCTCTTGCATTTTTGGAAGTTATAGCTATAAAAGCATTCTGTACAGGTAATGTACTGTAAACTCAGCCTCTGCAAAGATTTGTCATCACATTTTTTTTGGGCGGGGGAGGATGCTGAAAGTCTTTAGTAAGGCTCTAAATGAAGCAAAACAATCTTAAATTTATGAATAATGACAGTATCAATCAGGATTCTCCAGAGACAGAACCAGTTAAGATTTGTATATATAGACAAGTGAGAGAAGTAAGAGGAATTGACTGACATGACTGTGGAGGCTGAGAAGTCCCTTAACAGACTAATTGCTGGTAGCATGGCCCAGTCTATGTACAAAAGCCTTAGAACCTGGGAAGCCAGTGATGTAATTTTCAGTGTGAGGTCAAAGGCCAGAGAACCAGGAGGTTGCTGGTTTAAGTCCAGAGTCCCAAGGCTGAAGAATACATAGTTTTCAATGGGCAGGAGAGAGTAGAGTGTCCTAGCCTCAGGAAAAAAAAAGAATCCCTTTTCTCAGTTTTTTATTCTCTTCAGGCTCCCAGTCCATTGGATGATAACTTCCCACATTGAGGGAAGATTTTTCTCACTCAGTTCACTGACTCACATACCCCTCTTCTCCAGAAATATCCCTCAGGGTGGGAGGGGAATAGCACATAGGTGCCTAGCAAATGTGAGGGAGCCCAGGATTTCATTCCCTAGCATATAAAACAAACAAAAATGCCTTCACAGAGCACCCCAAAATAATGCTTTCTTTACCAGTTCTATGGGTATTCCTTAATTCAGTGAAATTAACACCTCAAATTAGTCTTTTTTAAAATTTATTTTTATTTTTTTCAAATTTTCTGTGCATTGCAAGAAATCTAACATCTTTGGCACTTCCCCCCAGTGCTACTTGACCCACTCAGTCATTGTGACTACCAAAAAATATCTTACACCCCCTAGTTCTACGGTGCCCCTTAGGAGTGGTAGTGGCACCTCCCAGTTGAGAGCTACAGTGACTTAGTTGATTTCACTGGGTTATGACCTGTAGTTGTAAAAGCTGGTAGAATTGATTATAACATTATTGCATAGACAAGATTGTCACTTGTCCATTGTTTCAGTTGCTTTGTTCTTAACATTTTCATCTTCAGATTCCAAAGTAAATATTGACAGGCCCAGTAAATTTTTTCAGCCTCCAATTTAGATGGTACCCAGGTCCTGAGAAATAAGCAGAAATCTTTTCAAAAGCAGGTTTCAGTTTGTCTTTTAATTTCTAAGAACCTATTCATTGACAGAGCATGTACTACCTTATAAGAGAATTATCCTTTGAACCAGAAGCATCTTTTTTTAATTTTTTAAAAATAAACTTTTTATTTTGGAGTAATATTCCATTTACAGAAACACTGAAAAGATAGTTTAGATACTTCCCATGTACTCACTTGTTTTCCCTGAATGTTAACATCTTTTATTACCTTGACACATTTGTCAAAACAGAAATCAGACTGGGGGTGTAGCTCAGTGGAAGGATACCTGCTTAGCATTAGCAAGATCCTGGGTTCAATCCCCAGCTCCAAAACAAATGAATAACTAAGAAACTTAAAAGTTGGTCTGTTATTACTAAGTAAATTCCGGATTCCAGTTATACCCACTTTCCGCACTGTTAACCTTTTTCTGTTGCAGAATCCAGGATACCATGATGCATTTAATGCCTCCTAGTTTTAAGCTCAGTAGCTACAGAGCACTAGTTATTTTTGCTAAGGCTACATAGAGCTATCACATCCCCGTAGCATTGCCTCCTCTTAGCTCTTCTACTTAATGGCCCATTCTGCCTTTTAGTTTCTCTTGACATAGTTTCTAGATACTTTGCCATTCAGTCATTATGCTGTACTATTTACCATTTAAAATAAGATACAAAGAACTGAATGTCATTCTTCACATAAAGTCTGGCAAGAGTAAATATTATAGAAATTATTATAGTTACATAGCTTGTATGGCTGTTAATTCAGCTTAAATTTGCTTGTTTGCTGGCTTTTTAAATACCTGCATCCCATTTTGGGCTAAATGTTGACACTTATATTCTCCTTAACTATTTTTTATCCAGAATTTAAGTGAATCCCTTTTAAAATTCATCTTGTTTTGGTACCTTCATTTCTTTCTCTTCTACTCTGTCCTTGGTATTTTAACTTTGTTTTCTTTCCCTTCTTTCCTCCCTTTCTTCTTTAACCCAGGGTCTAGTACATGCTAATCATATGCTCTACCTCTGAACTATACCCCCTGGTCCTGATTCTTTTATGCATAAGTTTATATAGTCTGATGAGTTCAACCAACTGTGGGTTGAAAACATTAAATAAGTTTTATCTGTATTAAACCTGTACAGACTTTTTTGGGGTACAGTGTTGGGACTTGAACCCAGGGCCTTGAATATTCTAAGCCAGCGTTCTACTACTGAACTATACTCTGCAGGGCCTTGTACATGCTAGGCAAGCACTGAACTACATGACAGCCCCTCTTTTTAGAATTTTGAGACAGGGTCATGCTAAGTTGCTGAGGCCTCAGGCTTGGTATCTTCTTGCCTCATCTTCTGAGTGGATGGGATTACAGTCATGTATTTGCTATTTTAATGATATGTGGCCAGCCAATTCTTTCCTTTGAGAATAGAATTGTTGTATATGTGTGAGGAAAGTGTCATGCATTCAGAAAAGTGTATAAACAGTATGTATTGAGGAAAAAAAAAAGAATAAAACAAGCATCAATGGATCACTGCTCTTATTAAGAAATAGGACATCTCAGAAACATCTTTTTATTTTATTTTTCTCTTTTTATTTTGGTATCAGAGATTGAACTCAAGGATGCTTAACTACTGAGCCATATTCCCAGCCCATTTCATTTCTTACTTTGAGACAGGGTCCTGCTTAATTGCAGAGTCTGGCCTCTAATTTGTGATTGTCCTGCCTCAGCTCTCCGAGTTGCTGGGATTACAATCATTTGCCACTGTGTTTGGTTACTCACAAACATCTTCATAACCATGAATTGGAATTCTGTCTTAATCATCCTCTCACCTTTCTCTGTAGTTTTATTTCCAACACATAATATTTATTCTGTCTAGGCTGTGTGCTGTTAAGTTACTAAACAAGGAGCAGTGAGCTCATGTCCCATTGTGTAAGGGAAGGGTAGTTGAACCCTTAGATGATGCTCCTAGGAAAAGGGAACCTGAGCAAGGTCTACCTTCAATTCCCCCAGGAATTCCTGAGAGACCCTTTGAAGAAGTCAATATATAACCTTATTTTATGAAGAAGTCATAAATGGGCCAGATCGCAAATGGTCCTTGGAAACTCAGGACTCATCCTGGAGGGAGGGAGCTGTGGCTGGACTGTCATTGGATCAAGCTGGATTTCTAGCAGAGATGTGGTCAGAGAGCTCCTGCTCACTGTGGCCTATCTCTAGCTCCTAGGAGCAGGTTAGAGCTGGGTGCTGCCTTGGAGTGAACCAAGTCCTGAGCCAACCCTTTCTCTTCCTGGAGGGCAAAGCAGAAATTTTATCAGCACACTTGCAAGACCAGCCAACTCCAGATAAGAAGCTTTACCTGGCCCATATTCCTCAGATTCCATTATGTCATTAGGTTAAAAAGAATGTGAGAGAGAGAGAGAGAGAGAGAGAGAGAGAGAGAGAGTGAGTGAGAGAATGAGAATGAATGTTTTCAGTTCTTTTTACATGTGATAGTTGTAGTTTGTAAAGTTGACACATATACTGAATTAGCAAATACAACCTCTGTTCCTAGAGGAAATGAAAAGGTTAGGTTCCTGTGAGCTCTGACCATAATATATAACCTTATTTTATGTGTATTTCTGTTGAAGGATTCTTTTGTTTTTTTCCTCCCTCCCTCCCTTCAGCCCTTCCTTCCTTCTACCAGGGATTGAACTCAGGCACTTAACCACTGAGCCAAATCCCATCCTTTTGTATTTTGGAACGGGGTCTTGCTAAGTTACCTAGGACCTAGCTGAGTTGCTGAGGCTGGCTTTCAACTTGGGATCTTCCTGCCTAAGCCTCCTGAGTTGCTGGAATTACAGGCATGTGCCACTGCATCTTGCAAAGGATATTTAAAAAATAATGTTGATTGATTAACATTGAACTCATGGCCAACAACACTATAACTCATGCGTAAACTAATTATCTAATTGATTTTGGGACACAAGGCAGAACTTCATCATTACTGAGGTGGGAGGGGAGCATTTTAAGTAGTGAAATCCCCAACAAACAGCACAGGGGAAAACACAAAATAGGGCATGAAAAGTACACTTGTTTACAGTATGAAAGCTGAAACAAGGAAGCAGAGCATTGCCTTATTTTGTCTGAGCTGTGAATTTTAGCCGGAAACATGTGTATCTCAATGACAGTGAAAGCGCTGCAAGTATTGGTATATATTTATGTATATATACATAAAGCAGGCAAATTTAACCTACTGTGTTTGGGATGATAACTTGGGGCAGTCAATAGAAATGGGCTAGGCCTTTGGGTTCTGGTAATGTTAAGTGATCTAAAACATTGGTTACACAAGGTGTGTGTTTACTTTGTGCATGGGGGTTCTCCCTGCATTGTCTACCTGGTGATTTTCATTGCTTTTCTCTCAGATTGGATCTTCTGATTTCTAGCTTCCTCTGTACATGACAAAAGTACATGCTTTTGTGGTTTACAGAGAAAGTGTGCATGGGAAGTAATTCTTTTCTGTCTCAACGTGCCTGAAAATGTTGTTCTGCTACAGTATACTGAATGATAACTTCCAGGCATAGAATTAATTTGGAAATTCTTTGGAACTTTTTTGACATTATCATGTGCATAACCTTTTAGTGTCCTATGTTCCTTTTGAAAACAGCAGATTTTTGATCTTTGTGTGATCTCTACTCCTTTTTCTTACCTGTCACGTGGAAGTTAGTAGAATCTCTTTTTTTGATTGCTCTTCTGAAACAATAACAATTGGTTTAGGTCCTTTCTTTTTTTCTTTAATTCATTGTGTTGAATGCTTTGTGGACACTTTCAGTCTGTCACTTCATATTCTTATTTTGGGGAAGTTTCTTGAATTATCCTGTTGATTATTTTCTCCTTTTCAGAATTTTGAAGCTCCTGGACTTGTGTTCCTTTTATGTTCTACTTTTTCTCTCTTTTACTCTTTTCTTCCCTTCCTTCTCCCTCCCTTCTTGTGAGGATTTAGTTACCCAATTTCACATCTCCCCTCCCTGTTTTCACTAAAGTATGCTTTGTTAATGAACCCTTGAATTTCCTTGATCAGAAGTCCTCTAGTCTAGGACATATTTTCACAAAATTATGACTCAGAGTCTCAAATGCCATTGTTCAGTACATCAGTGTCCAATATAGTGTCCAGTAGCCCCATGAGTACTTAAAATGTGGCTAGTGCCATTGAGGAACTGAATTTCAAATTATTAAGTTTAAAATATTCACATGTGGCTAGTGGCTACTACACTGGACAGCAAAGCTACAGTAAAAGTTGGAATTTAAAGTCATTATCAATATAACTACCATAAAGAAGACTTATATTAGTTGTAGATGGACATAGTATCTTTATTTATTTTTATATGGTGGCTGAGGATCGAACCCAGTGCCTCACACTGGCACTCTACCACTGAGCTATAGCCCCAGCCCAAGACTTTTTTTTTTTTAAATATTTCATCCTCCCTGATTTATTTTTTTATTTATATCAGTATGGACTTGTGGATTCCTGTGTTATTCAGTGGGTTATAAATCTGTTATTTCTGTTATTCATTTGATGTTCAGTTTGTGTCCAGTTTAGCCAGTGGGAGCCTCTTGAAGGTTTTTTTCATGTCCTTTTGCCATGTCCTCATCAGTCTTTCTGTATCATTTCTGGATCACTCATTTCAGAAGTGTGTCAGAGTGGGTCAGGCCTATGGATTTGCCCTGCCTTGAGGTCAGCCATATCTCCAAGGAACTCTGCATCTTTCTAGTAGAAGATGCTGTTTAGACACCAAAAGCTGGGTGCTCACTTGGTGTGCTCCTTGCTGCTGGGCCCTCAGCTGCCAAGACACTTTAATTGCTTTCAATTACATTGAACAATTGAAGGACATTCCCATTATTGTAAAAAGGGAAAAGATGAGGGGAATGGCGTTGTAGCTTAGTGGTAGAGCCCTTACGTAGCACATGTGAAACACTGGGTTGAATCCTCAACACCACATAAAAAAAGAAAAAAAGAAGAAGGAAAAGCTGGGGTTACTTATCTCCACATAGTTAGTTGGTACTTGGCCTCCTAAATGGGTTGCAGCTGGCTGGCGTTGATGGGGCTCAAACAAGCTATTACAAGAGCCTCTCTGGTGCTGGAGGAATATTGACCACTTTCTGGTTTTCTTTCTCCCTTTGGGCCTCCATTGGCAGAAGGTGAACCAGTAGACAGTTTCCAAGGGTGTCTGGATAATAGAGTTGGCAGATCCTAGGTCTTTGTCGTTTTTAAACTTTGGTATCATTGACATTTTGGGGCAGGGGAATGCTTTGTAATATTTCCTGCCACCACAGAATTAATACCAGTAGCCTTTCCCCTCCCTGAAGAATGGGCTTGGAGCTGAGGTACAGTACTAACAATAATCAACATCCTACTTTATTTGAAATGCCCTTGGGGGGAAAATGGATGTTTATGTGCCTATGATAGTCCTGCAACATAAAGAGGTTATTATGTTTCCTCTTTTGTGTTTTTTTAATTGAAGAAAATTAAGATGAGTTAAGTGATAGCTTCATTCTGTATGTTAATTATTTCTGAACCTGTACAGAGCTTTATGTCTGCTGTAAGTCCCATTAAAGTCTGTGGAGAAACTGGAGCAGGTATAAAGTAATGTAACATTGAAGGTAAGATTTTTGGAGGACTTGTTATATTTTAAATTGGTTGGCCTGGAAAACAGGAGAAAGTTACTGAGTTCTTGTTGATGGTGTTTTTTTGATAGACTAGATTTGAAATAACCACTCTTTGTATAGGGAGTTCCTGATGTTGTGTTTCAGTGTTTAAAGAGGTGGTATTTGAGGCACTGCTCTGAAAAAGAGGTACTGAGGGACTGCTTGGTAGGAAGTGTTGCATTAGGGTGAGACTGGGGCAAGTCAGTATCTTCTAATACATATCCGGGACAAATCTTTTTCCACTACTGTAGAAAGAGCTGTCTTGTGCCTTACTTTTACTGGGAATCTATTACAGATACATGTGCAGATATTTCTAGCTCAGATATCATTAAACAAACAACATTAAGCAAATAGTATGTTTTCTGTTCTGTTTATTAGGGTTTTCAGAAGTTTCTTCCTTTCCTCCTTAAATAGTTGGAGAAAATCAGTTTAAAAGTATTTGACCAATAGACCAAGAAATTCCAAGATAGGAGGATCCCATTAAATATATTTCATCTTTAGTTTGAAATAACATGCTTCTCTCTCAAGACAGACATGTAGTCTGTCTGCTAGGCCAGAAGTTGCCTATTACTCTTTGTACATTATTGGCCAAATATATGTTGAGGGCATTCTAAACATCTATAGATTCTATTTTCAAAGCCCAGTAGTAGGCTCTTCATATTGGCTTCCTAGACAACTAAACCCGCCTAGACATCTCTTAAACTCAATGACTATGTAGGAATTGACAGGTAAGAGATATAGCATCTAGTTCTGGGGAACAAAAAAAGGATAGTTTTATTTCATTTTCTAGGTCATCTATTTTATCCATTTATACCTTATCACGAAACTACACATCCTGTCACTAAAAGTCATCTTACTATTTAGCTAGTATGCATGAAGACCTGAGTTTGACGCCCCAGTACCACAAAAACAAAAATAATCTCATATTCTCCTTTACACTCAGATGGATTGGGAAATTTGCTCACATTTTATTTTTAAAGAAAAGTTTTAAACATATACAAAGAAATACACATTAAAAATATAGGTAGATGGGCAGGCCATCTTTTTTTTTTTTTTTTTGGCAGTGCTAGGAATGGAACCTAGGGCCTTTCCAGTGCTAGGAAAGCACTTGACCACTGAGATATATCCTCAGCCTTTACCCTTCAGAGGTCATCACTTTTTTGTTGCGGGTGTGTGTCATTCCCACACACATTTCAGTATGTTTTCCATGTAAGTATGTGTCTGTTTACCATTATATACCATTGTTGTATATTTAAAAATTTACATAAATATTTCCATAGATTATATATCTATTGTACCTTGTTTTTGTGGGGATTTGTAAGTTTAGTTCATAGAGTGTAGTTTTCTAGTATTTCATAATATGTGATATCATGTGCCATAGTTTGATTTCCATTTCTGAAGATGTACTTAGGCAAGATTTCTTTATATATTTAAAAAGACAATAGTTGAAAATAAATCAATGTGTTTGAGAATTATATTGGTGGATACAAATTAAGGTTATGAAGGAGGAAGACCAGATACATTTCTTGTTTATTGAAAAAAAAAAAACTTAAGATAAATAAGATGGCAAAGCTTTGAAATTCTTATCACTAAGGGCTTGGGTTTTCAGAGTTAAGAAAACACTACTCTAGACTAAAAACTAAAAACATAGTGTCTTAGGTAAAACTATTTGATTACCTGAAAATAAATATTTGTCCTCACAGTAACTCTTTAGTCTTAGGGTTGCATTTTGGAGAAGTGATGCAATTGGTAAAATTAAGTGTTCTAATATAAAAAGTTGAGGAAAGAAAGTAAATATGACACCAAATATATATCTCTATATCACAGTAAATAAAAGTTCTGAAGACATTCACAAAATGAAAGGGGGGTATCCAGATGGTTAAAAAGATAAGTGTCAGTAGGAGACTTTTATCTTTTTTGAAAAAATATTTTTAGTTGTAGATGGATACAATACCTTTTATTTCATTTATTCATTTATTTTTATGTGGTGCTGAGGATTGAATCCAGTGCCTTGCAAGCACTCTACCACTGAGCTACAACCCCAATGTAGTGACTTTCATCTTTTTTAAAAAATATTTATTTTTTAGTTGGACACAATACCTTTATTTATTTTTATGTGGTACTGAGGATCGAACCCAGGGCCTTGAATGTTTTAGGCGTGCACTCTATCACTGAGCCACAACCCCAGCCCGTGACTTTCATCTTAATCACTGGTTTGTCACTTAATTCCTGTATGCCTTTGGAGCAAGTTACTTTGTGTCTATGTGTCTCAGTTATCTATAAAAGAACAGTAATAGTTCAGCAATCAAGTATTTAGCAGGTGTCAAGAACATCAAGGACAGTAAACATTTATTTATTAAGGGAACATTGCTGGTTAGAGGTGGATTTAAGGGAAATTCTTATGTGTATGTCATTTTTTTTTTTTTTTGTACCAGGGATTGGACCCAGGGTGTCTTTACCAATGAGCCCCCCCCCCTTTTTTTTGTATTTTTATTTAGAGACAGGGTCTCCCTAAGTTGCTTATGGCTTAAGTTGCTATGGCTGGCCTTGAACTTGTGATCATTCTGCCTCAGCCTTTCAGAGCCACTGGGATTAAAGGCATGTACCACTGTGCCTTTCTATAGTAGGTCCTTTTAAGTGTTTTTTTCCAGACCACCTCTACAAGTTTGAAATTAATCTGTTTATTACTAGATTGTCCTTTATAAGTCTCTGTAAAATACTCATGACATTGCTGGATATTTCATAAAATTTATCACTTTTCCTAAATTTAGGTCTTTTGTCTTTTAGGTGGTGGCTTTGAGCCTAAACCAATCTCTCTTTTTGAAGTAGTTTCTGTCTAGCATGTATTTTTTTAAATTAGCTAGTGGCATTTTACACTAGGGTTTTCCCTTGCCTCCTTGTGTAGTTATGGGAATTGAACCCAGGGCTTGTACATGGTAGCGCAAGTGCTTCAGTGTCTGAACTACCCTCCCAGTCCTGAAAACACTTTTTTTTGTTGTTGGTTGTACTGGGGATTGAACCTCCTGGAACACTATCACTGAGCTGCATCCCCAGCCCCCCTCCTTCATTTTTTTGAGATTGGGTTGCTACATTGACAAGGCTGGCCTAAAACTTGTGATCCTCCTGCCTCAGCCTCTTGAGTTGCTGAGGTTACAGGTACGCATTACCACATCTGATTTGAAAATACTTTTCAAGTATTTTCAAATGTAAAAATTATTTTCAAATATAAAAGTACTTTTTTATAGTCTGATTTTTTACGTATAAAATTACCACAGAACTATGGTTAACAAAGGATTGGTTTCTTAACCTGTTTCACATCCAACTGCTACATTATCACTTATTACTTGCAAACCAAGCTCTCCTGGGCTAATTTTATCACCTAGTAGCTGGTGCCTAAAATTAAAGGCACATAGCATTCTTGCCTATTTAATTTTTTCCCCTCTTATAAGAAACAAGTACTTGGTCATCGCTTTCTTTTTCCCCCTTTACTTTCACCATTTGCTCATTTAATACCTTTTCCTCTTATCTCTTTTATGATTAATGTTATGTTACATCAGATGAAATGAAGATGTCTTTTCACTCATTTTGTTCATTGAGCTGGTTTTCAATGAATTCCTACATTGTTCCAGGTACTCCTTGTACACCTCTTCTAGAAGTTAGAAAGTAGTTCTAATCATGGCTGAATCTCAATTGGTTGAGATTTCTAGGTAAGAAACTCTGAGAGGCTGTTCTTAGGATCACTTATGATAACAAGACCATTGACACTAAGATAAGTTTCTGTTTGCAGGCTAGGCATGCGTACCTGTGAATAAGCATATAGATGAATTCTTTAAAGTTAAGCAAATCTGTCAGTTGTTCCTCTACCCCCCAAAACTTAGAAATGAATTAAACTTTCTTCTTTGACAAAGTTTGTAAGGAACTCCTTAAATATAATATCCAGCTATTCTATTCATTACTTTTTTGGGCAGAGTTGAACTGACTGAATCATCAGTGAGAAGAAGTTTCATCACACTCTTTACCTACTTCTTGACTCAGTGAAGATTGATAAAGTAATATATGTAAATCATCTGGCATATAATTAATAACAAAATTGCTGCTAATGCAAATTAGAGTATAAGCTCTGAGTGGCAAAAAGTCACTGTTCTATCCTCAGGGGGAAAAAAAAATTGGTGGAACTAGGTCTTGAACCCAGGGCCTTGTGCATCCTAAACACGCACCCTAACTCTGAGCTACATTCTTAGTCCCCTTCAGCAAATACATTGTTGTATTTTGGCACTTAGTAGATACTTAGCAAATAAGGAAAGGATGGATGGATGGATGCTCCTTATATCACAAATCTTCCAGAATTCACCTGAGAGTAAAAAGAAAATATAGAAAAATGGATTCCTAGTACAGAAAGGGTTGTTTTAAATTGCTGAATGAATGCATCAGAGTTTTGCACAAGAAAACTAAGTGAAGAGCATACACTGCAAAGCCTACTTACTAAGCTTCTCTCTTCTCTAATATTCTTCTCAACTGTTTGGCTCCCTTTCTGCTGTATCTTATTCTTCCCTACTGTATATTCCCATCCTCATTTCTGTTTTTCTTGTTTGTATGGGTCTCTGCACCCGATTTTCTCTCTTGTAAAACATGGCATGCATTTTTAAAACTAAATATACAGAATTGTATACATATTTAATATATAAGATTTTGTTCTGTTTCTAATTCTAAAAATAATTAAGGTACTTTATTTTTTTTCTTTAAGAAACAAACCCCCAAAATTACTCTTTACTTTTCCAAGACATCATTTCTTTTTATTTCCCCTGCAGTTCTTATATAGAAGGGGGAAAAGCTTTCTACTCCTAATTTAGGATTCTAGCTTATGAAGTATTTTAAAATTTATCTTAGGTTCCTTCCTCTTGCAAACTCACTTCTGGACATATTCTTTTACTTTCTTCATTAAGCAACATAATTTTAGGTATTTCTTTAATTGCTTTCATGTTCATTTGAGGTCCTCTTCAAAGGGTTGCATGAGTTTATAGCTGCCTAAATGCAAAGAGCCTTTTCTTGGAAATTATCTTGTAAAATTATTTTAATAGTATAACTTCTTTGTGCAGTTCTCAATATTACGATTATTGTGTAGTATACACAATATGCATTCTTTTTAGAAAAGTCAAACTTTGAGTGATGTATGGAATTTGAAGACATAACAATCTGATATTATCAACTTTTTAAAATTATTTATTATTTTAATACTAAATAATTTAAAAAATATTATTAAAATAAATAATTTTAAAATTATTTTATTCTCACCTTTTAAAAATTATTTATTATTATTTTTTAATGTTTTTTTTTTTTTACTATTTTATTTCTGTTTTGGTACTGGGGATTGAATCCAGGGTTACTTTACCACTGAGCTACATCCCCCACCCTTCTTATTTTTTCCTTTTGAGACGTAGTCTCTCTAAGTTGCTGAGACTGGCCTTGCAACCCTTCTGCTAAGCCTCCCAGGTTGCTGGGGTAACAGGAGCCACTGTGCCTGCCAGGTTTTCCCCTTTAAAAAACTGTAAACCAATAAATATAAATACCTCTTTGTTTCATGTTTTCTTTAAATAAGGAAGAAAAATATTTTTACATATTATTTCAGTGGCTTTTAAAAAATCTGTTCCCACTAGAGGAAACATTCTTTCTCTCTGATTTTTATTCATAGCTTTTATGTATTTATTTTCCAGAACTGCTAAATATAAGGTAAAATGTCTAGGATAGAAATATGTTCAGATATAATGGGTAGGACATGTCAAATGTACACTGGTCTTTTTATTTGGATTTTACCTGTGTCCATGTCAAAATTGGGGTTAAACCATATTTCTTAGCAAGATAAATGAACTTGATCAGATAAAGTATCACAAATATCCCATCATCATATTATTATTTGGCTTGTGCTAGTTACCATTTTCAAACTAGTGATTGTCTGAACTTCCTTATAATCTGGTATGACTGAAGCTATATAATTAAAACAACAAATTGCATATTTTATTATTTGGTTAACTCAGGTTTTGCAGGAAAATAGTATATGGAGTCTATATCTTTCTTTCTTTTCTTTTCTTTTGGTGCTAGGCAGCTCCTCCTCACCACCACCCAACCCTAACAATTATTTTTAATCTAATAGATCTCAGTGCTGAAAAGACAACCAGTGGTCCTCCAGCCTTGACTCTCAAAGCAAAACTTTATTGCAAATATTGTTTCTGTCCAATACTTTTCTATAGGAACTTTAATTCTTAATATCTTAAATATAACTTATTGATTTCTCATCAGAAGCAACTTAAGTCTTTCTGTGAAGGAATCAATAGTTTTACATATGCCACTTACTCTGTTTCAGCTTTCCCTGAGGCTCCAGGTATTACCACTTCTGTTAATCAAGAGACTTGAGCAAAGAGCTAACTTGTTTTCTTTAGTAGAAACTTTTAAGTTACCTGTAGTTAACACTAAAGGAACAAGTTTTGTTATTCTGTTCCATAAAATGACATAAATTCTTACAGGTATACATAGAAGGGACTGTTTTAAGTGGGAAACCTGATGTCTTTCTCAAAGCTAAATGAGAGTGAGTGATTCTGTGCGCATGGAGTAGGGAGAGTAGGCTTCTGTTGAGAAACTGTGGCAAATGCCTCTGTACTTTCATTTAGAGACTTTCATGTCAAAGATAATATGAAGTCTTCTATAAAATTAAATATTAGCTGGGTGTGTTGGCATATGCCTGTAATCCCAGGCACTCAGATGGCTTAGGAAGGAGGATCACAAATTTGAGGCCATCCTTGGCAATTTAGTGAGATCCTGTTTCAAAATTAAAAAAAAAAAAGGGGGGGGGGCTGGGGATGTAGCTTGGTGGCAGAGTGCCCTGGGTTCAATCCCCATGTGCTGGGGGGAAAATGACACAAGAAGTTTGTGACTACATAAGGAATCGAAGGACAGGATTTACAGCTGTTATAAGCAGAGCGAGAAAGGACAGCAGACAGATAGACACACACACACACACACACACACACACACACAACCCTGTCTAGACTTCTTGCCTCATTAATTATGAAATCTGACTTGTATTTTGAGAAAACTGTTGAAAATTTTAATGTTTGTATTAGAAATAATGACCTTGAGTAATATGTCTTTCATTGTTTAAGCATCTAGAAAACATACATATAGAAATGATACCACAAAAATAGTTAATCAATTAAACAACAACAACAACCTGTTTCTTTTTTCTTTATTTTGTGGGGAGGATTGGGTCCTGGGGATTGAACCCCATGGTCTCTCACATGCTCTAACACTGAATTCCACCCCCAGCCAAAAACCTCTTTCTTGGCTGAGCTTGCCTGTCAGTGATAGAATGCTTGCTTTGTGTATACAAGGCCATAGATTGGATCCCCACAATGCTGGGGGTAGAGTGGGTAGGCTTGTTATTTAAAGACTTAATTATTACTAGATTCAGCTGTGCTATGATTTGGATATGAGATGTCCCTGAAAAGCTCATATGTTAGATAACACAAGAAAGTTCAGAGGTAAAATAATTATATTATGAGAGCTCTAACCTAATCAGTGGATTAATTCACTTGATATAAGAAAATTTTGAGCAGATACTGGGTGGCAACTGTAGCATCTGTAGGCAGAGTGTGACTGGAGTAGGTAGGTCACTGGGGGTGTGGCCTGGAATACTATTTGTTGATGGTCCCTTCCCTTCTCTCTCGGCTTCCTGGCTGCCATCCGCTTAGTGGCTTTCCTCCATCATGCTCTTCTGTAGTAATGTTCTGCTTCACCTTAGGCCCAGACCAATGTAGTTGGCTGACCATGCACTGAACCTCTGAAAACTGTGAGTCCAGAATAAATGTTTCCTCCTCTTATGTTGTTCTTGTCAACTATTTTGGTCATAGTGGCAAAAATCTGACTAACACAAGCTAGGCTATAAGTAAAACCTAAACCATTTAGTGAACCATTTAGATGGTTTCAAATTAAATCAGAAGAATAGAGTAGATAAGGGACAAGCACCATCAGTTTCTTTTTATTGACACTGGGTAGTGCCGCCTCACACAATTACCTTAGCCTTTGTTCATTTACATATGTCAGTAAGGATCTATACCATGGCAAACCCACAGAGTAATGTCAGACAGGCCACACACTAAATAAGTTAGTGTGCAGAACTGATTTTACTTTCCTGGCCTCTAAACTCATATACTACATTTGTCAAGGTTATTATATCCAGTAATTAAATAGACATTTATTCCTGTTCAATATTTTTAGTGTTCTGCTTAAAGCATTGTCATGAATGGAAGCTATTTTGAATAGGTAAACTTGGAAATATATCATCTTCTTGCTCAAATATTACCTTTTTATATTAAGCTAAATTTTGCTCAGTTTTTCTCCATAGCTTCATAATCTACTTTGTTTTTATGCTGTTCATCACCCACTAAAATGTTAGCTCCTTGGGGATAGGGCTTGATTTTTTTCAACCCAAGAAACTAGAACATATTACATGGTGTGCATGCAGAAGATTCCTCTGGGAATATATTTAAGAATGAATTATAATATCATAGAAAGTATACATGTTCAATTTGTTCAAAGTGATTTGGCTGAGGTATACGTTTATCAGCAAGGTCTAAATTATTTCTGTATTTTTTTTTTTTGTGTGTGTGTGTGTGTGTGTGTGGTGTTACTGGGGGTTGAACTTTGCATCTATTGGGTAGGGACTCTTCTCTACCACTGAACTGCTTCCCCAAACCATTTCTTTCAGTCTTGGTCTTTGTATCATATATCATATGATTACTAGTTTTTCAGATGTGAAATGATAGCTCATCATGGTTTTATTTGCACTCTTTTCTTCTTTATAAAGTAATAGGAATTGATCTCAGGGGTGTTCTACCATTGAACTACCTTCCACCTCTTTTTATTTTGAGATGGCCTCACTAGTTGCCAAGGCTGGTTATGAACTTGTAATTCTCCTGCCTAAGCCTCCAAAGTTACTGGATTATAGGTGTACACCACCATGTCAGGCTTATTTCCACATGTTTTTGATGAGTAAGGAGATTGTCTTTTTCATATGTTAATTGGATATTTGTGTTTGTTCTTTGAGTACTCATTGACAGTTTGCCTTTTTAAAATTGGGTGTTAGTCATTTTCCTATTGATACATCGGAGTTTTTTTTTTTTTTTTGAGAGAGAATTTTAATATTTATTTTTTTTTAGTTTTCAGTGGACACAACATCTTTGTTTGTATGTGGTGCTGAGGATTGAACCTGGGCTGCACGCATGCCAGGCAAGTGCATTACCGCTTGAGCCACATCCCAAGGCCCTACATCGAAGTTTTTTTCTTTTCTTTTTTTGGTACCAGGGATCCAGGGATTGAACCCAGAGGTGCTTAACCAATGAACCACATCCCTAGTCCTCCCCTACTCCCCCTTTTTTTTTTTATTTGAGACAGGGTCTTACTAAACTGCTGAGGCTGACTTTGAATTTAGGATCTTCCTACCTCAGACTCCGGAGCTGCTGGAATTTGGCTCGGAGTTCTTAATGTATTATAAATAACAAACTTTGTTATGTATGATATGTATATTGTACATATCATTAGTTTGTGGACCTTGTCTTTTCAGTCACTGTTGAGTGTTAAAAGATGAAGAAAAAGTCTTATTGTGGTTGAATCTATTATGATATAGACTGTCGGGGGAGCAATGGGGAGAGAGATTGATTTAAGAAATCATTTCCTACTCTGAGTTCTTAAAAGTACTTTTCAATATTGCCTTCTGGAAATCCCCCCCCCCCTCCCATTTTTTGTTTGCATTTGTTTTTAAACCATGTGGAATTGATTTTTGTGTCTGGGATATGGGTCCAATATGAGTAATCACCTTTCAAATACCATTTACTGTCTTCCTTCCCTGCTCTCCCCCATGATCTGTACTGATGTTGCTGTCATGAAACAGTCCTCAACATAGTGCATTTGTTACTGGGCCTTGTATTTTCTTCCATAGGCTGACTTGTCTCTATGCCAGGGTCATTCTTTTGTAACTATTACAGCTTTATTATTCATCTTTGTATTTATTATTGCAGTTCTGATAAACATTAAACAAGTCCTTTCATTTTATTTTTCTTTAGGGATCTTTTGACTGTTCCAGGTCCTTTGTAATCTGCTTAAAAAATTGAGCCAGTTTATCATGTTCCACAAAAAATTCTTTTGATTAGAATTTTTTTACTAAGAATTCCTATCTTTGTTTAGATTTAGTCATAGGCATTTTAAAAAAATGCTGTTGCAAATGGCCTGTTTTTTAAAATTGTAAAATGTGTGGGATATATATATATGTATACACACACAACATAAAACTTAGCATTTTAATCCTTTTGAGCATACAATTCAGGGACATTAAATATATTTACATTGTTGTACAACCATCACTACATATCTAGCTCCAGATAGTTCCACCTCTCCATCACCTATCTAAAACAAAAATCTGTAACCATTAAATAATAACTCCTAATCTCTGATAATCACTAATTTACTTTCTTTCTTGGAATTTGATTAGGCAGAATTGTAAATGATAGTTTTTAATAATAGTTTTTCTCTTTTAAAGTGAAAGAAATAATCATGTTTTCTTAATCGGTGCCTAGAACTGTTGCTTAATATTTAATTCTAGTAGTTTGGCTATGTGTGGGTTTTGTGCATAAACAGGCATATCACACATAAGTAGAAGACTTTCTACTGTTAAACCTGCCCATTGAGTTTTAACTTTTAAGTTTTTTAAAAAAATTTGAAGTCCTTTGGTTCATATGTAGATCTGCAGGCTGCCTCTTCAATCTTCTTTCTTTCAATGTATTAAGAATTGTTACTTATTATCCAATTTTGATATGAACTGTGACAATCTGAATCTGCTAGTTCTGCTAGTTTTTTCTGAGGTAGTTTTATTTCTTCTGTGTACTTGCTGAGTTAAAGCCTACTCATTCCTCAGAAGGTTATTCCTGCCAGATCTTGCTGGCAATACTAATATAAGATGGGCTTTAAATTCTTTTAGATGGGGGGCTGGGTACTGAGGATTAAATCCAAGGGCACTTTACCACTGAACTACATCTTCAGCCCTTTTTATTTTTTATTTTGAGACAAATTCTGACTAATTTGTCAGAATTTAGGCTGGTTTTGACGTCGGGAACTTCCTGCTTCAGCCTCTCAAGTTACTAGAATTATAGGAGTGTGCTACCACACCTGGCTACTTTAAATTCTTCACTCAGGTTTTTTATAATGGTTTAATTTGGGCTCTAAACCTGTAAGAGGACTGCTTTGTGATTAAAATTTTTCAGTTTTTTTTTTTTTTTTTTTGGTTGTTGTTGTTATCCCCCCCTGCCTATCCTCTATGTGGGAATGGGGGAGCTTCACTAGAGGAATTTTTGTAATTCCCTTAGGAGGATTTCTCACCCATATATTGAAAGTATATTAAGTCTCAGTTTTATGAGGAAACTTCTTATAGATACCCACCTTTACCAGCTTTTAATCTTTGTTTCTTACTCTTTGTCCTACAATGCTATGGAAATCTAAACTCATTTACTCAGCCATAAAGACAAATGAAATTGTCATTTGAAGGAAAATTGATGGAACTAGAGATCATTATGTTAAGTGAAATAAGTCGAACTGAGAAGGTCAAGGATTTTATGCTTTTTTTTATATGTGAAAGATAGAGAGGAAAAAGGAAAAGAAACATGAAAAAAAGAATTCCAAAGAAGAAAGGGACTAAGGGGGTGAAGGTGTGTGTGGGGGATACGTTCAAGGGAGTGCTGTTGGCCAAATTATATTGTTATATTGTGTGCATGTATGAATATGTAACAACAAATCCTGTCATTATATATGACTAGAAGACTCCAATAAAAAAATGTGTGAAAAAAAATCTCAACTCAGATTTTTACCTGCTTTGGCAAATGCTCTTGGGCTGAAAGCTCTTTTTAATACTTTAGTTACCAGTTTCTCCTTACCTTGGTTTTTACTCTCTTGTTAACCTATCACGACATTTATTTGAGGGACTTTCACATTTTATGTTTTTTTTTTTTGGCCGGTGGGGGGATTATTGGGGATTGAACTCAGGGGCACTTGGTCACTGAGCCACATTCCCAGTCCTATTTTGTATTTTATTTAGAGACAGTTCTCCCTGAGTTGCTTAGTGTCTCATTGTTGCTGAGGTTAGCTTTGAACTTGTGATCCTCCTGCCTCAGCCTTCCGAGCTGCTGGGATCACGGGCGTCTACCACCATGCCAGACTTTTAAGTTATTTTTATTTGGAGTACAAATTTGCTATATACCATACTGCTGGAAATTCCCATGTCATTTTATTATGTTGTTTTTAGTCATTTGGAAGGGATACTTGGGGTAAAATTAATCATAAACACTTATAAAAATGAAAAGTGACCTTTAATAACTGCTAATTAAGGATTTTTTTTTAATAGGTGTCAGCTGTGATGCATGTTTAAAAGGCAATTTTCGAGGTCGCAGATACAAGTGTTTAATTTGCTACGATTACGATCTTTGTGCATCTTGTTATGAAAGTGGTGCAACAACAACAAGGCATACAACTGACCACCCAATGCAGTGCATATTAACAAGGGTAGATTTTGGTAAGTGTTTAAAAAAAAGTTTAATAAATGGTCATTTAGAATTTTATGTGTGCATGAAGAAGCAAAGGCAAAATGTTTTAAAACTATCTTTAATGGCAAATATGGTGGCTAAAATTCATTAAAAATAAATTGTGCCATTGTATTCTAAGTATTTCTGTCTCTAAATCATAGTTTATGTTTTTGTGAAGCCATTTCAATAAATACATACCTGGCAAGGTATGAAATAGAAAAGTGCTTTAATAAAGAAGGAATAAAATCAAACTATTCTCATCAGCAGCACAGAAGTACTAGTTCTTGGTCTAGTTATTAGAATGCAGATCATTTCTACAATTTATTAGGGGTCATTGTTCATCTATAAGAAAAGCTATAATATTTCTGCTGTGATTTCTTACCTAGCCAAAACTTGTTATTAGTATTTTTTTGGTCATAGCTCTTCTTAATAATGGATATGAAGTAGTATCTCAAGTGCTTTTGATTTGCATTTCAAAATCGAGACTGGCCTTAGACTTTGGATACTTCTGCCTCAGCCTCCTGAGTGGCTGTAATTAGAGGCACATACCACTGCCTGGCAGAATTTTTTGTATAGGGAGTTGAGGTAGAGTGTCAGCGTTTTTTCTTTTGCGTATCTAGTTCTTTTGGATATCTTGTTGCCCCCAGCATCATTAAAGAATCTGTTCTTTTTAAAGAATATATTCTTTTTTAAAAAATACATATATACTTTTGATTTTTTAAATTTTTATGTGGTGCTGAGGAACGAACCCTGGGCCTTGCATTTGCAAGGCGAGTGCTTTACCGCTGAGCCATAACCCCAGCACCAAGAACCTATTCTTTAGCCAATGAATTGTCTTGGTACTTTTGTTGAAAGTAAATTGACCATTAATGAGGTTTATTTCTGTTTATTCAGTGTATTCCATTGGTCTGTATGTTTGTTTATGCCAGGCCTACACTATCTTTACTTCTATAGTTTTAAAGTAAGTTTTGAAATTGTGTGTGGGTCTTCCAATTTTTATTCCTTTTCAGGATTATTTTGGTTATTCTTGGCTCTTTGAGTTTCTGTGTGAATTTTAGGATCAATTTGTCAGTTTTTGTAAAGAAACCACCAGGGATTTTGATGGAGATTGTATTTAATCTGTAGTTTAGTTTGGAGAGTCTTAATAATATTAATAACTATAATAATTAATACTAATTAAATTGATGGCCAGTGAACATAGATATCTTTTTTACTTATTTAGGTATATACTTTCTTTTGACAAAGTTTTATAGTTATCAGCATACATTTTGCACCTGCTTAATTGTATTCCAAAGTGTTTTTTCTTCTTTTCGTTTTTATAATTAAAATTGTTTTATTTTGGAGTAGTTATTACAAATGTATAGAAAAGTAATTGATTTTTATATATAGATCTTGTATCCTACACTTTTGCTGAAATTCTGATAGTTTTTTATTTGATTATTTAGAATTTTCTATAAACAAGGTCATGTCATCTACAGATATAGTTAGGTCATTTTACTTCTTCCTTTCATTTTCTCTGGTTAGATCCTCTAGTAAAATACTGAATAAAAGTGACAAGAGTAAACACCCTTATCTTGGATCTTAGGGGGAAAAGTATCCAGTCTTTTACCAGTGATATAATGTTTTTTTAATAAATTTATTCTAATTTGTTATACATGACAGCAGAATGCATTTCCATCCTAGTACAAATGTAGAGCATAATTTTTCATGTCTCTGGTTGTTCACAAAATAGAGTCACACCATTTGTGTCTTTATATATGTACTTCAGGTACATGTATGAAGAATGAGATATCCATCTCATTCCACCATCTGGTTGTGAGTTTTTGATAGATATCCTTTATTGGGTGAGGAAATTCTGTTCTTTTTATATACATATTCTTTCTTTCTTCTCAACCGCCCCAAATTTGCCTAGTGAATCTTGTTATCATAATAAACTGTGTCTGTCTGTCTGTCTCTCTCTCTCATATATATTTACATACACACATATATGTATATATATATATATATATTTAGAAAGTTTACAGCCCCTAAGGAATAAACAAATGTGTATCATGTAGTGAACACTTCCATTTTTTTCTCCTTATAAAAGTTATCTTATGCTGTTCTCTTAAATATGGCCTGTTTAATGTTAAAGAAATAAATATGTATGGGACTGGGGATGTAGGTTAGTGGCAGAGCACTTGCATGAGGCCCTGGGTTCAGTTCTTTGTAGTAAAGTAGAGTTGTACAGCATATTAAATATACTTTGATTTTCTTTTGTGCTACAAGTGGAGAAAAGTAGACTTATTTCCTAAGATAAACTAATGAAGCAAACAGATTATTTCCACAGACTCTGTCTGGGTAGTTCTTTTGTAACTTATTTGGGCAGAGTATATTGTGGTAGTACCCTATTCAAGTTCATATCCACAAAAATTGAATGCCTAGGATACTTTCTGCTCTAAGAATTTTATGTTCCGCAGACAAATAATTGCATCTGATAGTTGTCTATTGATCATAGAGGTCTATTCTTTCCCTCTGAGTACTTGTATATAGTACATTTTCCTGAATCTTATCTTGATATTATCGTTGCCACAGAAGGTAGAGAGAGAAGGAAAAATTAATTACCATTAAATTAGATACACATGTGGAATGATCACTTTCAAAGTTATATGAAGAGGAGTTCATTAGCTTTTTGTCATTGTGACAAAATAACCGAGATTATCAATTTAAAAGGAGAAAAGATTTATTTTGACTCATAGTTTCAGAGGTTTCAGTCTATGGATATTTGACCCTTTTGTTTTGGGCCTGTGTTGGCAGGAGCACATTATGGCAGGAACACATAGTGAAGGAGGCCTAGTCTCCTCATGACAAGCTGGGAAGCAAAGAGAAAGAAAAAGGGGCTAAGATCCCAAACCTCCCTTCAAGGGCACATCCTCAGTGACCCATCCCGCTAGCACCACAGGCTGGTCAATGAGCCTTTATACACATGGGCCTTAGGAGGATTTTCAAACTATAGCAGGGAGAAAGTAGTTTGCTTTGTTTTCTTTGCCAGGTGTAGTGGGTTATCCAGGGAAAGAATTTTTGGGAAGAGTAGTCTGTTGCCCTGTGGGAATAAAAATGTTTGAAATGTAAACAAAGAGGGATTTAAGCACTCCATGGCAGAGTGAGGTGGATAATTCAGATGCACTTTTTTCTTTATTGTAACATATGGTTATGTTTTTATATACTAAAAATTTATTAATAATTATATCTCAATTCAATTCTACTTTATTTTTCAGATTTGTACTATGGTGGGGAAGCTTTCTCTGTAGAGCAGCCACAGTCTTTTACTTGTCCCTATTGTGGAAAAATGGGCTACACAGAGACATCTCTTCAAGAACATGTTACTTCTGAACATGCAGAAACATCAACAGAAGTGGTATGTGAAGCAGTCTTTTGTCTAAAATGATATTGTGAAGAATGTTATTCCTAACATTGATAAAGTAAGGTCATTATTATCTATCTCTTACTTAGTATATTGATAATTTTAATAAATGTAATGTAAACACTATCTTTTAACAGAAATTTTACAACTTGAGGAGGCTGCATTCATGATATTTGTTCATCTTAACCTTTAATTACTGTGTTGCTGACAGCATAGCATGAAGTCTTGGCCAAATTCAGAAGAGCTTTATTAAATGCTTTGTGAAAAGGTTGAACAGATCCCAGCCAACCTTCAGTGCATCTCTTTTTTAAGTATTGTTCATTTTACTACAAACTTCATTTTTCTTATATAAGGAACTTTTAACAGGATATTTAAAAATCTATGGTTGTATATTAAATAGTAATCCATTGTCCACTCATTGTAGTGGATCACTGACTTCTTTAGTTTTTTCATCAGATCAAATCTTGTTTGCTAGGCAAGAACTCTATGCAGTCCCTCAATTCTTCCTTCCTAATCTTTTTCAATAATGTAAAGTCAAAGACACCGAATAATACACAAAGTGTTACCTTAAAAGCCTTTTGGAGTTTATATCTATTTTTTAGTTGTCAATAGATCTTTATTTTATTTATTTATATGCGGCACTGAGAATTGAACCCAGGGCCTCACACATGCTAGGCAAGCACTTTACCACTGAGCCACAACCCCAGTCCCCTTTTGGAGTTTTTTTCAAGAAATGATGAATATACACAAAAGAGTCTCTCTCCCACCTCTTTACTATTGCCAATAAGAGGTAAATGAAGACTGTATATGGAACTGTAGGTAATGAATTTGAGGAATTTTGGTACAAACAATTGCATATATATCAACTGATAAGCCCCCCAATGTACTTGGAACAAATAAAGTACCATTTTCAAGGACATGCAGGTATTTGAACTCAGCCAGAGGCCCTCTGGGTTTTAGGGTCTCTCCTTGACTCTGTTACAACTCTCATATTTAGACTAAAACATTTACCTTTATTTTCATGGACACCACCAGGTAAGTGCTTAACATTGTCATAAACTTATAGTTTAAACAATTGGTGAATTTATTTTTATGGTCCTCAAGCCAGATTTTATTGTCTACTGGTCAGAAATGTTCTCATTTTGTACATCCGGGAGCCTCAGAGCACTGTTATCACATTAATTACCTAGATTCAGTAAGTCAAGAGGTGGGAGGAGCAGGAGGTTCCCTTTTTGTATTCTTAAGATAATTATAAGCCAATAGTTCCTAGTGTAGTCCTTTCATTACCCCATTGGGTAGGACAACTACCTAGTTTTTCACATACAAAATTAGAGAATTAAGTGGAGATTTAAATCCTTTCCATGAAACCAGTCTAGGTGTCTATCAGCTGATGAAAGGATAAAGAAAATGTGGTTCATATACACAATGGGATTTTGTTCATCCATAAAGAAGAATGAAGTTATATCATTTGCAGGAAAATCGGTGGAACTTGAGATCATTATGTTAAGCTAAATAAGCCAAAATCAGAAAGCCAAGGGTAATGTTTTCTTTCATATGTGAAAGTTAGAAAGGAGAAAAAAAAAAGAAGAAGAAAGGTGTATGGGGGAAATCTCAAGGGAAAAGCAAAGGGAGACCCATAAAGTAGAGAAAAGGGACTAAGGGGAGGAAGGAGAAGAAGGAAAGAGAAATACTAGGCAACAATATTTACTAAATTATATCATTATATTGTGTGCCTGTACAAATATGTAGCAACATATTAATTGTAGTGTACCAACAAAATCCTTTCCATGGGTGAAAAACAAATTATTTATTTTTATAAATCAAAAATTAATACCCAGCAACTTTGCCTGTTCTTTTTCCTGAAAACAAATATTCAAAAATTTATTTATATTTCAATGTATCTGATACACACTTTGAAAATTAAATACCCACCATTTACAAATGGTTTTGTGTTCTGTACCCTATAACTTGTGTTCAGTTATTCACCTTCACTGAGTTTCTAAGCTTTTGGTACATAGTTTAAACAGTCACCATTCTAATTTTTCATATTGGTTTTATGAAATACTTAAAGGATTTCTTTCTCCTCATTCACCCTTAGTCTTGGCTTGAGTACTACCTACCTTTGTAACTACCCATACCATACCTCTCCATTTTAAAGTGAAAAATGGCAAGCAGACAGGATCTTTGATATAAAGTTACATGTATTTGTTTTGCTTCTTTGAATCTGTGGGTCATATCCTAATGTCAGAATTGGCATTTCAGCAAGAGTAGTATTCAAGCATGGTTCAGTGGCTAGTGTCCATTCTGAAGAATTGGTGCCCATGCCACACATACCTTTCTGTACATGTACAAAACCTGTTATTGGTTCTAACATGCCAGCCTGGGCAACTTAGCAGACCCTGTCTCAATAATTTAAGAAAAAAGGGCTGGTAGAACTGTTCTGGTACTAGGTAATAGTATTTACTAAATCATATCGTTATATTGTGTGCACGTACAAATGTGTAGCAAGTGAAGAAAAATAGAGTTAATCACATTGTTTGTGAACAGTTATATTCACATAGCAACTTGCTATGTTTTTATTTCCTTCTTTTATAAAAAAAATTCATAGCTACTATTTAAAAGATGTAACTGTGTTTTATTTAAAAGATCTTTACATGTATCATCCAGTTCACCTTCATAATAACCTTCATTAAAGAATTAGTGCTGTTTTTTTCTTTTTTACATTTTGAATGTTTATATTAGATTACATTAGGATTTAAGATGTTTTACGACAAAAGCAGAAAATGACAAACAAGAAGTATTCCAAAGAAAAACTAAAGTGAAATGAATATTGGTGCACTAAAGGACTTATAGAATTAGGATTATATTGATTTTTTAAAATTAGTTTTTAGTTGTAGATGGACACAATATCTTTATTTATTTGTTTTTATGTGGTACTGAAATTTGAACCCAGTGCCTCATATGCGAGGCAAGTACTCTACCACTGAGGTTCAGCTCCAGCCCAGGATTGTATTAAAATTTTATCAACTTATAAATAGAAAGAATTTTTAAACAGATAATGTTGAAAACACAAACTATTAAAAAAAAAAAGTAATGAAAATATCCTGTGATTTCTCTAGGCAGGGGCAAATATTAAAATCTTGATACTTATTCCAGGCATCAATCATACTATATATTAATATAATCTTAAGTTTTATGTGTAAATTTGGGCTAATATTTCACATTATTTCTTTCCTGCTTATTTTCTGTCTTTAAAAGCTGTTTGAGAAATAATTTTAAATGGCTGTATAATTCTTGATTGAGTTACCATAATTTACTTCAAAGAATATAGTGGGGTTCATTGTAACATATTCATACACGTGCATAAAATTATTTGATCAGCTTTAATTCCCAGCACCTCTCCTTTTCCTAACTCCGCCCCACTGCCTCCGAACCCCCCTTCTCAATTCTACTGGTCTCCCTTATGTTTTCCTGAATTTCCTTTAAATTTTTTTTTTCTCTCTCTACCTTCCACATATGAGAGTGAACATATAACTCATGACTTTGAATCTGGCATATTTTGCTTGACACGATATTTTCCAATTCCATCCATTTTCCTGAAAATGACATAATTTTGTTCTTTATGGCTAAATAAATCTCCATTATGTATATAAATATAAACCATAGTTTCTTTATTCATTAATCTGTTGACAGTAGCTAGGCTGTTTTTATAACTTGGCTGTTGTGAATTGTGTTGATATAAGCATGGTGTACATATGTCACTCTAGTATGCTGACTTTAATTCTTTTGGAAAAATACCAGCAGTGGTATACCTGGGCCATACAGCGGTTCTATTCCTTTTAGGCTTTGAGGAGACTCTATAACTTATTGCCTTAGTGGTTATACTCATTTTAGAGTTCCACCAACAGTGTATAATGTACCTTTTCCCCCATGAACTCATCGGCATTTAGTATTCCTTGTGTTCTTGCTGATTGTCATTCTAACCGGAGTGAGGTGAAATCTCAGTGATATCTTGATTTGCATTTCCCTAAATGCTAAAGATGTTGAACATTTTTTTGTGTATTTCTTGGCTATCTGTATTTCTTTTTAAAATTTATTATTTTATTTGTTCTTTTTAGCTATACATGACAGTATATTTTGAAATATTATACATACACGGAATATAACTTATTCTAATTAGGATCCCATTCTTGTGGTTGTAACTCTGTAGTATAATTTGAAATTTGTTATTGTGATTCATCCAGCATTGCTTTTATTGCTCAGAATTGCTTTGGCTATTTTGGGTCTTTTCTTCTTCCATGTGAATATTAGGGATTTTTTTTTTCTAGTTCTGTGAAGAATGTTATTAGTATTTGATGGATATAGCATTGAATCTGTAGATTGCTTTTTATTTTATTTTTTTTAAATTTTTTTTTTTTTTAGTTGTTAATGGACCTATAATTTATATGTGGTGCTGAGAATTGAACCTAGTGCTTCACTCGGGCTGGGCAAGTGCTCTACAACTGAGCCTGGGCTCCAGCCCCCGGTTTTTTTTTTTTTTTTTTTTTGTGGCGCTGGGGATTGAACCCTGGGCCTTGTGCTTGCAAGGCAAGCACTCTACCAACTGAGCTATATCCCCAGCCCCTTCTTTTTTTAAATGTTGTGCTGAGGATTGAACCCTGTGCCCAGCATGTGCTAGGCGAGCGCTCTATCACTGAGCCACAACCCTAGCCCCCTGATGTCTTTTGATAATATGGCCATTTTAACAATATTAATTCTGCCTAGCCATGAACATGGAAGGTCTTTTTATCCTCCAGTATCTTTTATTTTTGTCTTCAATATTGTGAAATTTTCATTCTAAAGGTCTTTCACCTCTTTGGTTAGATTTATTCCTAGGTTGTGTTTTTTTTTTGGGGGGGGGAGGGGGGTTGCTGTTGTAAATGAAATTGTTTTCCAGATTTCTTTGGTGGATTAATTATTGGTGCATAGAAAAGCTATTGTTTTTTGTATGTTGATTTTAAATCCTACTACTTGGTGGAATTTGCTTCTCAGCTCTAGAAATCTTCAGGTGAAGTTTTCTGGACTTCATGTGTTACAATTATATATAAATGTCAAAGTGTCCCCCTTTACTCCACACTGTTTTTCTAGTTGTGGTAAATCAAACATTTTTATTTGCATTATGGAGCTCAAGAGTGACTCATAGCTGTGTGTGGTGGCATGCATTTGTAATCCCAGTGATTTGGGAGGCAGAAGGAGGATTATAAGTTGACACCAGCCTGGACAACTTAGGAAGACTCCTGAATCACATTGTTTGGGTGGGCAATTATATTCACATGACAACTTGCTATGTCTCCTTTTCTGTTTCTCTTAACATTTTTTTTAAATGCCTAATTCACTGTCTTGATTTTGTTCCCTTGCTACCTTTGTTGGTCCTCTAGACCCCTAATTTGCACCTCCTTGTAGGACTCAAGAGTAACATTTTTTTTAGCCAGCATCCTTTTGGAACATTTAGAAGCAAGAGGATGAATCTCTGAAAATATCACTGTCATCATTGTAAATGTTTACTGAGCTGACAGAGCTAGTAAAGTTTACTGAAGGATAATTTTTAAAACAATGTTGTAGTCCTTGTCTAACTAGAGACTTTATGGCCCACCACAAGGTGTCTCCCTCTTTAAGATTAAGAGGTTTAATTCTGAGGGTATGGAGGAAGAGGAAGATCCTTCAAAAGCAGATACCATGAAAAACAACATCTGACATAGAATGTGTAGTAAAGATCTTTACTAGTTAAAAAGAAAAACCTAGGATGGTATAGATAGGTTATCAGTTTCAAGTAATCTATGTAAACATCAAATTTGATAAAAAATATGCTTTTAAAATTAAGCCCAAGTTTTTAAAAATTAATATAAATCATTAATATACAATTTAGTTGATTGGGACAACTGGCTGGAATATGGGTTATGGGAAGAAAGCACAATATGTAATTATCCAAATCCATCAACCTTTTGAAGTCAGCAGCAGAGGTCAAACAATATTGCAAATATGAAGATTCTATTGAAAGGGTCACAATTATGGAAGAGACATACAAGTTGGAAAAGCTTTTCTTTCCTTTGGCATCTATTTGAGAGCATAAAGAATGGCATTAGGAGTACTTTCTCTGAGGGCTGGGGATGTGGCTCAGTGGTAGAGTGCTTGCCTTGCATGCATGAGACCCTGGGTTCAATCCCTAGCACCACCCAAAAATTAAAAAATAAATAATTTAAAAAATGATGGCTCCTCTGGAATTTTTCTTAAATCTTTCAGTTGAAGTAACTGGCACTACAACTAATTAGAAAGCCTTTGGGACTGGCACAGTGGCACATGGGTATAATCCCAGCAACGCAGGAGGCTGAGACCAGGAGGACGAGAGTTTGAGGCCAGCTTCAGCAATTTAGCAAGCCCTGTCTTAAAATAAAAAATAAACAGGACTGGGGATGTAAGTCAGTGGTAAAGTGCCCCTGGATATAAACCACAGTAATATCACCCCCCCCCCCCAAGAGGAGCCTTTGGGTTTCTGTTTTGGAATGAAACGTGTTATACATTTAATTAATGGTATATAAGTAATCCTTTCAGTTTTTTGTTTAGTAGACCTCAAAATTTATGTGAAACGAATAAATGAAAGATCAGTGGAGTAGAGGAAGGGGATTGGGATTGATGGGATAAGGGAAGAACCGTGGAATGAATCTTATGTGTACATGTATGTACATACATGAATATTCTACAGTGACTTTCACCATTATGTATACTACAAGACACTAATATAAAATAAGGAAGTAAATAATTATGATTAAGAGGTAAAAGTAACTTTAGGCTTACTTGTAAACAATTATAACACATTCTGTTTATAATCACAGCAGTTTTGTATTAATTCACTGCTGGGACCTTTTTGCTTTTTATTTTTTATTTCAGTTATTTATTCTTTGTTTTCATTACTCTCCAGAAAAGGAGTTAGGCCAGTCTACAGCCTTTTAGGTTTGCTTGGTACATTTTAATGCTACTTTTCCTTCCCTCCCCTTTCGCTCCTGAAGATTGAACCCAGGACCTTTACCACTGAGCTTTAGCCCCAGTCCTCATTTGCTCCTTTTTGAGTGAAAATCTTTATGTGTTTGCAAGAAATTGAGTTTAATTTTGAAATAGCATAGTGGTATTGTGTTTGAATTATGCTTATGTGGTAAGAATTTTTAGGGAATTTTATTAGGGAGGGGTTTAGGGTGTGCCTCATTGATATAGTGCTTGGTTAGCTGTCTATCAAGATAGAATTTTTATATGTCGATATATAGCACTAACCTGTCAATATATGTTTCCTTATTAGGAGAAATAATAGTTTGAACCACCATATTTGTATTATATATATCGTATATTTTGTACAAATTTTATATTATGTATTTTCTTAAAATATTGTTTATACATTATTTATATATTAAATATTTATAAATGTCACTTATTTTTCTGTTATAATTGAATAATCAGAAAAGATAAGCATTTAAAAGCCAGATATAGAAAAAATAGACATTGATTGATTGTTAATTGCTTACAGTCTTTATCAAAGTGTGCAGTTGGATACTTCCTGCTTTTCTGTAAACTAACAATATTTTATTTAATAAGAGTGTTAACTAATTGTTTTGTTGAAATATTTTATTTAACAATAGTGCCAAAATAAGAGTACCTTATTAATATTACTCAATTGCATTTAGCTGGAGACACTGTGGATCAGAGTATAATACTTCTTACCATCTGTACCTTTCATTGCATGCGTGCGTGCGTGCGTGTGTGTGTGTGGCAGGGGGAGGGGTGTTGGGAGAATGCTGGGGATAGAACCCAGAACCTTACGAATGCTAGACACTCTACCAAATAATTATTTCTGTATTTAGAACTTGTTTGAATTGCACGTTTAAAAATAATATGTATTGAGCACATTTGCTTGCTTAAAATCAGATAGTAATACTTTATGTTTTAAATATTATTTTAAATATTTAGATATTCCATATTTGTTTTAGGGTAGCCCTGTATCTATATGTCATAGTACTTGCAAAGCTATTTCTACAAGAAATAAATTCTTTAAGATGATATGAAAACCAAGAAAGCAATCATCTAAGTTATTATGAGAATAAAATAATAGTATCTTTTCCATGAATCTAAGCCTAGTATCTGAGCCTAATACTAGAGAATATGGTGTTCTCTTGCTTCTGGGGAAGGGATTTTATTGCTCTGTACTTTCTTTTGTGTTGAAATAAAATCCCATAGGGCAAGATGAACAAGACAGTTTTCAGAGTGGCAAGTATGTCTGATACGAAGGGAGGTGCTAAGTAATATCTGCTAAGCAGGTATTAGAGACCTTCATTTGCAGTTCTTTTTTCTTCAGTCAGTGATCTGACTACTAGAAGAAAAAGTAGGCCCCAAAGTCTATCATACTTATCAGCTTAGAAACCAACTTCCTCAAGAGCAAGAAGTACAATCAAGAATTGATAAACGGGATGGTATCAAACTAAAAAACTTTCTTCTCTGTCCTATGAAATTCTGGTTTGTCTGGTTCAGTGTCCAGACAGCTGATCTCCAGTCAGTGCATAGAAATGTGTTGCAGGACTTTTAGGAAGTTCTGTATTAGAGGTGGTATAAACTGAAGATGCTCAATGGCAACTGTTGACAAATTGTAATAAGGTAACTCATTAGTTTTTTATAAAGTCTCTAGCCTTGTGGAGTGTGGTGGCACATGCCTGTAACCCCAGCTGCTCCGGAGGCTAAGACAGGAGGATCAGAGCCAGCCTCAGCAATAATGAGGTGCTAAGCAACTCAGTGAGACGCTGTCTCTAAATAAAATACAAAATAGGTCTGGGGATATGGCTCTGTGGTTGAGTGTGCAATCCCCTGTTCAATCCTGAGTTCAATCCCTGGTACCTTAAAGAAAATGTCTCTAGCCTTGTCTCTTCCCTTCTTTTCCTGCCCTGTCTCTCAGGTTTAAAAAAATACTGGTTAAACAAGAATTATTTGAAGATTTCAACCTCAACATTCATGGCTGAAATCATTTTTTTCTAGGATGTTCTACCAAACTCAGCTGTGCTTGACAAACTGGTTATGACTTTGAGAAGAGAAAAATACAAAGCTTTGTTATCATCAAACTAATTTAAACTTACTACAAATAACACAAACACATAATCCCAGCAACTTGGGAGGCTGAGGCAGGAGGATCACAAGTTTGAGGCCAGTTTGGGCAATTTAGGGAGACCCTGTCAGAAAATAAAAAGAGTTTGGGATGTGACTCAGTACATATACTACTGAATCCAGTCTCCATTGGGGGGGGGGGGGAGTAAATAACTCAGACTTTAATTTTGGTGGAGTTCATTTCTCATTCTTCACTAAAATTGTTAGTAGCTAGTGTTTGGTCACTTTCTGTCCCATTCAGCTTTCACCCTTCTCCCCATTATTTATTTTGGGACAGGGTCTCACTAAATTGCAGCGGTAGGCCTCAGTCTTGCCTCAGCCTCCCAAGTTGCTGGAATTATGTATTATTTCTAATGCAGTTAAATTAGTTTAGTGATGACAAAGGCTTCATCAGCCTCCAGAGTTGTTGGGATTACAGGCATGTGCTACTGTGCCCCAGTGTTTTCAGCTTTTTACATCTTTAAAACAGTTTCTATTTTTCTTTTTTTTTTTTTTTTCCTTAAAGTCTACAAGTAGAATATATAACTATTCCCACTGAAGATAGAAAGAGTAGACCTTAAGATAGGGGATTTCTTCCAGCCAAGATGGATGCTTACCTCTAGAGTGAATTATGGACAGCATAAAGAAACGGAACAATTTTGATTCTTTTGGAGGTATTTTTGTTTCCAGTTTTGTGAATTCCCAAGACATCAGCATACTCCTGGGTTTACATTTCTGTATAGGAAACATGTTAAAAGACCTCTACAATGAAGAATACAGAAGACTAAAGAAAGAAATTGAAGAAGATCTCAGAAGATGAAAAGATTTCCCATGTTCTTGGATAGGCAGAATTAATATTGTCAAAATGGCCATACTACCAAAATCACTATTTAGATTGAATGCAATTCCTGTTAACATTCCAATGACATTCTTCATAGAAATAGAAAAAAGTCATGAAATTCATTTGGAAAAATAAAAGGCACAGAAAAGCCAAAACAATCCTCAGTGAGAAAAGTGAAGTAGGAGACATCACAATACTAGACCTATATTATACTACAGAGATATAGTAACAAAAACAGCATGGTATTGACACCAAAACAGATATGAAGACCACTGGTGCAGAATGGAAGACACAGAGACAAACCCACATAAATACAGTTGTCTCATACTAGAAAAAAGTGCCAAAAACATACATTGGAGAAAGAAAGCCTCTTCAACAAATGGTGCTGGGAAAACTGGAACTCCATATGTGGCAGAATTAAATTTAATCTCTCTCTCTCTCACCCTGCACAAAACTCAGCTCTTTGGTTAAGACCAAAGACCTTGTGCCTACTAGAAGAAAAAGTAGGCCCCAAACTCTGTCATGTCAGCTTAGAAACTGACTTCCTCAAGAGCAAGAAGTACAGTCAAGAATCGATAAATGGGATGGTATCAAACTAAAAAGCTTCTTCATAGCAAAGGGAACAATCAAGATTGTAAAGAGAGAATCTACAGAATGGGAAAAATCTTTGTTACCTGCATCTCAGCGTTAATCTCCAGAGTATATAAAGAACTCAAAAAACTTAACACCAAATCAAAACAAAACAAAACAAAAAAATAACCCAATCCATAAATGGGCAAAGAAAATAAACATGCACTTTAGAGAAGAAGGAATATGATAGGTCAGCCAATATATGAAAAAGTTTAACTTCTCTAGCAATTAGAAAAAAAGCAAATTGAAACCACACTGAGATTCCATCCTTTCCATGCAGAATGGCAGTTATCAAAAATAGAAGTAATGAGTGGCTGGGGCTCTAGCTCAGTGGTAGTGCACTTGCCTGGAATGTGTGAGGCACTGGGTTTGATTCTCAGCACTGCATATAAATAATTAAAATAAAGGTCTATCAACAACTATCAATATATATTTATATCTATATATCTGTATATCTATGTTTATATCTGTATATATAAAAATAAACTCAAGTAATGATAAATGTTGGCGAGAATGTGAAGAAAAAGGTACACTCATACATTGCTGGCAGGATTGCAAATTGGTGCAACCACTCTGGAAATCAGTATGGAGATTCCTCAGAAAACTTGGAATGGAACCATCATTTGACCCAGTTATTCCACTCCTCAGCATTTACCCAAAACACTTAAAATCAGCATAATGCAGTGATGCAGTCACATTGGTCAATTCACAATAGCAGATAAATTCACAATAGCTAAGTTATGCTACCAACCTAGGTGCCGTTCGACAGATGAATGGATAAAGAATATGTGGTATATATGGAATATTAATCATCCATAAAAAGAATAACTTTACAACTTGCCGGTAAATGAATGGATCTGGAGATGGTTATGCTAAGTGAAATAAACTAATCCCCCCAAAACCAAAGACTGAATGTTCTCTCTGCTATGTGGATGCTAACACCCAGTAAAGGAGGAGGGAAGAATAGAAGTTCAGTGGGTTAGACAAAAGGGAATGAGGGAAAGGAGGTGGGAATGTGAATACGAAAGACAGTGAAATGAATGGAATATAACTTTTTCTAAATTCATATATGAATACACCACCAGTGAAACTCCGTACCATGTACAACCACTACAATGGGATCCTAATTTCAGTAGGTTATACCCCACGTATTTATAATGTCAAAGTACACTCTACTGTCATGTATGTCTAAAAAGAACAAATAAAAATAAATAAAAAAGGAAACCAAATCTTAAACTTCTTAGGACTTTCTAAATCACATGTAAAGAAGATTTAAACCTTATGCGTGTTACAACCTTCCCCTAACATTCTGAATGTTATCATTGACCTTGGAATTGGTTAGCTCTGTAATGTTGCTTCTTTTTTCTTTCTAATTAAATTCTGATGGCTCTTTTTGGGTCATTACTCTTCTGTGAAAGAAGCTGTTAAAAATTTGTTGAGTATGATCAGAAAATCTCCCATTAGAAACCAGAGACATTTCTAGAGCTGAATTCTAAGAGAAAAACTACATAAAAGAGAGACATGTATTGTGTTGCAGTTTGAAGAAATATTGAGAAATATGCACTAATTTTTAAAAAGAGATGAAATCATGTATGTGAACTTTCAAGGTGGCAAGAACTATGCTAATTTCTTGATAGTGTTGAACATCAAACTCAGGGACTCAGCCTGCTAGTAGAGCTTTACCACTGAGCCACACCTCCAAGCCTTCTTGATGGTCATCTCTTCATCATCAAAATAACAACAAAAAAAAATTTTCCTATACTTTCTTGATAGTGTGAAAGGCTGTGTATTTGTTTGCTAGGGCTGCTGTAAAAAAAGGGGCCACATACTGGGTGGCTTAAAGCAACAGAAATGTGTTCTCATGATTCTTGAAGACCAGAAGTTCAAGATGAAGGTGTCAAAGGACTGGTTTCTTGGGGAGAGTTGGCTCCATGACTCCACCATTGCTGATCAGCAATCCTTGCCGCTCTTTGGTTTATAGATGTGTTTTTGTGTCCATCTTTTCATGGCTACCCCTGTGTCTCTCTCTTCATATGGATGTCTTCTGGAAGATAGATATCGCTGGATAACCATCATTAACTTCCCAAACTTCAGTTTCTTCATCTCTAAAGTGGGGATAATGGTACCAAACCCACAGGTAAATTGGGGCACAGGATCACAGGTGGGGATGCACATCATCACTTCAGCATGGCAACCGTGCCCTTTTTGGCCATTTTTTCATTGCCCCACAACAAAGTATTGACTAAAAGCTTGCTTTTGTGGGACTGATTTCATGTCCATTTGACAGATGCACATATTTCAAATAGTCATATATTTTTTTTCCTTATAGGAGATGATGAGGGAGGGAATGTCCCTGTCCTCAAGAACTTAGGGCCTGGAGATTACCTTTATCAACAGACTGATAGTGATTGAGGATCCCTGTCTTCCTTTCAGCTCCTGGCTTGCCAGAAATCCTTGACATTCTTTGACTTGTAGATGCATCACTCCATCATCACATGGTGGTGTTATCTCTTGATAGCATTTTGTTGTTGTTGGTTTTTAAACTAGGAGCCATGTCCCTAGCCCTTTTTTATATTTTATTTTGAGAAAGGATCTTGCTAATTTACTTAGGGTCTTGCTGAATTGCTGAGGATGGCTTTGAACTTGTGATCCTCCTGCCTCAGCCTCCCGAGCCACTGGGATTACAAGTGTGCTCCAGTGCACCCATCTTCTCTTGACAATTTTTAAACTGAGAGTATAAAGTTAATGCTGATGTGACACTCAGTAAATACTGCATATTTAATCCATGGTAACAGATTTATCCAATCAGAACTTTAACTACAAACTCACCTGAATTTCATAGTACAGGTCCTTTTACTGGAAATAGGGATGCAGTTACAGAGTAACATGAGGGAATTCCATTTATTACAGTTCTAGAATGGGCCCTATCTTAATCACATTTGTGATTTGACTTAGTTGTTTTTGCTTGTATTTATATAGGCATCTACATATTAGGTGAAAAAAAGAAGACTCTAGCTTTTTGGGGTCTAGAAGGTGTTATTCATGTGGCTCTGGGCTCTATTCCTAGTACCATAGTGGGGGGAAAAGGTTATTTTTAGTAAATGTCCTTTGGAAACCTGGTTTGAGACTAAGTACACAGTAAAGCACGTAAGTTAACAGGAGTTTCATTTAAAGATAGCTTAGGAAAGCTTATCTAACCTTATATTAGAAAGTTAGTATAGTATGAGACAACATAGGAAAGTGACTTAACTGTTTTTATCTTTCTTGTGCTGATGTGTATGGGAGGAGGGCACAAATTCAAAGAAGGATGAAAACTTAAAATGGAGCTATGGCAATGCATGGATTCTTCCTTGTATCCTAATATTTCTTCAAAAGTTAAACTCCTCTAAACAAGGGCAATATTTTAAAACTTTTTAGACTTAATTAATTTCATAATTTGACTCTGACAAATTAACAGGGGAAAGGATTGAGGAGTGGAAAGGGAGAAGGAATTTTCAAAGTAATGATTGGACAGAAAACAAAGAAATATAGGAGTGTGGGAGCCTGAGCAAAAAGTAACTGAATTGTTGGCTATAAAAAAGGAAAAGCCTGGGGGAAACAACACTGCTTAACAATAATGACAGAAAAAGATTGTAATAGATAATTCTTGGGCTAATTATTAAAAAGCAGTTGGAAAGGGAAACATTTATTGTCCTTTTATAAGAGAAATGTTTCTAGCTTCTTAATGTATCTTCTTGAGCATTATATTTAATGTATGTAAGGTGTAAAGTATTGCTTTCCAAAGTCATGATGATGAGTTTCAAACCTGACTTCTGCACACAGATCTCATGGTGTGTGTAGCTAAAGACCAAACTAACTTATTTGACACAATTAGAGACTAATGTAGGAAGTAGTCAGAGAGGGCTTTGTGACTTAAGCTACTTTTTGAAAAAAGGAATTTCTAAAACTTAACCGAATGGGAAAGAAACAGAAGTATTCAGAGGGAAGAGACAAAAATCAAGATGCAGTGTTGAGAAAGTGAGTGGAGGGATGGAAAGGCATTGATTGTTTTGTGAAATACTGGGGTGTAAAATTGTGTTAGTCAAGTGAGACCAGATAAAAGAAAACCTTTAAATCAGAAAATTTGTTCTCTTAATTTGTTGAACAATAAATTAGACATTTCACTACCTGTACAGAGAAATGACATTACTTTCTCCACCATCATGCTACCAAGGCTTTCCTTTTGGATGGAAGGATGATAAAGTCTGCATGATTCTGTAGTTCTTTTGAAACAGATTCAACCTAGTCATAATGATCATGTGCATAAGCACAGACTATAGAAAAGGTAGAAAGTACAAAGAATCTGTCCTGACCCTTATAGGATCATAGTTACCAAGAAATAATTGCATCAAACATCAAAAAGTAGCAGAAAAAAATGATGCAGAAAAATCACAGTATTTGAACAGATAGTCTCAAAAGGAAAATAAACAGATATAAGACTGAAATGAATTCATCAAGTTTGTGATCTAGAAACCTAGTTCAACAAATGCCAAATGCCAAGGCATTAATTTCATGAATGGTTTTTGCTGTTAACAAGAAGCATGATTACCTAGAATCTCAGTTCAGGGGCATTTTCGAATAGTCTGAGAGGATGGTACCTCAGAGTGAGATCCTGTGTGATGAAGAACCCACCTAGCTCTCAGTGTATGTCCAATTTTTTTATCATGCTGCATTCTAGTTTGAGTGAAAGCCAGGTTTTATGATAGACCACATTAGCAATTTTTAAAATGGGTCTTTCTGTAGCAGTGAACATCATGAGCAAGAAACTTCTTGTTAAGTGAAAAAAACAAAAAATAACAAAATAAAGCAAAAAAAAAAAAAAAAACCCAACAACAACAACAAAAAAACAGGGAAGAACTTATCACATCACATGATAGAACTTCTCCTCTGTTGTTAAAGTTGTGCAGACTACCCAGATTAAGAACCCTGCCTGATGAGAGACTAGGCTGAGTGCATTGTTGCATTCCTGTAATCCCAGCTACCCTGAGGCTGAAGTAGGTGGATTTTAAATTTGAGGCCAGCCTGGACAACTTAGAGAAAAGCTGTCTTAAAAATTAAAAAAATAAAATAAAAAGGTCTGGGGTATAGCTCAGTGGCAAAGTTCAATCTTACGCATCACCAAATAAATAAATAATAAAAGAAAGACACTAGAGGAAATCTGAATTTGGTATGGGGAAGAATGTATGGAACTCTTGTTTAAAAACAACACTGCTGACTTCATATGGTTTTCTAATGGACGAATATCCTGTGCTGTGAAGTTTTCTTACATTGAGCAATGACATGGTGTTTATATGTGGAGTAGTGACTTCAAAAGATGTGTTTTAGACATTAGGAAAAAACTGTGTTTAAAATGTGCATTGACAAGTTGTTGGCAACTATTCACTAAGAACACCTGGAAAAATGAAAACTCTTATACTCCATTCACTCAGTTACATTCATCAAACTCATCTTGTTTGGTAAAGATTCCCCAAAGGGCTGCAGATAAAAAAGCAGGACTGATGGTGACCCTCAGTGTCAAGATAAAGAGGAAGACTTGAAAAATAGCAGAAACAAGACCAAGAATAGCAAGGACATTTATGAATAAGTGTGTTTTTGTTTGTTTGGTTTGTTTTTTGGTTCTGTAAATAGCAGCATTTGGTGTTTCACATAATAGGAACATACAAGATTTCAGCACCATTGTATATTTAAGTGATATTTGCCAAACTTATTCAGTGACAAGAATAAGAATCATCTGGGACCCTTGTTTTAAAATTATAAATTCTCACCCCCCTCATATACACCTGTATTAAGTCTTCAAGGCCTATATTTTTAATAAGTGTTCCAGGTAATTTATATTCTTAGCCAAATTTAGGAAATACTGATTTAAAACAACTCAATATTAGGCAGGTTGTCATAATTTTAAGCTAATGTATTATATGGAATTTTCCTGCGTGAATAATAGATATTACCGTACCCTGTGGCAGAGGAAGTATAAATATGAATGTTGGCAGACTATCACATTTTAGAGATGATAGCTTACCTTTTGTGTAGATTTTTTTTTTTTTTTATGGTACCTGTCCTATAAAAGCATTAGGTACCATGATGTGGAAATAAAGGCCCTCTCAGAATTAAGCAGTATTTATGTGAGGCAGATTGCATCTCTGTTTCCCTCCTTTTAGCCCAACCCAACTCTTTTCTGTTTCTTGCTCTCATTTTTTTTTTCTTATTCCCTCTGTAATGGAAATACAGAAATATAGCTTTGAATGAACTTACAACCTTGCTAAGAGTTTTAATTTTTAAATGATTTTACCTGTTAAGCATAAAATGTAAATCTTGAAAAATGGTTAGGCCTGTGGTACTGGAGTTTAGTTTTCCTTTTCAGGTTCTCAACTGGGTTAACTTTATGTGGCCCAAACATGGCAACATCTTCCACTGTGAATCTAAATCTTTTCTCTTTATTTTGTGTGCCAGCTATGAACGTAGGTGATCTTCCTATCTCAATAATTCCTGAGTCTCAATAATTCTTTATCTCTGGTCATTATAGAAGTGAGTTGGTAGATTGCTTTTGTTATTATTGCTCTCTGAATACCTTTATCTACTATTTAAAAGATCTGTTGTAGAATTGTAAAGGGGGCTGGTATGTAGCTTAATGGTATAGCACTCAGCATGTGCAAGGACTCAAAGCAAAGAAAAAAAAAATGCTCAGAACTATAGTGATTGCACTATTGTGAATAATGAGAATCTTTATTTATTTATTTATTTATTTATTTATTTATTTTATTTTTTGGCCATGCTGGGGATCTAACCCAAAAGCCTTGGTCATGTCAGGCAGACACCCTGCCACTGAGCCACATCCCTAGTCCTTGATTTTGTTTTACATTCACTTCTCAGAGGTGTTTTTCTAGTTTGTAGATGATCTAATTGGGATATTATTAGTACAGTTGGCATTTGTGCTTATTCTGTCTTCCTTCCAGAATATATTTCCATGAAGAGACTTCTCATGTGCTGAGTTGAGTATGGTAGCACACACCTGAGTATAGTAACAGCTACTTGGGAGGCTGAGGCAGGAGGAGTATTGCATGTTCAAGGCCAGCCTGGGCAACATGGCAAGAACAGTCTCAGAAAAATTAATTATAATTAATTAATTTGTTTTTACATGTTTCTTCAAATTACTGAAACTTCTGCTATTATCTTTGTGAAGTTCAAGTTGTTTATAGATTTTATCTAAAGACCAATCTGAAGGGACATCTCTTAGGAGAAGGATGTCTTTTCTTTTGATGGTAATTTTTCTCTTTGGATAAAAGTCTTATACTGTTATAAAGCAATCCAGTATTTGTTAATTGTCGCAAAATGAAGAGTCTCAAAAATACCTAAGCTAAGCTGGGCAGGGTGACAATTGGCCTATAATCCCACCTACTCAGGAGGATTGAAAGTTAGAGGCCAATGTTGACAATTTAGCAAGATGCCTTCTCAAAAATAAGAAGGGCTGGGGGTGTTGCTCAGTGATAGAGTGCCCCTGGGTTCAATCCCCAGTACTACCACCACCACTACCATAAAAAGTAAGCTGGCTTATTTTTATCTTCAAATAACTGGAACTTGTTTTAGTTCAAACCTCTAGTCTTGTTTGTCTGTCTTCTTTTTGGCAAGTCTGGTCAGTTAAAAATGAAAGATAAATCACATTGTCCTTCATCTCAAAAAATTTGCAGTGTATCCAGGCAAGACAGAAACATATGAAAAGTAAAATAAGTGTATCAAACACTACCACTCATTATTAGAGCACAGGAATGATACCTAAATTTCTAAAAGAGAGAGTTTATAATTTGTGAACATATGAGCAAATATGAGCAGGTAGAATTACCATTCTCTCTAAGGCAGAAGATATGGCCTCAGCACGTTTCTGGCATCATCTAAGAAAGGCACATACATATCTGTCTTCTACTTAGGCACATTCCATTGTGCCCTAATTCTTTTTCACATTATCATGCTTAGTCTTTATTTCTAGTGAGTATCTTTTAGATTTTCTTGAGGATATTTTTTAGAGTCCTGAGTTATATAATCAGGATAGCTGACCATTTGGGCATAGGAGTCTGATATCAAAATAGAGTCAAACTCTCAAAAGGCTTCTGTTTTTTTTTGCCATTGGAGGATGGGAAGTTGTGTTTGGTTAGGCTCTAGGAGTCAGAGTAGTTTTTCTATTTCATACCCCAAGCATTATCCCTCTCTATCTCACATTTCCCATTTCTTTCTTCCTCTCTACTCTGAGCAGACAGTAAAGTCAACTGATGGCCTCAATTTTACATATGGCATATGTACTGGTGAGATGAATTTACTATCCCATCTTGTAGCCTTCTAACCCATGGAGAGGCACATGGGTTAGCATTTCTTGGGACTGACTTTGGTCATTCCCCTTTGCACCAGGCCTTCTTTCTGGGCCCTTTTTGTTAAGCCATTCCTCTAATACCATTATTTGCCTATTTGGCTTTCTGGAACAATAAAGGCCTTTCTTCTTAAAGTTCTCATGCTTTCTGTTTCCTCCCTTCCTGAGCACTCTCTTTCTTTAATTCTACTGAAGATTATTGTTACAGAAATTGGCTTCCCAAACTATCAGGCCTCCTGAATTCTGCGTGTGTACACTATTTTATTTTTGCTTTATCCTTTTATCTCTCACAAGACCCACAGGGAAGTTGATCTTCTATTCCTTGAACTTGGTCTTGTGACAAACTTCTGCCAAACTGCCTATCCCTCTGGAAAATAAGGTTCTAAAATGGGCCCCCATTCTGTTTTCCCCTGGGAAATTGCATTATGAATTCAGAGCATATTTGTGTATTATCAGTAACCATTATCTATCTTATTGTATTGCATTGGATGGATGTAAGTTTGCACAGTTACATTTTTGTCAGACTTCTTCCTTCTCATTTGGGGATCAGTCCTCAAGACTAGCTTACTTTGGAGAAGTATGCTATAAGCTTATGTCTGTCTTTAACATTCAAGACTAGACTTAACATAAAAGTGCACCTGAAGAGCATATTTTTATATATTTTTTATGGAGATATTTTGAGAGACCATGAAAATATGAATTGGCCAGGCCATTCGAAGGTCTTTCCAGAGATCAAGTTTTAACTCTGTCTAGAACTGTTGTGTATGATTCTGAGAGATTGTGTTTTAGTTGTGAGTGATAGCATTGATGTACAACAGTTCTTGCTTAGGCTTCTACTAACCTTCACTAGTTAAAGGTCTACAGTGTTTCTGCCTGGTTGAAACTTACTAATGATACAATTTATAACAAAATGCTGGTCCAGAAAGATCTGGTCAGTGTCTATTTATTAAACTTGCTTTCTTTATTTTCATTTCAGATTTGTCCAATATGTGCAGCGTTACCTGGAGGCGATCCTAATCATGTCACGGATGACTTTGCAGCTCATCTTACACTTGAACACAGAGCCCCTAGAGATTTAATATCCTTTTAAGAGGCAACAAATAATATTTGTTATTTTGATTATTTTTAAGGACAATATCCCCAAAAGAGAAAAACTAATCTTCAAATTATTTTTATTTCTTTTACCTTTTCCTAAAAGTGACACAATGTGAAAGGCAATTTCTTCTCTTTTTATATACTTAGGATTGTTATATGAACCATATTTGTTAAGTGAAAAGTTGACTTGCTCATCATCTTTAGTTCATTACAATCAAATTTTTTAAAGACAATTTGATCTTATAGGTCTTCTGGAAAGGTGATTTCATACAAAAGAGGAAAAGTGAATCTTAATTAAAAATTTGATTAGTTAAATATACAGGGGCTTTATTTGCTTTCCCTTCTCTGTTCCTCTGCTCCCTTACCCTTTTGTGGATATGGTATAATGGCAGGTGGGGCTTCTTTCCCTTTTGGGGGTCCCTTTCTCCTGAAAGAGCCATTTCTTCTCTGAGAAGTATAAAGTTGAGTCTAGTTCTTTCCTACTTTCATTTCTGCATACTCTTCCCTTTCTTAATAGTTCTTTGCAGTATTCTTTAAGACTACTGGATTGGTTACCAGAGCAATGAATTTTGTGGACTGAATGCTTTATAACTAGAAAGTTAGGAATTGTTTTTCTAAAACTGTTACTTATTAGAATCTTTTCTTATGAAGAGGTCCCAGTGTTTACTGAAGCAATTCAAGAGCTTAATCAGAATTTTTTTCTCTTGACAGACTTTCTTTTTTTGATTGTCCTATGGCAGTCAAAATCCAACCTAGGACCTTTTAGAAAAGAAAATGGTGATTTTTTTTCTCATTCTACAGTTCTCTTGCTTACAGTTCCCAATTTTCTAATTGGGATTATAGCTTTTTAGATTTAGGGGGAAGATATGTGGGAAATAATTGAAAGATGAAGAAATGGTATAAGCCTGCAAAATTAGAAACCTGAGCCAGTCTAGGATCTGGTAGTCAATGAACAGAGGAAACCACTGAGACCTTTCTCTCTCCTCCTGTGCAGGGGACACTGAAAGCAGCATGAAGAAAGCAGTGATTTAATTTTTTTATTTTTCAGAGAATGAAAAAACTCCAGATGGGGTGAGAATACTTAAAGTCTTTCAGTTACTATGCATTTTGTATAAAAGAATACTTTACAATATCCAGAAGGGTTATACTTGATACATACTTCACTCCATCTTCATGGAGAGATGAAACAAATTATTTAAAATCAAGGAGATATCCTGAAATTTTCAGCATATTCTAGAGATTCTAGTAATATTGGTGTTCATTCAATGGAATATTCCACATTATCTACATCTATTTTTTTACACAATTTTAATAAATGTCTTTGGTTACCAAGAAAAGATGAAATTATGCAAAACATAAGAATAATGTTATATGTTTTTTGATTTCTTAGAAAACAAAATGTTGCCATGGCAATTATCCCGAAAACATGTTCATTTTTCAGATATTTCCAATGTTGTTATGTAAGTTCATATTCGATATCGGGGTATCTTCTTTCTTTACCTCTTAAGCACCAGACTTTTTTTTTTCCTTTCTCACCGTGTTGATGGATATCTTCCTAAAGTACACTCTACCTCCAGCTACTTTTTTTCAGTTGAGGATCCAGGGGGCATAATGGTCAACTAAGAATTCATCCCCAGCCCTTTCAATTTTTTATTTGGAGACATTTTGCTAAGTTGCCCTTGCTGACCTAGGAACTTGTTAATCCTTCCTCAGCCTCTTGAGTATCTGTGGTTCCAGGTGTGCACTGTCCCTGGCGTGCTTTTAAATATACTGATAATAATATCACTTTCTATGGAAACCAAACCATAGTTATGAATGCCAATAAGAAACTACATGACAGTGGTATCCTGATGGCTTTGTGGAACCCTTCACTTATCCTTAAATGACTCCAAAACCATCAGCTGAAAAACTGGGAATCAGTAACACATTCTACATTATAAAGCTATTCTATTTGCTACTTTGAAAGAAAAGTTTCTTCTATAATATTTGGCTTCCTACCCTCAACATTCACACACAATTGCCCATGTGGAAACACAAGGTTGTCATTTTCAGTTTTGATAGCTATTTGCTACTTCAAATTGACTCACACTCAGCTGTGTGAGATGGGTTCCACTGTTGGAAATCTGATTCCTTGATAAATACATGCTTTTCTCTCTATGGTCCACTGACAAAAGAAACTCAAGAAAAAGTTGAAGACAAAGATTAAAACTAATAATCAAATGTAGTCTTTCACCTACTGAATTCATAACTGTTCCTTTTTTTATTTTAGATGATAATGATTCAATGATTATATGTTAATACAGCTCCTCAAATATAAAACTGACTCTCATTAATTGTGGTTACTTGAATGTAAGCATGTATAAAATTCAGTACTGAGAACAGGATAAGGGAATGTTCATTCACCTTGGGTATTTAACCAGGCAGTGTCTTTGACTTCATTTGGCAGCATTACTCTGGAGCCTGGGAAGAAATTCCTGTCCCTGCAGAGAATCTTTTTAAACTTTGTGCTTGTGCTTGCCTGCACTAGCATGCATACAAACACCCAAACAGTTACATAGGCACCATGCTTTATACTTGAGTATATTTTTAGCATTAATAGGTTTCCTAGAGTTGGGACATTTACATTCTCCTGGTTTTTTTTTTTTTTAATTCTTTCTTTTAGACAAGAGTTTCACTAATTTGCTCAGGCTAGCCTCAAACTGTGATCCTTATGCCTCAGCCTCCTGAAGAGCTGGCATAAAAGGCATGTATTGTATCATATAGCTACTGTGTTCTAAATTAAATGTGCTATTTTAAAATGCTGGCAGCTTAGGAATTAATTCCTGTCTAGCAAGGGCTGATCTTTCTTTTTAATTTCTGTGAAATATTTGATCCTTTTCTTAACTTTTGAGTTATGATGAATCGAGTGGTGTTCGACATGTACGTAGAATGTTTCACCCTGGCCGGGGATTAGGAGGTCCTCGTGCTCGTAGATCAAATATGCACTTTACTAGCAGTTCTACTGGTGGACTTTCTTCTTCTCAGAGTTCATATTCTCCAAGCAATAGGGAAGCCATGGATCCTATAGCTGGTAAGTTAGTTTCACCTTCATGAAGGAAATAACGGGAGCTCATTTTAAAATGTTTTATGTGATCTTTGTCTTTCCTCTCAGATAATATGCTTATGTTTTTTAATAAAATTCCCAAATATTTATAAACATGAAAATTGTTTGTTATTCATGCATGTAGTACTATGATTCAAACCAGGGCCTCACATATGTTAGGCAAGTGCTCTACTGTTGAGCCACACCCTCATCCCCAAATGTAAAACTACTTTAGTAGTTTGCATTGGTCTGCATTTCTCTTAAGTCCTTAGGGGCATAAGATAATATAGAAAGGCCTAATGTGGTATTTATGGTTTCTATTGAAGCCCAAGAAAATCAGAATTCCATGGTTCAACCTCTAGAAGTACACAGATTAAAAAAACTAATTGACAATACTAAACAATAAAGCTTTTTCTCATGGAAGAAAGTAGGAATTTCTCTGTTCTAGCCTTAATTTGAGAACCATATTATTGTGGAACACAGTTAAGGGAACATTTTTTAATAGTTTGGGGAAATCTGAGAATGACAATATTTTAGCCTGTAGTTCCTGGCTAACTCACTGAGTCTAGGGAATGAACAACCTGGAAAGATGGCAGCAGAATACAAGGGTCAGAATAAAATGTCAGAAATCACTATAGCCAGAGAATCTGCAAGAAATCTCAAGCATACAGGCAATAAGATTCTGGAAGACCCTGCAGATTTAAAACAACAGTATAGAAATGTGTACATGTGGTAGAATATGTATTTAGAAACTGTGATGTACCTTATAGAATTCCTGAAATATTGATACATCTAAATAGGCGATAGACATGCAGAGCAGTTTTACTCATAAAATGCTCTTAAAAATGGAAGATGTAGGCTGGGGTTGTGGCTCAGTGGTAGGGCACTTGGCCTAGCACATGTGAGTAGTTTGATCCTGGATTTGATCCTCAGCACCACATAAAAATAAATTTAAAAAAATAAAGGCATTGTGTCCAACTACAAATAAAAAATAAATATTTTTAAAAAAATTTTATAATTTTATAATTCCAGATGTGCTTTGGACATTTAGATGTAGAACAACAAAAACAAACCTAGTGAACTGAGTTTTGGGGATTTGAAATTACCCTTTAGAGCCTTTTATAGAGGCTCTAAAGGGTAATTTCTGGAAACAAAAATCAGAATTCAGAAATTCTCTCCATTACTTTGATTTTTTGAGGGGGAGGTGGTCAGGGGAAATGATAGTCTATATTTCATTAAATGGCAATGTTAAAAATCTGGGATAAAGCACCCATGAGCAAGAAAACAAACTGACCATGTTAGTTAGTTTTAATGATAAATCAGAGGCTTTGTTGGCCTGAGAGCATCTGTGAGATAATGGTCATTCTCTGGTAAGCTAGATACTCCATGGAAGATGGTAATTACTTTACTCTCCTTAGATGAGAACACAGGGATAAAGGTCTACATTACTCTTGATCACTATAACCTTACTGACAGAAGACAGTCTGGATTATAACAGACTAAATAGATCACCCAGTCAGGTGCTGCAGGTTTCCTGGAACTTATTGAGCCCTACTGGTGGCATTCTAGTACTCTGGCAGGACCAGAAAGTACCAGAGAGAAGGCAAAGGTGAGTGAGCAAGGGTCACAGTCAGAAATGCTCTAGGCTCTTGGGTTTAATTCTAATAATTCCTTCAGTTATTTGAAGGAAGCAAACCATGTGAATTCTCAGTATGTGTCAGGCTCTGTTCTGAGAGATGGAAATATAGTAAACAGAGTATAACTTGTTCTCTCTTCTTGTGGAACTTAGTAATACTGAGAGGGCTTATATTATAATTGGACCTTTAAGTAAACTGCTTTAATCTACTAAATTTTTAGAGGAAGTTTACATTAGTACTCGATATAAATAATTTTAAAAAATAGTCTCAAGTTTTGCTGAGAATAAAAATAATAGTGTGTAACGTTCATGTTTTTTTGCATTCCTGTACACAGTAATTTCTGCCTCCAAGAGACATTCTAAAAAGTATTGCACTCTTAGATGAACTACTTGTTGATACTACTTTTTATATTCTCCCAATAAAAATATCATCTGTAGCATATTTTTTTCTTTGTTAAGTAGATTTTGATCATCTTCATTTTCATTTGCAGAGCTTTTATCTCAGTTATCAGGAGTGAGACGTTCTGCAGGAGGACAGCTTAATTCTTCTGGCCCTTCCGCTTCTCAGTTACAACAACTGCAGATGCAGCTGCAGTTAGAACGGCAGCATGCCCAGGCAGCACGGCAACAACTGGAGACTGCACGCAACGCAACCCGGCGTACTAACACAAGCAGTGTTACCACTACAATCACACAATCCACAGCAACAACCAATACAGCAAATACAGAAAGCAGTCAGCAGACTCTCCAGAATTCACAGTTTCTTTTAACAAGGTAGCTCCTTTATTATTATAATTTTTTTTTGGGAGAATGAGTATTTTATTGGTACTATACAGTCTAAAACTTCTTCTTTTGAGCTTTCCAATTAAAACTGCATATTTAGTATTTCCCCCAAGATTTTGAAACATAGTTATTACGTTAGATAAACTAAGAATGCTCATCTTCTTCTCAAGGTGTACATCATCATCTAATACGAATTTTGTTTTCCATACTATACATAAGACTTAAAACACCATATATCATTTTATAGATGGGCATATTAGGTACATATTTTATCATAATTAACATTTCTTGCTTCTACTTGCCAATTTTAGTCAGTTGTGAAGTATTAAAAGGTACAGAAGACTTCATCATATAGTAGTTTTCTCCTGTGAATTTCTAAAGAAGCTATATTTAAATTCTTATGGTTAATGCACAGAAGTAACCATTTTTTAAAAATGGTGTATCACAGTAAAAGTAATATTTATTACAGACAGTAAACCATTCCACTGTAAGAGTAGTGGTGACCAGAGTCTTAGGTGCAGTAAATAACAAACCTGGACCAACTGGGCTTTTAATGTAACAGAGAGGAATATACAAATCATAAAGCGAAGGACATTAATGTATAACATAGCTCTCTCAAACTCATTGTGTCTGATGGTGTATTGATTTCTTCAAACGAAGAAACTATTAAAATATCTACTTATATTTCTTTTATCTCACATTAAAAAATCTGTTAGTACAATGGTACATGTGTGTACTTATAAAGAACATATTGTGGATTTGAAATAAAAAGTGTTTGAGGACCCTGGTCTATAGCCCTGACTTTGCTATTTACTAGGTTTGGGCTTTGTTACTTAACTAGTTTACTATTGTCAATATCCCAGGATTTTTGCCACATGAGAGAATTAAAGAGGATTAAATGCATTGGTAGACATTATCATCATTTATTATGGATCTAAGAAGGAAGTCTCATGTGAGGAATTTACCTTTGAATTATCTCTGCAGTGTCAGTAACTGCCTGCTTATTACCAGAAAAATTTTATTATAAGAAAATCAGAGCCATAGGTGGATCTACCAACTGCTATATAGTATTACCTGTTAGAGATTAACCAATAGTAAGTTTGTAACTTGTCATCCGTAGGCTCTTAAAAACTGGAAAAGGAGACCAACCTGTGTCTTTATTCACTGAGAGTTCACTGAACTATGAGTAGAAATTCTCACCAGCACCTCTTTTAAAAAGATGTCTTCCTGCCCCCACCCCTTATTTTCCCATTGTCTTTTAGCCCCAAACTACTAAGTGGGCTTGGTCTGGAATTTTTATTCTATATTGGACATCCTGCTCCTAGGGTGCCTCTGAGTACTTTCCTTGGATTTGAATTGTCATTTTTAAAAGACACCCCATATCATCTGAACATGCATGTTGGATAGTATCTTGTAGTTTGCAGATCATTTCTCACATCTTTTATTATATAATTTGATGTTGACTTACTTGATTTATCTAAGACAGTCTTCCCCCCCCCCCCCAAAAAAAATCACTAGGATTTTACATATTCTGAGGAATTTATAGTTATTTATTTATTTTTTCTTGTTATAAGTTTGGGGAAAACTAATTAATAAAAAGAAAGTTTATTTGCTGTTGGGCTCCTAAGAACTTCAGATACATTATAACATACATTATAAATATTTAAGGCAAGGAAAACATGTGCAATACTCACAATGGAATTCCTGGTCTCACAAACACCAGCTAATTATGATATATGTAGGGCCTTATCTTTGTTCTCTCTCTTCTTTGACCAGGGGCAGTTTCTATTCATCTTGCCTTGAAACTGATGGTGTGGACAGTTTCTTGGGGGCTCTAAGGGAGATGACCTTTTAGAAACTTATGAAGTGTGTATGTTCAGGCTTTTGGTGCTAGGGCCAGCTAGTTTTGCTGTCCCAATATGAAGATTCTCACAAGTTTGCAGTTCCTTTGGACCCAAATCAAGTTTGTCCATCGGGAGATCAAGCCCTAATACCAGATTTTATCTGCCCTTCAAGAATGAGGCATGTTCGTAGTTATTTCCCTGAAAATCAAAACAGTAATATTGGAATCACATGCTCTACAAAGTGCCAAAGTCTTCAACCTATGTATCTTGTAATTTGCTTGATACTGACTACGTGGTCTTATGTATATCATCTGTATTTCTATTACAGATATGACTTCTGTAGATTTTTTTTTTTAAAGAACCTTTTTCAAAGCTAGGAACATATAATACATTTCACTTCTTAACAAATCTCTAGTTTTGGATTGAGAACATGTACATTACTGTTCAATTTCCATTTGTTTTCCATTCCCTGGTGATATTAATTTGATTTTAACTATGTATATTACCAATCATTTTATTTCAATGTGATTCGGTGGCTTTTATATAATTACTTCCAAATACTTTTGTTTTCTTTAATTTCTGAAATTTAAATCTTTTTATTTTTTGAGCTCTAGAGCTAATCTTTCAGCTTTTAACTTAATAGTTATGAGATTTTGAGCAAGTTACCTATTGTTCCTTATTCCTTGTTCCTTAACTTTTTACCAATAAGGTTTTTTCTTTTTAACCTATTCTCTGTTTCAGTTTTCCTTAAAATGTTGATAATATGTCTGATAGCAGTTAAAAGATTTAATATACACAAAAGCACTTAGAACATACCCTGATCCATACTACTGCCATTATGATTTTTGAATGCTTCTGGCCTTTCAATAGGAAGTGAGAGCTGGTTAGCAAGCATCATGGAGAATATCTGTCTCGCAGCTTGGGTACCCCTGGGCACCTGTCATGCATACCTGTCACACATGCATGCCTCTCAGCTGTCCCCATCTTTTCTCTGTTTTGCTACTTTTCCTGATCCCAGTGTTCCAGCTGGTTTCCCTTTCTTTCTTAGCCACTAAAAGTGTAGACAAATAATATTACTACTGAAACTAAGTAAAATTTCACATATTTATTGGAGAATTACATTTTAAAATCATTTTAACAAGATAGTAGCAAGTGTTAACCTAGAATTTTCTATTAACATCTGTCCAGGCCTTGTATAGATAAGTCAGGTTTTCCAGCATAGCCCAGAATTCAGGAATGCATGCTTCGCTGAGCATCATGGGCAAGTGGACCTCATATCGTCCCTATCACACTTGGGTTTTTAGTAGAGAAAGTGAGGACAATGTGTTTTCTTGCTCTCTTAGGTTTTTGGACGTAACTTATTTTGGGAGGAATTAGTTGGAAGTAATTAAAGTCAGGAGAAACTTTAGGATTTTCTTAAGTGAGTATCCTGGTCATTATAGATTTTGATTGTGTGAGTAGGGTTGCTGCTTTCCTTTTTTAACATCTCACAGGTGAAATTCTGGGTAGAGAAATCACTATTTCCTCCAGCTTTTATTCTTTTAGAAACATTGTTTTTTCAGAAAAAAAAAATTGCCCTTGTTTTCTCTAGAGGGAGTGGAAGTCTAAATGTCGTCCCCCTCCTCCAATTGTATCTAATAAAGGCATAATTTTGCAACTCAGGGTAATAGTAGTATTGCTAAAAGTATGTGAAATTCATCTGAATATAACTAAGGTAACAATTTAGAGCAAGGTGTTCTATTTATACATCTTAGAGTCTGAATGCTGTCACTTATAAAGCTTGCACAGTGGAAGACATTATTGAAATTTGTCATGCCATTGTTCCTTGACTTTTTACCAATAAGGTTTTTTTCTTTTTAACTTACACAGGTTGAATGATCCTAAAATGTCTGAAACAGAGCGTCAGTCCATGGAAAGTGAGCGTGCAGACCGCAGCCTGTTTGTCCAAGAGCTCCTTCTGTCCACTTTAGTGCGCGAAGAGAGCTCGTCCTCAGACGAGGATGAACGGGGGGAGATGGCAGATTTTGGTGCTATGGGCTGTGTAGATATTATGCCTTTAGATGTTGCTTTAGAAAACCTAAATTTAAAAGAGAGTAATAAAGGAAATGAGCCTCCACCACCTCCTCTTTGATGACATCCCAATTCGCAGACAATGTCCTCTGTGCTGTATTTGCCAATGAAAGTGGACAACAACTATCTTGGGTTTGTTTGGTGATTGTAATTTCAGGTCTGTCACTCTTGTTACATTGTGTACATTCAAAAGGAAGAGAGAAAATATATATGATAATCATTTCCACTTAACTAATTTTTACTTCTAGCAGGTAAATGTAGGTAGCAGTGCAGGAGTGATCTCTGCTTCCTGTACCTTGACATGCAAAAGGCTCTCCTAATACTCCACATTCAAACTGAAGAGGAAAATTGAAATCTCTAATGAAGCTGCTGTGTGTATTTATGAATATTAATGAATAAAAACTGCTTGGATGGTTTACCTTAACTACTGCATGAGGTTTTTTGCAGCGTGCATGAGTTTTAGTGACCTTGTTATTTAAAAAATTAAATACAAGGAGTAAAACTTAAAAAACAAAGCCCAAAGCTTTCCTAAACATTATTCAATGGTTACGGGACAAAGTAGCTTTTGAATAATGTCTGCCTGAATCACCTTTCTTTGTGTGCCTCCTACTCACAAAGCCAGCTCTGCAGTGGAATCTGGGGTTGTATAGCCAGATGTGGCGCTCCACCCTCTGTGACTGTCCTGTCGCCCTGTTAGTCATCTTACCTGTGTGGAGCCCAGCCTGACTCTTTAAGTTATCTGTAGAAGACACAACAGTAAAGCTACTGTCAGAATCTGCTGCAGGGCCGTTTGTGTGCCCTAAAAACAAATCCTGTTTATGTTTGTTTAAAAGTTTTTACTTTTTGTGGTGGTTTAAATTTTTATTTGATTGTTAAATATGTTTCATTCAGGTATAGATGAATTTCATTTATTCACTGTTCAACAAAGTTAACCTGAATTATGTTGTCTTTGTTTTTGAAATTCTCACATTCTCAATCATATTTTGTGTTATTTATGAATTTGCTTTGTATTTTGCTGAGACAGATCAGTATCAGAGGAGCTTTGAGGATTTGCCTTCCCAGGTTGTATCATGATATTACAACCAAATTCTTAATGCTAACTTTAGCACCTTTTATTTATTGTTTTTTTTTCTTTGCTGGCATAAAAAGTAAAGCCTTTTAATTGAATCATGCCACCTATATGCCTATATTATTAATCCTATATGTAAAAAAATGTACAGCTTTTTGGGGTTTGTTTTGGATTTGAGGGGCCGGGTTATTTTTTATTTTGTGTTTCAATTTTTGTGCATAGACTTTCACAATAGCTCCAAGGCAGGGACAGTGGGTTTGGGGGAAGGGGGGCAGTTTTTGGAATGTAAATTTAGGACTTTTAAAAAAGGTGCGCACAGCTTCTGATAAATTTATACCTAGACTTAACCTAATCATGTCTTGTTCCAGTTCTCTTTTCTCTGAGCCCTTTTCTTGGTCTCCTCTCTCTCCATCCTTGTCCTTTCCTGTCTTCGTTTCTCTGTTTCTTCAACATGACAAGCATACAGACTTGAACACCCTGCAGTGTTCTTCCGAGAACTGTGAAGTCCATGTTCATCCAAATGTACCAAAAAAGAAGTCACCCTCCATGTCTAAAAAACTGTTGCTTCTCTGAAACTTCAGACTCCAGTGATTTCCAAGTATAATAGCTTTGTTTCTGTAACAAAATGTTTTGAAAGAAAAATTTACACCAGGCTTCTTAGTTATACTAAAAGTCCAGTAGGGATTTTCTTCTCTCTCTTTTTTTTTTTTTAATTGGTTGTTGAGAAGTTTAAAATCCACTTTTCAAGCTGTCGTCTTTTCAAACACATCTTCTGCACATAAGTCACACATTTCAATAAAGCATTTTCAAGACTGTTGACCACTTGAATTTCTTTGGTGTTGTTGAATTAGCCTAACCTTTTCTCAGAGATTTTATATCTCAAATCAAGTATTTTTCTCTCTTTATGCTAAACATGGAGATCCTGATTTGTGTGAATGCAGTACTTTGGATGTGAGAAAGAAATTGCCAATTATGTGCTTTCCCTTTTCTGCACAAATTCTTGGAAATGTAAGATCCTCCATTTTCTAACATGGATTTAGGGAACAACTGTAAGTCCATTCAGGGCAGTTTAATTTAGTTGATCAATTTAACACTTAAAAAGATCTAGAGATTCTTAAGATTCCATCTCATGTAGAATACTGTATATTATTTTTATCAGATATTTTACAAATACCTCACCTCATCCTGTATGTAATCAATAATAATGTATTATTTTAGAGTAGAAAGACATAGAATATCAATATAAAATATATTTAAGCCCTTCAAATTCTTGTGTCCTTTTTCTTTAGTTTCTGAATCAACATCATATTATTGGATGTACTACTGAATAAAAATAAATCATAGAGACTTTGATGGAGAGAAGACATAATTGAACGTCACTATTGTTTATTTTGGCTACACCTTCAAATTTCTGAGGACCATTTTGAGTTTTGAGAGGTTTAGTTTTATTGAATTTTGAGTGTCTTTAAGTTTGTAAATGTTCTATGGTGCTTGTTATTTCCTATTTGGAAATAATTTTTCTGCCCAAGGTGTTCTGGTGTTCTGGAAGTAGTTTTAACTTATTAACTTAGAGGACTCTCCCCCCAACGCGCCGCGCACACACACACGCACACACAAATTATACTGAACAGTGGAATTTACATAGAATGTTTGACAACTGTATTTGTTTTTGTGTGATTTATATAACGGAATATGCAGTGTATTTAAGAATCCTGCTAAACTATGTGAAGAATATCCATGGGCAATTAGAAAACCATGAAATAGCTTTCTTGAATTCCATTTACTTTCTTTCCTAAAAATTTTCAACTCTTCTAATACATACCCCTGCTTTCTTTTATGGCCACAATCATAAAATTTCTGTGGTTGGCTATAGTGAAATCTTCAGATTTAGATTTAAGTTGCATTGTTGTTTTAATTCACAGAATTAGAATCTAGACTTGGTAGTAATAAGATAGTGGATTTTTATTTCAGGTAAGGTAAGTTTTGTCCTTGTTGTCTCAAATGTAGTTTAGAATAGTTATATTAGTAGAAAAATAGAAGAATTCATCCCATTGCTGCTCCCTCCTCCCCTCTCGATATTTCATAATATATATTTTTTCAGTAATTATTTAAAAAAATTTAAGGTCATTAAGCCTATTAAATTTTTCTGGTCGGTGAGCCATAATTAAAAATAAACAAACCACAACCAAATAACAAAAGCCCAACAGGTTCTCAACAAGAGTTCTCACAGCAGGGCTGGGATTGTAGCTCAGTGGCAGAGCACTTGCCTCCCATGGGTGATGTACTGAGTTTGATCCTTAGTACCACATAAAAACAAAGTTATATTGCCCCATCTACACCTTGGAGGGGGATCCCAACAGATCCTAGCTTTAGTTCCCAGGAAAAAGATTCACCCCTCTTAGCAAGTTCTCCACTTCATATATTTTACTTCCTGGCTATTAAGACAGGTACTGTCTTCAATTGTTCATAATTCTTTTAAAGGATAAATGAGGAAATTGGGTGGGGATAGGGATGGTATATGGTATGGAGAGGATAAGGTAGCATGAAAGTTTATGAGTTTTTGTTTTTGTTTTTGTTTTGGTGGTACTGGGGATGGAATTTAGGGCCTTGCCGTGCTAGGCAATCTGAATGGGCTTCCAGCAACTAAGGGGGTTTACTCTGAATACAAAATTGTCTGTTGTAATTGGTTGTTATTACAGCCTTGTTACACAGGTATGCCAGGAAGAAAGCTATCCACGTATAATGGAGGAGTGGATGTTAGGAGTTCAACAAATGTATCTATTTTGTAGGAAAAAGCTGCACAGCAATATGTACTACATACGAGACATTTGTTGTATGTCTTAATTATTTGCGTGTTCAGTTTTGGGGATCCATGCAGCATTGATTTCATGTGCAGTGAAATAAAATAGTGGGTATGAAATTGCCCTAGAATTCTATGCAAAAGTTGATGTATGCTGGAAAAGGTAATGGTTGTCTGGGTTCTTTCACCTGAACAATTTTAAAATATTTCCCTGAGATGGGAGGAAAGGGGATGTGTGAATTAACATTACTAATTGAGGCCCTGTTTCAGTTTGGAATGGGGAGATCAGGATTGGAATGCAAGTTGGAGCAGCCTTTTGCAGTCTTTCTAGGGGTGTGTGTGTGTGTGTGTGAGAGAGAGAGAGAGAAATATATGGCATTACACATGACTAATCTGTATAAATCACAGTATTCTAAAGTCAGATTTAAATTACTTTGTTTTTCAGAGCAGTGTAAAAATCTACTTGCATATGTCTATTAGCTTCAATCATGCGGAAGCAGCGTTCCTTTCTAATAAGTACTCTTGGAACTCTGGTTCCTATAGGTTTTATTATTTTTATTATTTATTATCTGTCAAATAATATTCTGTAAATACCTCGGCTGCAGAATTTCTTAAATAAGCAACAAACTTCACATAAAAGATACGATGTTTAGGTGATCAAAAGATTATTCTTCCAGAGAATTCTATGAACCTCAAGTCCATGTTACATTTTAATCAGGGGCTATCCAGTCGGTGGTGCCTTGGTTGGGTTTGAGTTCTTAAGGTTTCTCTGAAGTCCTCAGGTTTTACAAAGTCAGTTGACCTTACAGCAACTAGTTTAAATTAAACAAACAACAACAACAAAAAAAAAACCCAACATGAAAAAGGGCCCTTGAGTCTGTAAATCTGGCCACGCAGATAATGTGTGGGTGTTGAGTGTTTTGTGTGTTTGATTAGAAAAAACCCTGTGGGCCAAGTGTGCATAGATCGTCCAGGCTGCTCCACAGGCCTAGATGATTTCTCTTCTTACTAAGATGTTACCAGCTGGGTGTGATGGTGCACAACTATAAACTCAGTAACTCTGGGAGGCTGAGGCAAAGGATTGCAAGTTTGAGGTTAAACTCAGCAGCTGAGACTAATTAAAAAATACGAGGGTGGGGAATGTAACTTATTGTTAAAGCACCCCTGAACCACAAAATCTCCAGTGCCACAAAGCAAAACAAAAACCCTTTACCAGGCACAGGACATCTAGTCTGGACTGTGTTCATTACTTTGGTATAAGCTAGTATCATTTTCAACCTTCACTTTTTGCAGACATCCCCTGTAAGAGAATTCTTCAAAAACAACTTTGTAAAGGGGCCTTTCTCCCTTCACAGGTAACTAAGTCTATTGCTTGAGATGATCAGTCTGATCTGATGAGAACTACATTAGAATGAAACTTTGAAATTCCATCTCATACGTGACAAGTCAGGAAACTGGCACAAAAACAAGATACCTCCCATTCTGTAAACTGGATAGAGTGCAGCTTTCAGATAGCCTGATCACACCTTGTCTATAAGGTGACTTGAGGCAGGTGCACTAATCTCCTTGAGTGTACTGGACCAAGGAAGAAGCAAGCCTCAGTCACTGTCCCAGGGACTGAGCATACTTTGTTTATTCTTAACACTAGTCAGTGAAGCTATTCTGGCCAGTCATGAATATATTTTATTTTGCTTATGAGAACCTCTCATGGTTAACAAGAAATTATTTTCACCAAGAAGAACCCATTTTTTTTTAAAAAAAAACTTGCAGTTAAATAGAAAGTGTTGAATTGCAGGTGGGCTTTAGCTTCTATTGGAGCTTGGCCCAGTTGGATGGTAGCTACCACATTTGCTCGCCTACTTAAGGGTTAAAACTTACTTTGGAGAATCCAGGCATGTTGACACATGCTTGTAGTCCCAGCAATTTGGGAGACTGAGGCAGGAAGATTGCTTGAGCCCAGGAATTCAAGGACAGCTTTGGCAACATAGTGAGGCCCTCATCTCAGAAAAATGAACAACAAAAACACCTTTGCTTGGAGAATATCATGCTTTAGTATTTTAAATTTTCATTTAGTTGTTGTGGGAGGCCATTCTCACACGTGATTCGAGTTACCTCCCTGGCTGGGCGAGAGGCCCTTAAGACACATCTTTGTGACCAGAGCTTTCCCCACCCTTCTCAGGTCCCAGGGCTTGTCTATGTGGAGGCGTGCTTGGCCACAACCCCTGAAGACCCAATCATCTCACCTTACCTTGGGACACTGCCCCCCTTAATCTTCATTGGATGGGATTTTCCCCAGAATTTTTTGTTCCCCAATTAAAGTCCACTCCCTGGAGTGTTCTCTCTCTCTCTCTCGCTGGCCTCTTCAGTAAACCTCCCTACTCTAATAGGTAGCTTGAGGCTGGAGGTGGAGAAGCCGTCCTGGAGCTGGTTTAAAGGTAATTAGAGTCTGTCTCTTTAATTCAAACTCCCTTTGGATTTGTCAGGTAGCTGAACCTTCATTTATGAAGCCTATGCTGGCCGAGGGCTAAAAGTTGTCAATGGACCTTTGTTTTATTCATTTATATGCAGAGCTGAGAATCAAACCCAGTGCCTCACACATGCTAGGCAAGCACTGTGCCACTGAGCCACAGCCCTAGCCACTATACAGTAGTATTTACATTTACAGTAGTAAATACATTCTAACAGGCTCCTACACTAATTCACACTGAATTCCTTATGTAGATTGTCTTCTATAGTATCACCTGCCTTCCCAGCTTTTCTATTATTATCTCTATTAGTGGGCACATCATCTATAGATTGACTTTGTGTTATACACATCACTTTCAATTTTGTTTACTGGGATGGTAGTGCTATGCTTCAGTGACTGTATTGTGTCATCTTAAGATACAAGTAATGTTCTACCACAAACTCTTCATCTGTAGCACTGGAGTTTCAGCTATTCTGTAGTTTTAAATGTCTCCAGTTTCCTTCTCTCCACCTGTGCTTTGTTAATGCTTTCAGTGACACCTGAAGTTTTAGCTCCATTTGTTTGCAGAATTTTAGGACCCACACAGATTATGCCTTAGCTGCACCCATTGCAGGTTTCTGTGGCATATGGTGAGCCTCAGGGATAAAAGTGTTACCTATGTTAGCAGCCCACAAGAGGACTTATTCTACCCACAGATTCACAGGGCAAATAAGATAGGAGGACTTGAGAAGAAACCACCCAAACTTCATAGGCATGGATATTAGCACACCTTGGGCCAGAGAGCAGGCAAGGTTTGCTTCTTAGCAAATTGTTTTTTCCTCTTCAGAGCCTCTATTGGCTTCTTTATGTTGGTGGTGATGGTAGTGGTTTTCCCCTTTTTGAATATCCAGCTGCCTCCAGCAATTTGTAGGTTGAAAGTGATTGATGAAAATGACAAACTTTAGTATTCTAGACCAAAGTCTTTCACTTTACCTTAGGGCTAGGTGTCCCCTAAATCATGGTATTTAGGGAAGGAGGGTAAATTGTATCACTTTCAGAGCATTTCTAACATATTTCAGTGAGTCTTAATCCTTAGTGTTGTTTTCCAAACATTGATCATTCTATGACTAAGAGACCGAGCTAAACCGTCACCTGCTAAACACAAAAGCCACCTTGTAGATTCACTCAGGCACTTGTCCAGTGGCCCTGGATCCAGGCTTTCTTTTCACAGAGTTCCAATTTAAATTGCTGTTAGAGCCATGGAGATTGGCAGCCAAAGGTGGGGTACATTGGTTGATTATGCCACTAATCTTAATTTCTGTGTGTGGTATTGGGGATTATTATTTTTTATTTTGAGATAAGGCCTCACTACGTTGCCAAGGCTGACCTTGAATTTGCCTCAACCTCCAGAGTCATGTACCACTTTTCACTTCTTAATACTGCTATAAGGAAGACATACTTTGTAAGCATTTCAAGTGGAATTTAAGGCAACATTTGATGAAGTATTTGTGAAGTTCTCAGTTTTGAAATGCTTATATAAATTCTGTGACCAGCCATAACAGATAGGGGTCAGAAGAAAGGAATTGGGCCGATGAAAAGAAGTGGTTAGAGAGGTTATAATGAATATGATAAGAATAGATGTGAATTTTTAGTATTAGAAATTAGAGTTCAGCTAATCATCTTGAAGTTTTCTCTCCTATCTCAAAAGTATCCAAATCATGCCTGAACTAGGAGAAAAGCCCTGAACAACATTTAGTAGATCACTTCAGGACAGGAATCAAATACATAGAATTCCCTGGATTATGATTTTGCTTGCCCTAAGGGATGAAGAGTCTGTGGTAGAGCATTACTTGTGTCTTAAGATGACACAATACAGTCACTGAAGCATAGCACTACCATCCCAGTAAACAAAATTGAAAGTGATGTGTATAACACAAAGTCGATCTATAGATGATGTGCCCACTAATAGAGATAAATAACAGAAAAGCTGGGAAGGCAGGTGATACTATAGAAGACAATCTACATAAGGAATTCAGTGTGAATTAGTGTAGGAGCCTGTTAGAATGTATTTACTACTGTAAATATAAATACTACTGTATAGGGGCTGGGGCTGGGGCTCAGTGGCAGAGTGCTTGCCTAGCATGTGTGAGGCACTGGGTTTGATTCTCAGCTCTGCATATAAATGAATAAAACAAAGGTCCATTGATGACTAAATGAAAATTTAAAATACTAAAGCATAATGGTGTTCTTTGATGAATGGTAAAATTTCAAATTCATGGCTGGGATTAAGAGATGTAGAGTTTCATGTCAAGGGCAGTGGATGGGTCTAGAAATCAAGTTGGGTTAACAGTGAAGTTTAGGGAAAACCTGGAGAATGGAGTTAATGCCCAGAGTTAAAAAGGTCTAACTGCCCTTTGAACACAGAAATTCCTACAGAAGCACTTCTATTACTACACCCATGCAGAGCAGGGGGAAGGTGAGAGCAGTGACTACAAGCACAGATTACAGTTTCAATTGTGGATCTACTAGCTGATTTGTCCAAATTAATTATCCTTAATTAAAGAGGGTGCCTCTTGTCTCATTGTAAATGGAGCTAATAATAGTATTGAATAATGTACTACTACAGTTCTCAGGTGGAAGCAACTTTAAAAAAAATGGCAGTAATTATCTGAAGGTAGCCAACATAGCAGGGACCCCAGTGGTGGCCAGTGAAAAGGATGGGATTTGCATGGAAGCAGAGAAGACAGAGCCACATACAGTTGTGCAAACATGATTCATTCATTCAATTAGACCCACTTTCTTCAAACATTTGCACGTAGTTCTGGTGAAGCTTGCTGTGAAGGTCAGTAATCTGATAAAAATCATAAAAGCTCAAGATTCTTATCTGAAGAGTTTAAAGTGTTGGGGAGGGAGGTGTCATTTTAGGTCAGGTAACTAACTATAGGTATCAAACAATGAAGACTGACCAAGGACTTCCTATGGATTCTGCTATGTTTTGTGTTAGTTTATTGAGCACTTACCAAGTGCCAGACATTGTTCTAGGCACTTGGGATTCCATACTGGATAAACTATAGATATTCCCAGCTCAATAAATAGCACAGTAGGTTTGGTCCCCAGCACCACCGTAAATAGGTAGGTAGATGATAGATAATAGCACAGCTTTTCCTTTCTTCTAAGTTGTTTAGGCCCAAACTTGTTAGGGTCATTTTTCACTCTTCTTTTATCACACCTCACATCCATTTCATCAGATAATCCTGTTTGCTATGTTTCCATAACTTCCACGAGAACTGGACATTCTCATCATTTCCACCATTGCCCCTGGCATAGGCCCCCTTCTCCTCCAAGACCTTGCCATCATCTCCTGCTGGCAGCCCTGCTCTGTCTTTGACCCTCCATGTCTTCTCAACACAGTAGTGGGGTGACCTTGTTAGGACTCAGGTAAGAGCCTATTACTATGCCTTAAATCTTTCTACTGGCTCCCATCTGTCTCAGAGTAGGGGCCAGAGCCCTCACCATGGCACCAGGGATCTGCAGGACATGGTTCTCATTTATTTTCTGTGCTCATCCCCTCTACTCTGTCCTCAATGGCCACCTTATTCCTCAGGCATGCCACAACTTGGGAATATTTTTGCTTTTGAAATACGGTTCTTAGAAGGTCCATATCCTTTCACCTCATTTTCTTTATCAGTGAAACTTTTCTGTTGTCCCATTTAAAACATTGATCCCATGCCTACCCCTGTACTCCCTACCCTCTTCCCTACTTTATTGTTTCTCCATAATTCATATCACTGTCTGATCACACACCCCACAAATACCAGTTACACGAGGGCACAGCTCTCTATTATTCATCACTGTATTTCCGTGTGTTGTAACAATGCTTGACACATAGTAGGTACTCCATATTTATAGGATGAAAGAACTAATATTGTGAGCCAGCCTATGTTAAAGAGTGTTTTTTTTTTATTATTTAAAAGTCTGTGCTGATAATAAAATACATACTCAGTCATGTGGAAAGTTTGGTAGTTTTTCAAAACATTGAACATTAACTATATGACCTAGCAATTTCACTCCTAGGGATACACAAGAGCATTGAAAACATATATTCACATAAAACCTCACATGACTGTTCAGAGCAGAATTATTAATAAAGAACCATAGAATCATACACTTTAAAATGGTAAATTTTATGTAAAGTTTATCTAAAAATATCTGTGGTAGGTACTCTTAGTATCTCTGTTTCACACATGATGAAACTAAGGGAACCCATGGTGCCTAGCAACCTGGCATGTCTCTGCAGAGGTGGCATAGAGAGAGCTTGGCCATGGTCAGGACATGTGACTCCTATGAGTAGCCTTATGTAATAAGGTGTTTTCTCATCTGCCTCCTTGACATCAGAACCTGCTGTGAGCCCTGTTCTCACCTGCCTTCATGGTTTCTGACAAGTGTAATACTTTCTAGCTCTGCTCAATTCCACAAGACATCTCTGTAAGCTCCAGGAGGTCTGAAACTCTGCTTGGTCACAGTTGGTGGTTGGCTACCATACAGCAGAGACACTCACTGCCAGTGCCATCTGTTGTTTAGACCCTCAGCTCAGTGTCATCCTTCAGGACTTAGAGACACAGAGAGCTGACACTATACTTACTTTGCTTTCGTTTTCTGTTTTTTGTTACAGTACAATCTGTGAAAGTAAGACTGCCATCCTGGAACTGCAGGGGCAATCTTTGTAACTGAGATAGCCACAGTACTACTGCTTTGGCAATGTGTAATGGTAAGATGCAGAGAAGAAATAAATACTCCCAGGTCCTACCACTGCTGGAGCTGGGAACATGTCCCAAGTAGTCTGACTCAAGTTAGACAAAGTAAAATCCATTTGGAATGTTATCTGATAGTAACTTAAAATGAAGACAATTCTAGAAAACACAGGATTTTTTTAATGGTCTCTTACCTCTTCAAAATATCTGCTTTATCTTTAAAAGAACTCACAAGTGGGTAGGGAAGACAGTAGTCCTTGAGGAAATTTCTGGATTGGATACTTCAGGAAGTGACCTGATATCTTAGAAACACTGGTCTAAGAACACACATAAACTTTTGCAGGATTAGAAATCAAACTGGTAGTCTTTAAATTTCCACTGTAGTGGCAGGAAGGCAGGGAGTCCTCCCTCATGAAGGACACTTTGAGACATGGCACTGCACACAACCCTTCACCTACCGTTCTAATTTTCCAGTGCCTCTTCTGTCCTCAAATTGAACAAGTTGGCTAACTCCTGGAAACCAGAGTCAACTATCCTGAGAAGTTTTCGCTTTTTCTTGTGGTCTAGGAGACCATTTCAGCAGATGGGAGATATGCAGGCCTGGGGTGATCTCCCCTCCTTGTTCTGTGGGGGTCGGGGACAGCCATCATGAAGCAGTTCCATGTTGTAAAAGGCTGATTAATGACACAGGACCATGCCTGGGAAGGTCCAGACCTGGGAACAAATCCCAGCCGAGGCTCTGGCTGCTCTTAAAGGTTGCGGCAGCTCAAGTCGGAGCCTCGCTCTCCTGCCCTGTGAGTCTTGGCTAGCTTTATGAACAGAAATTATGTCTTTACAAGTAGCTTGAAAAGGATATGGTCTCATGTGGAGTATCAATTTTTAATATTTTCCACTTACTACTTAAGGAAAAGTTATAAGGATAATGGATGCTACTCCATTTTAGAGAGGAAAGACTGAGAATGACACTGAGCATGACAGTACCATAGCTAAAGTTTATTAGGCCTTTAGTTTGATCCAGAATTTTGGGTGTATTATTGTATTTAATAATTTCAATTAACCTGGTGTCATCCAGTTTTGGAAAGAATGCTGAGGCCCAGGAGGGATAAGGATTCTGTCCCAAGGCATAGATTGCTGTCTGAGGCCAATAGAAACGTGTTTTCCACCAAGGTGAGTGTCTTTACAGTTTGGGACCAAACACAGATGAAGTTCAGAATGTGGCCACGTGGGGGCAGTGGATCAATGTGAAATGGAAAGGCAATCCCTTTTTCAACCCTCTAATTTTGTAGGTTTCCCAGGGAATTGCTGGAACTGGGTAAAAATGTGATTCTGGGACCAGACTGCCTGGTTCTGAAGCCATCTGTGTTATTTACTGGACATGTGATCTAAGGGAAATATTTACTATTCTTGTTTGCCCTCCTTTGACCATGTCCCCTCCTCTTAGTGTGGGTCATTCAGCAATGAGGGGTTAAGACTATAAGAAACAGAGAGTATGTGTCAGGGCTTAACTGCTGGAACCAAGGGATTGCAATGACCAGAATGAACAGCAAGAATGGAATGGCAGCTCAGAGTCAGGTCAGAAGAGAGTTGTAAAGATGGTTCATAGCACGTGGCATAATGAGAGACAAATTAGTTGATTAGTGAACAAAGGTTCTACTCAGATTGGATGATTCAAAGAAATCAAGGATGGGTATTATATGCTGAGAATAGTTGCCCCAGTGAATTTATTTTGATTTCCCTGTATTCATGACCATCACTTGCTATATCTCTTCTGTTTTCTTTCTGTTCAAATTTGAACATTATAAAATTTTAAATACTTCTTATCACATTTTGTTTTTCTACATATTTTTGATGTGTTTAGTTAAACATAATAGTGGGATATACTGTTCTAAATTTATATATGCACATGATATCACAACATAGTATGGCCAGTATCATTCCCCAGTATTCCTCCTTTCACTCTCCTCCTGCTTCCTCCTGGTTCCTCCTATTTCCCCTTCCTTTGGTTTTCATGAGATCTCCTCCCCCTAACTTTATTTTCCTTTTTCCTCTCTAGCTTCCACATATGAGAGAAAATATACAACCTTTGACTTTTCTGAGTTTGGCTTATTTCACTTACATAATGTTCTCAAGTTTTATTTATTTTCCTGCAAATGTCATTTCTTTCTCTTTATGGCTGAATAAAACTTTAGTGTGTGTGTGTGTATGTGTGTGTGTGTATATATATATATATACACACACACACACGACATTTTCTTTATCCACTGACAGACACCTCAGTTGGTTCTACAGTTTGGCTATTGTGATTGTGCTGCTATAAACATGAATATGCCTGTATCCCTGTAGTATGATGACTTTTATTCTTTGGGATAAAAACTGAGGAGTGGCATTCCTGGGTTATGTGTTGGTTCCATTCTTCATCTTTTCAGGAAACTTCATACTGATTTCTATAGTGATTGTACTAATTTACAACCTCACCAAAAGTGTAAAAATGTTCCTTTTTCTCCACATCCTCACTGGTATCTATTATTATTTGTATTCTTAATGATGGACATTCTGAATGGAGTGAAATGAAATTGCAGTATAATTTTGATTTGCATTTCTCTAATTGCTAATAATACTGAACATTTTTTATATATTTGCTGGCTATTTTGAATTATTTATATATTCTGGATATTAATTCTCTGTCATAAAAGTAGTTAGTAAAGATTCTTCTCCCATTTATTAATTGGGATATTAATTAAATTGTCTATTAATTGGGTATTAAGTTTTTGAGTTATTTATATATTCTGGATATTAATTCTCTGTCATAAAAGTAGTTAGTAAAGATTCTTCTCCCATTCTATAGGTTTGTGTTTCCTTTTCTGGGCAGAGACTTTAAAAATTTATTTTTTCTTTTTTGGAACCAGGGATGGAACCCAGGGATGCTTAGCCACTGAGCCACATCCCCAGCCTTTTTTTGTATTTTATTCAGAGACAGGATCTCACTGAGTTGCTTAGGCCCTCACTAAATTGCTGAAGCTGGATTTGAACTCAAGATCCTCCTAACTCAGCCTCCGGAGCAACTGGGATTACAGGTGTGCGCCACCCTGCCCAGCTAGAGACTTAGTTTTGATAACATCTCATTTATTAACTCTGTGCATTTCCCCCTAAACTTTAGGGATCTATTGAGAAAATCATTGCCTGTGTATATATGTTGGAGTGTTGATACTACATTTTCTTATAGGAGTTGTGTCGTTTCTCATCTAATTCCTAGGTCTTTGATCTATTTAGAGTTAACTTTTATGCAGGGTGAATGATAAAGATCTAGTTTCATTCTTTTATGTAGATAACCAGTTTTCCCAGAACCATTTATTTAAAAGGCTAATGTATGTTTGGGCACATTTGTCAAGGATCAGATGACTGTAGATGTGTTGGTTTGCCTCTGTTTCTTCTATTCTCTTCTATTGGTCTATGTGCCTGTTTTTATGCCAGTATAATGCAGTTTTTATAATTATAGCTCTGCAGTATAATTTGAAGTCAGGTATTGTGATGCTTCTATCATTGCTCTTTTGGCTTAGAGTTGCTTTGGCTATTCTGCATCTTTTATTCTTCCAAACGTATTTTAGGACTTTTTTTTTTTTTTTGTAATGAATGTCATTGGTACTTTGATGGGGATTGCTTTGAGTTTGTATATTGCTTTTGTTAGTATGGCCATTTGAACAATATTAATTTTGTCTACCCATGAGAATGGGAGTTCTTTAATTTCTTTCTTCAATGTTCTATAGTTTTCATCATAGATGTCCTTCACTTCCTTGGTTAGATTTATTTTCTTGATTTCTTTCTCAGTAGATTCATTTTTTTTTATATAGGGTAGCTATTGATTTTTATATGTTGAGTTTGTAGGCTGCTACTTTGCTGAATTTGTTTATTAGCTCTAGTAGTATTTTGGTGGAGCTTTTTGGATCATCTAAGTACAGGATCATATCATTGGCAAACAGTGATAGTTTTGCCTTCTTTCTTTCCAATTTTTGTCCCTTTCATTTCCCTCTCTTGCCTAATTGCTCTTGCTAGGAATTCTAGCATGACATTAAATGAGAGTAGTGAGAGTGGACATTATTGTTATGTTCCAGATTTTAAAGGAAATGCTTTCAGTTTTTCCTCATTTACTATAATGTTGACTTTGAGTTTATCATATATAACCTTCATAATGTTGAGGTTCTTTCCTTCTATCCCTAGTTTCTTCAGTGTTTTTATCATAAATGAATGCTGAATTTTTCAAACTTTCTCTGCATCTATTGACTGATTTTTGTTTTTAAATTTATTTGTTGATTTATTCGTGCTAAACCATTCAAAGGGATGCAACCCTGTGATAAAACCAACTTGGTCATGTAGTATAGCCTTCTTAATGTTGTTGAATATCATTTGTTAATATTTCATTAAGTATTTTTGCATTGAAGTTAATCAGGCATTATTGGTCTGTAGTTTTCTTTTTTATAAATTTTACTTGTTCTTTTTAGTTATACATGCCAATAGAATATATTTTGACATATCATATATATATATATATATATATATATATATATATATGGAATATAACTTCCTATTTTTGTGGTTGAATATGATGTGGAGTTACACTGGTCATGTATTCATATATGAACGTAGAAAAGTTATGTTTGGTTCATTCTACTATCTTTCCTATTCCCATCCCCATCCCTTTCTTCATTCCCATTTGTTTAATCAAATGAACTTCTAATCTCCCCTCCAACACACACACACACTCTTACTGTGAGTTAGCATCCACATATGAGAGAGAACATTTGGCCTTTGGATTTGGGGGATTGGCTTGTGTAACTTAACATGAGAATCTCCAGTTCCATCCATTTACCAGTAAATACCATAATTTTATTCTTCTTTATGGCTGAGTAATATTCCATTGTTTATATGTACCACATTTTCTTTATCCATTTATCTTTTAAAGGGCATCTAGCTTGGTTGTATAGCTTAGCTATTGTAAATTGAGCTGCTATAAACATTTGATTTGGCCATGTCACTGTAGTTTGCTGATTTTAAGTCCTTTGGATATATGCCAAGGAGTGGGATAACTGGGTCAAATAGTGGTTCCATTCCAAGTTTTCTGAGGAATCCCCACACTGTTTTCCATAGTGATAGCACTGATTTGCAGCCCCATCAGCAATGTATTAGTGTGCCTTTTCCCTCGCCAACATTAATTGTTACTTGTATTCTTGATAATTGCCATTCTGGCTCTAGTGAGATGAAATCTCATTATAGTTTTAATTTACATTTCTCTAATTACTAGAGAAGTTGAAACTCATTTTTTATATATTTAAACTTGTTGACCATTTGTATTTCTTTTTCTGTAAATGCCTGTTCAGTTCCTTTGCCCTTTTATTGATTGGTTTATATATTATTATTATTTTGTAAAGTTTTTTATATATTCTGGAGATTCTCTATCTGAGGTGCAGGTGGAAAAGATTTTCTCCCATTCCGTAGGCTTTCTCTTTACATTCTTTTTTTGTTTGTTTTTTTTAATTTTTATTGTTGGTTGTTCAAAACATTACATAGTTCTTGATATATCATATTTCACACTTTGATACAAGTGGGTTATGAACTCCCAATTTTACCCCATATACAGATTGCAGAATCACATCAGTTACACATCCATTGATTTACATATTGCCATACTAGTGTCTGTTGTATTCTGCTGCCTTTCCTATCCTCTACTATCCCCCCTCCCCTCCCCTTCCCTCTCCTCTTCTCTCTCTACCCCCTCTCTTGTCATTCATTTCTCCCCCTTGTATTATTTTTCCCTTTCCCCTCACTTCCTCTTGTATGTACTTTTGTATAACCCTGAGAGTCTCCTTCCATTTCCATGCAATTTCCCTTCTCTCTCCCTTTCCCTCCCACCTCTCATCCCTGTTTAATGTTAATCTTCTTCTCATGCTCTTCCTCCCTACTCTGTTCTTAGTTACTCTCCTTATATCAAAGAAGACATTTGGCATTTGTTTTTTAGGGATTGGCTAGCTTCACTTAGCATAATCTGCTCTAATGCCATCCATTTCCGTGCAAATTCTATGATTTTGTCATTTTTTAATGCAGAGTAATACTCCATTGTGTATAAATGCCACATTTTTTTTATCCATTCGTCTATTGAAGGGCATCTAGGTTGGTTCCACAGTCTTGCTATTGTGAATTGTGCTGCTATGAACATTGATGTAGCAGTGTCCCTGTAGCATGCTCTTTTTAGGTCTTTAGGGAATAGACTGAGAAGGGGAATAGCTGGGTCAAATGGTGGTTCCATTCCCAGCTTTCCAAGAAATCACCATACTGCTTTCCAAATTGGCTGCACCAATTTGCAGTCCCACCAGCAATGTACAAGTGTACCCTTTTCCCCACATCCTCGCCAGCACTTGTTGTTGTTTGACTTCCTAATGGCTGCCAATCTTACTGGAGTGATATGGTATCTTAGGGTGGTTTTGATTTGCATTTCTCTGACAGCTAGAGATGTTGAGCATTTTTTCATGTACTTGTGGATTGACTGTATGTCCTCCTCTGAGAAGTGTCTGTTCAGGTCCTTGGCCCATTTGTTGATTGGGTTGTTTGTTCTCTTATTGTCTAATTTTTTGAGTTCTTTGTATACTCTGAATATTAGGGCTGTATCTGAAGTGTGAGGAGTAAAGATTTGTTCCCAGGGTGTAGGCTCCCTATTTACCTCTCTTATTGTTTTTTTTTTGCTGAGAAAAAACTTTTTAGTTTGAGTAAGTCCCATTTGTTGATTCTAGTTATTAACTTTTGTGCTATGGGTGTCCTACTGAGGAATTTGGAGCCCGACCCCACCGACTGTAGATCGTAGCCAACTTTTTCTTCTATCAGACGGCGCGTCTCTGATTTGATATCAAGCTCCTTGATCCATTTTGAGTTAACTTTTGTGCATGGTGAGAGAAAGGGATTCAGTTTCATTTTGTTGCATATGGATTTCCAGTTTTCCCAGCACCATTTGTTGAAGATGCTATCCTTCCTCCATTGCATGCTTTTAGCCCCTTTATCAAATATAAGATAGTTGTAGTTTTGTGGATTGGTTTCTGTGTCCTCTATTCTGTACCATTGGTCCTCCCACCTGTTTTGGTACCAGTACCGTGCTGTTTTTGTTACTATTGCTCTGTAGTATAGTTTGAAGTCTGGTATCGCTATACCGCCTGATTCACACTTCCTGCTTAGCATTGTTTTTGCTATTCTGGGTCTTTTATTTTTCCATATGAATTTCATGATTGATTTCTCCATTTCTACAAGAAATGCCGTTGGGATTTTGATTGGGATTGCTTTAAACCTATAGAGAACTTTTGGTAATATCGCCATTTTGATGATGTTAGTTCTGCCTATCCATGAACAGGGTATATTTTTCCATCTTCTAAGATCTTCTTCTATTTCTCTCTTCAGGGTTCTGTAGTTTTCATTGTATAAGTCTTTCACCTCTTTTGTTATGTTGATTACCAAGTATTTTATTTTTTTTGAGGATATTGTGAATGGAGTTGTTGTCCTCATTTTCATTTCAGAGGATTTGTCGCTGATATACAGAAATGCCTTTGATTTATGCGTGTTGATTTTATAGCCTGCCACTTTGCTGAATTCATTTATTAGCTCTAATAGTTTCTTTGTAGAGCCTTTTGGGTCTGCTAGGTATAGAATCATGTCATCTGCAAATAGTGATAATTTAAGTTCTTCTTTTCCTATTTTTATGCCTTTAATTTCTTTCGTCTCTCTAATTGCTCTGGCCAGTGTTTCGAGAACTATGTTGAACAGAAGTGGTGAGAGAGGGCATCCCTGTGTTGTTCCAGATTTTAGAGGGAATGCCTTCAATTTTTCTCCATTCAGAATGATGCTAGCCTGAGGCTTAGCATAGATAGCTTTTACAATATTGAGGTATGTTCCTGTCATCCCTAGTTTTTCTAGAGTTTTGAACATAAAGGGATGCTGTACTTTGTCGAATGCTTTTTCTGCATCTATTGAGATGATCATATGGTTCTTATTTTTAAGTCTATTGATGTGGTGAATAACATTTATTGATTTCCGTATATTGAACCAGCCTTGCATCCCAGGGATGAATCCTACTTGATCATGGTGCACATTTTTTGGATATGTTTTTGTATCTGATTCGCCAGAATTTTATTGAGGATTTTTGCATCTAGGTTCATTAGAGATATTGGTCTGTAGTTTTCTTTCTTTGAGATGTCTTTGTCTGGTTTAGGAATCAGGGTGATGTTGGCCTCGTAGAATGAATTTGGAAGTTCTCCCTCTTTTTCTATTTCCTGAAATAGCTTGAAAAGTATTGATATTAGTTCCTCTTTAAAGGTTTTATAAAACTCTGCTGTATACCCATCCAGTCCTGGGCTTTTCTTAGTTGGTAGTCGTTTGATGGTTTCTTCTATTTCCTCAATTGATATTGGTCTGTTTAGGTTGTCTATATCCTCCTGACTCAATCTGGGCAGATCATATGACTTAAGAAATTTATCGATGCCTTCATTATCTTCTATTTTATTGGAGTATAAGGATTCAAAATAATTTCTGATTATCTTCTGTATTTCTGAAGTGTCTGTTGTGATATTGCCTTTTTCATCCCGTATGCTAGTAATTTGAGTTCTCTCTCTTCTTCTCTTCATTAGCATGGCTAAGGGTCTGTCAATTTTATTTATTTTTTCAAAGAACCAACTTTTAGTTTTGTCAATTTTTTCAATTGTTTCTTTTGTTTCGATTTCATTAATTTTTGCTCTGATTTTAATTATTTCTTGCCTTCTACTTCTTTTGCTGTTGTTTTGCTCTTCTTTTTCAAGGATTTTGAGATGAAGTATGAGATCATTTATTTGTTGGTTTTTTCTTTTTTTAAGGAATGAACTCCAAGCAATGAATTTTCCTCTTAGAACTGCTTTCAATGTGTCCCATAGATTCCAATATGTTGTGTCTGTGTTTTCATTTATCTCTAAGATTTTTTAATTTCCTCCTTGATGTCTTCTATAACCCATTGATCATTCAGTAACCTATTGTTCATTCTCCAAGTGATGCATGATTTTTCCTTCCTTCTTTTATCATTGATTTTCAGTTTCATTCCATTATGATCAGATAAGATGCATGGTATTATCTGTACTCCTTTATATTGTCTAAGAGTTGCCCTGTGACATAATATATGATCTATTTTTGAGAAGGATCCATGTGCTGCTGAGAAAAAAGTGTAACTGCTTGATGTTGGGTGGTATATTCTATATATGTTAATTAAGTCTAGGTTTTTAATTGTGTTATTGAGTTCTATAGTTTCCTTATTCAACTTTTGTTTGGAAGATCTGTCCAGTGGCGAGAGAGGTGTGTTGAAGTCTCCCATGATTATTGTATGGTGGTCTATTAGACTCTTGAACTTGAGAAGAGTTTGTTTGATGAACATAGCTGCACCATTGTTTGGGGCATATATATTTATGATTGTTATGTCTTGTTGGTGTATGATTCCCTTGAGCAGTATGTAGTGTCCCTCTTTATCCCTTTTGATTAACTTTGGCTTGAAATCTATTTTATTTGATATGAGTATGGACATTCCTGCTTGTTTCCGAAGTCCATATGAGTGATATGATTTTTCCCAACCTTTCACCTTCAGTCTATGTATGTCTTTTCCTATCAAATGCATCTCTTGTAGGCAGCATATTTTTGGGTCTTGTTTTGTGATCCATTCTACTAGCCTGTGTCTCTTAATTGGTGAGTTTAATCCATGAACATTTAGGGTTATTATTGAGATATGGGTTGTTCTTCCCGCCATATTTGTTTATTTATGTTACTAACATGGTTTGTTTTCCTCTTTGATTGTTCCCCCCCCCCCTTTACTGTCCTACCTCCCACTGTTGGTTTTCATTGTTATTTTCCATTTCCTCTTCCTGTAATACTTTGGCTAGGATGTTTTGAAGAGATGGTTTTCTAGCTGCGAATTCTTTAAACTTTTGTTTATCGTGGAAGGTTTTAATTTCATTCTCCATCCTGAAGCTTAATTTCGCTGGATACACAATTCTTGGTTGGAACCCATTATCTTTCAGTGTTTGAAATATGTTATTCCAGGATCTTCTAGCTTTCAGAGTCTGTGTTGAAAGATCAGCTGTTATCCTGATTGGCTTGCCCCTAAATGTAATCTGCTTCCTTTCTCTTGTAGCTTTTAAAATTCTCTCCTTATTCTGTATGTTGGGCATCTTCATTATAATGTGTCTAGGTGTGGATCTCTTATGATTTTGTACATTCGGCATCCTGTAGGCTTCTAGGATTTGGGATTCTGTCTCATTCTTCAAGTCTGGGAAGTTTTCTCATGTTATTTCATTGAATAGATTGCTTATTCCTTTGGTTTGGACCTCTATACCTTCCTGTATCCCAATGAGTCTTAAGTTTGGTCTCTTTATGTTATCCCATATTTCTTGGATGTTCTGCTCATGGTTTCTTAACAGTCTTGCTGAGCTGTCTATGTTCTTTTCCAGTTGAAATACTTTATCTTCATTGTCTGATGTTCTATCTTCTAAGTGTTCTACTCTGCTGGTAGTATTCTCAATTGAGTTTTAAAGTTGGTTTATTGATTCCTGCATTTCTAGGATTTCTGTTTGTTTGTTTTTTATAACCTCTATCTCCCTATATATTTGATCTTTTGGTTCTTGGATTTGTTTATGTAATTCATTGTCGAAGTGATCTTTCTTTGTCTGATTTTGCTGTCTAATGTCTTCCTTGAGACTCCAGATCATACGAAGCATGTATATCCTGAATTCTTTATCTGACATTCCATCTGCTGCAGCTATTACCTCTTCTAAAGTTGAGTTGACCTGCATTGCTTGTGGTCCTTTCTTTCATTGTCTTTTCATACTGCTCGCGTTTCTTTCTGCTTGGTGAAACTGTTGTTTTTTTGAAATTTTCCCCCTATATATTTATATTGCTCTTGTATAGTTGAAAATTCTCCCTTGCAGGGTTGGGCTGCAGCTGTGCTCCTCCTCCAATTGGGGTGATCTGTCTACCATGCTGACGGGCCGCCGGGCCTGTTCTGCCGGTCGGTCGCAGGTCTGCCTACCTTGCAGGCGCGGGCGGCGGCTCTGCTCTGCCCTTACTCCAATTCAGGTGACGTGTCTACCACGCCGGCGGGTCGCTGGGCTTGTTCCAAGCGTGGGAGGCGGCTCTGCTCTGCCCCTACTCCAATTGGGGTGACGTGTGTACCACGCCGGTAGGCCGCTGGGTCTGATCCACTGGTCAGTCGCAGGTCTGTTTACCTTGCAGGTGCCAGCGGCGGCTCTGCTCTGCCCCTCCTCCAATTGGTGTGACATGTCTACCACACCCGCGGACCGCTGCACCTGTCCTGCTGGTCGGTCGCAGGTCTGCCTACCTAGCGGGCATGGGCGGCGGCTCTGCTCTGCCCCTACTCCAATTGGGGTGATGTGACTGCCATGCCGGCAGGCCGCTGGGCCTGTTCTGGGCGCGGGCGGCGGCTCTGCTCTGCCCCTCTGGCTTGATGACAAAGTGAGAGAGACTCGGGTGTTTGTGACTCACTTTCTTTACCAGGAGACCAACTGTTTTTGTTGCCGCTGGTATCGATGAAGTTCTCTCCTCCACCGCTTTCTGATGACATCAGATCTCTGCCATGTTGGTATCCCATGTGAATGGCAGCATTTCGTTCCCTTTGCCGGGTGACCAAAGCAACGGGTGAATCCTGACCGGCCCTCACAAGCCCTGTCTCAATCCTGTTGCCAGTGCCTATGAAGGCTCGGTTGGTATTTACCTCCACAGTATTCAGCAGGACCCGGACCGAGAAGCAGTTTCCGCGGGTTCTTTAGCCCTGGGCCAGAGCAGTTTCGGGAGCCGGAATTCGGCCACTCCGGGCTCGGTGTATGTTCTGATAGGAGCAGGCTCCAAGAAGCAGTTTCCGCAGGTTCTTTAGCACTGAGCCTGAGTAATTTGTCTGCGAGATGCAGGCGAATGGCAGCCTGAAATTACCTGTTCTATCTCTCTTTACATTCTTGATTGTTTGCTTTTTATATGTAGCCACTCATACGTATTAACTTTCTTCCTAGAACTGGTTTCATAGTGTTTCAGAGGTTCTGGTATGCTGTGTGATTATTTTTTTTTAGTTGTAGCTGGACACAATACCTATATTTGACTTATTTATTTTTATGTGTTGCTGAGGATCAAACCCAGAGCCTTATACATGCTAGGTGAGCACTCTACTGCTGAGCCACAACCCTAACCTGACTATTCTTTTTTGATTCTAAGAATTTTAAAATTTCTGTCATGATTTCTTCGATCATTTATTCATCATTAAAAGCTATTTGTTCAATCTCCAAGTATTTACACAGTTTCTGTCATATTTTTTGTTCTTGATATCTAGTTTTTATTTCATTATGATCTTATAAGATGCAAGGAATTATGTTATTTTGTATTTGTTAAGAGGGGTTTTTATTTCTAAAGTATGGTCTATTTTGGAGAAAATTCTATAAATTGTTGAGAAGAAAGTGTAATTCTGCTGTTGTTGGATGAAATACTGTACAGATATCTAGTAAGTCCATTTGATTTGTGAAATTTTTCAGATTCAGAGTCTTTTCTGAATTTATATCTTGGTGACTTTTATCTATTGGTGAGAGAGATGTGTTAAAATTGCTCAGTATTATTGTACAGGGGTCTATCTGAGTCTAAATCAATTAGTGTCTGTTTTATGTAATTGGCTACGTATTTGGGGAAAAATATTTTGTTATCATTATATCTTCTTGTTGAATTGTTCCCTTTATTAGAATGAAGTGACCTTCTTTATCTCTTCTGATTTATTTTGGCTTGAAATCTTTGTCAGATATGGAAGTAGCTACTTCTGCTTGTTTTCAGATTGCATTTGCGTGATATATAAATTTACATCTTTTCACTTTCATCCTCTTTGCCTGTGGGGTGATATTTTGCAAATGGCATATAGTTTTTAAAAAAATCAATTCCTATGCCCGAGCTTCTATTTCTTCTTCAATTCTAAAAATTGAAGTATATCCAGTTTGCTGAATATAGCAACCTTTGCTGACCTTTCTTGGAACATATTCAAAGGCCTCATGCATTTTAGAGTTTTACAGAGAAATCAAAAGTAATTTTGATTGCCTTGTCTTTAATACAAATTTCGTCTACTTATTCATTTTGTAATGAAATTTTTACTTCTTATTTTTAGATATACATTATAGAAGAGTGTATTTTGACATTATACATATATGGAGTATAACTTAATTCTAATTAGAATCCCATTATTGTGGTTGTATATGCTGTGGAGTTTCAATGGTGCTGTATTCATACATGAACATAGGAAAATTATGTCTGATTGATTTCACTGTCTTTCCTATTCCCAATCCCCTTCCCTTCCCTTCATTGCCCTTTGTCTAATCCAGTGAACTTCTCTTCTTCTCTTCTTCTCTTCTTCTATTCTTATCCCTTGTTGTGTGTTAACATCTGCATATCAGAGAAAACATTTGAACTTATGTTTTCTGGGATTGGTTTATTTCACTTAGTAAGATAGCCTCCAGATCCATCCATTTGCTTGCAAATATCATGAAGTCATTCTCTTTTTTAAAATTTTTAGTTGTAGTTGTCACAATACCTTTATTTTATTTATTCATTTATACTTTGTGCTAAGAATTGAGAATCGAACCCAGGGCCTCACATGTGCTAGGCAAGCGCTCTACTGCTGAGCCACAACCCCAGCCCCAATTCATTCTCTTTTATGGTTGAGTAATAATATTTCCTTATGTATATGTACACACATTTTCCTTATCCATTCCTCTATAGACGGGCAGCTTGATTTGTTAGATAGCTTAGCTATTGTGAATTGAGCTGCTATATATATTGATGTGACTGCTTCACTGTGCTATGCTGATTTTAACTCCTTTGGATATATGCCAAGGAAACGTGTAACTGGGTCATACAGTGGTTCCATTTCTAGTTTTTGAGGAATCCACATACTGATTTCCTGAGTTGTTGCAACAATTTGCAATCCCACCAGCAGCGTATGAGTATAACAATTCTCCCACATCCTCACCAACATTTATTGTTGCTTGTATTCTTTTTTAAAAAAGAAATTTATTTATTTATTTGTTTGTTGTTTGGTGCCGGAGATTGAACTCAGGGGCACTCCACCACTAAGCCACATCCCCAGCCCTATTTTTTATTTTATTTAGAGACAGGGTCTCACTGAGTTGCTTAGCACCTCACCATTGCTGAGGTTGTCTTTGAACTCTCGATCCACCTGTCTCAGCCTCTGGAGCTCTTGGGATTACAGGCATGAGCCATGGTGCCCAACAGTTACTTCTATTCTTGATAATTGCCATTCTGGCTAGAGTGAGATGGAAAGTCAGTGTAGTTTTAATTTGCATTGTTCTTTTTGTTAGTGATGCTGAAAATTTTTTCATATATTTGTTTACTAATCATATTTCATCTTCTGTGAAGTGCCTGTTCAGTTCCTTTGCCCATTTATTGAACTTCTATTCTTCTCTTTTTTTTTCATAACCCAAAAGGATTTATCTCAGGAATAGAACATCAAAATTAGGACAATGTAATTCTCTATTAAAATAATGAAGAGAAAAACAATATGATCATTTCAATCAATGCAAAAGATGCATATGACAAAAATACTATTCCCTTTTATGATAAAAACTCAGCACACAGGAGTAATGTCCTTTTTCATAACAAGAGAATGTCCTTTTTCATAACAGATATACATAAATTTCAATTTGTTTGCTAATATATTAAATGGAGAAATACTGAATATTATTTCTATTCAATGTTCTATTGAACCATGCTATGTAGCACTGCAGTGTAAAAAAAAAAATAAAAGGTGTTATAATTGGAAAAGAAAAATATAACATGGTAATCATGTACAGATAACATGGTTGGATAACAAAACTACTAAAAATAAGTAAACGGAGCAAAATTGCAAGATACGAGGCCAATATACAAGTCAGTTGTATTTCTACACACTAGTAAAAAAACAGAGAATGAAGTTGAAAAATACTACTTATAGTAGTACAGACAGCACGTTATGTCCTCTCATGCCTTCTTGCCGCAGTGTATGCTTTTTTCCTTACTTATTTCCTTCTACCTTCATATACCTGTTCCAATCCTACATTTCTTTCCAGTCTCATTTTAGACTTTTCACTCTATTAAAAATGATCTTTCTCTCTGTCCTTGAGTAGTTCTCAAAGTTTAATTCATCAGCAAATCCTTTCCTTAAAAAAGCTAAAGTAACAGATTTCAAATATGCAAAACTGATAAAAGTGAAGAATTCTTAATGAAACAATAAGGAATTAACTCCTGCTTTCCTTAAAAAGAAAAAAACAAAAACAAAAACAAAAAACAAACAAACAAACAAACAAAAAACAATTCTAGAAGCAAAGATTTGAAGCCACTATGATTAAGTTTTTGTCACCTGAATAGAAAGGGCTGTTAACTGAATCTTTTTTTTTTTTTTTTTTTGGTACTAGGGATTGAACCCAGTGGTGCTTAACCACTGAGCCACACACCCAGTCCTTTTTCATATTTATTTAGAGACAGGGTCTTGCTGAATTGATTGGGACCTTGCTAAGATGCTGGCTTTGAACTTATGTTCCTCCTGCCTCAGGCTCCTGAATTGCTGGGAATACAGGTGTGCACCATTGCATCTGGCTTGTTAACTGCACCTTAAAAATTGAGACCTTTTCCCTATCTTAGTGAAAATACATCAGCAACCAGAAATTCCTTTACCTCCAATCAAACTGATTTACATTCCCATCTCTCTGTAGACTTCCCCCTTTCATAAAGTTAAGATTAATTTCTTTACCTTTTTGCAGAATTCCCTCATAACATTTCAAAAATGTGTTCTACCCAGTAATCTTTTTTTTTTTTTTAATACCGGGGATTTAACTCAGGAGGACTCAGCCACTGAGACACATCCCCAGCCCTATTTTGTACTTTATTTACAGAGCGGGTCTCACTGAGTTGCTAAGTGCCTTGCTTTTGTTGAGGCTGGCTTTGAACTCGCAATCTTCCTGCATCAGCCTCCAGAGCTGCTGGGATTATAGGCATGTGCCACCACACCCAGCCTACCTAGTAATATCTTCTTTAATCCACTCCCAATGTGTGTAAATCGTATTGCCTAAGTCATTAAAATAGACATATTCCCTAAATCATTCTTTTCCCTTCATTTAAACTTCCTGAAAGTCTTTAACATGCTATTAGTTCCTCCTTCATATAATAATCTGGCTTCTGTTCACTCTACTGATATTGTACTTGCCAACATCTCCAGTGATCTGCTTAGTTACCAATTTATTCTTTCCTTATTACTTGACTTTAGGATCAACACATGAACTGTGATTCAGTTCTTTTTTGGATACATGTCATCAATCTTATGGCATTTCTCCTACTTATATAGGACTGCTCCTTTTGATCTTAGCTCAACTCCTCCCATTCCCACCCAACACACCTCCATCAACTTCTATATTTTTTACATAGTTTTATCCATGATCTCTGTTTCTCACTTTAATCTGTTCACTCTCCTGGCCAATTTCATGCACCATGATTTTCACTACCTACTATATTTTACTCATAATTCTAGTTTTCAAACTCACATTTCCTAAAATTGTGTGCCACATTTAAAGTACAAAATCAATCTTGATAACTTTCAAATTGCCTGTCTTGGTGCATTGTACCATCATCCACCTGGGTAACAAACCTAACTTACCCTTCTTTTTACTCACCAAACACTATTATTCAATTGCAAGGACTATGCCTTATCTATTCTATACAGTATTAATATTGTCACATATTCTTTACCTCACTGTCTTGTGTTTGGAGACTCATTTACCTATCAAATGACTGTAATGGCCTATGTGACTAAACTTGTTCAGCTGTGTTCAACATTCTAAATTCATCCCTTTGTCGCCATAACTGTCTCCCTTACTTAAAATTTGTGCCATAAAACTAAGGGTAAAATTTAAACTCCTTATTATGACAAATAAGATGTTTTGCTATCTCATTTCTGCTTTCTTCTCAAGATTCAGTCTCATCACTTCTTTTAACAACAGACTTTCTATAACTGTGCCATGCCACAACTTTGCATATGTGGTTTCCCCTATTTAGAACACTCATTTCACCTTCCAAAGAATCCCTACTATTCTTCCAAATCTGGGCACAGGTATAACTGTTTCTGAGACATCATCTCTGGTCTCTCCAAGCTCCCTTGGTTAGTCTTCATTCCTTTATTCTGCATCCTCCTGTAAACCTCTATTTGTTCTGCAACATAATAGCATCACAAATTACCTAGTTCTCTGTGAAAAAATCACTTACAATTTTTCATTTGCCGTTTCCTTTAACTTCCAATTTCCTACACAAATTAATGACTTCTTGAAGAGAGCCTGTTTCTTTCAGCCATACAATTTCTAGTGCCCAGGATAGTCCTTGGCCTAAGCCTAGGCATAAACAAATGTAAACCACTTCCAAAGTTCATGTTTTTTTTTTTCTTTTGCAGTCTGAAATTGTAAAAACTAGAAGACCTCAAGTGAAAAAATAAACTTTTACTTCATGAAGTGATTCCTTTTCAAGACTTTCCCACTGGTTATAGTTTCTCCCAAATACTGGAATTTTTTTTCCAACTGAGAAATATAGTTTTAATCTTTTTTTTGGGGGGGGGAGGGAGGAGTATTGAGGATTGAACTCAGGGGCACTCAGCCATGGAGCCACATCCCCAGTCCTATTTTGTATTTTATTTAGAGACAGGGTCTCACTGAGATGCTTAGTGCATCACTTTTGCTGAGGCTGGCTTTGAACTTGAGATCCTCCTGCCTCAGCCTCCCAAGTTGCTGGGATTATAGGCATGCACCACCATGCTTGGTATAGCTTTAATCTTGACATGATTGCCAAAACAAACTAAAGTTCTATTTAAATTATCCAGTATCACTGTTCAGAGCATAGCAAGTATGGCTTAATAATAAATACGACCTCAAAGCAACTAAGAAAAATTATTCTGAAAACAAAATTAGGAATTGTGTAGAAATTTAAGAGCCTTTTAGGTGTAGTTTATAAAGTTACCGGAACCAAAAAGGAACATATATTTTTCTTTTCTTTTTTAAAATGATAACCATGCCACTTTGACAGTACATTAGAAAAAGGTGAATTACAGACACTCAGAGGTAGCTCATAGTTTGTTTTCTTCTTTTATTTGGTCCTTTGCTCTAAAAATGCACATATTTTTAAGATCAATTCTTTCCTTTCTTATAAAAGTGTTAGTTGTAATAAATATGCTAGTAGTTTATACAGTTGCTTTTCTAGTGAGAAATTCAGCACCCCTGAACCCAGATGTTTTCCCCCCATGTTTACATGTTGCACACTGTATACTGCTGAAAAAGACAGGGTTAAAAAAAGCCCATCTTTTATCTTACAAATGGCTACTATCATGTCAGCAACTGTGAAGTGTCTATGCAGGACATTTTAAAGAGTAAATGACAAATGGCTCAGTGGTGTACATTTGTAATTCCAGCAACTTGGGAGGCTGAGGCAGAATGACTGCCAAATTCAAAACTAGACTGGGCAACATAGTGAAACCTTCTCAAAAAATAGTAGAGCAACCCTTGGTTCAATCCCCAGTATGGCTAAAAAAAAAAAAAAAAAGAAAAAGAAAAAGAAAAAGCGAATGACAGGTATGAAAATTTTTCTCATATGATTACATGGCCAAAGTTTAATCCTTGGAATTTATATCTAATGAAGACTCTATCAAAATAGTTTCTTGATATTCCTAATGTTCAATAAATCAATCTTAAGTACATAATCTCTGATAAGCTTTGGTTTAAGGCTTTTAAACATGCAAATCTGCTTTCAAGGAGCCCTCTTCTATATGAATTTTAAAATGATTTGTAAGGGATGACCTCTGGCTAAAGAGTTTCCCACATGCATTACACTCATAAGGTTTCTCTCCAGTATGAATTCTTTGATGTGCAATAAGTGAGGAGCTTTGTCTAAAAGTTTTCCCACATGTGTTACATTTAAAGGGTTTTTCTCCTGTATGAATCCTCTGATGTTGAATAAGAGCTGCACTTTGGCCAAATGACATCCCACATTCCCCACATTGATAGGGTTTCTCTCCAGTATGGATTCTCTGATGATTACTAAGGGATGAGTTACACCTGAATGTTTTCCCACACTCACTGCGTTTGTAGGGTCTTTCTCCAGTGTGCATTCTCTGATGCTGAATGAGAGCTGAACTCTGCCTGAAGGCTTTCCCACACACTTTACATTTACAAGGTTTCTCTCCAGTGTGAATTCTTTCATGAATGATAATTGTTGAATGGGAACTTAAGGCCTTGCCACATTCATTACAATTATATAATTTCTCTCCAGTATGAATTATTCGATGTCTATTGAGTCGTGAAATAGAAGTGAAACCTTTTCCACACTGATTACATCTATAGGGCTTTTCTCCAGTGTGAATTCGTTCATGTTGAATAAGTGATGCACTCTGACTGAAGGCTCTCCCACATTCACCACATTTGAAAGGTTTCTCTCCGGTGTGAATTCTCTGATGATAACGAAGAGATGAACTAGACTTAAAGGTGTTGCCACATTCATTACACAAATAGGACTTCTTTCTGGAATGAATTCTCTGACACCCTGGAAGAGATGTGGATGGCTTCCTACCTGGATTATATCTATTGGGATTTTCTCGAGCATGAATTTTTTGATGCATAAAAAGGCCAGATCTTCTGCTAAAGGATTTACCATATTCTTTACATCTATAGGATTTCTCCACAGTATGGGTTCTTAAGTGCTTACAAAGAGATGCACTATGGCTAAAGGCTTTCCCACATTCTTTACATATGTAGGGTTTCTCGCCAGTATGAGTTCTTTGATGTTGAATAAGACCAGAACTTTGGCTGAAAGCTTTCAAACATTCTTTACATTTAAATAATTTCTCTCCAGTGTGATTTTTCAGATGTTTACGAAGGGATGAATTGTGAATGAAAGCTTTTTCACATCTATTACATTTATAGCGTTTCTCTGCTGTCTTGATTTTTGGTTGGTTAAGTAAATTTGCATTCTGTTTGAAATTATTTCTTTGTATTTCATACGTTAAGGGTGTTCTTTCTCTAGAAATCCTTTGTTTCTTAAATATGACTGATTTTAGGCTGACATTTTGGCCAAATTCAAAATTTTTATGGCTTTTGTCTATAGTAAGAATTTTCTTATGGGTAACTGAAAATATTTTTAAGCTTTCATTTTTGTCTTGCTGTCTTTTTAACCTGTTTTCAGATATACAGGGTTTCTCTGATATAACGTCCCAGAGTTCATCCCTTTTTAGTCTTTTCCTCCTCAGCCCTTGAAATGTGAAGTCTTTAGTTTGAGTTGACTTTGTGGTTTGAAGACTGCTCTTATATCCGAGAGAAGAGTCTCCGGGACTTTCTTTCTCTACCTTCCAGGGATCTTCTCCTTGTTGCAACAGGGAGATCACCTTTGGTTTGGTGAATGGGGGTCCCAGTGAGGCCAGGTTACTACAGTTCTCCAGCATCACCTCCCGGTACAAGCTTCTCTGGGAAGGATCCAGCTTTCTCCACTCATCCCGAGTAAAGAGCACAGCCACATCCTCAAATGTTACCGATACCTGAGACCTTGATTCCCTTTGCTCAGGAGCCATGTTCTCTTTTTGGGCTCTTCTCCCCAGGATGGGTGCAGTCTCCAGGAGATCTCCTCGGGCTCGGGGCTCCCGGGGTGACGCCTCGCCAGGCCGCGCTCCGCATAGGGGATGCTCCGGAACCGCCCCGCTCGCCGCAACCTGGCGTCGGGACCCCGGCCGCCAGCGACCTCAGCTCTACAGCCGGAAACCTGGCGGCAGACACTCCGCGGCCCCGAAGGTCCAGTTATTCTTCTCTTCTTCTAAGTTTTTTTGAGTTCTTTATATAACCTGAAGATTAATGCTTTATCTGAGATGCAGAGGCAAGATTTGCTCCCATTCTGTAGGCTCTTTTTTTCACATTCTTGTTTCTTTCCTTTGCTGTGAGGAAGCTTTTAAGTTTGATACTATCCCATTTATTGATTCCTAATTTTACTTCTTGCACTTTAAATGTCTGGTTGAGGAATTCAGTTCTTAAGTTGACATGATGGAGAGTCAGGCTTACTTTTTCTTCAGTAGGCACAATGCCTATGTCCTTGAGACACTTTTAGAGTTTTGTGCAGGGTAAGAGATAGGGATTAAATTTTATTCTACTATATATGGATTTCCTGTTTTCCCAGTACCATTTATTAAAGAGGCTACATTTTTTTTCCAATGCATGTTTATAGTGCCTTTGTCTAGTATGAGATGACTGTGTTTATGGGGTTTTGAATTTGTGTCTTCTATTCTGTTCTATTGGAAATCATGTCTTTTTTGTGCCATGCCATTTTTGTTATGATAGGCTTTGTAGTATAGCTTAAGGTCCAGTATTGTGATGCCTCCTGCTTCACTTTTCTCACTGAGGATTGCTGTGGCCATTCTGGGCCTCTTATTTTTCCAAATAAATTTTATGACTGCTTTTTTATTGCTAGGAAGAATGTCAATGGAATTTTAATAGGAATTGCATTTAATCTGTATAGCACTTTTGGTAGTATGGCCACTTTGACAATATTAATTCTGCCTGTCCAAGTACATGGGAGATCTTTTCATCTTCTGAGGTCTTCTTCAATTTCTTTCTTTAGCATTCTATAATTTTCATTGTAGAGATTTTTAGCCTCTTTTGTTAGTATTTTATATTTTTTGAGGCTATTATGAATGTGATGGTTTTACTAATTTTAAATTCAGCTGATTCATTGTTGAGAGTATAGGAATGTAAGTGATTTATGGGTGTTGATTTTGTATTCTGCTACTTTGCTGGATTCATTTATGAGTTCTAGAAGTTTTCTGGTGGAATTTTATTGGGTCTTCTACCTACAGGATCATGTCATTGTCAAAGCAGAGATGGTTTGAGCTTTTCTTTTTCTATTTGTATCCCTTTAATTTCTTAATTCCATTTAATTGCTCTAGCTAGAGTTTCCAGGACTGTGTTGAATAGAAGTAGTAAAAGAGGGTATCTCTGTCTTGGAAATGCTTTCGATTAATGATGTTGGCCTTGGATTTAACATATATAGCTTTATAATGTTGAGGTGTGTTTCTACTATCTCTTGTATTTCTAGTGTTTTGAACATAAATGGATGCTGAATTTTGTCAAATGCTTTTTCTGAATATATTGAGATAATCATGTGATTCTTTAAGTCTATTGATATAATGAATTACATTTATTGATTTCCATATGCTGAACCAACCTTGCTTCCCTGAGATAAACCCACTTTATCATGATACACTATCTTTTTAATATGTTCTTGTTTGTGATTTGTCAGTATTTTATTAAGAATTTTTGCATCAATATATATCAGGAATATTGGTCTGAAATTTTCTTTTCTTGATGTGTCTTTATCTGGTTTTCATATCAAGATGATACTAGCTTCATAAAATGAGTTTGGATGGTTCCCTCCTTTTCTGTTTCATGGACTATTTTGAGGAGGATTGGTGTTAGTTCTTTTTTGAAGGTCTCCTAGAACTACTCTAAGAATCCATCTGGTTCAGGGCTTTTCTTTATTGGTAGGTTTCAGATGGCATCTTCAATTTTATTGCTGGAAATTGATCTGTTTATATTTTCTATGCCTTCCTGATTCAATTTGGGTAGGTCATATGTCTCTAGAAATTTGTCTTAAGATTTTCTATTTTATTAGAGTATAAATTTTCAAAATAGTCTCTGATTATCATCTGTATTCCATTAGTGTCCATTGTGATATTTCCTTTTTCATCACAAATTTTAGTAATTTGAGTTTTCTTTCTCTTTTTCTTCCTTAGCTTGTCTAAGGGTTTATCAACTTGGTCTGAAATTTATTTTTTCAAAGAACCAACTTTTGTTTTTATGTATTTTGGGGAATTTTTTGTTTCAAATTCATTAATTTTAGCTCTAATTTTAATTATTTCCTGTATTTTACTGTTTTTTTTGGTGCGAATTTGTTGTTCTTTTTCAAGGGCTTTGAGATGTAATGTTAGGTCATTTATTTAGTGACTTTCTATTCTTTTAACAAATAAGCAATGTAATGAACTTTTCTCTTGTAACTGCCATCATAGTGTCCCATACATTATGATATGTTGTCTTGCTATTCTCATTTACCTCTAAGTATTCTTTTTTTGTGTGTTGCTATTCTCATTTACCTCTAAGTATTTTCTTTTTAATTAATTTTTTCTTCTGCTATCTATTAGTCATTCAATTGACTATTTATTAGTCTCCAGATGTTAGAGTAGTTTCTATTTTTGATTTTATAGTCCATTTCTAATTTTATTCCATTATGGCTTACAGAACAGAAGGTATTATCTCTCTCTCTCTTTTTTTTTTTTTTTTGTATTTTCTAAAAGTTGCTTGGTGGCCTAAGATATGGTCTATCTTAGAGGAGGATCCATGTGCTGCTGAGAAGAAAGTATATTCAGTCATCTTTTGTACCTCACAGTTTAGGGGGAGATAAATAATAACAACCAATGTAAATATATAGCATTAAACCAAAATAATTCCTTCCATGACATTTACAATGTTAATTGTCACAGTGAACAGAAATATATGGTCAGTTATTGCCCACATTAAAAACAGTACACGAATTGGGTATCAAAATACTTTATATACACACAGAGATATGAAAAATCATGGTATATATGTGTAATAACAATTGTAATGCATTCTGCTGTCATTTATTTTTTTAATCAGTAAAAACCAGTAAGCTTGCAAAAGTTTTACAATTTTGAATGGTGAACATGGAGAGAATAGAAGAGATATAGAGAGATAATTATGAGGGAGGAGGAAAGAAAACACAAGTAAAAAAATAAGGGAGCTTGAAAGAGAGAACAATAGAATTTGGCTGTTAGAAAAAAAGAGAAAGAATTAAGAAAAACTGATAAGTGAGAGAAAAAGATAAATACATATTAAATCAAAAATAAAAATAAAAAGCATAAAAAACAAAAACAAAATATACTTATCAACATCTTACCCTCAAAATTCTGAGCCATGGAAGTTGCCTTCAAAAAGTGCTAGAAATGAGAAAAAAGAGACAAATGATCATGTGTCCATGAAACATTCAGCTCACAATTAAACAGAGAAAGGGAAAAAAAAGTTCTCAATGAAAAGTTAAAGAATTGTTTCTGTTAGAGTTCAAAAAATTCTTGGCATCTCTTCTCAGCAGTGGTTAGCTGCATGGGGTGGAGTGTGATATCTGCTTCACCCTCTGGATGGGGTTGCTGGAGTGTGAAAGGAGATCATGCAGGCAGAGCTCCTAGAGACTAGGTTTAGCCCTAGGTAATCTCCAGGTTCTTTGTTGAGCAGTGATTGGTGTGAAGATTTTAAATCAGTGCACCTTCAGAGTCCAGTGGTTACCAGTCCATGCTGGGAGACCCTGGGTTCCAGTCATGTGGCAGAGCAGCCAATCCTTTGTTCCCTTGGTCACCTGCGGACTTTGCATTTCCTAGTCTCCAAACTCAATCACTCCTGTCCTGCTCTTTCAAATTCTAGGCCAAGCTTGTCCTTCCCATCTGGTCATGGGAGTGGCCAGATTGTAGGAGGAGTCAGAGGAGCTTGGTGGGTTTCTGTAACCTCTATTCTCTTGTGTGAACTCCAATCTGCATCTGACCCTATCCTGGTTACTTAGGCACACTCTATGTTGTGAAGTGTATATTTGCCATACCCATTTTGGGTCTAGGTTAGATTTGCCAGAAATCAGTCCCCACAGCTGCCATCCACTGCTTCACAGCGGCAAAATGGCTCCTTTCTCCTGTGTGCAGGCAACTGGGAGAGACATAGTACCTCTCCCACACAAGGATAATGTGCATCATGCCTTTCAGTTTAGTCTGGCAGTGTTTGATCTCTGATCTCTCCATACTCAAACACAGGGCAAGCCTCCTAAAAATGCAGGGTTCTTTAATTCCTTTATCCTTTGCTTGCAGAGGAACCACTCCAGCTGGCACTACTGGTGGCCGCAATGTCACTGTGGATCTCTTCCTTATTTTATTTTATCTTACCTCCTGAGTCCCCAATCTGCTTTGGATGTTCAGAATTAATTACCAGGAAAGTTGTCCGTTTATATTTTTTTCCACCCACCTTGCTGAGAAGCTGCTTATCTGCTTTCTTGGTTTAATGCCTTAGAGCAGCCAGGAAAGTGACCTCCTCTATTCTATGTGTCATGGAGAGTTTCTTTACTTGATCTTGTTTATATCAGATTCCAAATGCCTCTTATTTCTGGATGTCTACAACATTGTCAAGGTTTGAAAAAATTTCTGTTATTATTTTCCTGAAGAGGTTATTCATAGCATTAGCCTGCCTCTCACAACCCTCTTCAATTCTAATAATTTTTTGAAAAAATTTTTTAGTTGTAGTTGGACACAATACCTTTAATTAATTAATTTATTTATTTGTAAGTGGTGCTGAGGATCAAACCTAGCACCTTTCATGTGCTAGGCAAGCACTCTACTGCTGAGCCACAGTTCCTCTAATAATTCTTAAATTTGGTCTTTTAATGTTGTTTCAAAGTTCTTATATATTCTGGTTATGGTTACTTTTTTTTCTTTAATACTGCCTCAATGTTCAAGGTACCACTTTGTTTTCCAACTCTGAAATTATATCTTCAGCCTGTTCTACTCTATTAAACAGACTTTCAACTGAATTTTTAAATTTTATTTATTGTGTTTTTAACTTCCAAGATTTCTGTTTCATCTTTTCAATATCTTTTATTGAATATCTCTTATTAAAATCAATATCTCTTATTAAAATTTCATAATATCCCATGTTGACTTCTTATTTCATTCATTTTTTTCTGTGTTCTCTTGGAATTCATTGATCATTTTTTTCTTTATCTAACATTCCATATAATTTACTGTCTTTGGAGTCATTTGCTGTTAATTACAAACTTTAGGAAGTGTTGTGTTATTTTTTTTTTAATATTTCTTATATTCCTGTGCTGCATGGGGTGGAGTGTGATATATGTATATGTTGGTATTGGTTTTCTTTCAGTCATATGTATGGACCTTTTTAAGACACAGCCTTCTCTTGACAAAGTTTTCTGTGATATCAGGTAGTCATAAAATTTTCAACATATTTCCAAGTGGGTTTTGTACCATGGTTTCTTTGCTAATTCTTTGGAACTAGTGTACTTGATACAGTGCTTGTTGTGTCAAAGCTTGAGGATTTTACTTTCCCTGTAGGCCTCAAAAGAGTAGGATCCTTCTTGTAGAGCTGGCAATTGTGTTGTACACAATAGGGAAAGTGGGGTAGACCTGTGGTTGCTGTTATTCACTCAATTGCTCTGTATATTCTAAAAAGGTATAGATGTCATCTAGAATGAGACCCATCATAGGTGTTTTCCCCATAGTCTTTGTGTTAATTCCTTCTCTTTTTGCTATAAGAAGTCAGTGTCCATTCATGAGACCTGAGGTCCTCCTTCCTAGGCATTATTATTTAATGCCTGATGATTAGAGGGTTTTTTTCAGTGATACTAATGTATCACTGAAATTTTAGTGTGGCTAATTTGATTGTGGAGCAAGGTGCACTATCTCTTGGTTGGGTTTTGATCAGCAGCAGTCTGTATTCTGTGAACTTGAGAGTCCCAGTAGATTACTGATCCTCAGAGAAAACTGGGAAACAAACAATAGTAACAACAGACACAAAAATATACAGCATTAAGATAAATAACCAGTGTCTACTATGACATCTGTGGCACTAAATAACACAAACGAAAATGTGGGGTCAACAATTGCCAATGGCAAAAGCAATAAATAGCTGTGAGTTGGATCTGGCATTACAGTAAAAAGCAGGTTTCAACAGCACCATTCACAGTATGATTAACTACAACACCATATTTCAACATATTTCCAAGTGGGTTTTGTACCATGTTTTCTCTGCTAATTCTTTGCAACAACAAACAGAAATCATATAAACTAAATAATTCTAAATGCTGGTAAAAATACAGTTCGTTAAGAGAAAAAAAATTTCAAGGAGATTCAAGATGATATATTACAGGAGGGCTACATTTCCATTTGCTCTGTGGCTTGGGATACAAGCAGTAGGAGGAGTACTGTTTCTCAGTGGGGTGCATAAAAGAGGAAATTCACTAAAATTCAATATCAGACATTAATGTCCTTTATAGACTCAAAAATCTAGGTCCATTGAACAAATAACAAGAATAAGTAAATTGGCACCAAGCTTGTGACAGCAGAAGTAATGCTGGTTAACCATAGAGGGGAGGGAAAACACATAGAGAGAAACACAATGGATAAATTTGGCATGGAAAAACCAAAGGCTGAATGTACTCTCTGATATGTAGATACCGACTCACAATTACAGGTGGGGTAGAAGTTCATTGTGTTAGACAAAGTGGAATTAAGGGAAGAGGTTGGGGATAGGAAAGACAGTAGAATGAATTGGATTTAATTTTCTTATGTTCATACATGAATACATAACCAGTGAAACTCCACATCATGTATAACCACAGGAAAGGGATCATAATTAGAATAAGTTTTACCCCATATATGTATAATATGTCAAAGTACACTCTACTATCATGTATACTTAAAATGAACAAAGAAACCCCTGTATATCAGAAAAGCAGCTTGAACTTAGCTGGCCCAGGGGCTGCACAGTGAACGGGGTTTGAAAAGTGCTATGTATTTCTCAACCAGCAAGTGGAGAGCTGAGGCAGGAGATATCTTGAGAAGGCCACATTGCACTTTGCTGCTGCAGAAACTTGATACAATATTACTTTACTGTCCCAGCAAGCATCTATCATATGGTCTAGGCTGTAAGTGAATGTAAGTGAAACAGGCACAGAGAAGATTGTATCCATGTGGATTCAAATGATAAAAATAGAGGGGAATGCAGTTCACTTTTCCTTTGAATCTGGTAGCTCATGTGACCAGCTGAAGAGGGTCAGAAAACTAACCAGGCAGTTTAGTCAAACCTGGAAAGGCTATTTTAGTCAGCTTTATCACTGACACAACTTTTTCAATGCTGTTACTATCGGACCCAACCAGAACAACTGTAGATAGAAGAGGATAAGTTTATTTGGGGGCTCGTGGTTTCAGAGGTCTCAATCCATAGACAGCAGACTCCATTCCTTAGGGCTCAAGGTGAGGCAAAACATCATGGAGGGAGATGTGATAGAGGGAAGCAGCTCACAAGATGATCAGAAAGGATGGAGAGAGGGAGGGAGGGAGGGAGAGAGAGAGAGAGAGAGAGAGAGAGGGAGAGGGAGGGAGGGAGAGATCTGCTTTATATATATCCCAAAACCATGCCCACAAAGTCCCACCTCCTTCAGCCACATCCCACTTGCCTTCTGTTACCACTTAATCCTTTCAGGTGATTAATTCATTGGTTGAGTTAAGGCTACTATAACTCAATCATTTCTTCTATGAACCCTCTTGCATTGTCTCTCACTTGAGATTTTGGTGGACACTGCACATTCAAACCATAACAGACCATATTTGTGGGCAGCAGAATGTGTAGAGGGAATTCTTGGGAGACTCCTTATATCCATATTCCCAGTGGAGATCAGCATCTGCTGGGTCCTGGAGTGTGTATTGATCTAATCTCTCCAGAGCAGATAACACCTAAAAAATTCCCTAAGGCCTGGTTAGACCTAAGAATCAGCCACTGGAACTCTCCTCATAAAACTGGAGCAGTGGCACTAAGGGAGTTCATATGATTTGTCCAGACAAAACTCTAATTGACTACTTCCCATTCCATCCTACTTCACATTGCTGAAAAGTGAAAATGAGAGCTATTTTAACTAGCAAGAGCTTCAGTTTTAGGTCACTGAAACTGGCAGAGATCAACAAACAATGGAGTCAGTGTGAATACCTTGGAAAGAAGCTGGGACCAAGCTGAAAGGATAGAGCATTTCCTGATTTCTAAGTAGAATGGCCCAGAGCTAGAAGACTACACATTAATCTTAGGGCCACTTCTAACTACACCTAGGTGTGTTGGCCATATAAAAAAATCCTCAGCACCATATACAAATCTCCTCTGGCCAGACTTAGGATGACTTTTATCAGTCACAGGTGGGAAGTCTGGGGTTTCTAGAAGAGACTTTTAATGTCAGAACCATAGTACAGAGCTGGGGACATCTGAGGAAAAGGTAAAACCCAGTATACCAAGATCCCAGTTGAAACATGAAGCCATTCCTGCTAGGTACAAGTTGCAAGAAATAACCAGAATGAAGAGAACCACTTTTTGGAGGATATGAGTGTGGCTTGGCCCCATGTTGCTGAGGGATATGAAATACACATGAGGGAGGTCCTGTACCCAGGTTGGGGTCCTAGATGGCCATAGGCCATTGGTGCACAAGGCTCTTCCATAATAGTAGATAGATCTTAAGTCCTCAGGCATGGTTCCCCAATGCCCTCTCACCTCCAGCCACAACTTACCACTCAATTAATCCCATCGGGTGATTATTCACTGATTAGGTTAAGGTTATCACAACCCAATTATTTCCACTCTGAATCCTCTTGCATTGTCTCACATTTGAGCTTTTAGAAGACACCTCATATCTAAACTATAACCCCCCATTTTAAAATATATATTTATTTTTTACTCTTCCTTTTTGAAAATTTAAGCTTCCAACTTTTTCAAATATTTTCTATCATTATTTTACTTTTTTCTTTTTCTTTTTTAAAAATTTATTTATTTATTTATTTTAGTTACTTTTTTTATTGGTTGTTCAAAACATTACAAAGCTCTTGACATATCATATTTCATACATTTGATTCAAGTGGGTTATGAACTCCCATTTTTACCCCAAATACAGATTGCAGAATCACATCGGTTACACATCCACATTTTTACATAATGCCATATTAGTAACTGTTGTATTCTGCTACCTTTCCTATCCTCTACTATCCCCCCTCCCCTCCCCTCCCATCTTCTCTCTCTACCCCATCTACTGTAATTCATTTCTCTCCTTGTTTTTTTTCCCATTCCCCTCACAACCTCTTATATGTAATTTTGTATAACAATGAGGGTCTCCTTCCATTTCCATGCAATTTCCCTTTTCTCTCCCTTTCCCTCCCACCTCATGTCTGTTTAATGTTAATCTTTTCCTCCTGCTCTTCCTCCCTGCTCTGTTCTTAGTTGCTCTCATTATATCAAAGAAGACATTTGGCATTTGTTTTTTAGGGATTGGCTAGCTTCATTTAGCATAATCTGCTCTAATGCCATCCATTTCCCTGCAAATTCCATGATTTTGTCATTTTTTAGTGCTGTGTAATATTCCATTGAGTATAAATGCCACTTTTTTTTTATCCATTCATCTATTGAAGTGCATCTGGGTTGGTTCCACATTATGTGTATGTGTTTTTACTGTAAGGATAGGAGATACACACATACACATGATGGAGTTTTACTTAGTCATAAAGAACAATGAAGATATGACATTTTTGCTGGTAAATGGATAAAACTGGAGAACATAATGATAAATGAAACAGTAAATCAAGTTGATTTTTTTCTCACATGCAGAAACTTGAGTGAAGTAAGGAAAAAAGAGGAGGTGAGAATCACATAAAGATGAAATAAATGAGTGGAGTAGAGAAAGGGGATTAGGAGAAGCAGAGGTGGAAAAGGCTAGAAGTTGAGGAATAAAATTTAAAACATTATGCTGTGTATAGATATTAATATACAGCAGTGAATTCCACCTTTATGTATATCTATAAAGCACCAATTAAAAATAATAAATATCCAGGCACAGTGATGAACACATGTAATCTCAGTGGCTTTGAAGGCTGAGGCAAGAAGATTGTGAGTTCAAAGCCAGCCTCAGCAACTTAGCAAGGCTCTAAGCAACTCAGTGAGATCCTGTCTCTAAATAAAATACAAAATAGGTCTGGGGATGTAGCTCAGTGCCGAGTGCTCCTGAGTTCAATCCCCAGTAAGCCCCCATCAAATAATAATAATAATAATAATAATAATAATAATAAATAGAAGGAATATTAGAAAAGCAGATGGGGGAGGTGAATAGGGGAAGAGGGCAAGGAAAGTGAAAACAATGGAGATTAAAATGGAGCAAATTGTGTTCTGTGCATATGTGACTATTGCAAAATGAACTCATTTTATGTATAACCATGCACTAATAAAACATTAAAAATAGAACTTAGAAGGATGTTAATAAAAGTTAAAAAACAAAGTTAAAACTGAGATGTAGAGTGAGAAGAAAGTTTACAACAATAATACAAGTTTTTTTCTAAAATGTATTTAAATATTATATAATCTTTTAAGAATATGTATTTGAAAACACTTGAAAATGTTTCAGAAAATAATTTTGATAACAAATGGTTCTGGGAAGACTGGAAATCCATATGTAACAAAATTAAATCAGACTTTCTACCTCTCACCCTGCACAAAACTCAATTCAAAGTGGATCAAGGACCTAGGCATTAGAGCAGAGACTCTGTACCTGTTAGAAGAAAAAATAGGTCCAAATCTTCAGCATGTTGGCTTAGGAACTGAATTTCTCAACAAGATTCCTGAAGCTCAAAAAATAAAATCAAGACTCAATAAATAGGATGTCATCAAAATAAAGAGCTTCACAGCAAAGGAAACAATCAAGAATTTAAACAGGGAGCCTACAGAATGGGAGAAAATCTTTGCTCCCTGCACCTCAGATAGAGAATTAATCTCCAGTATATAGAAAGAACTTAAAAAACTTAACATTATAATAATAATAACAACAACAACAACAACCCAATCAATAAATGGGCAAAGGAACTGAACAGACACTTTACTGAATAAGAAATATGGTAAAAAATATAGGAAAAAATGTTCAACATCTCTAGCAATTAGAGAAATGCAAATTAGAACTACACTGAGATTCCACCTCATTCCAGTGAGAATGACAATTATCAAGAGTACAAATAATGGGCTGGGGCTGGGGCTCAGTGTTGGAGTACTTGCTTAGCATATGTGAGGTACTGGGTTCAATCCTCAGCACCATATACAAATAAATAAAATAAAGGTATTGTGTCTATTTTTCAGCCACTCTGGAAAGCAGTATGGAGATTCCTCAAAAAACTAGGAATTGAACCACCATTTGATCCAGCCATCCTGGTCCTCAACATATACCCAAAGGACTTAAAATCAGCATGGTATAGTTACGTGGCCACATTCATGTTTATAACAGTTCAGTTCACAATAGCAAAGCTACCAGCCCAGGTGCCCAGGTGCTTCTGGACAGAAGAATGAATTTAAAAAATGTGGTATGTATACCAAATGAAATCTTACTCAGCCATAAAAAAAATAAAATCATGGCATTTGCTGGTAAATGGATGGAATTGGAGGCTCTCTTGTTAAGTGAAATAAGCTGATTCCCCCCAAATAGGCCAAATGTTCTCTCTCACATGGGGATGCTGACTTGCAATAGGCATGGGGGAGGGAGGAGTAGAGGGTCCCTGGATTGGGACATGGAGGAATGAGGGGAAAGAAGGTTGGATGGAAATGTGAAAGACAGTAGAATGAATAGGACATAGCTTTTCTATGTTCATATATGGATACACGACCTGTGTAACTCCACATCATGTACAACCACAAAAATGGGAACTTATATTCTATGTATATATTTTATGTCAAAATATATTCTACTGTCATATATAAGAAAAAAGTGAAAGGATACTTGCAGAGTCCATGCCAAGTCCAAAGACCACACCACACATGGGAATCTCATGGAAGAGACTTATTGTCAGTAGCACAAGGAAAACCTATGAAACTGTCCCTCCCAGGAGAGCAGCAGCATGTGGGCACTCCCAGAGCAGCTTTATAGCCTACAAGAGGAATTTCATAAGCTGATTAAGAGTTCATCATAAACTGGGATGGGGTTTATTATTTAATAGGCACATGTTCTTATGGAAGTTAAGCAGCATTGCCTCAGAATCAAAACTTTGGAGCCTCTAGCTAAAATGGCTTCCAATCTAAATTGGCGAATCTGATGCCAATATTGATCTAATGTCAATAAAAAGAACAAATAAAAAAGAAAATAGTGTTGATAATCATGTGAAATTTAATCTCCATTCCTCAGTTTAATGCAATTGTGTATAATATCCTTATTTTTCTGATCAATAATTATGTATGTATGTATGTATGTATTTAAGCTTAATGGTCATCCATAGTGGTTAGGTTCATCCTGACAAATTCATCATACATGCATGGGATCAATTTTAGTTCATGATTCCCTCTTTTCCTCTTCTCCTCCTCCTCTCTCCTTTTCCTTTCTCTATTCTACTATACATCTTTTTGCTCATCTAGTAATGTATTTGGTTGGTTCTTTATGTGATCTTATCCTTTCCTCTTCCTTTTCTTTATTTTACTCCAACTTGCACATGAGAGAAAATAGTTAGCCTCTGAATCTTTTTTTTTAAAAGGAAGTTTTATTGCTTTGTTAGAAAAGGAGAATCATAGTGGACTCCTGTTCCAGAAGCTGTGATTCTACCCATTGAGGAGGTTTAAGGGGCTTTTAAAGAGGTGATTCAATGCTACTTTCCACTATTCTGTCCAGCGTTGTAAATGACTTGTTAATTTGGGACACAATAATTCCTGAGATCTTCTTGTTCCATCCCCAAAATCATTACTTCATTCCTCTGATGGGTATGTGCTCAAGGACAGATAATTCTGCCTAAAATGGGGAAGACAGGTAATACTGTTTCCCCTGAGATTAGGGAGGGTGTGAGATTAGGGAGGGGCAGGGAAAGAAGAAGAGAAAGAAACATGTCCACTTTAAAAATAAGTCACATTTTCAGAGCAGAAAGTGCTATATTCAAGCATAAAATGGACCATTGTTATATTTTCCAATTGTCAATTTCTACAGAAAAAATGGGCACCTCCAAGCTGCTTCTTGCTGAGAGAGGGCAAAGTTGGAGGAAGTGATCTGAAGTTCTTGTTCTCTATCAGGTGAGGCATGGACACTTAAGGGTATTCATCATCAGTGCAGTCCAGAGATCCACAGTGGCAAATGGCAGGTGACTGTAAAAGGCATAAATAGGCCAGAAATCATGCTAAGATAAAAAAGCATTACCTTTTTATAGATAATTAGCACAAAAGCAACTGGTATTTCAGTCAGTTCTGAAAATCATGAATACAGTTACTCATAATCATCTAAATTCAATTTTATCTACAGAGGAGGTTAGGTCCTCTGAGATCAGGTCTATGAGATCAGGCTCAAAATGACTCAGGACAAACTAGTGGCTCTAAAGTCCTTTGTGATCATTATTATTAAGCACTCTCACAAAAAAAGCCCTCTTCCCTTATAGTGTCCAACTTTACTTACATTTTCTTTCCTTTAAATGTCCATGTAGACTGTACTTTGGCTTCTATCAGGTGTTTATGACCAAGTTGGTCAAAACTGACTTTGCTCCTATCTAAGTTAGGCATCATCTGAGATTCCTCAGAGATCATTCTTGTGAATGTGTGCAAAGCCTCTTGGCTCTTTTTTTTTCTTCCAGTGGTACCATCTCATATTGGTCTGGGTTCTTGCTGACTATATGTGGCTTTTCCTGGAAGTATCAGGGACATTTCTCTTTCCAATGATCTTTCTCTTTGAAGAACAAGTCCTGGTTATTTTTCTGTTCTCTGAGGTCCTCTTGATCCCCCTGACCAGCAGAATAGGTGACTTACCAGAGTTGCAGGGCCTTTAGAGGGTGTCCTATTATTTCTCTGGGCCCTGGCAGACTTACAGAGCAAGGGCCAAAATAATGGCTGCTCTTCATTGTCCCTTTTACTTCCTTGCCTCTGGTCACCAAATTTTTGTTTTTAAACATCCAGCAGGCCAGTTTTATCAGTCTTAAAATGGGAGTAATGTGTTATATTTTAATATCTATAATTTTACACTTACTCTTTCTTTTAGTTGGAGTCAGTATTAATACTGCAGTCAGCTTAATATCCTATCTGTCCTACAGATGATGGCTCATTGTCTCTAATTAATTCAGATTGTTCTGTTAGAAGTATATTTCTGCAAACAATAATGGGCAGCAGTTATAAAGTTTTACAAGGAAAATACAAAATGAACACTAATGTATCTTTGATGTCTATTTAGCCTCTACAAGGACCCATATATTTATTAACTCAATTACATACAAGTTTTACTTTTTAAAACTTTTTATAAACCTAAATACCTTTTACTATTTACCCAAACCTTTACTTAAGTTTTGTATTATATCTCATTACTTTGAGATCACAGTAATCTTACAAGAAAAAAAATTAGTCTTTTGAACACAAATTTAAATAAGCTTAATTCTAGCCTACTTTGGAGACATTCTAATGTAAGAAAAATAAAAAGGGAGACAGACAAGATTCAGAGGCAGGAAAAGAAGTGGCAGAATGACAGAATGGCCATTAGATATTTATAATAACCTATAGATATAAATATCTATTGACATCATTAGTACATTGTTCATTTTATTACTAGGTAGGTTACAGACTTAGCAACATTATGCAGCTTATTCCTCAGTTATATACTACAGTTATAGTATGCAATGTTAGAAAATTTGTGCAGCTCTCAAAAAAGTCCATTGCAAAAAGTTACTGTTATCTGGACAGATTTAGGTTCAATGAAACATTGTGTTTTTCTAACAAGATAGTTCCTATATTCCCAGAAGTTGTGTGCCTGAGATGGAGGTCAAAAATGGTAAGACTCTTAACAGAGCTTCCTCATGAAGGGCATCGCTATAGCAGCCAGGCATCCTGTATCATTACATAGAAGTTTCCTAGCAGCCAGGCATTCTGTGCCTTTGTACAGAAAACTTCCTAGACACTAAGCATGCCACAATCACAAAGTTTATCAGAGACCCCAATACCAAACACAGAACCCCTACATCCTAACATGGAAAAGATTAAAGGCAGAGCCTTAATGTAGGTGAAGGTAGTCACTTGACAAATTTTTAAAAAGTGTTTTATTTCTAAATCTGATCTTTGCCCCTTTAAAAATATTATTTTACAAAGTTCTTGTGCATTATTTTCGGAGTCTCTGAATATCAGCTAATAAAATACATTACATCTGAAACATAATCAGACATAAAAAATAAGAGCGCTCTTAACAACAACTTCTTCTTCTTCTTCTTCTTCTTCTTCTTCTTCTTCTTCTTCTTCTTCTCCTCCTCCTCCTCCTCCCCCTCCTCCTCCTCCTCCTCCTCCTCCTCCTCCTTCTTCTTCTTGTAAAAAAGGTGGTAGAATGTTTCTGTGTTCCACAGTGTCAACCTTTAAGCAGATCAGGCTCTTCTTATTACCTTCCAAAAATACTTTTAAATTTCCTGCCCAGTGTAAAGAACAAAATAAATTTTTTATATAACTTATTGACAACAGGTTACTTTTACCCAGTTATAAAATATTAAATGACATAAATAAATACCAACCATATTTTTTATATAAATCTGAAGTAAAAATGAGCATCTTGTCTCCTACTAGAAGCAGGCAGCTGGGGGCATCTGTGTGGACAAATGGAAGTGTGGGTAATAGTCTGAGACATTGTCACCAGCTGGGAACTAGAGAAATGGCTGAGACTGATCTCAAGACCATGCAGACCTTGCCTTTATGGTGTAGACATTCCTGCAGCAGATGCAAGATAAATTTCAGACCATTCTCATCTAGATTATTGAAAATATTGACCATATGAGTAGTTGCATTGTTGATCTGGAGAAAACTATCAAAGACCTAATGACACAGGTTGGGATGGAAGAATTGGAAGGCAAAAAAAAAAAAAAAAGCCTGTGTTGGGGTTGTAGTTCAATGGTAGAGCACTTGCCTCACATGTGTGAGGCCCTGGGTTTGATCCTCAGCACCACATAAAAATAAATAAATAAAAATAAAGATATTGTGTCCATACTTATGAAGATTAATCCCATTTAAAAGTTGTCTGAAGTACTACAGAGACCCTATTCAAAAGAAGACATAGAAATATTTAACAAGGATGTAAGTAAGAGTTCAGGGAAATTGAAATCACAAACACAATAATGAGATATCATCTCACCGAAGTTACAAGAGTTATCAAATAGAGAAAAAATAAGGTAAAAATGCTGGCAAAATGCAGGGAAAAGTGAACTTCACACTATCAGTGGAAATGAAATGAGTGTAGCTGGGCAATCACTGATTCACTTGAAAGTTGGATACTGGAAAGAGCTCTAGTCCTTGTATCCCTCATTTGAAAATGACATTTTTCTGTTGTTTCCATTATAGAATTAAATTATCTCTCCATATGCTTTCCAGATACAAGGATCAATGTTAATATATTTAAGCACATATGTATACATTCATATATGTTAGCTCAGAGAACATACCCCATATGCCATAACTAATCATTACAGACAAAGACTTGTGTTAACTGATGTTCTCACAACACATGTCTGTAGTTTCACTCAAGGCACAGCTCTGCAGGCAAGTGAGAGACTCATCCGGATGTCTCTGGATATCAAAAAGTTTCCTCTGGGAGCAAAAAAGAAATTTTGAGAAAAGCAGTGATTTATAGGTTCCCTCATTTGTGAGAAACTTCTGGCATCTAAATGTTAAATATTGAAATGAGTTTGGTGTTTAGTGCCACTAGAGACTTTCTCATCCATGAACACTAAATAAACTACCAGGAACTTATAAGTCTCCTTCCTCATTCTCCTGGGACATTTGAAGTACAACCCTAGACTAAAAGTAATAAAGATAAAAATAAAATACAATATCTGAGTATTTTATGTTGCATAGTCTTGTTTAAAGCTTAGTTAACTGTAGTCTTAAGAAGGAACACCTCGTGGGTCTTTTGGAATTGTGCCCTTCAATATTTCCCACAACAACTCCAGAAATGCCAGCTGGAACCTCCACATGCTACCCAAAGATAAAAGTCACTGAAATGTTCTCTAGAGTTTAATCAATTCTGCCACTGAACAGCCTTCTCATTAATCTAGTTTCTTCTCTTTATGTACCAAGCATAGAGCACTGATTAAGTAAGTTATTGTTGCATGAAATTAAATTTTGTTACGTTCCAAAGACTATATGGAACTTAGTTGGTTTTTTTTTAAACAACCTTTAGTTTTCCCTTTGTAAAACACTGTTAATGTTATACAAGATACATGTGCAGACATGTACACTCTCCTTTCTCACAGAGCTGTGTCAGTTTCTCCCACATACTGATGATGTCACATCCTGTTGAGTTGTAATTAGAACGAACTGCTTGAGTGACAGACAATGTAACAGCCTCAGTACTAATTTGAATCTTAATTAAAGAATATTCAAACCAGGTACAGAATTGTGCACATGTGCTTTTAGCTACTCAGAAGGCTGAAGCAGGGGGAATCACTCCAGCTTGGAAGTCCAAGACCAGCCTCTAAAACATAGTGAGATCCTATCTCAAAAAGGAAAAGAAAAAAGAAAGAAAGAAAGAAAGAAAAGAAAAAACAAAGCCAAAATCTGAGTATTTTCTTTTTCATAGTCTTGTTTAGAGTTTATAATGCGAAAGGGGGAAAATGCCAAACATTTACCATTTTTCCCTGCTTAGTTAACAGTAGTCTTAAGAAGGAGCAACCCATGGGTATTTGGAAGTTGTGCCCTTGAAAGCCCCCCACAGCATCCCCAGAAATATCAACTGGAATCTCCACATGATACCCAAAGATAAAAGTCCCTGAAAAGGTCCTCCATAGTTTAATCAATTCTGCCACTGAACAGACTTCACATTAATTTAGTTTTTTTTTCTCTTTATGCATCCATCAATTTACTATACTGTTGAGAGCCACAGCCGAAGGGGCCCCAGCAAACTTCCAGCTGCCAGCAAACTTCCAGCTGCCGGCTGATGATTGGCTCACAGAGGCCCCAGCAACATCTAGCTGATTGGCTCCTCTGCGGTGATGCTCATTGGGCTGTTTCCCTGCCCTTTCAGACCACGGAGCTGCTCATTGGGGGACTTTTTTGGCTCCACCCACATGACCCAGCCAATCGGCCTCAAGAGCAGGAGGATTGTGGGAGGTGGAGAGAGGCTTGTGTTGGAGAGAGAGGCTTGTGGGAAGCTGGTGGTGGCAGTTGGGGCTCTGAGGGTTTTTCCTGAGAGGCTGTTTTGTTTGGCGTGTGTGGTTCTAAATATAAAGTTAGTTTCTTTTGACAAGTGGCTCCTGATTGTGCCCAGCCAGACTGCGGCACTATACCTTAAGCCTTTATTAAGTGCTTTTATTTTGTGCCAAACCCTATAATAGAAGCAGAGAAATGACTGGTGAGTAGGACACAGATAATTTTCTTGAAGACCCGACCCTCTAGTGGGAGAGTCAATCATGTATGAGTCAAGTATGGTGAAGGGCTCTACTGTAGACATCTGCACCAAGAGCTAGAAATGTGAAGAACATGGTTGAAATAACTTACAGTTCCTGAGAGAACTGGAGAAGCATAAAAGAAAATGAGGCTGTTTGCCTGCAGAGAATAGTTGGGGATTAGGGTGAGTGGGCAAGAGTAACCTAGGAACCAAAGTCACACAAATACATATTTTATACTTGAATATTTTATACCTGAAAATGATGGGAATGACATGAGTCTTATAAAATACCCTCATTATACCCTCCAACACTTTTCTTTCCCAGGCTGATCATTCTCTTTCAACCTTTACCATCTGTCATATTTTCCAAAATTTTCATCCACTTGGCCACTTTCCTTTATGTGTTCTGTTTGTCCCTCTCAAACATAAGGTCCAGAACTGAAGATATTTTTGCAAGTCTGATCTTACTAGTGTGGACCACAGAGACACCATCACTTCCTAATTTTTAATACCATGATTTTATAAATGCAACCAAAGCTTCTATTAACTTTAGATATTAGCCATTTTGGTCTAGTACATGTCCTGACAAACTCAGCTTTTTATTATCACTAGATTTCTTAAAGCAAACCATTCCATCCTTAGCCAAAATATAAGTTACATCTGCCAAAAATATTTCCTCATTTTTCTATGAAACTAGCAGGCTTATTTCTTTAGTTAATGCCACTTTACCAGAGGTAAAAATACCTAGTTATCTGTCATCCAGCTGTATCTGCATCTTCCATCTAATCAATTGTCTTTTCCTTTGAACATAAGAATGGGGGAGAGAAAGAGCTGGGTGCTTTTTTTCTTCACCTCCTTCCCATATGCTAACCTACACTGACTACTATGTGGGATATAATCACTGGCACAATTGATTTCAGAACATTTTTTCACCTCAAAAAGAAACCCGAGTCAAGCATGGTGGTGCATGCATGTAATCCTAGCAACTCAGGAGGTTGAGGTAGCCTCACAAGATCAAACCAGTGTCAGCAACTTGATCAGAAATTGCCTCAAAATGAAAAATAAAGAGTGTCGGGGCTGTGTCTCACTGGTCAAATGCCCTGGGTCCAATCCCTGGGAAAAAAAAGAATGAAAAGAAACTCTTCATTGATACTTTAACTCATTCAACAAATAGATTTTAGACATTGAATCAGTACATATTTTTCAATAATAGTGGTAAAAATTACAACAATCCTAGCCTGTATGGAGCTTTTATCCTACAAGGGTTAGTCAGACCCTAGAAAATAGTTTTCCAGGTAGGAATATGGGCTTCGAAGATACAAAATGTCAGAAATGGAGAAATTAGAGTGAGGACTGGGAAAGGATAAAAAGTGTTCTTTGAAATTTTAAAAAAGGTGGGTAAGAATAAGCTTACTGAGAAGGCAACAGGTGAAGATAGGAGGCAAAGTACTGACCTGTGCCATATTCTGAGGAAAATGTTTCTAGGTAGAAGAATTGACACAAAAACTGGGCTGGGAGTGGGCCTGGCTGTAGGAGGAACAGCAGGGTGTCTCTATCTGAGAAAATACAAGGTGTCCAGTCATAGATGCAACTTTTGAGATGAGAGACAGATGTCTTGATCTTTAGACCTTTCCAAGACCACTGTGTCTTACTTGGAACAAGTTGGGAACTGTTGGATGTTTCTGTACAGAGGAATGGCATGGTCTAAAGTTACCATGACCACGTTGGAGCTGTCCTACTCAGGAAGCAGTGAGAAATGGTCCTCCAGGAAAGGGAAGTCGCAAAACATAGTTCCACCAATGGTGGACCAAGGTAGTCCTGGGGTTTTGCAGCAGATGACTCCAGTAGACCAATAAGACAACTATTACTTAGAAGTCTATACAACTGAGTCATAATTATCTGGGGTTTCCCCAGGACCACAATTTCTGAGCAGGAGTCTATTATTCAAGAAAAGAGACATGGCAATTCATAAGAAAGCTGGCAAAGTAAGACAGAATCCCAATATTCATAGATTTCTGAAAGAAGAGTAAGTATGGATAAAAACAGAAGGGTTGTTGGGGAGGAGTGAGCATGGTCTGTAGAAATGGGGTACACAAGCCATAGAGAAAAGCTGCCAAATTTTAGCATCCCCTAAGCAATATCTGGGCATGAGGCACATTATGGAATACTACTAAAAAGGGTATGAAAAGTTCCTCATGAGATTTCTTTCTGAAGAAGAAGATTGATTGGAAGGTTCAAATGAGCTTATAAATGGGAAAATCCCACCTTAGGAGCAGGAGGGGTCTGAGAAATTATACCAGATGTGGCATCTCCATAATATGTTCCTTCACTCTCTATTTCCTATGAGTAAGTGTATGAGTACATTGAACAATTTTAAAAGAGTTTTCAAAAAACAAAAATACATATCTAAGCCAGTCTGGCCCATTGGCCAAATGTTAGCAATTTATTCATATTTCTCATTTCTTTAGTGATTATGGATTTGGGCTTCAGTAAATTCCCAATGCCTTTTGAACCAACTTGGGTTTTAATAGGTTTTAATAAGAAGGCTAAGGCTGGAAAGCTTTGGGTATAGAATCAATCACATAGAATTTGTATCATACTCCTTTGTGGGACATCCACAATGTCTACTACATGCCTTTGAATGCTACATGTTTACCACAGATACCTATTAACTTCATTTGTAATAACCAAAAATTGTTCTGCCAGGGAATCTTGGAATTGAAAGGCACCCAGAAGTGTCAGTTCTGTCTTTTTTGGTAGTTCTGAATGACAAAGAGGTTTCCAAGTGAAAGACAATAAAAATAAAAATAAAATTAAAAATTGAGGAGGATCCAGCTAAAAAGGAAAATTTTGATGATGAGAAAGTATAGCAAGAGATATTTCACTCCCAAAACTGCTTTGTGGATTAAATACCAGTGTGCTTTGGTTAAGGTTTATACATTATAATGCTGGCATCTACAGTTGAAGAATAAAGAAACCATACTTTCAATAAATTCCCTAACAAATGTTTATTGAAAACTTAATACTTGTACAACATTCTGACAGTTACTAGAGATAACAATGAATTAAATTTAAGACTTGGTTATTATGTATATTAAGGGAGTATATGTAGCAAGTTGTTCTAACAAATGCAAGCAAAGATGTTGGAAAACCAAGAATGTATCTTTCTGTCTTTTGGATGTCTGCTTTTTTTGTTTTCTTTCTTTTGGTGTGATAGATCAAACCTAAGGCCTCATGCATGCTAAAAATGTGCTCTACACTGACCAATACTCTGACCTCATCCACATATTCTAATACGTCCATTCCACTCTTATTTCACCTTGATTTTAAAGGCTCATATTCTCACAGATCCTCCTGTGTGTTCCACCTTTAGTCATTCTAGAATTCCAAACCAGCATCAGTACTTACTGATCTGAGTAACCCAGTATCTGGCCATTCCCAGTCAATTGATTGTTGTGTTCAAAACTGAAAGCTCTGGGTGAATGGGTGAATACTGTTCATATATGAAGAAATGGCATACCAGGATGTGATGGTAAATGAGAAGGGTTCTAGAATCCAATGTCCACATTTTAAAATGTTCTACCCCTACTGAGTAGCTGTGTAAGCACTCTGACCTTCACTATTCTCATCTGCCCAGTGGAGAATAATTCTCATACAACAAATATGCATTGTATTTATTCACATCCTACTACAGCTTGAGGAAACTTCTCATCTTTCCTTAAATGTTTGAATCAGCCAGCTGTGTGGGAGATGTACTTGCTTTTCCTCTCTTCTGTAGTCACCCAGCTGAAGTATATGCTCTGGAGCAATTGGAGTCCAGACAGTATTTCTGTTATTAGTATGGTGGTATTTTTTGTCTTGTAATCTTGCTTTAGCTCACAAATGTGTCTTTCATTAAGCTGCCAGTCATCTCAGGACCCTGTTCCTGGAGTTTGGCTTACTATCAGCTGGATCCGTTCAGATGATAGATCCTCTCTCTTTTACCATCCTGCTGGATAACTGCCTATGCTTATTCTACGAGAAGTTAGAATCCTTTCCCATTCTGTTGGAAGATGTAAAACTTGACCAGAGAGAGTGAATAGGATATAATGGACTCTTGTCTCCTGTTGAGAGCAGCTGCAAATCATGATTCCAAGAGTGGAAATAAAAGAGTATACACACTTGGAGCTCTTTTTGCAAAAAAATCTAAGCCTAGCTCTCACAGTTTGTGGGTCAATAACTAAGGCATGGAAATTTAACTAATGCCTAGAGTATCATCATCATTATTTAAAAGAAGAACCATTTGCAAAAGATTTTGAGTAAGGAAACATAATTTTCATTTTTCTTACATAAATTTAGCTAAATTATTTTACATTTTAAGTATCATTCCCTATATCTAAAACAATGTATTTTATGAGAAGACTTATAAAGTGTTCCTTTGACTGAAATTCTAGAGTCCCTGAAGTTATAAAATGTAGAGATGATCCACCTCTCAGATATATTAAAATATTTATTCAGAATTTTAGATTAAGACAAAAGATTCTTGAACTTTAACTTATTTTAGGTGCACAACATATATTACTGCAAAATATTTTTATAGTGTTAATTATTGACTAGGAAAATTCCCCCTGGCAAAATAATCCAGAAATATGTTACTTTTTGTTGGATTAACTGAGTTTTTTTTTTTGATATTTATTTTCCTTAATTGTCCAAAAGAGTTAAAGTTTCTTCTACATGATCTTTTGCAGTCCCACAGGATGGGGAGCATGTTAAAATATCATCTACATATTGTAACACTGTTTGATCTTGTAAATTAAGATCTCTTAAATCCTTATCTAATGCTTGCCCAAACAAGTGGGGGATGTCTCTGAATCTGTGAGTCAGTACTGTCCAAGTTACTTGTTGGGCCTCCCCTTCTGGTTCTCTCTATTCAAATGTAAACAGATATTAAGAGTCAGGATGTACTTGGATGTAAAAATTGCATGTTTTAAATCTAGTACTGAGAACAAGTTTGTGTCTGGAGGATTCCACCTAAAGAGAATTTAGGGTTTAGGAGTTATTGGGTAGATAGGAATGACTGCTTCATTAACTATACTTAAGTGTTGAACCAGAGGATAGTCTCAATTAATAGCTAGAGTTGGGGTGTTACAAGGCACCCAGAGTCCATAATTTTAAAATGTAGTAATTAAAGACTGATTGGCAGCATGAGACTGGGGTTTTCAAGATGTTGTCTCATGTTATGTTATGGAAATTGTTCATCAAGAGAACAAGCACCACTCAGAGGGTTGTGGAAGTTAGGTTTATTTACATCAGAGACCCAGAGGAGTTATTGCTTTCTACTCTGGGCACCAAACTGTGGTAACACAGGACTTTTATATATAGTTTAATATCATTTCATAGATATTGTACCACTGGTAGATTTGAATTCTTGGCCTATATGAGTAAGGACCATGAGTAGAAATTCTTACAGCAAGCCTGTTTACTAAAGCAGAGCGAGAGGTTCAAAGCAGGGCCAGCACCTGCAAGTGATAAGGGAAGTGCTGCCTTTCTCAGGCAGCTGCTTTTCAAGATAACTGCAAGCAAACATTCCTAAATTCTGTAATTTCAACTTAGCATAGGAATATTACAATTTTAATCAGTGTTTAAACTATACTCTTACAAAGATCACAGCAATGAAGTAATATTTCCCTCTTTAGTTAGAGAAACTAGTAGGATCCTTAAGTTTTGACTCTCCCTGGAATTCTAATATAATAATGATATTATATTAATATCTCAGGATTTACATTTAAGTCTGTAGTCATTGTGAAGATGCTCTCTGGGATTTGTGTTAAAGCCTTAAATGACATAGGTGATTCCTGTGAATTTTCAAAACCAAGCTGAGCTCCTTTTTTTCCTAATATATCTTGACCTAACAGAGGATCTGGATAGTCAGGTTCCATGTGCAAAAATACTGGATCTAGAAAGTGTTGGGCCTTGGCCTTTTCAGCAATTCCTGTTAATCTGGCAAAATCTTGTAGATAATTTAGGAGAGAAAGAAATAATAGCAGAATAAATGGCAACTGTATCAAGTAAGAATGACATGGGTTTACCTGAAATATCCAGTATTACCCTTGGTACCATCTATGAATTGTGTTGGAAGTGCCATTGGCCAATGGAGTCTGAAGTCTTTCTCATTTTTTAGCCATCAGGATATCAGCAGTGTAAGTTGCCCTGAAATCCCTCTGGTCCTCAGGGCAATCATGTTATCAGTGTTCTCATCACTCATGCTGTGGCTATTGCCTGAGAGGGAAGACCTTCTTGGGCACTTATACCTCCAGTGCCTAGGTTTTTGCAGAAGTAGCATTCCCTGGGTGAAGACACTTTTTAAGTGTATCAAAAATGGGATTTGACTAGTGCTGCCATAAAAAGATGTACTTCAAATTCTTTTACCTCATTATTTCTTCTCTGGGCCATTAGTTCCCTCTCCTGTTCTTAGTTATAATACATGAATGAACATGGCTATTTTTAGTAATTCATCAGTGGAAGTCCCAGGACCCAAGGCTAACCACTGTAGTTTTTTCCTAATATCTGGGTTGATTAAATGATAAGCTTGACTTTTAAATTGTGCTTCTAGAGAATCTGGACTTATAGAAGTGTATTTAATGAATATCAGTTTAAGGTGTTACATAAAGAAAGGAGGACTTTTTTATTGTCCTGCTCTATCATTATTAATATTGCATAGTTTAAAGACTTTATTCTGCTTACTCTCAGTCCTTCATTTAAGTAGAGTAGGTAGTAGTTCTGCTTTTTTCTATCTTCTTCCTCATGATATTTCATTTAGGTTCTACAGTAGAAACTGCAGTAATTCCTATAGGGTAAACCTGATCCACAAGATGCAGTTGAACTCTAAAAGCTTGGGGTAATCCTATTACTTTCTATCACTCTGTGGTGGCTTATAGCCTGTCCCCAAAGTATTAATTATATCCTTCCAAGTTAAGTCCAAAGCTTAGATGAAGTGTTGAAAGTTCTCAGTATATTGGTCTGGGTCATGTATAAATGTCCCTAGATCCAGTCTGTACTGTTTTAGATACTTAACTGAAAATAGGACTTGTACCCCTGTAATGCCAAAGTCTCCAGCTCCTTGTGTTATGGAAATCACTCTCAGCAAGAGGCCAAGCACCACTCCAAGTTCTCCAAGGCTTGGAGAATCCAGATTTATTTACACTAGTGAACCCAGATGAGCTAATGCACTGAAGTTCTGGATCTAAACTGTGGTTACAGGAGTTCTTTCTAGGAATGTAGATATCACTTCTTAACCATTACAGCATTGGTAGGTTTGAAATCTTAGCCAATGTGATCAAAGACCATACACAGGGAATTTATAATAAGTAGGCCACAGGTACAGTAAAAATACCTGTGAGTGCTATCATGAAGTGGCCTCCATCGTAGGCAGCAGTAACTCAAGATAACTTGATTTCACTTCCTAAGAGGTATAGTTCTAAGAACCAAGCCTACAAGATTATAATTTAGACATCAGTTAATTGGTCTAGCAAGTAAGTGATGTAGTTGCATTTCTGGAGTGTTCAGAAAAGTTACACAGAATAGGAAAATTCATTCTCTCCCCAGGGAATGGTTTCTCATCATAACGTTCTTATTTTTTTTTTTTTTTAATTTTTTATTGTGGGTTGTTCAAAACATTACAAATTTCTTGACATATCATATTCCACACTTTGATTCTAGTGGGTTATGAACTCCCACCTTCACCCCATACACAGATTGCAGATTCACATCAGTTACACATCCATTGATTTACAAATTGCCATACTAGTGTCTGTTGTGCTCCGCTGCCTTTCCCATCCTCCACCATCCCCCCTCCCCACCTCTCCCCTCCCCTCCCCTCCTCTCTCTCTACCCCCTCCACTGTATAACCCTGAGGGTCTCCTTCCATTACCGTGCAATTTACCTTCTCTCTCCCTTTCCCTCCCACCTCTCATCCCTGTTAAATGTTAATCTTCTTCTCCTGTTCTTCGTCCCTACTCTGTTCTTAGTTACTTTCCTTATATCAAAGAAGACATTTGGCATTTGTTTTTTAGGGATTGGCTAGCTTCACTTAGCATAATCTGCTCTAATGCCATCCATTTCCCTGTAAATTCTATGATTTTGTCATTTTTAAATGCAGAGTAATACTCCATTGTGTATAAATGCCACATTTTTTTTATCCATTCGTCTATTGAAGGGCATCTAGGTTGGTTCCACAGTCTTGCTATTGTGAACTGTGCTGCTATGAACATCGATGTAGCAGTGTCCCTGTAGCATGCTCTTTTCAGGTCTTTAGGGAATAGACCAAGAAGGGGAATAGCTGGGTCAAATGGTGGCTCCATTCCCAGCTTTCCAAGAAATCTCCATACTGCTTTCCAAATTGGCTGCACCAATCTGCAGTCCCACCAGCAATGTACAAGTGTACCCTTTTCCCCACATCCTCGCCAGCACTTGTTGTTGTTTGACTTCCTAATGGCTGCCAATCTTACTGGAGTGAGATGGTATCTTAGGGTGGTTTTGATTTGCATTTCTCTGACAGCTAGAGATGTTGAGCATTTTTTCATGTACTTGTTGATTGACTGTATGTCCTCCTCTGTGAAGTGTCTGTTCAGGTCCTTGGCCCATTTGTTGATTGGGTTGTTTGTTCTCTTATTGTCTAATTTTTTGAGTTCTTTGTATACTCTGGATATTAGGGCTCTATCTGAAGTGTGAGGAGTAAAGATTTGTTCCCAGGATGTAGGCTCCCTATTTACCTCTCTTATTGTTTCTTTTGCTGAGAAAAAACTTCTTAGTTTGAGTAAGTCCCATTTGTTGATTCTAGTTATTAACTTTTGTGCTATGGGTGTCCTATTGAGGAATTTGGAGCCCGACCCCACCGACTGTAGATCGTAGCCAACTTTTTCTTCTATCAGACGGCGCGTCTCTGATTTGATATCAAGTTCCTTGATCCATTTTGAATTCACTTTTGTGCATGGCGAGAGAAAGGGATTCAGTTTCATTTTGTTGCATATGGATTTCCAGTTTTCCCAGCACCATTTGTTGAAGATGCTATCCTTCCTCCATTGCATGCTTTTAGCCCCTTTATCAAATATAAGATAGTTGTAGTTTTGTGGATTGGTTTCTGTGTCCTCTATTCTGTACCATTGGTCCACCCGCCTGTTTTGGTACCAGTACCATGCTGTTTTTGTTACTATTGCTCTGTAGTATAGTTTGAAGTCTGGTATCTCTATACCGCCTGATTCACACTTCTTGCTTAGCATTGTTTTTGCTATTCTGGGTCTTTTATTTTTCCATATGAATTTCATGATTGCTTTCTCTATTTCTACAAGAAATGCCATTGGGATTTTGATTGGCATTGCATTAAACCTATAGAGAACTTTTGGTAATATCGCCATTTTGATGATGTTAGTTCTGCCTATCCATGAACAGGGTATATTTTTCCATCTTCTAAGATCTTCTTCTATTTCTCTCTTTAGGGTTCTGTAGTTTTCATTGTATAAGTCTTTCACCTCTTTTGTTAGGTTGATTCCCAAGTATTTTATTTTTTTTGAAGATATTTTGAATGGAGTGGTTGTCCTCATTTCCATTTCAGAGGATTTGTCGCTGATATACAGGAATGCCTTTGATTTATGCGTGTTGATTTTAAATCCTGCCACTTTGCTGAATTCATTTATTAGCTCTAATAGTTTCTTTGTAGAGCCTTTTGGGTCTGCTAGATATAGAATCATATCATCTGCAAATAGTGATAATTTAATTTCTTCTTTTCCTATTTTTATGCCTTTAATTTCTTTCGTCTCTCTAATTGCTCTGGCCAGTGTTTCGAGAACTATGTTGAAGAGAAGTGGAGAGAGAGGGCATCCCTGTCTTGTTCCAGATTTTAGAGGGAATGCCTTCAGTTTTTCTCCATTCAGAATAATGCTAGCCTGAGGCTTAGCATAGATTGCTTTTACAATATTGAGGTATGTTCCTGTTATCCCTAGTTTTTCTAGAGTTTTGAACATAAAGGGATGCTGTACTTTGTCAAATGCTTTTTCCGCATCTATCGAGATGATCATATGGTTCTTATTTTTAAGTCTATTGATGTGGTGAATAACATTTATTGATTTCCGTATATTGAACCAGCCTTGCATCCCAGGGATGAATCCTACTTGATCATGGTGTACAATTTTTTTTATATGTTTTTGTATCCGATTCGCCAGAATTTTATTGAGGATTTTTGCATCTAGGTTCATTAGAGATATTGGTCTGTAGTTTTCTTTCTTTGAAGTGTCTTTGTCTGGTTTAGGTATCAGGGTGATGTTGGCCTCATAGAATGAATTTGGAAGTTCTCCCTCCTTTTCTATTTCCTGAAGTAGCTTGAAAAGTATTGGTATTAGTTCTTCTTTAAAGGTTTTGTAAAATTCTGCTGTATACCCATCGGGACCTGGGCTTTTCTTAGTTGGTAGTCTTTTGATGGTTTCTTCTATCTCCTCAATTGATATTGGTCTGTTTAGGTTTTCTATATCCTCCTGACTCAATCTGGGCAGATCATATGACTTAAGAAATTTATCTATGCCTTCACTATCTTCTAATTTATTGGAGTATAAGGATTCAAAATAGTTTTTGATTATCTTCTGTATTTCTGAAGTGTCTGTTGTGATATTGCCTTTTTCATCCCGTATGCTAGTAATTTGAGTTCTCTCTCTTCTTCTCTTCACTAGCATCGCTAAGGGTCTGTCGATTTTGTTTATTTTTTCAAAGAACCAACTTTTGGTTTTGTCAATTTTTTCAATTGTTTCTTTTGTTTCGATTTCATTAATTTCAGCTCTGATTTTAATTATTTCTTGCCTTCTACTTCTTTTGCTGTTGTTTTGCTCTTCTTTTTCAAGGATTTTGAGATGAAGTATGAGATCATTTATTTGTTGGTTTTTTCTTTTTTTAAGGAATGAACTCCAAGCAATGAATTTTCCTCTTAGAACTGCTTTCAATGTGTCCCATAGATTCCGATATGTTGTGTCTGTGTTTTCATTTATCTCTAAGAATTTTTTTAATTTCCTCCTTGATGTCTTCTATAACCCATTGATCATTCAGTAACCTATTGTTCATTCTCCAATTGATGTATGCTTTTTCCTTCCTTCTTTTATCGTTGATTTTCAGTTTCATTCCATTATGATCAGATAAGATGCATGGTAATATCTCTACTCCTTTATATTGTCTAAGAGTTGCCCTGTGACATAATATATGATCTATTTTTGAGAAGGATCCATGTGCTGCTGAGAAAAAAGTGTAACTGCTTGATGTTGGGTGGTATACTCTATATATGTCAATTAGGTCTAGGTTATTAATAGTGTTATTGAGTTCTATAGTTTCCTTATTCAACTTTTGTTTGGAAGATCTGTCCAGTGGCGAGAGAGGTGTGTTGAAGTCTCCCATGATTATGGTGTGGTGGTCTATTAGACTCTTGAACTTGAGAAGAGTTTGTTTGACGAACATAGCTGCACCATTGTTTGGGGCATAAATATTTATGATTGTTATGTCTTGTTGGTGTATGGTTCCCTTAGCAGTATGTAGTGTCCCTCTTTATCTCTTTTGATTAACTTTGGCTTGAAATCTATTTTATTTGATATGAGTATGGACACGCCTGCTTGTTTCCGAAGTCCATATGAGTGATATGATTTTTCCCAACCTTTCACCTTCAGCCTATGTATGTCTTTTCCTATCAAATGCGTCTCCTGTAGGCAGCATATTGTTGGGTCTTGTTTTGTGATCCATTCTACTAGCCTGTGTCTCTTAATTGGTGAGTTTAAGCCATTAACATTTAGGGTTATTATTGAGATATGGGTTGTTCTTCCAGCCATATTTGTTTATTTCTGTTACTAAACATTGTTTGTTTTCCTCTTTGATTGTTCCCCCCCCCCTTTACTGTCCTACCTCCCACTGTTGGTTTTCATTGTTATTTTCCATTTCCTCTTCCTGTAATACTTTGGCTAGGATGTTTTGAAGAGATGGTTTTCTAGCTGCGAATTCTTTAAACTTTTGTTTATCGTGGAAGGTTTTAATTTCATTCTCCATCCTGAAGCTTAATTTCGCTGGATACACAATTCTTGGTTGGAACCCATTATCTTTCAGTGTTTGAAATATGTTATTCCAGGATCTTCTAGCTTTCAGAGTCTGTGTTGAAAGATCAGCTGTTATCCTGATTGGCTTGCCCCTAAATGTAATCTGCTTCCTTTCTCTTGTAGCTTTTAAAATTCTCTCCTTATTCTGTATGTTGGGCATCTTCATTATAATGTGTCTAGGTGTGGATCTCTTATGATTTTGCACATTCGGCGTCCTGTAGGCTTCTAGGATTTGGGATTCTGTCTCATTCTTCAAGTCTGGGAAGTTTTCTTGTATTATTTCATTGAATAGACTGCTCATTCCTTTGGTTTGGAGCTCTGTACCTTCCTGTATCCCAATGACTCTTAAGTTTGGTCTCTTAATGTTATCCCATATTTCTTGGATGTTCTGCTCATGGTTTCTTAACAGTCTTGCTGAGCTGTCTATGTTCTTTTCCAGTTGAAATACTTTGTCTTCATTGTCTGATGTTCTATCTTCTAAGTGTTCTACTCTGTTGGTAGTATTCTCCATTGAGTTTTTAAGTTGGTTTATTGCTTCCTGCATTTCTAGGATTTCTGATTGCTTGTTTTTTATAACCTCTATCTCCCTGTATAGTTGATCCTTTGCTTCCTGGATTTGTTTGCGTAATTCGTTGTCGAAGTGATCTTTCATTGTCTGATTTTGCTGTTTAATGTCTTCCTTGATACTCCAGATCATCTGAAGCATGTATATCCTGAATTCTTTATCTGACATTCCATCTGCTGCAGCTGTTACCTCTTCTAAAGTTGCGTTGACCTGCATTGCTTGTGGTCCTTTCTTTCCTTGTCTTTTCATACTGCTTGCGTATCTTTCCTGCAGGTGCGGGCGGCGGCTCTGCTCTCTCCTTATTCCAATTGGGGTGTCGTGGCTACCACGCCGGCAGGTCACTGGGCCTGTTCTGGGAGCTGGTGGCGGCTCTGTTCTGCCCCTACTCCAATTGGGGTGACGTGTCTGTCGTACCAGCAGGCCACTGGGCCTGTCCCGCTGGTCGGTCGCAGATCTGCCCACCTTTCGGGCACGGGTGGAGGCTCTGCTTTGCCCCTACTCCAATTGGGGTGTCGTGACTACCGCGCCTGCAGGATGCTGGGTCTGTTCCTGGCAAGGGAGGCGACTCTGCTCTGTCACTACTCCAATTAGGGTGGTGTTTGTACCACGCCGGCAGGCTCCTGGGCCTGATCCGCCGGTCTGTTGCAGGTCTGCCTACCTTGAAGGCGCGGGCGGCGGATCTGCCCTGCCCCTCCTACCACACCTGCGGACCCCTGGGCCTGATCTGCAGGTTGATCACTGGTCTGCTCACCCTGCGGGCACGGGTGGCGGTTCCGCTCTACCCCCACTCCAATTGGGGTCACGTGACCACCACACCGGCAGGGCCTGAATCGGGCGTGGGATAAGGATCTGCTCTGCCCCTACTCGAGTTGGGGTGACGTGTGTACCACACAGGCAGGCCACTGGGCCTGACCCGCCAGGCTGTCACAGGTCTGTTTACCTTGCAAGCGCGAAGGGCGGCTCTGCCCTGCCCCTCCTACCACGCCCATGTACTACTGGGTCGTGGGTCTGCCCACCTGGCGGGTGTGGGTGGCGGCTCCGCTCCGCCCCCTCTCCAATTGGGGTCACGCGGTCACCACGCTGGCGAGCCGCTGGGCCTGCTCCGGGGGCTGGCGGCGGCCCGGCTCCTTCCCTCTGGCTCGAGGACAAATTGAGGAGACTCGGGTGACTGAGCCTCACCCCCCTTACCAGGAGACCAACTGCTTATGTCACCGCTGGTATTGATGAAGATCTGTCCTCCACCGCTTTCTGCTGACATCAGATCTCTGCCATGTTGGTATCCTATGCGAATGGCAGCATTTCGTTCCCCTTGCCGGGCAACCCAAGCAATGGGTGAGTCCTGACCTGCCCTCATCAGGACCCGGACCGAGACACAGTTTCCGCGGGCTCCTAGCCCCGGTCCAGGGAAGTTCCGGGAGCCGGAACTCGGCCGCTCCGTGCTCAGTGTAAGCTCCTATAAGTGTAAGCTCCAAGAAGCAGCCCCCGCGGGCTCAGTTCCGGGAGCCGGAATTCGGCCGCTTAGTGCTTGGTGTATGCTCTGATAGTAGCAGGGTCCAAGAAGCAGCCTCCACGGGCTCCGCAGCCCTGAGCCAGGGCGGTTCCGGGACGGTTCCGGGAGCCGGAACTCGGCCGCTCTGTGCTCGGTGTAAGCTCCTATAAGTGTAAGCTCCAAGAAGCAGCCCCCGCGGGCTCAGTTCCGGGAGCCGGAATTCGGCCGCTTAGTGCTTGGTGTATGCTCTGATAGTAGCAGGGTCCAAGAAGCAGCCTCCGCGGGCTCCGCAGCCCTGAGCCAGGGCGGTTCCGGGACGGTTCCGGGAGCCGGAACTCGGCCGCTCCGTGCTCGGTGTAAGCTCCTATAAGTGTAAGCTCCAAGAAGCAGCCCCCGCGGGCTCAGTTCCGGGAGCCGGAATTCGGCCGCTTAGTGCTTGGTGTATGCTCTGATAGTAGCAGGGTCCAAGAAGCAGCCTCCGCAGGCTCCGCAGCCCTGAGCCAGGGCGGTTCCGGGACGGTTCCGGGAGCCAGAACTCGGCCGCCCCGCGCTCCGTGTTCACTCCGATAAGATCAGATTTTAAGAAGCCCCCAGGCGCTGAACCCTAGCAATCTGTCTGCAAGCCGCAGGCGAATTGCAGCCTGAAATTACCTGTTCTATGGCTGAATGAGCTGCGGTCAGTCAAAAACAGGTGTGGTGACGTCAGTTTACCAACATGGTGGCTGCTGGCCTCCTCTGTGGTCTGCCCGGTGTGGAGAACCGAGATGGACCGCTTCCTTCCCCCGTATCGAACCCAGAAATCAGCCCTGAGTGCGGTGCTTGCGTGTCTGGCAGAAACTGCAGCGCTGTAACCCTGCGTCTCTATCCCAGCGCGCCTTGCAGACTCTAGCCGCGGGGCGATTTGCTTAATAAGCAGTGTTACCCTCCGTGCGACAAACCTCTCGCGTTTGAGTCCCCCTTAAGGTGTTTTTTTGACATTTATTTTCTATTTAAAAATTTGGATAAATATCACAATATATAGGATTCATCCAGGTATCCCCATATTTACAAAATATATATTAATAGGACTCACACTTTACTCTTCCCTGTGTCAATCTTGTAAGTTTCTATATGTTTTCATACATATTATCACAAGTACATATTTATGAATATTCATATTTTCCATATTAATCTTAATTCTCTAACCCTAGATTTAGCACAGTACAAATTTGATATTATCCTTTCCATACCTTTATATCTAAACATAAAGTGACTTAAATCCATTTATGCTTATATAAATTTTAACATGTAATTTGATTTCTGTATTCAATTTTCAATGTTAAATTTGCATATATATCACCATATATCATCAATAGGATTAATTCAGGCATCCTAATATTTACAAAGTATATATTCATAGGACCCATAGTTTACTCTTCTCTATGACTGATTCTGTATATTTATATATGATTTAACAACTATTGTAAAAATACATTCTTATGAATATTCATATTTCCACATATGAATCTTTTTAAAAATTAGCTACACATGACATTACAATGATCTTGGCAATTCATACATTTGAATCAATTGGGGTATAATTTCTCATTTTTATGATTGTACAGTTTGCAGAATCACACTGGTCATAGAGTCACCTATATACATACAGCAATCATAATGTCTATTGTGTTCTGCTGCTCTTCCTATCCCCCCTACTCCTCCCCTTCTCTCGCAACCTTTCTCTCTATCCAATCTAATGTGACACACTTTTTTTTTTCTTTTTCTCTTCACAACATCATACATGTATTGTGTATGACGATGAGGGTCTCCTTCCATCTTCCGTGCAACTCCTCTTCTCCCTCCTTTTCCCTCCCACCTCTCTTCCTTATTTAGTGGTAATCTTCTTCTCATGCTCTTCCTCCCTATCCCATTTTGAGTCACCCCCCTTATATCAGAGAAGACATTCAGCATTTGTTTTTTAGGGATTGGCTAACTTCACTTAGCATAATCTGCTCTAATGCCATCCATTTCCCTGCAAATGCCATGATCTTGTTATTTTTTAGTGCTGAGTAATATTCCATTGTGTATAAATGCCACATTTTTTAAATCCATTCATCTATTGAAGGGCATCTAGGTTGGTTCCACAGTCTATCTATTGTGAATTGTGCTTCTATAAACATTGATGTGGCTGTGTCCCTGCAGTATACTCTTTTTAGGTCTTTTGGGTATAGTCCGAGAAGGGGAATAGCTAGGTCAAATGGTGGTTCCCTTCCCAGCTTTCCAAGGAATCTCCATACTGCTTTCCAAATTGGCTGCACCAATTTGCAGTCCCACCAGCAATGTATGAGTGGACATTTTCCCCTGCATCCTTGCCAGTATTCATTGTTGTTTGACTTCATAATGGCTGCCATTCTTATTGGAGTGACATGGTATCTTAGAGTAGTTTTAATTTGCATTCTGATTGCTAGAGATGGTGAGCATTTTTTTAATATATTTGTTGATTGATTTTATATCCTCTTCTGAGAAGTGTCTGTTCAGGTCCATGGCCCATTTGTTGATTAGGTTATTTATTATTTTTTTTTGTTTAACTTTTTGAGTTGTTTGTATACTTTAGAGATTAGAGCTCTATCTCATGTTTGAGGAGTAAAAATTTGTTCCCAGGATGTAGGCTCCCTATTCATCTCACATATTATTTCTCTTGCTGAGAAAAAACTTTTAGTTTGAATTCATCCCATTTGTTGATTCTTGGTTTTGACTCTTGCGCTATAGGTGTCTTATTAAGGAATTTTGGGGCCTACCCCCATGTGACGAAGATTAGGGCCAACTTTATCTTCTATTAGATGCAGAGTGTCTGGTTTAACTCCTAGCTCATTGATCTATTTTGAGTTGACTTTTGTGCATGGGGAGAGAAAGGGATTCAATTTCATTTTGTTGCATATGGATTTCCAGTTCTCCCAGCACCATTTGTTGAAGATGCTATCCTTTCTTCATTGGATGTTTTTAGCACCTTTGTCTAATATAAGGTAGTTGTAATTTTGTGGATTTTTCTCTGTATCCTATATTCTGTACCGTTTGTCTACCAGCCTGTTTTGGTGCCAGTACCATGCTGTTTTTGTTATTATTGCTCTATAGTATAGTTTAAAATCTGGAATCACGATAGCACCAGTTTAACTCTTCCTGCTTAGAATTATTTAGCTATTCTGGGTCTCTTATTTTTCCAGATGAATTTCATGATTGCTTTTTCTATTTCTGCAAGGAATGCCATTGGGATTTTGATGGGAATTGCATTGAATCTGCAAAGTGCTTTTGGTAATATGGCCATTTTAATAATATTAATTCTACCTATTCATGAGCAAGGTAGATCCTTCCATCTTCTAAGGTCTTCTTCTATTTCTTTCTTTAGGGTTATGTAGTTTTGATTGTATAGATCTTTCACCTCTTTTGTTAGGTTGATTCCCAGGTATTTTTTTTTTTTTTTTGAGGATATTGTGAATGGGGTAGTTGTCTCATTTCCATTTCAGAGAATTTGTCACTGATATACAGGAATGCCTGTGATTTATGGGTATTGATTTTATATCCTGAACTTTGCTGAATTCATTTACTAGTTCTAGAAGTTTCTTGGTTGAACCTTTTGGGTCTGCTATGTATAGGATCATGTCATCGGCAAATAGTGCTAATTTAAGTTCTTCTTTTCCTATATTTATGCCTTTAATTTCTTTCATCTGTCTAATTGCTCTGGTTAGTGTTTCAAGAACTATGTTGAATAGAAGTGGTGAGAGAGGGCATCCATGTCTTGTTCTAGATTTTAGAGGGAAAGCCTTCAATTTTTCTCCATTTAGAATTATGCTGGCCTGAAGCTTAGCATATATAGCTTTTACCATGTTGAGGTAATTTCCTGTAATCCCTATTTTTTCTAGTGTTTTGAACTTAAAGGGATGCTGTATTTTGTCAACTGCTTTTTCAGCATCTATCAAGATGATCATATGTTTCTTATCTTTTAGTCTATTGATGTGGTGAATTACATTTATTGATTTCCATATATCGAACCAGCCTTGCATCACAGGGATGAATCCCACTTGGTTGTGGTGCATGATCTTTTTGATATGTTTTTGTATCCGATTTGCCAGAATTTTATTGAGGATTTTTGCATCTATATTCATTAGGGATATTGGTCTGAAGTTTTCTTTCTTTGAAGTGTCTTTGTCTGGTTTTGGAGTCAGGGTGATGTTGGCCTTGTGGAATGAATTTGGAAGTACTCCCTCTTTTTCTATTTCCTGAAATAGATTGAAGAGTATTCATATTAGTTCTTCTTTAAAGTTATTGTAAAACTCTGCTGTATATTCGTCTGGTCCTGGGATTTTCTTGGTTGGTAATCTTTTGATGGCTTCTTCTATTTCCTCACTTGATATTGGTCTGTTTAGGTGGTTTATATCAGCCTGACTCAATCTGGGTGGTTCATATGCCTTAAGGAATTTATCAATACCTTCACTATCCTCTATTTTATTAGAGTATAGGGTTTCAAAATAATTTCTAATTATCTTCTGTAATTCTGAAGTGTCTGTTGTGATGTTGCCTTTTTCATCCCTTAAGCTTGTAATTTGGGTTCTCTCTCTTCTTCTCTTTGTTAGCGTAGCTAGTGGTCTCTCAATCTTTTTTTTTCACTTTTTTTATTGGTTGTTCAAAACATTACAAAGCTCTTGACATATCATATTTCATACATTTGATTCAAGTGGGTTTTGAACTCCCAATTTTACCCCAAATACAGATTGCAGAATCACGTCGGTTACACATCTACATTTTTACATAATGCCTTATTAGTAACTGTTGTATTCTGCTACCTTTCCTATCCTCTACTATCTCCCCTCCCCTCCCCTCCTGTCTTCTCTCTCTACCCCATCTACTGTAATTCATTTCTCTCCTTGTTTATTTTCCCATTCCTCTCACAACCTCTTATATGTAATTTTGTATAACAATGAGGATCTCCCTCCATTACCATGCAATTTCCCTTTTCTCTCCCTTTCCCTCCCACCTCGTGTATCTGTTTAAGGTAATCTTTTCTTCCTGCTCTTCCTCCCTGCTTTGTTCTTAGTTGCTCTCATTATATCAAAGAAGACATTTGGTATTTGTTTTTTAGGGATTGGCTAGCTTCACTAAGCATAATCTGCTCTGGTGCCACCCATTTCCCTGCAAATTCCATGATTCTGTCATTTTTTAGTGCTGTATAATACTCCATTGTGTATAAATGCCACATTTTTTTTATCCATTCATCTATTGAAGGGCATCTGGGTTGGTTCCACAGTCTAGCAATTGTGAATTGTGCTGCTATGAACATCGATATAGCAGTATCCCTGTATATACGCTCTTTTAAGGTCTTCAGGGAATAGTCCGAGAAGGGCAATAGCTGGGTCAAATGGTGGTTCCATTCCCAGCTTTCCCAGGAATCTCCATACTGCTTTCCAAATTGGCCGCACCAGTTTGCAGTCCCACCAGCAATGTACAAGAGTTCCCTTTTCCCCACATCTTCTCCAGCACTTGTTGTTGTTTGACTTCATAATGGCTGCCAATCTTACTGGAGTGAGATGGTATCTTAGGGTGGTTTTTATTTGCATTTCTCTGACTGCTAGAGATGGTGAACATTTTTTCATGTACTTGTTGATTGATTGTATGTCCTCCTCTGAGAAGTGTCTGTTCAGGTCTTTGGCCCATTTGTTGATTGGGTTATTTGTTTTCTTATTGTTTAATTTTTTGAGTTCTTTATATACTCTGGATATTAGGGCTCTATCTGAAGTGTGAGGAGTAAAAATTTGTTCCCATGACGTAGGCTCCCTATTTACCTCTCTTATTGTTTCTCTTGTTGAGAAAAAACTTTTCAGTTTAAGTAAGTCCCATTTGTTGATTCTTGTTATTAACTTTTGTGCTATGGGTGTCCTATTAAGGAATTTGGAGCCCGACCCCACAATATGTAGATCGGAGCCAACTTTTTCTTCTATCAGATGTAGAGTCTCTGATTTGATATCTAGCTCCTTGATACACTTTGAGTTAACTTTTGTGCATGGCAAGAGGAAGGGATTCAGTTTCATTTTGTTGCATATGGATTTCCAGTTTTCCCAACACCATTTGTTGAAGATGCTATCCTTCCTCCATTGCATGCTTTTAGCTCCTTTATCAAATATAAGATAGTTGTAGCTTTGTGGATTAGTCTCTGTGTCCTCTATTCTGTACCATTGGTCCACCCACCTGTTTTGGTACCAGTACCATGCTGTTTTTGTTAATATTGCTCTGTAATATAGTTTTAAATCTGGTATCGCTATACCACCTGATTCACACTTCCTGCTTAGAATTGCTTTTGCTATTCTGGGTCTTTTATTTTTCCATATGAATTTCATGATTGCTTTATCTATTTCTACAAGAAATGCCATTGGGATTTTGATTGGCATTGCATTAAACCTATAGAGAACTTTTGGTAATATTGCCATTTTGATGATGTTAGTTCTGCCTATCCATGAACAGGGTATATTTTTCCATCTTCTAAGATCTTCTTCTACTTCTCTTTTTAGGGTTTTGTAGTTTTCATTGTATAAGTCCTTCACCTCTTTTGTTAGGTTGATTCCCAAGTATTTTATTTTTTTTGAGGATATTGTGGATGGAGTGTTTTTCCTCATTTCCGTTTCAGAAGTTTTGTCGCTGATATACAGGAATGCCTTTGATTTATGCGTGTTGATTTTATATCCTGTCACTTTGCTGAATTCATTTATTAGTTCTAGTAGTTTTTTTGTAGACCCTTTTGGGTCTTCTAGGTATAGAATCATGTCACCTGCAAATAATGATAATTTAAGTTCTTCCTTTCCTATGTTTATGCCTTTAATTTCTTTCATCTGTCTAATTGCTCTGGCCAGTGTTTCGAGAACTATTTTGAATAGAAGTGGTGATAGAGGGCATCCCTGTCTTGTTCCAGATTTTAGGGGTAATGCCTTCAATTTTTCTCCATTGAGAATGATGCTAACCTGAGGCTTAGCATAGATAGCTTTTACTATTTCGAGGTAAGTTCCTGTTATTCCTAGTTTTTCTAATGTTTTGAACATAAAGCGATGCTATACTTTGTCGAATGCTTTTTCTGCATCTATTGAGATGATCATGTGGTTCTTATCTTTAAGTCTATTGATGTGGTGAATAACATTTATTGATTTCCGTATATTGAACCATCCTTGCATCTCAGGGATGAATCCTACTTGATCATGGTGCACAATTTTTTTGATGTGCCTTTGTATCCGATTCGCCAGAATTTTATTGAGGATTTTTGCATCTAGGTTCATCAGAGATATTGGTCTGTAGTTTTCTTTCTTTGAGGTGTCTTTGTCTGGTTTCTGAATCAGGGTGATGTTGGCCTCATAGAATGAATTTGGCAGAGCTCCCTCTTTTTCTATTTCCTGAAATAGCTTGAAAAGTATTGGTATTAATTCTTCCTTAAAGGTTTTGTAAAACTCCACTGTATACCCATCCGGTCCTGGGCTTTTCTTGGTTGGAAGTCTTTTGATTGCTTCTTCCATTTCATCTATTGATATTGGTCTGTTTAAGTTGTGAGTATCCTCCTGACTCAGTCTGGCAAATCATATGACTTAAGGAATTTATCGATGTCTTCACTATCTTCTATTTTATTGGAATATAGGTTTTCAAAATAATTTCTAATTGTCTTCTGTATTTCTGTAGCGTCTGTTGTGATATTGCCTTTTTCATCCCGTATGTTAGTAATTTGAGTTCTCTCTCTTCTTCTCTTTGTTAGCATGGCTAAGGGTCTGTCAATCTTATTTATTTTTTCAAAGAACCAACTTTTAGTTTTTTTAATTTTTTCAATAGTTTCTTTTGTTTCAATTTCGTTGATTTCCGCTCTGATTTTAATTATTTCTTGCCTACTGCTACATTTGCTGTTGTTTTGCTCTTCCTTTTCTAGGGCTTTGAGATGAAGTGTGAGCTCATTTATTTGTTGGTTTTTCCTTTTTTTGAGGAATGACCTCCAGGCGATGAATTTCCCTCTTAAAACTGCTTTCATTGTGTCCCATAGATTCCGATATGTTGTGTCTGTATTTTCATTTATCTCTAAGAATTTTTTGATTTCCTCCTTTATGTCTTCTGTAACCCATTGATCATTCAGTAACATATTGTTCATTTTCCATGTGATGTAGGATTTTGCCTTCCTTCTTTTATCATTGATTTCCAGTTTCATTCCATTATGATCAGATAAAATGCATGGGATTATCTCCACCCCTGTATATTTACTGAGGGTTGCCTTATGGCATAATATATGGTCTATTTTTGAGAAGGATCCATGTGCTGCTGAGAAAAAAGTATATCCACTTGATGATGGTTGATATATTCTATATATGTCAGTTAAGTCTAGGTTGTTGATTGTGATATTGAGTTCTATAGTTTCTTTATTCAACTTTTGTTTGGAGGATCTGTCCAATGGTGAGAGAGGTGTGTTGAAGTCACCCATAATTATTGTGTTGTGGTCTTTTTGATTCTTGAACTTGAGGAGAATTTGTTTTATGAATGTCGCAGCACCATTATTTGGTGCATAAATATTGATAATTGTTATGTCTTGTTGGTGAATGGTTCCTTTTAACAGTATATAATGTCCTTCCTTATCCCTTTTGATTAACTTAGTCTTGAAGTCGATTTTATTTGATATGAGGATGGCCACCCCTGCTTGCTTATGAGGACCATGTGCGTGGTATATTTTTTCCCAATCTTTCACCTTCAGCCTGTGTATGTCTTTTGCAATCAGATGTGTCTCCTGGAGGCAGCATATTGTTGGATTTGTTTTTTAAATCCATGTTACCAGCCTATGTCACTTTATTGGAGAGTTTAAGCCATTAACGTTTAGAGTTACTATTGATATATGGTTTGTACTTCCAGCCATGTTTGATTATTTATCTTCTTTTTTTTAAAATTTAATTTAGTTTGTTTCTCCATGGTTAGCTTTCCCCCCACCCTCTGTTTTTATAGAGGCACTTCCCACTGATGGTTTTGGTTATTGTTTTTCATTTCTTCCTCGTGTAGTGTTTTGCTCAAGATGCTTTGCAATGCTGGTTTTATGGCTGCAAATTCTTTTAGCTTTTGTTTATCATGAAAGATTTTTATTTCGTTGTCATACCTGAAGCTTAATTTTGCTGGATACAGAATTCTTGGTTGGCATCCATTGTCTTTCAGTGTTTGAAATACGTTGATCCAGGATCTTCTCGTTTTCAGTGTCTGTGATGAAAAATCAGTTGTTAACCTTACTGATTTACCCCTGAATGTAATATGCCTCCTTTCTCTTGTAGCTTTTAATATTTTCTCTTTGTTCTGTATATTGGATATCTTCATAACAATGTGTCTTGGCGTTGGTCTACTGTGATTTTGTGTGCTCGGTGTCCTGTATGCATCTAGAATTTTTATATCTGTTTCCTTTTTTATTTCTGGAAAGTTTTCTGTAATTATTTCATTCAGCAGGCTACTCATTCCCTTGGTTTGAATCTCTGTACCTTTTTCTATCCTGATGACTCGTAGGTTTGGTTTTTGTATGTTATCCCATATCTCTTGGATGTTTCTCTCGTGATTTTTAACCAGCCTTTCTGAGTTGGCTAGGCTCTTTTCAAGATGATATATTTTGTCTTCATTATCTGACGTTCTGGCTTCTACTTGCTCCACTCTGTTAGTGATACTCTCAATTGAGGTTTTAATTTGGTTTATCATTTCCTTCATTTCTAGAATTATTGTTTGATTTTTTTAATAATCTCTATCTCCTGATAAAGATGCTTAACTTCTTCTTTTATCTGTTTATGTAATTCATTTTCAAAGTGCTCTTTCACTGTTTGGATTTGCTGTCTCATATCCTCTTTAAGGTTCCATTCCATCTGTCTAAGGTATTCCTTGAGTTCTTTAAATGACCATTTTTCTGCTGACTCTAGGTCCTCCTGAATATTTAGGCTGTCCTTCATTGTTTGTACCCCTTTTCTTCCTTGCTTTTTTATGCTGCTCATGTTACTTCTTGTTCTGTTTGACTGCTGAGTTACTGTTTACTCTTATAAATTTATTTGATGCTTGGGAGGAAAGATATTAGAAGGGAAGAAGTCACTAAAGGGAATGAGAGTAGGCAGGTAGAATTCAAGGAAGGGGGAATAAGAAAATTGAAAAGAGATGAAAAGACAAAAGAAACAAAAACAAAACACACACAAAAAAGTTAGAAAATAAAGAAAGAAAGAAAAGAAAAAAAATTTTACAAAAATAATAATGATAATAAAAATAATGAAAATGAAAATTAAAAAAATTATAATAATAATAAAAATTAAAAAAATAAAAAATAATTAGAAACATTAAAAAAAGTTAAAGAACAACAACAACAAAAAATTGAAAATGAAAAAAAAAAGAAAAAGAAAAAAAATGATAATAATAATAATAATAAATGCAGTCATAGAGTTCGATTAATTTCTCTTCCAGTAGGTGGAGCTGTGCCCACTGGGTCAAGCTTCTCCTCTCACTAAATGGGAACCAATCACTGTGTAGCAGCTCTTCCTCACAGACTGGGCGGGTCTCCAATCCTGAGTGCCTAGGGCCTTCTCTTGTGTTTCCTCAAGCCAGGCCACACTCACCTGTGACGCTAACCACGATACTGGCTACACGCCATTTCTGCTGCTCCTGGGAGCCCTGTTGCACTGGTTTCAATGCAGTTATCTCCTCTGCCCATGATGTCAGTTCTCTACCAAGGTGGTATCACATGTAAATGGTGACCGTTAGTTCCCTTTGCCGGGTGACCAATGCAACGGGTGGGTCCTGACTGTCTCTCCCAATCCCCGTTTCAATCCTGTGGCCACTGCCTGTGAAGGCTCGGTTGGCTTTTACCTCTGAAAGTTCCTAAGGGCCAACCAGTTATTTCAGTGGGATTGTTAGTGCTGAGTCTCGAGAAGCAGGCGAACCGGAGCTTGAATGCAGCCGATCCGGGCTCGGTGTGTGTGTTCTGAGGGGCCCAGACTGTACACCCCAGATCCACGTCAGCTCAGCATTGCCTAGTGATCCTGAGCAAACAGCATTTATACATTTTACAGCTCCCTATGCCAGCACAGTTGAAGAGGTCAGAGTCTTGATCTCTCCCCGCCCACTGCCATGTTAGATCTCCTCAATGATATTCATGTTGCCCTTACAGCTTCCTGGCATAAGCAAGTTCTTGGGATTATACGAACTTCTGCTTCTGTTTCCAGTCCAGATTTCTAGAAATTAAACCCTGCCGCCGTCGCCTCTTCCCCGGGGACACGCTCAGGGGCGCCACGCTCGTCCGCGACCGTAGCTGCGCCGCCGACCGGTGCCCAGCCCCGGGGCCCAAGCGGCTACTGCCGCAGCTCTCCAGCTCCCTCCTCTGAAGCACGGGTCCCCTCGCAGGGGCATGCAGAACGACCCCAGAGCAGGCTCTGCCCGAGGGTGCAGAGGCGAACAGGCGACCCAGGTGCTCAAGGCTGCGGTCCAGCCTTTGGAGGACAGGGGTTGGCACGCAGCCCAGCTCCAACCTCTAGGTGCGGCTGCCGGACAATGTAGCCATAGCCATCAAGACAGCCGGGAGAAAGCAAATGGCGGCTCCCGCGGAGTGGATTTTCAGCACAGAAACTGCAGCCCAGCCAACGATCCCAATCCACAGACTCTCCCTGTATAAAAAATATTCAAAAAAAAAAAAAAGGCGGGGCGCACTGATCTTTCTTTGCCTAGGGTACTTACAATCCACTGCTGATTACACATTCACCTTTTCTGCCCGGAGCGAAGCAAAAGAGGAAGCAGATGGGAGCAATGTGCCCGCGGCTCTGGGTGGCAAAGCGTCCGGGAGCCAAGCGTCTCTTTTTTGATCTCTTTGTTCTTCCTGCTGCTTGGAAAAATGGTCCGCTACAGATTAACGGTGAAAGGAGCTCTTACATGCTGTGCAAAATCTCGATTAAAGCCGCTGCTCTGAGCACCACGCTCAGCACTTCAGCAACCCCCATGCGCAGCGGCCATCTCTCTCAATCTTATTTACTTTTTCAAAGAACCAACTTTTAGTTTTGTCAATTTTTGGATTGTTTCTTTTGTTTCAATTTCATTGATTTCAGCTCTGATTTTAATTATTTCTTGCCTTCTACTGTATTTGCTGCTGATTTGTTCTTCTTTTTCTAGGGCTTTGAGATGTAGTGTGAGGTCATTTATTTGTTGGATTTTCCTTCTTTTAAGGAATGAACTCCATGAAATGAATTTTTCTCTTAGTACTGCTTTCATAGTGTCCCAGAGATTTTGATATGTTGTGTCTGAGTTTTCAATTACCTCTAAAATTTTTTTAGTTTTCTCTTTGATGTCTTCTGTAACCCTTTGTTCATTCAGTAGCATATTGTTTATTCTTCATGTGATGTAGGAATTTTTCTTTCTTACTTTATCATTGATTTCCAATTTCATTCCATTATGATCAGATAAAATGCATGGTAGTATCTCTACTCTTTTGTATTTGCTAAGATTTGCCCTGTGACATAATATATGGTCTATTTTTGAGAAAGATCCATGTGCTGCTGAGAAAAAAGTGTATCCACTTGATGTTGGGTGGTATATTCTGTATATGTCAATTAAGTCTAAGTTATTAATTGTATTATTGAGCTCTATAGTTTCTTTATTCAACTTCTGTTTGGAGGATCTGTCCAGTGGTGAGAGAGGTGTGTTAAAATCTCCCATGATTATTGTGTTGTGGTCTATTTGACTCTTGAACTTGAGAAGAGTTTGTTTGATGAACATAGCTACACCATAGTTTGGGGCATATATATTAATGATAGTTAAGTCTTGTTGATGTATTGTTCCCTTGAGCAGTATGTAGTGTCCTTCTTTATCCCTTTTGATTAACTTTGGCTTGAAGTCTATCTTATTTGATAAGAGAATGGAAAACCCTGCTTGCTTCCAAGGTCCATATTAGTGGTATGATTTTTCCCAACCTTTCACCTTCAGTCTGTGTATGTCTTTTCCTATCAGATGAATCTCCTGAAGGCAGAATATTGTTGGATCTTTTTTTTTTTTAATCTAGTCTACTAGCCTATGTCTTTTGATTGGTGTGTTTAAGCCATTAACATTTAGGTTACTATTGAGATATGGTTTGTACTTCCAGCCATATTTGTTTATTTATGTTACTTAACATGATTTTTTTTTCTTTGATTAGTTTTTCCTTTACTGTACTACCTCCCGCTGTTGGTTTTCACTGTTATTTTTCATTTCTTCTACCTGTAATGTTTTGCCAAGGATGTTTTGAAGAGCTGGTTTTCTAGCTGCAAACTCTTTTAACTTTTTTTTTTTATCATGGAAGACTTTTATTTCATCTTCAATCCTGAAGCTTAATTTCACTGGATACACGATTCTTGGTTGGAACCCATTTTCTTTCGGCATTTGAAATATGTTGTTCCAGGATCGTCTAGCTTTCAGAGTCTGTGTTCAAAGATCAGCTGTTATCCTGATTGGTTTACCCCTAAATGTAATATGCTTCCTCTCTTTTGTGGCTTTTAAGATTCTTTCCTTATTCTATATTTTGGGCATCTTCTTTATAATGTGTCTTGGTGTGGATCTCTTATGATTTTTGTACATTTGGTGTCCTGTAGGCTTCTAGGATTTGGATTTCTGTTTCATTCTTCAAGTCTGGGAAGTTTTCTAGTATTATTTCATTGAACAGATTGCTCATTCCTTTGGTTTGGACATCTATACCCTCTTGTATCCCAATAACTTTTAAGTTTGGTCTATGTTATCCCATATTTCTTGGATGTTCTGCTCATGGTTTCTTAACATTCTCGCTGAGCTGCCTATGTTCTTTTCACGTTGAAATACTTTGTCTTTGTTGTCTGATGTTCTATCTTCTAAGTGTTCTACTCTGCTGGTAATACTCTCATTTGAGTTTTTAATTTGGTTTATTGTTTCCTTCATTTCCAGAATTTCTGTTTTTTTTTTTTTTTTTAATATAACCTCTATCTACCTGTAGAGTTGATCTTTTGCTTCTTGGATTTGTTTATGTAATTCATTGTCAAAGCCATCTTTCATTGTCTTATTTTGCTGTCTAATGTCTTCCTTGAGACTCCAGATCATCTGAAGCATTTATATCCTGAACTCTTTATCTGACATTCTGTCCACTGCAGATATTACCTCTTCTAACGTTGAATTGACCTGCATTGTTTGTGGTTCTTTCTTTCCTTGTCTTTTCATACTGCTCATGTTTCTTTCCAGCTTTGTGAAACTGTTGTGTTAATGATTTTCCCCTTATATATTTATATTGCTCTTGTATAGCTCGAAAATCCCTCTTTTGTGGAGAAAGACAATGTTAACAGTTCCCAATATCAATAGTACATTATCTAAGCACAAGTTTTTATTATTGATACATTTATAGTTAGACTATAAGTCTACAGATATTGGTTTCAATCAATATTTAAAAATATTTTCATTAGTTTCATAAAAGGCATACCATTTCTGGTGGCATATAGAAAACTGAATTTCAGATGAAGGATGTTATGCTTAGGGGGAAAGGAGTGAGAGTATGAGGTTAATATAACTTAGCAACTTTGGAGAACTCTAACCAACAGACTATTAATTTATGGAAGAATGTATAGATTCAACCTCCTATCTGTATTTAGAAAGTTACCCTATGCATAAATAGTAAAAGTTAGGGGGTTTAAAGTGGGATACATGGAGTAAGAATGAAGAAAAAAATAACAAGGAAGAAAAGAGAAAAAATAGAGAGGGAAAAGGAAAATAAGGAAGAAAAAATAAAAAAAAGAAAAAAAAGAAAAAAGGGGGGGAGGTGGGGCATATGCAATTCCTCTATATTATATTATTTTGGTGATTCAATTGTTAAAGTCCTATTTCATGCACAGTTCTTGGTTTCACGTATGTTGAGGTTGTGAATGAGTGAGAAGAAAAGATAGCAAAAAAAAAAGTGTCTCAGAACTTTTTTTTCCTTTCTTCCAGTAGGTGGCATTGTCTATTACTAGCTTGAGCCTCTGTGTTCAGGGTGGTGGATGTAGCCAGTGTGAAAGGACATGAGCTTCCACCTGTAGCCTCCCTACTATAGTCTCTGAGATGGAAACCAGGTACCTGTTCAGTTGTTGTTTTGTGTTGATAGCTACATCCCCCAAAAGCTTGTGGGAAAAATTTTGAGTTATCACAGGGTGGGGGAGTTGGAAACCGGGTACCTGGATCAGCTGCAGAACTGTGCTGGTAGCCACACCCCCATTGATAGGTTTTAAGTGTAGATGGGCTTTCTCTGGTCTGGCGGGGACCGGGCCAGGCTTCCTCCTCTGGTCTGGCGCCGTGGTGGGGCCAGGCTTCCATCGCAGCGCCAGGCTTCCTCCTCCGGTGTTGTGCGTGTGCGGTCTGGCTCAGTGGGGGCCGGGCCAGGCTTCCTCCTCTGGTCTGACGCAGCCGCAGTCTCCACATATGAATCTTAATTCTGTAACCCTAACTCAAGCTAAGTACAAAATTTGATATTACTCTTTCCATACCTCTATAATTAAACTTACTGTGAGTTAAATGCATGTATATTAATATAAATTTTAAGATGTATTTTGACATTTATATACTATTTTCAAGGTTAAATTTGTATACATATCACAATATATCATTTATAGAATTCATCTGGCATCCTTATATTTATAAAATATATATCCATAGGTCTTACACTTTACTCATCTCTGTGTCTGATTCTGTATATTTATATATATTTTCACAAATCTATTCTTATGAATATTCATATTTCACCATAGAAATCTTAATTCTTTAATTCTGACCCTAGCTCAATATGAAATGTGATATTACCATTTCTATACCCGTATATCTAAATCTAATAGTTCTAAAATTCATGTACACAAATATGAATATTAAAGTGCACATTTACACTTATTCTATTTTTAATGTTTAATTTGCATATATATCATATATAATATTCATCCATGTCTCTACATATTTACAGCATATGTCTTCTGAAGACTGACACTTTACTCTTCCCTTAGTCAGATCATGTATATTTATGTTTTCATATCTATTGTCACAAGTACATACTTATGAATATTTATATTTCCCCATATTAACCTTAATTCTCTAACCCTACCTCTAGCTCAGTATAAAATTGAGATTACACATTTTATACTTCTATATCTAATTCTCATGTGACTTAAATCCATATACATGAATATGAATTTTAAAGTGTATTTTGATTTTTCTTTTCAATATTGTGTGTGAAAATGCATACATATCACAGTATATAAAATGTAGGTTTCCTTCTTGTGTCCCCATATTCAAAATATTTATTCATGAACCCTTTACTGTTCCCCATGTTAGATCCTGTATGTTTTCATATGATTTTATACATATGTCAAAAATACACTTATGAATATTCATACGTTTCCATATTCATCTTAATTCTCTAAACTAACCCTAGAGCATTACAAAATTTGATATTATTCTTTCCATATCTCTATATCTAAGCCCAACATGACTGAAATACATGTCCACAAACATAAATTTTAAAATGTATTTTGACATTTATTTTCCAATTTAAATGTTAATTTGCATACATATGACAATATATCATATATAGGATTCAATCAGACATTCAAATATTTAAAATATATACATTCATTAGACCCACACTTTATTCTGCCTTCTGTCTAATTCTGTATATTTATATATGTTTTACCAATAATTTCACAAGTACCTCTTATGAACATTCATATTTCCCTATATCAATCTTAATTTTCTAATCCTAACCCCAGCTCAGTATGAAATGGGATAATACCCTTTCTATATTTCTATATCTAAACCTAATGAGACTTAAGTGCATTAAACAAATATGAAATTTAAAGTGTATTTTGACTTCTGTTTTTAATGTTCAGTTAAACTTGCATAATACCACAATATATTATATATAGGATTCACACACGTGTCCCCATATTTACAGTGTATATATTCATAGGACTCTACAGTTTTCTATTTGCTGTGTCAGATTCTGTATTTTTATATGTTTTCACACATATTGCTTATGAATATTCATATTTCCCCATCTTAATCTTAATTCCCTAACTCTAACCTAGCTAAATACATAATTTGATATTAATCTTTCCATACATCTATACTTAAACCTAATGTAATGTAAATCCATGTACATAATATAAATTATAATGTGTATTTTGACATTTATATTCCAAGTTAAATGTTAAATTTGCATACATAGCACAACATGTTATATATAGAATTCATTGAGGCATCCACTTATTTAAAAAAAAAAATATATATATATATATATATATATATATATATATATATATATATATTCATAAAACCCACACCTTACTCTGCCTTGTGTCTGATTTTATTTATATATGTTTTCACCCTAATTTCACAAGTACCTTTTTATGGATATTCATATTTCCCCACATAAATCTTAATTCTTTAACCCTAATTCTAACTCAGTACAAAATTTGCTTTTATCCTTCCCATATCTCTATATCTAAACCTATTTTGACTTAAATCCATGTACATGAATGTTTTTTAAAGTGCATTTTTACATTTATTTTCTATTTTCAATCTTAAATTTGCATATATATCACAATATATTATATATAGAATTTATCACTGATTCCTCATATTTACAAAATATATATTCACAAGACCCAAATATTATTTTTCCCTGATTCTGTATATTTATGTTATCACACATGTTTTCACAATCCATTCTTATGAATATTTATATTTCCCCATATTTATCTTAATTCTCTAATCCTAATCCTTGTTTAGTATAAAATGTGATAGTAACCTTTATTTACTGCTATATCAAAACCAAATGTGACTTAAATTCATGTACATCAGTATGACTTTTCAAGTGTATTTTGATATTTATTTTAAATTATCAACATTAAAATTACAAATATATCACAATATATCATATATAAAATTTATCCAAGCATCCTCATATTTATAAAATATATATTAATAGAATCTATACTGTACTCTTTCTTGTGTCTGATTCTGTATATTTATGTATGTTTTCATAAGTCTATTCTTAGGAATACTTATATTTCCCAATATTAATCTTAATTTTCTAACTTAAGCTCAGTATGAAATGTGATATTACCCTTTCTATATTGCTATATCTAAACCTAATGTGACTTTAGTACACTTGAAACATATGAATTTTAAACTAAATTTTGACTTCTCCTTTAATTTTTCAATGTTAAATTTGCCTGCATATCTGATATACCATATGTAGGCTTCCTATGTAACCATAATTACAAAATGTATATTCAGAGGACTCAGAGATTACTATTCACTGTGTCAGATTATGTATATCTATGTATGTATTTACACATATTGTCACAATACAGTCTTATGAATTTTCATATTTTTCCATATAAATCTTAGTTCTCTGACCCTAACTCTAGTTCTGTACAAAATTTGATATTACCCTTTCCATATACATATATCTAAACTTAGGGAGACTTAAATCCATATAGAAAAATATGAATTTTAAAGCTTATTTTGAATTCTGTTTCAACGTTCAATTTACATACATATCAGAAGATATCATATATAAGATTCATCCCCGTGTCCTCATATTTACAGCTTATATATTCATAGGACTTACACCTTCTCTTCCCTGTGTCAGACCCTGAATATTTTTTAATGTTTTCACACATATTGCCTAAAGTTCTTTCTTGTGAATATTCATATATCCCCATAGTAATATTAATTCTCTAACCCTAATCTGAGCTCAGTATGAAATGTAATGTTACCCTTTCTTTGCCACTATATCCATACCTAATGTGACTTAAGACACTTGAAGCATATGAATACGTTTCATCCTGTATTTCCTCTCGAATTTATAAAATATATATTCATAGGACTCACAACTTACTCTTCCCTCTTTCAGATTCTGTATGTTTGTTTATGTTTTTATGCATATTTTCATAGGACATTCTTAAGAATACTCATATTTTTCATATTAATCTTATTTCTGTAACTCTAACCCTATCTCAGTACAAAATTTCATATTACCCTTACAATATCTCTGTATATAAAACTAATGTGAGTTATATTTATATACACAAATATAAATTATAAAGTGTACTTTGATCTTTATTTTCTATTTTCAATGTTAAATTTACATACACACTACAACATGTCACATATAAGATTCATCCATGTTTCCCCTATGTACAAAATGTGTATTTAAAGGGTCACATTTTACTTTTCCCTGTGCCTTATCCTATATATTGATTTTTTTCATATATTTTCACAAATTCTCATGAATTTATTTATATTTCTTCATATAAATCTTAATTCTATAACCCTAAACTTATCTCAGTATAAAATTTGATATTACCCTCTCAATACCTTTGTATATAACCCTAATGTGACACAAATACATATATGAAATTTAAAGTGTATTTTGTCTTCTGTTTTCAATTTTTAATGTTTTTTTAAATTTGCATACATATCACAATATTTTATATATTGTATTCATTTATGTGCCCATATTTACAAAATATATATTTATAGGATTCACACTTTACTCTTTCTTGTGTCATGTCCTTATGTTTATATATGTTTTTACACACATTTTCACAATTGCATTCTTAAGAATATTAATATTTCCCCATATTAATCTTAATATTCTAACCCTAACTCTAGATCAGTACAAAATTTGACATTACCCTTACCACACTTCTGTATATAAATCTAATGTAAATTATATTCATATACATGAACATGAAATTCAAAGTGTATTTTGACATTGTCTATTTTCCATGTTGAATTTGCAATGCATATCAACTATATCACATATGGAATTCACTCATGTGTCTCCAAACTTACAAAATATATATTCATGAAACTAACATTTTACTCTTCCTTTTGTCAAATCCTGTATATTTATACATGTTTTTACACCTATTCTCACAAGCACATTCTAATCTATATTTTCTTTTGTTCATGTTAATATTAATTCTCATACACTAATCCTACCTCAGTACAAATTTTTTTATTATCTCTTCCATACCTCTGCATATAAACCTAATGTGAATTAAATCTGTGTACACAAATATGAATTTTAAAGAGTATTTTGACTTCTGTTTTTCAGTTATCAAAGATTGATTTGCATGAATGTCACTATATATCATTCTTAGAATCCATTCATGCATCCCCATGTTCACAAAACATATATTCACAGGATTCTTAATTTAATCTTCCCTGTTTCAGATCTTGCATATTTATATGTTTTTACATACATTTTACATGTACTTTCTTATGAATGTCATATTTCCCCATATGAATCTTAATTATCTCACCCTAATCCTAGCTCAGTACAAAATTTATGTTACCATTTCCATATCATTACATCCAAACCTAATGTGACTTAAATCCACATACACAAATATAAAATGTAAGGTGTGTTATGAGTTCTCTTTTCAATTTTCAATGTTTTGTTTCCATACATAACAAAATATATCATATATAGGATTCATTCATACCTTCCCATAATTTCAATTTATATATATTTATAGGATTCACACTTTACTTTTCATGGTGTCATATTTTCTATATTTATACAGGTTTTTGTGCATAATTTCACAAGTACATGCTGGGAATATTCACATTTCTCCATATTAATCTTAATTCTCTAATTCTAACCCTAGTTCACTATAATATTTCACAATATACTTTTCATATATTTTTATATAAAACTAATGCAATTTTTATACATGTATAAAATGTGAACTTTAAATTATTTTGACACTTATTTCTTTTTTTAATGTTAAAATTCAATGCATATCAAAATATATTATACATAGGCTTCATTCATCCATGCATCCCCGATTTTACAAAAGATACATTCGTAAGACTCACAATTTAATCTTTCCTCTTTCCAATTCTGTATGTTTGTATGTTTCCACATATAATTTCATAGAATATTCTTATGAATACTCATATTTCCATATTAATCTTATTTCTCTAACCCTAACCCTACCTCAGTACAAAATTTCATATTACCCTAAGAATATCTCTGTATACAACACTATATTTATAAACATGAATAGGATTTGAAAAGTGTACTTTGACATTCATTTTCTAATATGTTACAAATAAGATTCATCCATGTTTCTCCCATACACAAAATGTGCATTCATGGGGGTCGAACTTTACTCTTCCCTGTGCCTGAATTGGTATATTGATTTTTTACATATATTTTCACAAGCACATTTGTATCAATATTTATATTTCCCCATATTAATCTTAATTCTATAACCCTTACCTTAGCTCAGGACAAAATTTGATATTACCCTTTCAACACCATTCTGTATAATCCTAATGTGACTTAAATCCATATACATGAATATAAAATTTAAAGTGTATTTCAACTTCTGTCTTGAACTTTTAATGTTAAATTTGCCAGCATTTTACATTATTTCATATATCCAATTCATCAATGAATCCCCATATTTACAAAACATATACTTATAAAACTCACACTTTACTCTTTTATGTGACAGATTGTGTGTATTTATGTTTTCACAACTACGTTCTTATGGATATTCACATTTCTCCATATTAATCTTAATTCTCTAACCCTAACCCTAGATCTGTACAAAATTTGATATTACCTTACCATATCTTTGTATATAAATCTAATGTGATTTATGTCATTACAGAAATATAAATTTTAAAGTGTATTTGGATATTGATTTTCTATTTTCAATGTTAAATTTGCATACAGATCACACTATATCACTTATAGTGTGTCTGCACACTTAAAAATATATATTTATAAAACTCACAGTTTACTGTTTCTTGTGTCAGACCTTGTATATTTATGTTTTTATACATATCTTCAGAAACATATTCTTATGTATATTTCCTTTTTCTTTTTTATTAATTTTTGAATCCTAACTCTAGATCAGTTCAAAATTTGATATTAGCTTTTCCATACCTCTACATCTTAACCTACTGTGTACACAAATATGAATTTTGGAGTGTATTTTCAGGTATCTAAGTAAAATTGGCATACATATCACAGCATATCATGTATAGGATTCATTCATTCTTCATCATATTTACAACATATATATTCACAGAATTCCCAGTATACACACATATATATTCACATACATTTTCATACATATTTTTCTAATGAATATTTATATTTCCCCATTTAAATATTATCTAACCCTAACCCTACCTCACTACAAAGTTTATATAATTTTTTTCATATCATTATATCCAAACCTAATGTGCATTAATCTACACACATGAATATTAAATTTAAATTGTGTTTTGAATTCTCTTTTCAATTTTCATTGTTATGTTTGCATACATATCAAAATATCTTATATAGGATTCATTCATGCCTTCCCATGTTTTTAATATATTTATTGGAGTCACATTTTACATTTTCCGGTGTCAGATCCTATATATTTATATAGGTTTTCATGCATAATTTCACAAGTACATTCTTCTGAATATTCATATTTCTGCATATTAATCTTAATTGTATAATATTTCATATTATGATTTTCATATTTTATATAAGCCTAATGTGACTTTTATACATGTACAAAAATAAGAACTTCAAATTAATTTGACAATTATTTTCTATTTTCAACATTAAATTTTAATGCCTATCAAAATATACCATATATATTTTTCATCCATTCCTCCCTGAATTTACAAAATATATATTCATAGGACTCACAATTTACTCTTCCCTCTTTCATATTCTGTATGTGTGTATACGTTTTCATACATAATTCCATAGTATATTCTTATGAATATTAATATTTTCGTATTAATATTATTTCCCTAAACATAATCCTAGCTCAGTACAAAATTTCATAATACCCTTACAATACCTCTGTATATAAAACTAATGTGAGTTATATTTATATACAAAAATATGAGTTGTAAAGTATTTGACCTTTATTTTCTATTTGCAATGTTACATTTACATACATATCTCAATATATCACAAAAAAGATTTATTCAACTTTCCCCTATATACAAAATGTGTATTCAAAGGTGTCACATTTTACTTTTCCCTGTGTCTGATTCTGTATATTGACTTTTTTTACATATTTTCACAAGCAAATTCTCATGATTATTCATATTTCCCCATATGAATGTTAATTCTATAACCCTAACCTTAGTTCAGTACAATATTTAATATTACCCTTTCCATACATTTATATCCAAACCTAATGTGCCTTAATTAAGTGTTCACAAATATTAATTCTAAAGTGTGTTTTGACTTCTGGTTTAAATGTTGTGTTTGCCTACCTACCAAATATATCATATATAGGATTCATTCATGCCTTCCCATATTTTCAATATATATATTTATAGGACTCACACTTTATATTTTTGGTGTCAGATCCTGCATAGTAATATAGATTGGCAGGCATAATTTCACAAGTACATTCTTGTAAATATTCACATTCCCCCATATTAATCTTACTTCTCTAATCCTGACCCTAGTTCAGTATAATATTTTATATTACACTTTCCTTACATTTTTATATAAATGTAGGGAAATGTGAATTCTATACATGTACAAAAATATAAACTTTAAATTATTTTTACATTGATTTTCTATTTCCAATGATGAATTTGCCTAGATACCACACTATACCACATATGAGATTCATCCATGTGTTCTCAAACATAGTGAAACTCATGAAACTCACACTGTACTCTTCCTTGGGTCAGATCCTATATATTTATACATTTTTTACACATATTTTCACAAGCAAATTCTTATGTATATTTTCTTTTTTCATATGAATATTAATTTTTGAATCCTAACCGTAGCTCAGTATAAATTTGATATTATCTATTCCATACCTCTACATCTCAACCTAATTTGACATAAATCTATGCATATGAATATGAATTTTAAAGTATATTTTGACTTCTATTTTCAGTTTTCAAAGTTAAATTTGCATACATATCACAGTATATTATATATAGGATTCATCCATGCACTCCCATATTTATGACATATATATTCACAGGATTCATAATTTAATCTTCTTGTTTCAGATCTTATATTATTACATATGTTTTCACACATACTTTCTTATGAATATTTATATTTCCACATTTTAACCTCAATTATCAAACCCTAACCCTAACTCAGTACAAAATTTATATTACCCTTTTCACATTATTATAGGCAAACCAGATGTGACTTAAATCCACATACACAAATACAAAATTTAAATTATGCTTAGAATTCTCTTTTCAGTTTTCAATGTTATGTTTGCATACATAGCAACATATATATAGGATTTATTCATGCATTCCCATAATTTCAATATATGTATTTATAGGATTCACACTTTACATTTTCCGGTGTCAGATTTTCTATATTTATATAGGGTTTCATGCAAAATTTCACAAGTACTTCTTGTGAATATTCACATTTTCCTATATGTGAGTTATATTTATATACACAAATATAAATTTCAAAGTGTACTTGATATTTATTTTCTATTTTTAATGTTAAATTTATATACATATCACTATATATCACAGATAAGATTCATTCATATTTCCTCTATACACAAAATATGTATTCAAAGGAGTCACATATTACTCTTCCCTATACCTCATCCTGCATATTGATATTTTATGCATATTTTTACTAGCACATTCTTATGAATATTTATATTTCCCCATATTAATCTTCATTCTATAACTGTCACCTTAGCTCAGTAGAAAATTTGATATTACCCATTCAATACATTTGTATATAAACCTAAAGTGACCAAAATCCACATACACAAATAGGAAATTTAAAGTATATTTTGACTTCTGTTTTCAATTTTCTGTGTTAATTTTGCAAACGTTTCACAATATTTCATATATGAGTCATCAATGCATTCCCATATTTATAAAATATATATTTGTAGGACTTACACTATACTCTTTCCTGTGTTAGATGCTGTATATATAACATTCTTTTGTATATTCATATTTCCCATATTAATTTTAATTCTGTAACCCTGTCTTTAGATTAGTACAAATTTGATATTAACTTACCATACCCCTATAAATAAATCTAATGAGTTATATCCTTATACACACATATATGAATTTTAAATTGTATTTTGAAATTTATTTTCTATTTTCAGTGTTAAATTTACATACATACCACAATATATCACATATATAAGAGTATATAAGTGTATTTTGACATTTGTTTTCAAGTTCAATATTAAATTTACATACATATTACAATATTACAAATATAGAATTCATCCATGGATCTCCATATTTACAAAATATACATTTATAGAACTTACACTTTACTTTTTGTTTCAGATTCTGTTTATAAATAAATGTTTATATATGTTTTACACATATTTTCACAAGTACATTCTTATGAATATTTATATTTCCCCATATTACTCTTAATTCTCTAACCCTAACCCTAGATCAGCATAAAATTTGTTATATCTTACCATACTTCTTTATATAAATATTATGTAATTTATATCCATATATATTAATATGGATTTTAAAGTATATTTTGACATTTATTTTCTATTTTCAATATAAAAAGTTTCACTAAAGAATTTCAGTGAAACTTTGGTGAATGGATTTGCTTAACATTTCCTCTCTCCCTCCAAAGTTTCCAGATCCTACACAAAGGGTTCTCTTGATAGCACATTTTAAACATTTTACATGTATTGTGCTGTTAAGGGCTAAAGTGTGTTTTGAATATATTTACTGAGAATAGTTTTCAAGCTCAGAACAGAAACAGTTTGTTCTAGCAGCTTCAACTTTCATGAGTTCAATCTGTTCTCAAAAAGAACACTCTGTGTTGTTTGTGGTTGAAGTAGAATTTAGCAGAACTCTTCTCAGCACTGGCAGATTAATTTTCAGTTTTAAGTGTCTCTTCCTTTGCTAATTCTTTGGAAATGGGCAAATGCAATTGAATTGAGTTTTCTAGAAAAGTTTAACTAGAAGATTTCAATGAAAATTTGATGCATGGATCTACTTAACATTTCATCCACCCCCAAAAGTTTGATAATTCTACTCATAATTTTTTTCTTTTTTGCTACCACCCTTTAAATATTGTACTGCACTGTGCTATAAAAAGTCTGAACTGCACTTTGAATGTGCTGCCTGAGAAGAGCTTGCAAGTGCAGAACAGAAACAATTTGTGCTAGCTGATTCAACTTTCATGAATTTACTGGGTTCTCAAGGAGAACACTCTGTTTTGTTTGTTGTTGAATTAGCATTTGGCAAAACTCTTCCCAGCATGGGCAGATTCAGTTTCAGTTTCAATCCTCTGCAATTGCTGAATGTCCATTCCTAGGAAGCAGGAAAATGCAATTGAAGGGAGAGTATTGTGGAAAAGTTGGACAAAAGAATTTCAATGAATGCATCCTCTTAACATTCCCTCTTCTCCCCTAAAGGTTTGGTGATCCGATTCACAAGGGTTCTCCTCCTAACCCATTTAAAATATTTAAATATTTAAATATCACAGCCTGCACTGTGCTCTGAAAGGGCTGAACTGCTCTTGGATTGAGCTGGCTGAGAAAAGCTTGCAAGAGCAAAACAGAAGCAGTTTGTGCTAGTAGCTTCAACTTGCATGAATACACTGTTTTCTCAAAAAGGCACTCTGATTTGTTTGTGGTTGAAGTGGCATTCAGCAGAACTCTTCCAAGCAATGGCATATTAACTTTCACAGCAAGGTACATGCACAATATTAGAGGGTGGAAGTAAGACAAACCTTGTGAGTAAACATTGGAAGTAGAGAGGCAATGTTAAGGGAATCCATTGATCAAAGTTTCATTGAAATCTTTTGCTCAATCTTTTTCATAAACTCACTTGATTTGTATTTGCCCACTTTCAAAGAATGGCCTTTTAGCAATGGCACAGATACTTAAAATTGAAAGTTTATCTGCCTGTGAAGTGAATATTTCTGTTGAAAACTACCTCAACCACAAGCAAGCCAAAGTGTTCTCCTTAAGAACACAGTGAATTTATGCAACTTGAAGATGTTAGCACAAACTGCTTCTGTTCTGCTCTTGCAAGCTCTTTTCTTTAGCAATGACTAAGACACTTCAAACTGAAAGTAAATCTGCCATGGTGGTAAAGAGTTCTGCTGAATACTACTTCAGCCACCAAAAAAGAAAAAAATGTAAAAACAAAAACAAAAACAAAACTAGAGTGTTCTCCTTTAGGACACAGTGAATTCATGCAATTTGAAGCTGCTAGCACACACTGCTTCTGATCTTCTCTTCCAAGCTCCTCTTGGCCTGCTCATTCATAGCCCCATTAAGCTGTTTCACAGCATAGTGCAGACACAATGCTTGAAGAGTGGTGACAAGAAAAACTTTGAGAGTAGGATTATCAAACTGTGGGGGAATAGAGGAAATGTTAAGCAGATCCAATACCCATAGTTTCACTGAAATCTTTTTTTTTTTTCATAGAACTTTAGTTTAGCAATAGCACAGATACTTGAAACCAAAACTAACTCTGCCAGTGTTGAGAAGTACTCTGTTGAATGCTACTTCAACCACAAACAAACCAGAGCATTTGCCTTGAGAACACAGTGAATTCATGCAAGTTGAAGCTGCTAGCACAAACTGCTTCAGTTCTGCACTTGCAAGTCTTCTCAGCCAGTAATTTCAAAGCTCATTTCAGCCCTTTCACAGAAGAGCGCAGGCACAATATTTAAACTGACATAGGAAGAGAACCCCTGTGAGGAAGATCAACAAGGTTTGGGAGGAAAGAGGGTATGATAAGGGTATGCATTCACTAAAGTTTCACTGAAATTGTTTCACCCAACTTTTTCACAATTCTCACTTCAATTCCATTTGCCCACTTCATACAAATGGACATTTAGCAATGGCACAGATGCTTGAAACTGAAACTGAACCTGTCAGTGCTGAAAACAGTTCTGCTGAATGCTACTTCAACCACAAACCAGAGTGTTCTTTTGAGAACACAGTGTATTCATGCAAGTTGAAGCTACTAGCACAGACTGCTTCTGTTTTGCTGATGCAAGCTCTTCTCAGCCATCCCAATCCAAGAGCAGTTCAGCCCTTTCACAGCCCAGTGCAATCAATATTTAAAATGGACTAAGAAGAAAATTCTTGTGCGCAGGATCACCAAATATTGGGGGCATAGAGGGAATGTTGAGGGGATACATTCACTAAAGGTTCATTGAAATTCTTTTGTCCAACTTTTTCACAATACTCTCTTCAATTGCTTTTGCCCACTTCCTATGAATGAACATTTAGCAATGGCACAGATGCTTGAAACTGAAACTGAATCTGCAAGTGCTGTGAAGAGTTCTACTAAATGATACTTCAACCACAAACAAAGCAGAATGTTCTCTTTAAGAAAACAGTGAATTCATGCAAAGTGAAGCTGCCAGCACAAATTGCTCATTTTTTTTGCATTTGGAAGCTATTGGCAGCTAGCACATTCAAAGCACAGTTCATCCCTTTTACAACATAGTGCAGGCCCAATATTTAAATTATGATAGCAAACAATGTGTTGTGAGTTGTATTGCCAAGAGGAAATGTTAAGAAGATCCATTCACCAAAGTTTTATTGAAATTCTTTAGTCAACCTTTCTCACAACACTTAATTTTTAAATTTGCCCATTTTCAATGGGCTTTCATTTAGCAATGGCACAGAAGTTTGAAATTAAAACTGAATCTAGGGGTTGGGGTTGTGGCTCAGTGGTAGAGCGCTCACCTCACATGTGCAATACCCTGGGTTCGATCCTCAGCATCACATTAAATAATAACAATAATAAACAAGTGAAAGAAATGTGTTGTGTCCAACTACAACTAAAAAATAAATATTAAAAAAAAAACAACTGAATCTAAAAGTGCTGGGAAGAGTTCTGCGCTGAATAAAGCAGAGTGTTCTCCTTGAGAACACAGTGAATTCATGCAAGTTGAACCTGCTAGCACCAACTGCTCCTGTACTTAAATTGGAAGGCCTTGTCAGGCAGAACATTCAAAGTGCAGTTTAGCACATTAACAGCATAGTGAAGACACATATTTGAAGAGTAATAGCAAGAAAAACCTATGAGGATCTGACACAAGGAAGACTGAAGTGTGAGGTTTATGAACGTATAATTTGCAAATATAGGGATGCCAGAATTAATTCTACATTTGATATATTGTTATATGTGCTCAAATTTAATATTAAAAATTGAAATTTCAATTCAAAATACATTTTAATTTTCATATTCTGTACATGAATTTCACTCACATTTGGTCAATATATAAAGGTATGCAAAGTGTAATATAAAATTTTGTACTGAGCTATGGTTAGGGTAATAGAATTTAGATTAATATTACAGGCTTACATTGTGGCTCTGTGGCAGAGTGCTTGCCTCCAATATGTGAGGAACTGTGTTAAATCCACAGCACCACAAAAAAACAAAAACAAAAACTAAAACAAAAAACAACAGATTGTGCCCATGTATAACTAAAAAATTTAAACAAAAACTTTAATATGGTGAAATATGAATATTTATAAGAATTATAAATTTATAAAATTTTTATTTATAAAATTTATAAAATTGTTTATAAAAATATGTGTAAAAAGATATATTGAGATATTCTTCTAAGACACAGAAAAGATTAAATTTTAAGCTTTTTGAATATATATTTTGTAAATATGATGACCCATGCATAAAACCTATATCTGATATATTATGATATATATGCAAAGTTAACATTGAAAATAGTTACATGTCAAAATACACTTTAAAATTCATATATGTATATGGGTATTATTCAGATTATATACAGAGGAATAGTAGGGGTAATATAAAATTTTGTTCTGAGTTGGGGTTAGGATATGAGAATTAAAATTAATATGATAAAATATGAATACTCATAAGAATGCATTTGTAAGAGTATGTGTGAAAATATAAATATACATGATCTGACACAGGGATGAATAAAGTGTGATTTGTATAAATATATGTGATGTAAATATGGAGATGCATTGAAGAATCCTATATATAAAATGTTGTGATATGTATGCAAATTAATCATTGAAAATTAAAAAAAGGAGCTGGGGTTGTGGCTCACTGAGTTCGATTGTCAGCACCACATGAAAATAAAGATATGTGTCCACATAAAACTATATATACTTAATATAAGAAAATTAAAAACAGAAGTCAAAATACAGTTTAAAATTTATATTTGTGCATTTGGATTTAAGTTGCATTAGGTTTAGATATAGAAGTATGGAAAAGGTAAGATAGAATTTTGCCCTGAGCTAGGTTTATAGATCAGATTATTATGGAATAATATGAATTTTCCTAAAAATGTACTTTTGAAATTATGTGTGAAAAATGAAAACATACAGAATATGAAATAGGGGAGAGTAAATAATAAATTCTATGAATATACATTTTGTAAATATGGGAATGCATAAATAAAACTTATATATGATATATTGCAATATGTATGCAAATTTAATATTTAAAAATAGAAGGCAAAATAAACATTAAAATTCATATTTGCTTATGTAGATTTAAGTCACATTAGTTTTATATGGAGAGGTATGGAAGGTGTAATTTCAAATTTTGTAGTGAGCCAGGGTTAGAATTTGAGAATTAAGATTACTATGGGAAAAAGTGAAAATGTGTATATATATATATATATATATATATATATATATATATATATATATATATAAATATATATATATATATAAATAAATAAATAAATAAATATATATATATATATATATATATATATATATATATATAATGAGCCTATAAAAATACGTGTAAAATATGTAAAATATACAGGATCTGACACTAAGAAGAATACAGTGTGACTCTTATGAATGTGTAATCTGTAAGTATAGGGATGCCAGGATGAATTCTATATAAGATATATTGTGTACAGGAATTTAACTCACATTAATTTTATCTATAAATTTATGGAAAGTGTATTATAAAATTATGTACTGAGGTAGGCTTTTGGTTTTAGAATATTACAGGTCTGTTTGTGGCTCAGTGGCAGAGCATGAGCCTTGAGCATGTGAGGAACTGTGTTTCATCCAAAGCACCACATCAAAAATAAATAAATAAGTAAACATAGTAAACATTGTGCTCATGTATAACTAAAACAATTTTAAATATAAAAGATCAATGTGGTGAAATATGAATATTCATTAGAATATGTTGTGAAAATATGTGTAGAAAGGTATATAAATATACAGAATCAGACACAGGGAAGAGTAAAATGTAGGTTCCTTGAATGTAGATTTTGTAAATATGAAAAAGTGAATATATATAACAAATGGATGAATCCTCTATGTGATATAGTGTGATATATATGTAAAGTTAATGTTGAACATAGAAAATAAATGTTACAATACAGATTAAGATTCATATTTGTGTATATGGATATGACTCATATTAGATTTATATACAGAGGTATGGTAAGGGTAATATCAAATTTTGTACTGAACTCATGTTAGGGTTATAGAATTAAGATTAATATGGGGAAATGTGAATGTTCATGAGAACATGTTTGTGAAAATATATGTAAAAATATATACAAATACACACAATTAGATACAGGGAAAAGTAAAGTATACGTTCTTGAAACATAGTTCTTGTAAATATATGGACAAATTAATGAAACCTATATGAGATATTATGTGATATGTATGCAAATTTAACATTGAGAATAGAAAAATAAATGTCAAAATACACTTTAAGATTCATATTTATAGCCTGCATCATTATTGCCTTTGCTGCTGCCTCTGATTCCACTGCTGCCAGCCCAAGATCTCCTGAAGGTCTTCTTTCTGGGTGCTGCTCCCACAGAAGAAACCACTGCCCTGGATGCAACTAAAGTCAACACCGCTGCTGACCCTCAAAGATCACCTGGTGATGCTCTCCCCAGAGCAGTTACAGCTTCTGCTGTGGCTGCTGCTACTGCTAACTCAGTGCCTGCTGCCAACCACCACTATGACTAGCACTAGTACCATGGCCTGTAGAATGGCTTTGGGGGAAACTCCAGGTTTAGTGGCATGTGGCTGCACACATTTTGGAACACCGCCAGAGCCTGGGGCCTGGGTGCCAGCAGGTTTACCATCACAAGGTCCTCTGTCTGGGAACTCCAACTGGGATCTGCTGGTCCAGTGTGGGTGTGCCTGCACATTTGGAAGAGCCTGAGGTCTTCCTTCTGAGAGTGCTGGTGGCCCTTGTCTTGTTGCTGCATCTTGGGGTTGCTCCTTTGCATAAGTGTATCCCTGGTGGTCTCTCTGAAAGTAGGAGCAGCATTGAGATTTGAGACTGCAGTGTAGCTGAGCCTGAGGTATGTGAATCCCATATTGGTGATATAGAGACTGGGTTTATGAGGGCTGATCTGGGTTTGATGATCCCAAGAGATGTCAGAGACTGGGTTAAGATACTGTTGAATACTGACAGAGTTCGACTTTCCAGCAAGATTTATTTTATTTTAGTTTTTGATTCACTAATCTCTCTGCAATATTTGGAACAGGATGTTTTTTATGCATCACTGTGTGGATGAATATGATATATGAATGGTGTTTTTCATTTTTGTTGTATTCTTATGGCTTTACATTTTTCTCTTTGTTCATATTCTTTCTTTCTCTTGTCTATTTTCTTTCCAGCTTTTCTCCAACAAACAGCCAATCTCTGTTGGCTCCTCTACCACTCTTCCTGTGAATTTCTACTTCTAGCTTCTCTCTTCTTTCCTTTCAAATATTGCATACTACACTACTTCTTTTCTCTCATCCACCATTTGTAATTATAAGTCATTTTAACAAATATTCTGTTTGTACTATAGATAGTTACTGAATTCATCATTTTGGTTGAATGTGAGATACTTTAGTAGGAGCTATTAGGTTTGAGGCTATATAATGTGTACACTGGGTGCTGTTGATATTGGTCTCATCAGTAAAGGTGAAGCACTGGAAACTTTAAGGAACACTATAGGTCTACAGGGTAAAATTTATCCTGCTTTAGAGCTATACTTTAAGATAGAAAAACACACTAACAACATGAAAAATCAAGGGAGTAAAGCATCTCAAACAAACCAAGATGCTTTAACAATAAAAGCCATTGATAACACAGTAGAAGATATGTCCAATAAGGAGTTTAGATTGTATATAGTTGAATTGATATGTGAAGTAAAGGATAGTATAAAGAGTGAAATCAAAGATAAGACACAGGAAGTGAAAGACCACTTCAATAAAGAGTTACAGATCATGAAAAACAACAACAACAACCAGAAATTCTCAAAATGAAGGAATTAGTAAGCCAAATTATAAATTTAATAGAAAGCAACACCAACAGACTAGACAGAACCTCAGAAAATGAAGACAAAATGTAATCTTGAAAGTAGAATTAAACATGCAGAGAAGATGATAAGAAACCATAAACAGAACATCCAAGGATTATGGGATAACATGAAAAGACCAAATTTAAGAGTTATCAGAATAGATGAAGGAGCAGAGATACAAACCAAAGGAATGCACAATCTTTTCAATGATATAATAGCAGAAAATTTCCCAAAGAATGGAATGGAAAATAAAATACAAGAGGCTTACAGGACCTCAAATGTACAAAATTACAGCAGACCCAGACCAAGACACATTATAATGAGAATGACTAACAGAGAGAATAAAGATAAAATCTTAAAGGCTGTGAGAGGGAAAAAATCAAATTACATATAGGGAAAATCAATTTAGATCTCAACTGATTACTCAACCCAGACCCTCAAAGCTAGGAGGTTCTAGAATAATATATTTCAAGCTTTGAAAGAAAATGGATGCCAACCAAGAATTTAATACCCAGCAAAATTAAGTTTTGGATTTGAAGATAAAATTAAAAATTTTCATGATAATCAAAAATTAGAAGAATTCATAACTAGAAAGCCTACACTACAGAGCATTCTCAACGAAATATTCCATGACGATGAAGTGAAAACCAGCAAGGGAGGATCTACACTAAAGGGACATTCAACCAAATGAGAAACTAAGACAAATCAAAAACCTGAAATAAATCAAAATGACAGGGAATATAAATCATATCTCAATGATAACTTTAAATGTTAATGTCCTAAACTCATCAATCAAAAGAGATAGACTGGCAGAATGGATTAAAAATCAAGAAACAATATGCTGTCTAAAAGAGACTCACCTCATGGGCAAAGACATCTGCAGGTTGAAGATGAAAGGATGCAAAAAAACTTACACTCATGTGGATTTTGTGAACAAGCATGGATTTCCATTCTCATTTGAGATAAAGTAGACTTCAAACCAAAGTTAATCAGAAGAGATAAAGAAAGACATTTCATACTCCTTAAGGGAAGTATATATAAGCAGGACATAACAATTATAAATATTTATACCCCAAACAATGGAGCATCTATGTACATCAAACAAACCCTTCTCAATTCTCAATTTCAAGAGTCAAACAGACCACAATACAATAACACTGGATGACTTTAACACTCACTACTGGAAAGATCCTCCAAACAAAAACTAAGAGGGCTTCCAAGATGGCAGAGTAGAGGAGAACTCATTACTGGCGTGACTCTGAGTGAGTGGTTCACCACTTTCCCTCATAGGGGCTCCCATTCATGAATTTAAGCTTCAAGGAGCCTGTGACAGGATTTTAAATAACGGTGTGTTGCAAGCCCAGCCCAGAACACGGGAAAACCTGAGTCTTTCTTTGCTGTGGAAGCTGGCCTGCAGCACAGCCAGGGAACCCACCACAGATGGGTGGAGTTGAGCACCGCAGAGTTCTGGCAGCGCAGAGACACAGAGTTACAGATCCTTTAGGGCTGGAGCACACCAGACTGTGACCTGCATCACCGCAGAGCACAAGACTGAGGGCTGAATTCTGGACATAGCGGAGGAACAGCCCAGCCCCCTCCACCTTATTGGACACCCTGGCGCAGAAAATCTACCTCATCAGCTTTTGGCGGATGTAATAGACAGCGCAATTGGCATCTGAACAGGTGTGTGAGTCCCAGCCCTCCCTCTACCCAGCTGTGATAATTCGAAAACTTTCTCGCCAGCTTTAGGTGGGCATGAATATCAGAGCCTAGTGAAACTGAAAAGATGCCTGATCTCCAACTCCCCCTCCCCCAGCTGTTGTAACCCAAAACCTTTCTCACCAACTCCCCATGGGCATGGCTATCAGAGGGAATAAGACAGAACAGGTTGCCGGTTTCCAACTCCCCCTCTCCACAGCTGTGTTGACTTGGTGACTACCCAACACACAGATAGGGCTCAGTTGACAAAAGCGCAGGGTGGCCAGAGTGCCGCATGCCCAGAGTGAACCCAGGGCTACAGACAAGAGTCCCAGTAATTGGGGCCTAGCAGGCAGGAGAAGTGAGGGGGTTAGAGACCAGGAGCAATCCAAAGGGACCTGGATTGGAGAAGCTCCCAGCAGGGAAGGGAGAGCTGCCTCACACAGATTGCTTCCTCCACCCTGATGGCAGAGACTCAACCTGGAATGCACAATGCCACCTACTAGAAGAGAAGAAAACAGAATTCGAAGAGTGCTTTTTTCTTTTTCATTCTTTCCTTTTTTCTTTTTATCTTCTTCTTCTCTTTTTTCCTCTCTCTTTTTTTCATTCCTTTTTCTCTATCTCTTACCCCTTTTGTTCCTTCTTCTTTTCTTTTTACTTTTCTTCCTCCTTGTCTTCCTCTCCCAACCACCCAAGTGTTACCATTTCTTCTACTGTAATTTACTAAATGCAAATAGGTGATTGTTTCTATGCTTCTTATTGTCCTCCCACTTACTTAGCTACCCTAAAATACCTCCTGTCTATTCTCCTACTAATAACCCCCTTCATTAGAGTTCTCCTCCAAAGTAGCTAAGATATATTAACCCCCATACTCTCATATCTTTCCCCCTAAACATAAAGTCTTAAGCCCAACCCTCAGTTCTCTATATGCCACCAGAATATGTATGCCTTTTATGAAGCTAATGAATATATTTAAAATTATAATTGAATCCAACATCTCTAGACATTGTCTCCCATCAAAAAGGAGAGATCTCAGAACTATACAAGAGCAATACAAATCTATAGGAAAAAAATAATAACACAACAGTTAATTGGAACTGGAAAGAAATGTGAGCAACATGAAAAAAACAAGGAAAGAAAGGACCACAAACAATGCAGGACAATTCAACAATAGAAGAGATAATAGCTACAGGAGAAAGAATGTCAGATAAAGATATCAATATATACATGGTTCAGATGATCTGGATTCTCAAGGAAGACTTTAGACAGCAAATTCAGACAATGAAAGATCACTTTGACAATGAATTACATAAACAAATCCAAGAAGCAAAAGATCAACTCTACAAGGAGATAGAGGTTATACAAACAACAACAACAACAAAACCCCAGAAATCCTGGAAATGAAGGAAATAATAAACTAAATTAAAATCTCAAATGAGAGTATCACCAGCAGAGTAGAACACTTAGAAGACAGAACATCTGACAACTAAGACAAAGTAGATCATCTCAAAAAGAATGTAGACAGCTCAGAAAGGCTGATAAGAAACCACAAACAGAACATCCAGGAAATTTGGGATAACATAAAGAAAACAAATTTAAGAGTTATTGGGATAGAGGAAGGTATAGAGGTCCAAACCAAAGGAATGAGCAATCTGTTCAATGAAACAATTTTAGAAAACTTTCCAGACATGAAGAATGAAATGGAAATCCTAGAAGCCAACAGGATGCCAAATGTACAAAATCACAAGAGATCCACACCAAGATACATTATAATGAAAATGTCCAACACACAGAACAAGGAGAAAATTTTAAAAGCCACAAGAGAAAGGAAGCAGAATACATTTAGGGGTAAACCTATGAGGTTAATGGCTGATTTTTCAACACAGACTCTGAATGCTAGAAGATCCTGGAACAACATATTTCAAATGCTGAAAGATACTGGGCTCCAACCAAGAATCTTGTATCTAGCAAAATTAAGATTCAGGTTTGAAGATGAAATAAAAACCTTCCATGATAAATAAAATTAAAAGAATTTGTAGCTAGAAAACTGGCACTTCAAAACATCCTTGGCAAAACATTACATGAAGAGGAAATGAAAAATAACAATGAAAATCAACAGCAGGAGGTAGTACAGTAAAGGAAAAAACTAATCAAAGAGAAAAAGCAAATCAAGTTAAATAACAAAAATAAACAAATATGGCTGGAAATACAAATCATATCTCAATAGTAACCCTAAATATTAATGGCTTAAAACTCACCAATCAAAAGACATAGGCTAATAGACTGGATTAAAAAAAATAGATCCAACAATATGCTGCCTATAAGAGACTCATCTGATAGGAAAAGACATACACAGAATGAAGGTGAAAGTTAAAAGTTGAAAGGTCCACTCTCATGGACCTCGGAAGCAAGCAGGGGTGTCCATACTCATAACAAATAAAATAGATTTCAAGCCAAAGTTAATCAAAAAGGATAAAGAAGGGCACTACATACTGCTCAAGGGAACCATACACCATAAAAAAAAAAAACATAACAATAATTAATATATATGCCCCCAAACCATGGTGCAGCTATCTTCATCAAACAAACTCTTCTCAATTCAAGAGACAAATAGACCACAATAATTATGGGAAATTTTAACACAACTCTCTCACCACTGGACAGATCTTCCAAACAAAAGTTGAATTAAAAAACTATAGAACTCAATAACACAATTAATAACTTAGACTTAATTGACATATATAGAATATAACAACCAATATCAAGCAGATACACTTTTTTTTTCTCAGCAGCACATGGATCCTTCTCAAATATAGACCATATATTATGCCATAGGGCAACTCTTAGCAAATACAAAGGAGTAGAGATATTACAATGAATTTTATCTGATCATAATGGAATGAAATTGGAAATCAATGATAAAATAAGGAAGAAAAATTTCTACATCACATGGAGAATAAACAATATGCTACTGAATGAATAATGGGTTACAGAAGACATCAAGGATGAAATTAAGAAATTCTTAGAGACAAATGAAAACACAGACACAACAAATCAAAATCTCTGGGACACTATGAAAGCAGCACTAAGAGGAAAATTAATTGCATGGAGTTCATTTCTTAAAAGAAGCAAAAGCCAACAAATAAATGACCACACTACATCTCAAAGCCCTAGAAAATGAACAAATCAGCAGAAAATGCAGTAGAAGGCAAGAAATAATTAAAATCAGAGCTAAAATCAATGAAATTGAAAAAAAGAAAAAAAATTGAAAAAAATTGACAAAACCAAAAGTCGGATCTTTGAAAAAATAAATAAGATTGAAAGACCTTAGCCATGCTAATGAAGAGAAGAGAGAGAATCCAAATTACTAGTATATGTGATGAAAAAGGCATTATCACATCAGACACTACAGAAATACAGAAGATAATTAGAAATTATTTTGAAACCTTATACTCCAATAAAATAGAAGATAGTGATGGCATCAATAAATTCCTTAAGTCATATGATCTGCCCAGATTGAGTCAGGAAGATATACACAACTTAAACAGACCAATATCAAGTGAGGATACAGAAGAAGCCATCAAAAGATTATCAACAAAGAAAAACCGAGGACCAGATGGATATACAGCAGGATTTACAAGACCTTTAAAGAAGAACTAATTCCAATACTCTTCAATCTATTTCAGGAAATAGAAGAAGAGGGAGTACTTTCAAATTCATTCTATGACGCCAACATCACCCTGATTCCAAAACCAGACAAAGACATTTCAAAGAAAGAAAACTTCAGACCGATATCTCTAATGGATATAGATGCAAAAATCCTCAATACAATTCTGGCAAATCAAAAACATATCAAAAACATATCAAAAAGATCGTGCACCATGATCAAGTGGGATACATCTCTGGGATGCAAGGTTGGTTCAACATACGGAAATCAATAAATGTAATTAATCTCATCAATAGACTTAAAGATAAGAATCATATGATCATCTTGATAGATGCAGAAAAAGCATTTGACAAAATACAGCACCCCTTTATGTTCAAAACACTAGAAAAACTAGGAATAACAGGAACTTACCTCAACATTGTCAAAGCTATCTATGCTAAACCTCAGGCCAGCATCATTCTAAATGGAGAAAAACTGAAGGCATTCCCTCTAAAATCTGGAACAAGACAGGAATGCCCTCTCCCCACTTCTATTCAATATAGTTCTTTAAGCACTGGCCAGAGCAATTATACAGATGAAAAAAACTAAAGGAATAACTATAGGAGAAGATAATTAGAAATTATTTTGAATATATTTGTTGATGATATGATTCTATGCCTAGAAGACCCAAAAAACTCCACCAAGAAACTTCTAGAACCATTAAATGAATTCAGCAAAGTGACAGGATATAAAATTAACACCCCAAATCAAAGGCATTCCTGTGTATCAGTGACAAATGCTCTGTAAATGAAATATTGAAAACTACCCCATTCACAATATTTAAAAAAAAAAACCTTGGGAATCAACTTAACAAAAGAGGTGAAAGATCTATACAATGAAAACTATAGAAGCCTAAAGAGAGAAATAGAAGAAGACCTTATAAGATGGAAAGATCTACCTTGCTCATGGATAGGCAGAATTAATATTATTAAATGGCCACATTACCAAAAGCACTATAGAGATTCAATGCAATTTTGATAAAAATCCCAGTGGTATTCCTCACAGAAATAGAAAAAGCAATTATGAAATTCATCTGGAAAAATAAGAGACCCAGAATAGCTAAAGAAATTCTAAGCAGGAAGAGTGAAACAGGTGGTATACCAGATCTTAAACTATACTACAGAGCAATAGTAACAAAAACAGCATGGTACTGGCACCAAATAGGCTGATAGACCAATGGTACAGAATAGAGGACACAGAGAGTAACCCACAAAATTGCAATTATCTTATATTAGACAAAGGTGCTAAAATCATGCACTGAGAAAGGATAGCATCTTCAACAAATGGTGCTGGTAAAACTGGAAATTCATATGCAACAAAATGAAATTGAATCTCTATCTTTCACCATGCACAAGAGTTAACTCAAAATGGATCAAGGATCTAGGAATTAACCCAGAGACTCTGTGTCTAATAGAAGAAAAAGTAGGCCCTAATCCCCATCACATGGGGCTAGGCCCCAATTTCCTTAATAAGACACCTATAGCACAAGAATTAAAACCAAGAATCAACAAATGGGATGAATTGAAACTAAAAAGTTTTTTCTCAGCAAGAGAAATAATATGTGGGGTGAATAGGGGGCCTACATCCTGGGAACAAATTTTTATACACAGAACTCAAAATGCTAAACACCAAAAAAACAAATAACCAAATTAATAAATGGGCCAAGGACCTGAACAGACACTTCTCAGAAGAGTATATACAATCAATCAACAAATATACAAAAAATGCTCATCATCTCTAGCAATCAGAGAAATCCAAATTAAAACTACTCTAAGATACCATCTCATTCCAGTAAGAATGACAGCAATTATGAAGACAAACAACAACAAGGGATGGCTAGGAAGTGGGGAAAAGGTACACTCATACACTACTGGTGGGACTGCAAATTGGTGCAGCCAATTTGGAAAGCAGTATCGAGATTCCTTGGAAAGCTGGGAATGGAACCACAACTTGACCCAGTATTCCTCTTCTCGGACTATACCCAAAGGACCTAAAAAGAGCATACTACAGGGACACAGCCACATCAGTGGTTATAGCAGCACAATTCACAATAGCTAGACTGTGGAGCCAATCTAGATGCCCTTCAATGAATGAATGGATAAAAAAATGTGGCATTTATACACAATGGAATATTACTCAGCACTAAAAAATAACAAGATCGTGGCATTTTCAGGGAAATGGATGGCATCAGAGCAGATTATGCTAAATGAAGTTAGCCAATCCCTAAAAAACAAATGCCGAATGTCTTCTCTGATATAAGGGGGATGACTCAAAATGAGGTAGGGAGGGAGAGCATGGGAGGAAGATTACCTCTAGATAGGGAAGAGGGGTGGGTAGGAAAAGGAGGGAGAAAGGGAATTACATGGATGGTGGAAGGAGATCCCATTATTATACAAAATACATGTATGAAGATATGAGAGAAAAAAAAAAAGAAGAATAGCATTACCTTGGATTAGGTAGAGAGAAGGGATTGGAGGGGAGGAAAGGAGATGGGGGATACGAAAGATAATAGAATGAAACAGACATTATCATTACTGTGTTATATATGTGACTGCATGACCAATATGATTCTGCAACCTGTGCACTCAGAAAAATGAGAAATTATATCCCATCTGATTCAGATGTATGATATATCAAAGTCATTGTACTGTCGTGTATAATTAATTAAAACAAATAAAAAAATTTAAAAAACTAAGAAACTATAGAACTAAATGATACAATCAATAATTTAGACTTAATAGACATATATAAAATATTTCTTCCATCAACAAGCAAATATACTTTTTTCTCAGAAGAATATGGCTCCTTCTCTGAAATAGACCATATTTTAGGCCATAAAGCAACTCTTAGTAAATAAAAAAATAGGGATGATACCCTGCATTCTATCAGACCACAATGGAATAAAATTAGAACCCAATGATAAAATAAAAAATACAAGATACTGTAACAAATGGATACTAAATAATACATAATTGAATGATGAATGGATAGTAAAAGAAATCAAGGATGAAATAAAAAATTCTTAGAGGTAAATGAGAACACTCATACAACATATCAAAATCTCTGGAACACTTGAAGGCAGTACTAAGAGGAAAGTTTATTGCATTGAATACATTCATTAAAAAAGGTCAACAAATAAATGACCTAACACTACATCTCAAAGCTCTAGAAAAAGAAGAACAAATAAACAAAAGCAGTAGAAGATAGGAAATAATTAAAATCAGAGATGAAATTAATGAAACTGAAACAAAAGAACAATTAAAAAATTGACAAAACAAAAAGTTGGTTCTTTGAAAAAAATAAATAAAATAGATAAGCCCTGACCATGCTAACAAAGAGAAAAAGAGAGAAAACCCAAATACTAATACAAGATGAAGGAGGAAATATCACAAAGGACACATCTGAAATACAGAAAATAATTAGAAAGTATTTTGAAAATTTATACTCTAATTAAATAGAAAATATCAAAGACATCAACAAATTTCTAGAGACATATGACCTACCCAAACTGAATGAGGAGGTTATACATGATTTAAACAGATCAATTTCAAGTCATGAAATAGAAAATGCCATCAAAAGTCTACCAAAGAAGAAAAGACCAGGATCAGATGGATTCTCAGCCAAGTTCTACAAGACTTTCAAAGAAAAATTAACATCAATACTTTTCAAAGTACACCATGAAATAGAAAAGGAGGAAACCTCATTTTATGAGGCTAATATCACCCTGAAACCAAAACCAGACAAGAACACATCAAGATTAGTAAATTTCAGACCAATATCCCTGATAAACATAGATGCAAAAATCCTCAATAAAATTCTGGCAAATCACACATAGTAAATATATTTAAAAGGTAATGCAACACAATCAAGTGGGGTTTATCCCAGGGATGCAGGGTTGTTTCAACATACAAAAATCAATAAACATAATTCATCATATTAGTAGACTTAAGAACAAGAATCATATAATCATCTCCATAGATGCAGAAAAAGCATTTGACAAAATACAGCACACCTTCATGTTCAAAACACTAGAAAAACTAGGTATAGTAGGAACATACCTCAACACAGTAAAAGCTATATATGCTAAACCCAAGGCCAGCATCATTCTAAATGGAGAAAAATTGAAAGCATTCCCACTAAAAACTGGAACAAGACAAGGATGTGTTCTTTCACCACTTCTATTCAACATCATCTTTGAATCCCTAGTCAGAGCAATTAGACAAAAGAAAGAAATTGAAGGGATACAAATAGGTAAAGAAGGACTCAAATTATCACTATTTGCTGATGACATGATTCTATCTCTAGAAGATCTAAAAAATTCATCAGAAAACTTAGAACATTTTAGAATAAATGAATTCAGCAAAGTAGCAGGATATAAAATTGACACTCATGAATCAAACCCATTATTATACATCAGCAATGAATCCACTGAAAGAAAAATTAGGAAAACTATTCCATTCACAATAGCCCCAAAACAAAACAAAACAAAACACCTGGAAATCAATCTAACAAAAGAGGTGAAAGACCTCTATAATAAAAAAAAGAAATTGAAGAAAATCTCAGAAGATGGAAATATCTCCCATGCTCCTGGACAGGCAGAATTAATATTTTCAAAATGGTCATTTTACAGATTTAATGCTTTACAAAAGCATTATACAGATTTAATGCAATTTCTATTAAATTCCCAATGACATTCTTTATAGAAATAGAAAAAGCAATCATGAAACTTATTTGGAAAAATAATAAACCCAGAATAGCTAAGGCAATCATTAGCAAGAAAAGTGAAGCAAGAGGCATCACAATACCAGACCTTAAAGTATATTACAGAGATATAGTAACAAAAATGGCATGGTATTGACACCAAATAGACTTGTAGACCAGTGGTATAGAATATAGGACTAAGAGACAAACCCACATAAATATAGTTGTGTCGTACTAGATAAGGGTACCAAAAACATTCACTGGAGCAAAGGTAGCCTATATAACAAATTGTGCTGACAAAACTGGAAATTCATGTGTAGCAAAATAAAATTAAACCTCTCTCTCACGCTGCATAAAAATCAACTCAAAGTGGATCAAAGACTTAGGCATTAGAACAGAGATCCTGTGCCTAATAGAGAAAAAAAAATAGGCCCAATCTTCATCACGTTGGCCTAGGATATGACTCCCTTAACAAGACTCCTAAAGCACAAGAAGAAAAATCAAGAATCAATAAATGGAATGGATTCAAATTAAAAAGCTTCTTCTCAGCAAAGGAAACAATAATGTGAAGAGAGAGCCTACAGATTGAGAGAAAAACCTTTACCACATGCACCTACAATAAAGCATAATCTCTAGGATATATAAAGAACTCAAAAAACTTAACACCAAAAAACAAACAAACAAACAAACAATAAATAGGCTGAGGAACTGATCAGACATTTCACAGAAGAAGAAATACAAATGATTAACAAATATATGAAAAAGTGTTCAACAAATGCAAATGAAAACTACTCTTAAGATTTTATCTCACTCCTGTCAGAATGGGAATCATCAATAAAACAGGCAACAATAAATGTTGAAGAAGATGTGGTGAAAAAGGTACACTCATACATTGCTGGTGGGACTGCAAATTGGTGTCAACCACTATGGAAAGCAGTATGGAGATTCCTCAGAAAACTGGGAATGGAACCACCATTTAACCTAGCTGTCCCACTCCTTGGTTTATACCAAAAGGACTTAAAATCAGCATACTATACTGACACAGCCACATCAATATTTATAGCAGCTCAATTCACAATAGCTAGACTATGGAACCAACCTAGGTGTTCTCAATAGATGAAACTATGGAGATGCAAGAATGAATCCTATGTATGATATATTGTGATATGTGTGTCAATTTCACATTGAAAATTGAAGTTCAAATACCCTTTAAAATTAGTACACAAGTACATGGATTGAGGCACATATGGTTTAGATGTAGAGGTAAAAGGGGTAATATCAAATTTTGTAATGAGCTAGGTTTAGGGTTTGAGAATGATGATCAATATGGGAAAAAGTGAATTACATAAGAATATACTTGTGAAAATATGTGTGAAATCATGTAAAAATATGCAGGATCTGACCAACAGAAGAGTAACCTGTGAGTTTTATGAATATATATTTTGCAAATATGAGTACACATGGATAAATCCTATATATGATATATTATGATATGTATGCGAATTTAACAGGGAAAATTAAAATGAGAAGTCAAGTATAATATAAATTAGTATTCCTGTGTATGGATATAATGCAGATTAATTATGCATGCAGAGGAATGGTAATGGAAATATAAAATTTTGTACTGAGCTAGGGTTAAGGGTTAGATAATTAGGATTAATATAAGGAAATGTGAATTTTTATAAGAATGTACTTGTGAAAATATTTTTGAAAACTTATATAAATATACAGAATCTGACACGGGAAGGGTCAATATGAGTCATACATTTCAGAAATATTGCAAGGCATTGATGAATCTGATCTATGAAAAATGGTGATATGTATGCAAATTTAACATTGAAAATTGAAAACAGAAATTAGAATAACATTTTAACATCCATATTTGTGTACATGGCTGTAAGTCACATTAGGTTTAGATATAGAGGTATGTAAATTATAATAACATATTTTGAACTGAGATGGGTTAGGGTTAGAGAATTAAGAATGAATTATGATAAATATGCACGACTAAAAATAATTAAAAAAGAATGAATTATGAATATTCATTAGGATGTACTTGTGAATATATTCATGAAAAATATATACATATATAAAGGATCTGACATAGGGAAGAGTGAAATGTGAGTTCTATGAAGATATATTTTGTAAATATGGGGACACATGGATGAATTCTATATATATTATATTGAAAATTTAACATTGAATATTGAAAAGAGAAGTCAATAACACTCTAAAATTTATATTTATATACATGGATTTAAGTCAAATTAGGTCTAGATATAGAGGCATGGAATAGGTTCTGATAGGTTACATCAAATTATGTTTTAAGATAGGCTTAGATTTATAAGATTAAAATTAATATGGGTAAAATGAATATTCATAAGAAGGTACTTTTGGAAATATGTGTAAAAATATATAAGTATACAAAATCTGACACAGAGTAGATTAATTTGTTAGTCCTATGACTATAGTTTTGTAAATATTGGGATGCAAGGATGAATCCTATATATGATATATAGTGATATGTATGCAAATATATCCTTGAAAATTATAAATAGAAGTTAAACTACAATTCAAAATCCATATTCATGTACATTGATTTAAGTCACATTAAGATTAGATATACAGGTTTGGAAGAGGTAATATCAACTTTTGTACTGCTTAGGGTAGGGATTAGAGAATTAAGATTAATATGGGGAAATATAAATGTTCATGAGTATGTACTTTTGAAAATATATGTTAAAGCATATATAAATATAGACAATGAGACACAGGGAAGAATAAATGTGAATCCTATTAATTTATATTTTGTAAATATGGGGACACATGGATGAATAGTATCTATGATAAATTGTTATATGTATGCAAATTTAACATTGAAAATTGAAAATAGATGTCAAAATAGGCATGGATTACAACATTCAAAATTCTGGATTTCTCTCCATTTTAGGCAAATGACTTGAAAACCTCTCATATCTTGAATTAAAAAAAAAATAACTGTTGTGGGGGACACTTTCAAAAGCAGTTGCATTGGCCAGGTGCAATAATGTGCTCCCATTCTCCCAGTGACTTGGGAGACTGAAGAGAATCTTAAATTCAAGGGTGACCCCAGCAAAAATTAAAAGGGCTCAGTGGTAAATCATCCCAGGGTTCAATTACCAACATTAAAAAAATGCTATATTGAAACAATCATTGATTCCTTTCAATTCAACTTAATATATAGTCTTCCAGTGATATCTCATGTAAAATGACACTAGCTCTTCCATCTATTGGACACTGATATGAGGCAAGTCCCTCTACCATAATGAGAAATCATTTCCTTTTATAAAATGAATGGGGATTACTACATTTGTGCCAGGTAGAGCCCAGTTTTTTTTCCAGTAAATTTGCCTGTAAATGCTACAGCTGTATAGTATAGAAATCAAAAGCATGATGTCATTTTTAAAGGCCATATCCTAAAAGGCAATCTCCTAAAAGGCAAACTATCTTTACTTACTTTGTTTGACTGAAAGTTGAAGTATTTTTATCCACTATTGTTTCTTTAAGTTGATATTTTGCTGATTTATTATTAGAGAAAGAAGTTTGGGGAAAAAAAGAGTTTCATTTTAAAGAGAATCCAAAATGATAATTAATCACATCTTTAAATTCAGTGTCAAGTTCATAAATTTGAAGTGAATGAAGTGGCAAGCTTCTGTCTTAGATAAATTAAATGGCACCTGTGACATTACTGAGTCAAGCACTGTAAACTTCTGAGAGTACCATCTAGGAAATATTTTACAGTTAGGTTATTTTATCTGTGAAATTCTCATCATTATTCAAATAATGAAATCCCATGGAAGATGCTTGTGGTGCAATATGCTGAATTAGGAAATGCTTTCAAACAGGTATATTTAGATATATTTTAAGCCACACATGAGAACATAGGAATCTGAAAATGCAAAAAGTAGGTCTTTTGTGATAAATAAAAACAAAAATTTTGATTCCAGATAGTTACTGAGCCTAGCCCAAATTTAAATATTTTATTTAGAGACAGGGTATTACTGAGTTGCTTAAGTCCTCTCCAAGTTGCTCAGGCTGGCTTTTAACTCAGAATTCTCTTGCCTGAGGCTCCAGAGCCATTGGGATTATAGGCATGCACCCCTATGCCCAGCTTGGTGGTATATGTTTGTGTTATTCCAAGTGAGATGCATGGACCAGCCGCATAATGTAACCTGGGGGATCATAAGACATGTGGAGTCTCAGGTCCAATCCTCAGGCCTACTTAATTAGAATCAATTTTTTTTCATGATTCTTACCAAGTTTTACATTAAACTCCAGGGAATGCTGGTGTAGAATGTGAGTTCTAGAAACAAACTAGCTCAATTTCAATCTCAATTTCCTTACTAACTGTGTGGCACTGGGCAGGAAATTAAATCTCAGTGATGTTTTCTCATTTGTTAAATGCAAATAGTAATAGTAATTAAGACATATGGATGTTTTATAAATCAAGTAAGTAAATAAACTAATGGGATGTTGTCAGGTACCTTTTAGCACTCAGTGAATGCTTGTTTTGTTTTTGTTCTGGGGATTGAATTCAGAGAAGTTTAACCACTGATCCAAATCCCTATCCCTTTTTATACTTTATTTAGAGACAGGGTCTCACCAAGTTGCTGAGGCTGGCTTTGAATTTGTGATCCTCCTGCCTCAGTCTCCAAGTCTGCTGAGATTGCAGGTTTGTGCTGGTGCATTGGGCACTCAGTGAATGCTTTTTATTTCTTTCTCTAATTCTCTGACAATCTACAAATCATATTCAAATATTGCATTTTGATATTGACATGATTACATAATATTTTCTAATCTGTATGTTAAATATTTATTTAATTTTTAATATTCATATAGGTATTTTTAAAAAAGAAATTAAGTTGGTTGAAGATCATGGTAACTGTCTGTAATCTTAGTTAATCAGGAGAGTGAGGAGGGAGAATCACAAGTTTGGGGCAGCATGGGCAACAGAGTGAGACCTCATCTCAAAATAAAACACAAAATAAAAATAAAGAAAAAATGTCACTAATATTTCATTAGGATTTTCTGAAATTGTATTAAAATATTTGGGCTGTGATGCCCTTAAAAAAACTTGTTAAAAGACAAGCACACTTGTTAAAAGCCGGGCACAGTGGCACATGCCTGTAATCCCAGCAGTTTGCAAGCCCAAGGCATGAAGATCATGAATTTAAAGGCAGCCTCAGCAACTTAGGCACTAAGTAATTAGTGACATTGTGTCTCAATATAAAATATAGGAAATAAAAGCTGGGAGCAAGGTGCAATGGCATACACCTGCAATACTAGCACCCAGGAGGCTGAGGCAAAAAGATTGCAAGTTCAAAGCCAGCCTCAGCAACCTAAGCCAGGCCTTAAGTAAATTATTGAGAAAAAAGTCTGGTAATATTTTGCAGTCCACTGAAGTCTGTTTGAATTCTCACGTAAAAAGGAACATAACTGTGAAAATCTTTGCTGCTAAGTTACTCCAGTGCCTGCCACTCAAATCAATGCATTATTGAACAACAACATAAAAGCCACACTGATGTTTAACATGTGAAATGACTTCTATCACGTATTTCATGGTGAGGGAAAAGTTTTTTTTTTAAATTTCAAAAAATGAGGCCACTTGGGGTTTAGACATTTCCAAGAAAAAATCATAATATCTTCTCTATGAGACCAATATGGAGTCTGCAACTGAATGCCACTAAATTCTTTCTAAAACTGAATTTTTCCAAATGTTTTTAATTTTCACCAGTATTACACTTTTCAGAAAATTCTTTTTGATTAATTTATATAAAGGAGAAACCAAAATAAGATTGACCTAATATTCTAATTTTGTATTTAAAAAAAATTCATGGGGGCTACAAAGGATTGATCACAGGGGTTCTTAACCAATGACCCTTATGACCAGCCCTTTTTAATTTTTATTCTGCAATGGTATCACTAAATTTCATAGGGCTTTGCCAAGGCTGGACTCAAACTTGTGATCCTTCTGTCTCACCTCTCTAACTGCTGGTATTGTAGGAGTGTACCACCACACCCAGCATTATTTCTTCTTCTTCTTCTTCTTCTTCTTCTTCTTCTTCTTCTTCTTCTTCTTCTTCTTCTTCAACAAATTTTATTTTTTGAAAAGTTCATTGCATTTAAAAAATAGTGAATCTGCTTTACACTAAAGCTAGGACATTAGTGTAACAATCAGGCAGCTGCTGACAATGTTTCCTTTCTGGGGTCTCAGAAAATGGACAGTTCTCTCATTCAGCATTTCCAGATAAAATGTGGCCAAGCAGTGCCCTGGGTGATTATTTCTTTCTGTGAGTCAGGGAGGAGAAAGGGAGAACAGAAAATGCCACTCGTTTTATACTCAGTATGCTTCTTCCCTCCATCCTAGTGAGCTCACAAAACTCCCAAAGGGAGTGTGGGCTTTGGCTCAGCACCCTCTGGACCTTCCATGCTGTCCACCTCCTGTGGCCCTGGCAAGGACAGCACAGCAATCTGTTGATCTACTGACTTCAGTGTAAACATCTATGCACAAGATTGCTCTCTAATCATGTGAAGGCAGCAGCCGTATCTGCGTGTGAACGGGCACCAATGTCCTCAAAGCTGGCCACTGGCTTGTCCTGGCTGGTGGCCCGGTTGCTCAGTTGTGGTCATGATGATGAGGAAGTGCTTGCTATAGGTGATGCTGCTGCAGGCTTAGAAAGGTGCAGGTCCTGGCAGTGGCTGGTCACCACCCCCTGTCGGGGAAGGGAGGCTGGCACTGACATTCCCTCTGCCACCCACAACCTTGGACTTTATGGTTCCCACTTGATCTTCACAGGACTTGAAGGTGGCAGAGTTCCTCAAGTCTCCAAGCTTCCTGCTGATGGCAGAGCCCATGGTAGACAGGGCAGCAGATGTCTTCTGTCCTGCCTGTGAGAGGGTTTCCTGGGTCTTCTTGTAGAGGTCAGACTGGGTCACTTTCTCATTCCACTCTCCAAGTTTCTCAGAAGTTCTCACATAGGCGTTAGAGACCTGCACATTTTTCCAACTCCTGGACAGGTTCTGCTTCAGCGCCCCCGCCCAAGGTAGAGAGGCCCAACCTCCTCTTCAACTCTCCACAATTCCTCTCTTTGGCTTCCAGGACCTGTCATAGAGTGACAATTTCTTCTTCCACCTTGGCAAGCTTGGCTCTCAGCTCCTCCTCCTCAGCCTCCGTCAACCCTCAACAGCAGGAGTCCGGGCAGTCATATCATGAAGTCAGACAACAGACCTTTATTAGGAGAATTCAGGTTGATATCTTGGCCGGCAGAGTCCATGTTCATGCCCCAGCTGGGCCGCAGCTGGTATCCGGGATTGGGTCACTAGCGCCACTGGAACCTAGGGGCGGCACCGGGAGTCACCCACCCCAGCATTACTTCTTAGAAATAAAATACATATAGTTTATTAAAGAGATTCCTGTTCTAATTAGCAAAGACTATTATGAATGACTTATTTTTTTCTATGCAAGGAATCTTTACCTTAAATTATATCTCATTAAATAAATCTTTATTCTATTGAGTAAAGGAGGAAAAAGAGAAAAAGATTTCAGTGCTTTTGGGGATTCTCAGGGAATGGACCTGGGATAGGATACCTTAGCAACAGGTTGGAGCAGGAGCACTTTATCTTGGTAAGGGTGAAGCAAGGACTTTGGAACTATTAACATTTCAATCTCCCTGGGGTAATTTCCAACTTCTCAGACCTAAACCAGCCTCCATTTTTGCAATCCACCCCAATTACTTACCTACACTGATTGCCTTTCTTTATTGCTTCAAACGTACCAGCAAATACAGGTGGCTGAAGTCATGAACTAGGAGAGGCCAGTGCCATCTGAGTCATGTTGAAGCCTGATTTACATGGCAAAAATATAAATATTTTGTAAATATTATTGCTATTGATTTTCTAAATGATTTATAATTTATTCTCTATATATGATAATTAGAAAAATTTATGCATTTAATCAGCAATTTTAGTAGCTATTCATTGGGAATACAACTAGAAAATTCTAGAGTTGTATTCCCAACGATCACAACTTCTACATAAAAACAAAACTTTTTCCTAAGAATACATGATTGAAGACAAAGGAGGCAACAGATGTCCTTTAAAATGTACTTAAAGAGCTGATTAGGGAGAAATTTCTGTTAGGTTGGTTTGAGATGATTAAGCAACCCATGTGAGCCAAAGAACCACCAATCAGGTGCATCTCCTGGATCTTAGCCAGCTCCCTTTGACCAACCCCAGTAAGACAAGAGACTCTAAAAACCCCTTTTCCTGTCTCAAGCCCTCCCTTTCTTCCCTAAGCCCAATAAATATTCCAGTGTGGTTGAGCCCCATGCAGTTCTCCTCAGACCCTCTTTTTACATGCTCTGTTAGTCTGAGGGTTCCACCTGGGAGCAAAATCTCAATAAAGCCTCATCAGTGGCCTTTTTAAATCTGCCTCCTTTTGGTCACTGCTACCTGACCTTACATCTTGTACCAAAACCTGGATTTTTGGGCCTCCTCCATACCTTACATTTGGGGATTGAGGTCCACCCTCCTCCCTTCAAATGAACCGGGAAATTCCTAAGCTGCTTCTTCTTTTCCTTTCCCTTCATCCAGGCTGACATGTGTGGGGTAAGTTCCCTCATTTCCCCTGACCTTCCAGCCCCTCTCCATTCATGGGGGGTCTATCTATAAGTCACAGGCATTCCATAGACCCCCACCCATTTCGTTCAAGGCCCTGAGAACTGTGGAGACATCCCAGTCCTCATGTGAGACACTCTGATCTATTTGGCCCCCAACGGGTTGCAGGGATGCCTCAACACTTGCCTGTCCCTTATCCATTCCTTGGGTGAGTGTGATTAGAATTTGGGAAACCTTTTTCTGCTCTCACTCGCCCACTAGGGTACCAGAAGGTCATGGGAAACACCAAGTTCTCCTTAGACCCCAAAACTCTCTTGGATGTCTATATTCAAATTTTGCCAAGTTAGGACTCACTCAAGACCTATGCCATTTTATTCCACCATGGTCTTTTATTCCACTGTGGCCTGGCCCCAGTGTGACTTAGACAATGAGTCACAATGGCCCCCAGAAGGAACTTCTGATTTTAAACCCTCACTTAATTGGACAATTTCTTTCACTGGACAGGGAAGTAGGCAAAAGTTCCTTACATCTCAAGGTGCGTTCAGGCTTTTTGAGGTCTGCTCCTGTCCTCCCCTCTGCTCTAACTGTTCTATTGCTAAAGTTTTCCTTTCTAGGGAACCCCTTTCCCATTGTTCTTCTACTTCTCCTTTCTTATTCTCAGATCCACCGAGCTGCTCTCAGGCCCACATTCCTGTCTTCCCCCTCCCTACTAAGGCCAATCCTCTCCCACCTCCCCTTCCACAACTGCACTCTCCCCTTCCCCTCCTGCTGCTACAACAGCTCCTCCTCCCTCACTCCAGGATTCTCCCATTCCTCTCCCTCCTCCTCTCCCTTCTGTCTCCTGCAGCCATGATTCCTCCATCCTATCCAGTTTCTCTCCTAGACAGAGATGTTCTCCAACTACTAGGAGCCACCCTCCAACTACACCCCAAGAATACTACCACCATCTTCTTCTGCTTCTAATAACCTAACAGTACCTACTGTTCCACTGCCCCATGACCTAGTCAATCACCTGGTCTGGGACACTCCAAGCTCGTCATAGTGTCCACAAGCCAGTCTGTATCCAGCTGAAATTACAAACTAAATTTTCTTTGTGTCCCCAATTTCCCATCTCCAAAACCTACAGGGAGGGACTTACACCCAGTTACTTGCCCAGAAACTCCTCATCTCTACTGACTCCCCCTGCAACACTCCCATATTGCCAATACACAAACCCGCAGGTGCCTATCGCTTATTCCAGGACCTTCACCTAATTAGTGAAGCAGTTATTCCCATCCACTTGATGGTTCCCAACTCTTAAACTCTTCTTTCCCATATCCCCCTTTAAACCACTCACTTTACTGTCCTGGATCTTAAAGATGCCTTCTTTACAGTGCCTCTCCATCCTGACTCTTAATACTTCTTTGCCTTCACATGGGAAGACCCTACATCCTTTAGGTCTCAACAGCTGACATGGACAGTCCTACCCAAAGGCTTCAGGGACAGTCCCTTACCTCTTTGGGCAAGCCTTAGCATAGGCTAACTGCTTGTGGCTTGGGGGATAGCACTCTCTTACAGTTGGACAGAAGCCCTCCCTAACTCCAGGGAAGCTGCTTATACCACCACTTCCATCTTCATTGAGCAGATCATTCCCAGGTTTAGACTTCCTGCCTCCATCCAGTCAGACAATAATCTGGCCTTCATTTCTCAGGTTGTTCAACTAGTCTCCAAAGGCCTCAACATCACTTGGAGGCTCCACATCCCCCCACTGGCCCCAATCCTCAGTTAAGGTTGGGACGGCTAACAACATTCTCAAGGATTATCTCACTAAACTTGCTATTGAGCTCAGGCTGCCCTGGCCCAATCTCCTGTCATTGGTCCTCACCGTAATTTGGGCAGCCCCTTGAGCCCCCTCAGGCCTTAGTCCCTTTGAGCTACTTTATGGGTGCCCTTTCTTAATCAACCAAAGCCTTCCAGTCACTCCTACTCCCCTTGTGTCCTACATGCCCTATCTTACACTTCTACACAAATTTGTCTTCCATAGATGTTAGGCCAGCACTTACAAGACTTGTCTTCCTGTGCCATCTGTTACTTCAATCCCAGCACAACCACAAACTGAACTGGACCCTCTTCAACAAGGTTATGCAGCCTTACTTCGAGAGCTTCATCCATAATCTTTGGAACCTCACTGGACAGGACCTCATGCAGTCATACTTACTACCCTAATGGCAGCCAAACTTTTGGGCCATGCCCACTGGTGGCTGCTGCCTTAAAAAAGCACACTTCCAAATGTTCAGTCCTGGAATTCCACCACACTGGGGCCCACCAAACTCAAGATTTCTTGCCAACCCTCTTCTTCTTTTACTAATCATTAATCTCTCTCAAGCTTCTATCCCAACCCACAGATGGTGCTTCTACATCCAAGCGACATGGCAGTAGGATGGCACTACCCACTCTCAGTTTATGGGTCAAGATGATTGCCCTCCCACTGGCTTCAATTTGGTGATCACCCTTAACATTACTGGATTCAACTGGGCCACCTCATCCCACCTATGTTCAGCAATGCTATGCTTCATATCATACCAAACTGAGGAATCTTGTAAGTGCTGGCCTAACATCTATGGAAGGTGCCTTTATAATTCATGCAAGAAACACTTCCTAGATAAGCCTGGCTATAAGAAACTATTTGGGACCCATGGGAACTGAAATGGGCTTCTGGTGTTGATAGTAAATTCTATTCTTGGGGTTTGCCAAGCATCCCTCAAAATATGGAGAATATTATCAGAATATGGAGAACTTATATACAAGTATTCCTTCGAATTTACATAACCATCCAAGAGCAAGAGAAAGAACTCCAACACCAGCTGGATGCAGTTGCCCATCCTAAAGCTGACCCTTTCTCATGGATGGCCCTAATATGTCAGGCCTTCAGCTTCTCAATTTATGCAAAGTTAATAAAATTTCAGACTGTTTCCTCTGTACAGGTTTGGGTCAAACTCCATTAACTGTGATTCCCATTGATTTTTTTCTCAATACCTCAACCATACCACAAGGGCCCTCCTCTCTAGCCTTTGAGGAAATACCTCTTTTTTGTAACTCATCAGGGAATTTCCCCTGCTGCTACACTTCCTCTGGTTCAGCACCCTGTGACCAGATTGTTCAAATTTCTCCCTTAACCTTTGTTCTGCCGGGTTCTTTCTATGGTGCAATGGTACTCTAACAAAAAAATATAAGCCTCAACATGCCCTTTGCTTTTTGTGTTCCTTCCACCTTGGTTCCTCAATTAACTCCGTACAGTGAGCTGAATTAACATGGCTTGTCACTCCCTCCCTTTCCAGGACAAGATGGGGCCATCTTTCTACCTGTTGTAGTTGGACTCTCCCTGGCCTCCTCACTTGCTGCCTTTTGACTGGGGGTAGGAGGACTTGGTTATACAGTAACTGCTAGTCAGAAGCTTGAACAACAAATTCCAGAAGTGGTAGAGGCATTGGCCACCTCTTTTGCTTCCCTACAAAGGCAAATAACATCTATTGCCCAAGTTTTATTACAGAACTGTTGAGCCCTAGATCTCCTGATGGCAGACAAAGGAAGAACCCATCTATTTCTGAAAGAAGAATGCTGCTACTTTATCAATGGAACTGGATTGACCAAAAAGAATGTTGACACTCTTCATCATTTAGGTTCACCTGAAAGTACGTGGTGAAATTGCCAGAGTGACTTACAATCAGATGCTCCTACACCCCTACAGTCATCTCCCCACCAAACCAACACTTGATCCATCCCCTTTCCCCCAGCACCCCTAGCCAGCAGGAAATAACCATATGGAATTCAATGCCCTATATCATCAAATAGGCCGGGATGTTAGGTCAGTTTGAGGTGATTAAGAAATCCGCGTGAGCAGAAAAACCACCAATCAGGAGCTGACACAACTACCTGTCAATCAACAGGGTCTCCTGGCCAATCCTGAATCTTAGCCAGCTCCCCACTACCAAACCCAGTAGGACAAGGGACTCTAAAAATACCTTTTCCTGTCCCAAGCCATCCCTTTCTGCCCTAAGCAGAAATAAAAATTCCAGTCCAGTCAAGCCCCATGTGCTTCTCCTCAGACCCTCTTTTTACCCACTCTGCTGGTCTGAGGATTCTTCCCAGGAGCAAAATCTCAATAAAGCCTTGTTCAGCAGCCTTTTAAAATCTGCTTCCTTTTGGTCACCACTGCCTGACCTTACAATTTCTATCTTCATATAATAGTTGATAATAATAAGATATAACAAAATATGTGCATTTGTTGGTATTGCATTTCTTTGCCTGAACGATTTGTGTTGACAGAGAGATATTTTCAATATTATTTATTTATTTAATGTGGTGCTGAGGCTGAAACCCAGGTCCTCCCATGTACTAGGTAACTCTCTATCACTGAGTCACATCCCCAACCTAGAGAAAAATTTCTGCTCCAAGGAATCTGGGGAATGTCCACCTCACTGTGCCTCATTTCTGTGTCTCTCAATAACTGATGCCTCTAACTGTCAGTAAAGGGACTTTTGGAGTTTCTCTCACATGAATAAGTTGTTATCCCTAGAATTGACATGCTTAAACATGAATGGGTTCTTCTATTTGGAGAATGAGCACATAGTGACCATTATCATAGTAAAAGGGGAGCAACTGATGGGAGCCTGCATAGCAGGAGGCACAGATATAGCAAAGGATTGCACTTGAGTGGGGAATTTGAATGAGTTTTGAGAGGAGGAGTCTTCAGAGAGCAATACCTGAACCCAGGTAGAAACACCAAGGGCTCAGGAGAGCGCAAAGATCTAGAAGCAGAACTTCAGCTGTAAGTAGAATAGATCATCAGAGTAGGAATTTACTGTCACAAAGTTTTTCAAGAAATTGGCTGATATCAAGGAAAATTCACTGGGCACGTTAGTAGAAAGGGCACTTAAGGTTCTTTCTCAACCACTTCAGAAAAAGTATGAAATACATTATTCTGTCCCATATTTTGGGACTTGTGTGCAGAATCTCTGTGGTGTTGTTTTTCCAAACACGAACAAGAACACTCAGATGCCCCAATTGGCCAGTGACCACTAGAATAGCTGAGGGGTTTGATCTGAATCACATCAGAGTGTGTTATGCTTGAATTCGGGACCCCCCAAAGACCACCAGAGACCAAGATCAATGTAAGCAGCAAAGAGGTGTTTATTGCGAGCTAGCTCAGTCTTCCACGTGCACACAGCAACTGGTGATGCTGAGAGACCTCGAGCCCAGGGTTTGCAGCAGTTTTATACATTTTTGGAGAAGGCAGGGACCCCCACATACATCATAGCATCTCTTAGCAAATCATGACACAACACGGGAAAAATCAAATAACAACTCTAAAACATGATTAGCACATTCACTGGTGGGAACAAGTTGAGTAAGGGTGATTGGTCAGTACAAAAGGGGTATTCATTTGAATGTTTAAGCCAAGAGGGGTGTACGTGCTGAACTACATGGTTTCTCAACACGTTATCAACCACCATAAACTACGGGGAGGGTCATCTGGCATCCCAGGTATTTCCCTGTCTCATGCTGATTGGTGGCTGCTAGGGGGTTGCTATGGATCCCCACCTAGCCTGACTGAGTCAGGGACACCTGGCACAGCAGATCTCTCCTGTTATTTGTAGATAAACAACTTAGCAGGGTGGGAATGTGCCTAGGAGTGCTCTGTGGGTCTTTCCAAGGACAAAGGTCATGTCCCTTCCTTGGACAGGCTTTGCTCTGAGGTAGAGGCTGTTTTTTCATGTGTAATAGAAAGCTTAGTTCCTGTATCCAATGCAAATCAAAGCCAATTTAATAACAGTTTTGAGAAAAAGGAAAAAGAAAGTATATTGCTTTACTAGCAAAGGATAAACACAGGGGACTCCTGTCCCAAAGGCTGTGACTCTCCAGATCAGGAGGGACAGGGGGAATTTAAAGGAATTCTTCAAAGGTTATGTAGCAGGTGTGCTCTGCTAGGAGTTCTCAGGGTGCCCTGATGGCTGTTAGGATTCACTTGTTAATTTGGAAGGTATTCACTTCCTAGATCCTCAGCAGGCATCTCCTTCCTGTAGTAGTAGTAGGTGTGTTCAAGGGCAAATAGCTAGGGGGAGGGTGGAAGAAAAGATAACGCTGTCTCCCAGATCTTGTTAGGAGGGGAGAGGGGAGAAGAGAGAGAGAGATAAAAAAAAACCATTTTCCCCTTTTTAAAAAACAATAAGCCTTAGAGCAATGAGGTATGCATTCAGAAGGTGAATGAAAAACCAGCCTCTATCTCAGAGCAAAGCTGTCCAAGGAAGGGACAGGGCCTTTGTCCTTGGAAAAACCCACAGAGCACTCCTAGGCACATTCCCACCCTGCTAAGTTGTTTATCTACAGGAGAGATCTGCTGCACCAGGTGTCCCTGACTCAGTCAGGCTAGGTGGGGATCCATAGCAACCCCCTAGCAGCCACCAATCAGCATGAGACAGGGAAATACCTGGGATGCCAGATAACCCTCCCAGTAGTTTATGGTAGTTGATAACCTGTTGGGAAACCATGTAGTTCAGCATGTACACCCCTCTTGTCTTAAACCAATCAGTTCAAACGAATACCCCTTTTGTACTGACCAATCACCCCTACCTAACTTGTTCCCGCCAGTGAATGTGCTAATCATGTTTTAGAGTTATTGTTTGATTTTCCCGCGGCGTGAGGTGATTTGTTATGCTGTATGTGAAGTCCCTGCCCTTTTCAAAGAATGTATATATGCTCTGCTCAAGCTGTTCTCGGGGCTCTTTGCTCTTTACCTCTTCGAGGTAGGCTTGGAGCCCCAGCATGCTGGACCCCCAATAAACCCTTTGCTGTTGCATGAGACAGTCTCTTGGTGGTCTTTTCCACCGACGTTTGCCTGACCTTTACAGTGAAGGGACCACTGTTAGAAGAATTAAGATGCACACTGGAAGTGTTTCTGTCTTTGCTCTGGGAAGATAATAGTGTTACCGCTGTTTACTGGTGAAGAGTCCTTGCTTCCCCAGTGTTGAAGTATAACACCAGAGAAGCACGCCGAGGCAAGGTCAGAGTGGAAAGTAGAAGTTTATTAAAGGACAGCAGAAAAGACAAGGGGACCCAAGAGATTGAATCCATTGAAGCGCAAATGTGTTCCCCTTTTATAGTTCTTTTAGTGATGGAATGTAGGTGGGAAGGCCTGAAGGGTGGGGCACAGGTGGGCCAAAGAAGTAATCTTTTAAGACTTTTGGGTCAGCATCTTCAAGTTTGCTGGGAGCTGTTTTATTAACATTTCTTTGGGATGGGCTCTGGGCCTTGGGGACATTAACATTCCATGAGTTGTTCTGCTTCCCCCCTCCCCCCCACTTCATTCTCAACATGGCCTCCATTGGATCTTACTCGATATTAGACCCGATTTACCTAACTACACTGACTACCTAACTTTAAATCTGGCTTCAATAGTAAGCAGAAATAATGGATGCATATCTCAACAGATTCAGTGAAGCCATTCACTCATTCACAAACTCAGGCACTATAGGGGCTCATATTCTGGATGCAAAAATGGCTGTTAGTTATGTTGAACCTTGAAGCAAAGAAAGGACCACCAACTCCAATTTTAAATCAAATTAAAGCAGTTTTGTAAGTGAGGGGACAGGGAAAAATAATACAAGGGGGACAAATGAATGTCAGTAGAGGGGGCAGAGAGAGAAGAGGGGAGGGGAGGGGAGGGGAGGGGGGATAGTAGAGGATAGGAAAGGCAGCAGAACACAACAGACACTAGTATGGCAATACGTAAATCAATGGATGTGTAACTGATGTGATTCTGCAATCTGTATATGGGGTAAAAATGGGAGCTCATAACCCACTTGAATCAAAGTGTGAAATATGATATATCAAGAACTATGTAATGTTTTGAACAGCCAACAATACAAAATTAAAAAAAAATAAAGCAATTTTGTATGTGTGTACACAAAAACTTGCCAGCAACTGTCTCACCCAAAATCCTAGGCCAGAGAATAGCACCTCAGCTCTCCAAAAACAAGGTTTTATAGCATAAAAAGTTGCAAAGGAGGGTGTCTTGAGAACTTATAGATAATAGGATTTTGAGAAGCATAATACAAAGGCAGATAATAGGTTAATGATCTATATGGCATGATATTTCAAGGTGAGGAGTAAATTCAGCTCCCCAAATCAGAATTTATTAGGTGCCACTGAAGTTTCACAGAGGGTTGTTATCTGGTCACGGGGAGTCAGAACTTATGAGGTGCCACTAAAGTTTTAGAGAGGGTTGCTATCTAGTCAGGGAAAGCCAGGCATGGGTGAGTTCAAGGCACTGGCAGGAATCCAAACAAGTTTAGAAATTGTGGTAATGTATAGTAAAACACAAATTAATTTTTGTGACTTTGTGATGAGATAGCCCTCAATCTTAAGATGGAATTAGGCTGGGTTCATCAGGTTACAGAGGGAATTTTTCATTTATAGGGAACAATGAAGGTTGTGTAATCATTGGAAACTTGTCGTGACATTGGACGGTCAGAGGCTAGGAGTGTAGGTTAAAACTTTAATTCAGAAAAGCAGTTTTTAAAAGGTTGAAACTCATTTTTACTTGGAGAGGTGGGAGACTAGACCCTAAGGAATGAGTACTTAAATTCTGCCAATTGGTTTTCTTTCTTTGGGATTTGTTGTCTCCAGGAGTTTCAATAATTACTGTGTCTCCACTCAAGACTACTTTGCAATGCGAGAAGGTCAAAGTCCAGAGCCCAGCATTCAGTATTTTCCTCTTTCCTTCAGGGCCCACTGTTATAGGGAAAGAATTTACTGGGAGGCTAATGCTTGGCTTGTTTTTCCGCCCTCCTCTGGAGCTGCAATTTCTCTTTCCATGTTTCTATTGGGGCTGTTTTGTAGGAATATTATTTTCCATAACCCTTGAACAATGCCAAATGTTCTTTGACTGGGAGACTTGGCCTTCTTGACTGGCTATTTAATTCTGCAGTCTATCTCCAGATATTATTATGGAAAGCTTGGTCTTTGTCCATGATGTCAATTTAACAAGGAGGATAAAGTTTTGAAAACAATAAACAAGGTTTATTGCTTTGCTAGAAAAGGAGAAATGTAGGGACTCTGGTTCACAGTCTGTGATTCTGCCCCTCCAAGAGAACAGAGAGGTTTAAAAGAAGTGATGTATTTCAGGTGTTTCTCATGGGGAATTTGTGATGCACTTGTTAAATTGGTAGATAGCCATTTTTCTGGAGCCATCCCTAAAGGCTGAATTGCTTGGTTCATGTGATAGGTCTTTGCTCAATTATCAAAAGCTGGGTCTAAATGAGAAAAAAAAAAACACAATTTAATCCAGTTTCCTGTCCCCAGTTTAGAGAGGGGGAGAGAGAGAAGAAGAAAAGAAAACCATGTTCACTTTACAATAAGATATAGTGCAAAGGCTGTATTTAAAGGTGAAGAAGAACAATTTTACAGTATTTTATGCCTCATACTATCAGGTTACTTTGAGACAATTAGACATCTCACCAAAGCACAGGCTTCTGAGGTTCTACCTCAGGCCCATCATCGTCTGAACTACTGACTCCATTATGTCCAATGTCCAATGCCAGGGAATTTTAGTATTCAGTAGCCACAAGATTCAGAGTGTATGCAAATAGAAAATTTCCTTTTGTGGGTTTAAAAAAATATCCAGATTCTGATCACCATAGCATAAAAGGTATTCAAAATTATTTTCTTATTTGTCTCCTCTGTAGTTAATACAAGATCATATATGTTGTAATTTGTAATTATAAATGTGAAAATTGAGGTTGAGAAAAGTTACCATTTCTGGACACAAAATTCTTGAGTGCCACAGCCATTACACAGGCAACTGTCAAATGAAGAAATTATTACCAAAACTTTAGTCCTCATCTAGATGACAGGGTTTTGAGAAAAAGAAAAAACAAACCTTTTATTGCAAGCTTAGCAAAAAATAAACACAGGGGACTCTTGTTTCAGAGGCTTGATTCTACCCATCTGGGAAAAGAGGGCTTTTAAAGGAGATATTTAAAGACTTCATTCCAGGGGTGCCCCCAGAGGGGGTCCCAGGTGTTCCCTGAAGATTTTACTTGTTAATTTGATATCTCCTTTTGTTATGCTCAAATTTGGGACCCCCAAAGACCACCAGAGACCCAAGATCGGTGCAAGCAGCAAAGAGGTGTTTATTGTGAGCTAGCACACACAGCAACTGGTGATGCTGAGAGGCCCAGGGTTTGCAGCATTTTTATACATTTTTTGGAGAGGGCAGGGACTTCGCATACATTATAGCATCCCTTAGCAAATCATCACACACTGCGGGAAAATCAAACAACAACTCTAAAACGTGATTAGCACATTCACTGGCGGGGACAAGTTAGGTAGGGGTGATTGGTCAGTACAAAAGGGGTATTCGTTTGAACTGATTGGTTTGAGCCAAGAGGAGTGTACGTACTGAACTACATGGTTTCCCAACTTGTTATCAACCACCATAAACCACTGGGAGGGTCATCTGGCATCCCAGGTATTTCCCTGTCTCATGCTGATTGGTGGCTGCTAGGGGGCTGCTATGGATCCCCACCTAGCCTGACTGAGTCAGGGACACCTGGTGCAGCAGATCTCTCCTGTTATTTGTAGATAAACAACTTAGCAGTGTGGGAATGTGCTTAGGAGTGCTCTGTGGGTTTTTCCAAGGACTAAGGTCATGTCCCTTCCTTGGACAGGCTTTGCTCTGAGGTAAAGGCTGGTTTTTCACTTCCTGTGGAGGAATGATAACTCAAGCTAATTTGTTCTCTGCTCCAAGGTAAAGGAGGGGGAGAGAGAGAAGAGGAAAAGAAAAGCATAGGACCCTTTTAAAATAAGCAGCAACGGCTACATATAAATGATGAAGTGGACCACTGTTCCAAAATGCTATAAAAGGCAGCCATATTGGCCCCTTGGGAGACAGTGAACCAGACAACCCTATAAACACAAGAAGCAAAAGAATGGTTTAAGCAGAAGAATAACATGATCAGATTTGTGCTCTTAAAACATTACTCTGGTAATAATAGAAACCAACTCAATTTCACTTAGAAAGTGAGGCTAGCTTCAAAATTCCTCATAGAGGAGGGCCAAGGCAGTGTTCTATGCAAACAGCAGATCCCCAAAACAAACACTTACAAATTAAGAAGTGAAAAATGAATTTTCCTTATATGTAGTGAAAATATTACTTTGATTTGGAGCATGGATATTTTTCACACAATTAGACTTTATGATTCAAGGTACTCTGAGACAACCAACTCCATTCTGGCCCTAAGGGATCTTTTTCATATCCTTTGTGAGTTTTATTAATTCATTGCAACAACAAATATTTCTTGTTTCAGGTACTGCTGTATGTGCTTTGGATTCAACAGAGAATAAAAATGGACAACATATTTCTGCTCTCTGGAAGCTTACTTTTCTCTGGGATACAGAAAAAATTTTAAAAATTATATAATAAGTTATGTGGAATGTTTGGAGGTAAGGTTATTGAAGTAAAAGGAGTAAGAGAAATCTAGAATGTCCCTTCATGGTCAGAATCAAATGAGGCTTACAAGTCACAAAGGATGATTTCAATAAAAGATAAAAGAAACTGCAAGGCCCTCTGTCATGCAAAATTTATGATAAACTATGTTGTGAGTATAAAGCCCTGTTGCTGCACCCAGTAGTCTCAGCTGTCAAAAGAGTCCCCTAAAAATGGTTTAAGTTCCAGCACAGTGGTACACACCTGTAATTCCAGGGACTCCAGATGGTGAAACACAGGATCAAGAGTTCAAGGCCAGCCTCAGCAACTTAGGCCCTAAGCAACTCTAAACAGAATTCAAAAAAGTCTGGGGTTTTGGCTCAGTGGTAAAGTATCCCTGGGTTCAAATTCTGGTACATATATAAAAAAAAGAGAAAAACTGTATTTACAGATTTACATGCTTTACAAATCTCATGAGGGAGATTGTGTTGTGGGTGGTACTTTAAAGGCCTAACTAAGCCTAGTTTTAAAAATGTGGTGTTTACAGGTACAATATTGCCAATGTTTTCACAATAAACAATTCTAGGGTTTTGTAGTGGTGGTGGTGGTGCATGAGATTTCAATAAAATTGCCTGTTTGTAAAGGAGCTGGTCAGAGCCTGATTGTTTAACAACCCGTTCTCCCAACAACTCAACATTCTACATGTTGGAGTCTGCTGGAGTCATGGTCCTCAAAATATGGTTGCCTGTCCAGCAGCATCAGAATCATATGATAGCTGTGAATGGACATCCATGGGATCCAGATGTCCACATGAGTCTGAAGGTGGAGAGGCCCTGCCCTAAGGTGATGCAAACCAGCTTAGAGTACTGATTTAGGGTTAGGATAAAATTAAAAGTAATATGGGGAAATAGGATTATTTATTAGAATGTACATGTGAAATATGCATGAAAACATAAATACACGAGATCTGACATAACAATGGGTCAATGATGAATTTTATAAATATATAATTTGCAAATATAGGGATGCTTTGATGAATCCTGTATATGAAATATTGTTATATGTATGTAAATTTAACATTGAAAATGGAAAATGGACTTAACCATTCATATTTATGTACATGGATGTAATTCATATTATCTTTAAATTTAGAGGTATTGATAGAGTAATATCAAATTTTATATTTAGCTAGGATTAGGGTTAGAGAATTAAGATTAATATGGTGAAATATGAATATTCATTAGAATGCACTTGTGAAAACATATATAAATACTCTGAATCAGACACACAGATGAGTAAAGTATAGGACCCAAGAATATATATATTCTGTAAATATGAGGATGACTGCATGGATTTTATATATAATATGTCATAATATGTATGCAAATTTAACATTGAAAATTTTAAAAAGTAGTCAAAATTTACTTTAAAATTTATATACTTCAAATGTACTAAGTCACTTTAGGTTTAGATATAGACATATAGAAAGTATAATATCTCATATTTTATACTGGTCTCATATTAGGCTTAGAGAATTAAGATTAGCATGAGAAATATGAATATTTGTAAGAAGGCACTTGTGACAATATGTGTGAAAACACACATAAATATTTAAGATCTTACACAGGGAAGGGTAAAATGTGAGTTCTATCAATATATATTTTGTAAATGTGAGGATCATGGATAAAACCTATATTTAATATACTACAATATGTATGCAAATTTAACATTGAAAATAGAAAATAAATGTTAAAATACAGTTTAAAATTTATATATATACAGATTTAAGTCACATTAGTTTTAGATATAAACATATGGAAAGAGAAATATCAAATTTTGTACTCAGGGTTAAATTAGAGAATTAAAATTAATATGGGGAAATATGAATATTTATAAAAATAGACTTGTGAAAACATATGTAAATATACAGAATCAGACACAAGGAAGAGTAAAGTGTGGCTTATATGAATATATATTTTGTAAATATGAATATGAATGGATGAATCCTATATATGACATATTGTGATATATGTGCAATTTTTACATCAAAAATTTAAAACACATATCAAAATTCACTTTAAAAATTATATTTATTTACATGGATTTAGTCACATTGGGTTATACTTATAGTGGTGGTTATATTTAACAAGGTTATACTTAATAAGAGTTAGGGTTAAAGAATTAAGATTTATATTTGGAAACATAAATATTCATAATAGACTTGTGATAACATGTCTGAAAACACATAAATATACAGAATTATATGCAGGGAAAAGTAATGTTGGGGTCTTGTTATATTTTGTAAATATTAGGAAAAAAGGATGAATTCTATATATGATATATTGTGATATATATGCAAATTTAACATTGAAAATAAAAATAAATATAAAAATGCACTTTAAAAACATATGTGTGTACATGGATTTAAGTCACAATAGGTTTAGGTATAGTGATATAGAAAGTGTAATATCACATTTTATAATGAACAATATTTAGAGTTGGAGAATTAAAATTAATATGTGGAAATATAATTATTCATGAGAATGTATTTATGACAATATGCATAAAAGATTATAAAAATGTACAGGATCTAACATGGGGAACAGTAAATAGTCTGTGAATAAATGTTTTGAAACTATGGGAGAAAACATTGAAACCTATATATGATATATTGTAATATCTATGCATTTTCACATATAAAATTGAAAAAAGAAATCAAAATACACTTTAAAATTTATATTCATGTATATAGATTTAAGTCATATTAGTTTTGGATATAGAGGTATAGAATGGATAATATCAATTTTTGTACTGAACTAGGGTTAGGGTCAGAATATTAAGATTTATATAGAAAAATATGAATAGTCATATGTATGGACTTGTGAAAACATGTAAATATACAGAATCAAACACATGAAAGAGTAAAGTGTAGGTTCTATGTATATATAATTTGTAAATATGAGGACACATGGATACATTTTGTATATGGTATATTGTTAAATGTATGCAATTTTAACATTGAAACTTTAAAATAAATATCAAAATACACTTTAAAATTCATACTGGTGTACATGGATTTAAGTCACATTAGTTTTAGATATAGTGGTATGGATCTTCTAGGTATAGAATCATATCATCAGTAAACAGTGCTAATTTAAGTTCTTCTTTTTCTATACATATCCCTTTAATTTCTTTCATCTGACTAACTGCTCTAGCCAGTGTTTCAAGAACTATTTTGAATAGAAGTGGTGAAAGAGGCCATTCCTGTCTTGTTCCAGTTTTTAGAGGGAATGCCTTTAATTTTTCTCCATTTAGAATGATGTTGGCCTGAGGCTCAGCATAGATAGCCTTTACAATATTTGAGATATGTTCCTATTATCCCTAGTTTTTCTAGTGCTTTGAACAAGTAAAGGTGCTGTATTTTGTCAAATGCTTTTTCTGTATCTACTGAGATAATCATAATTCTTATCTTTGATTGAATTTATTACTTTTATTGATTTTGAACCAACCTTGCATCCCTGGGATGAATCCCACTTGATCATGGTGCACAATCTTTTTGATATGTTTTTGTATTTGGTTTGCCAGAATTTCATTGAGATTTTTTGCATCTATGTTTATTAGAGATATTGGTCTGAAGTTTTCTTTCTTTGATGTGTCTTTGCCTGGTTTTGGGATCAGGGTGATATTGGCCTCATAGAATGAATTTGGAAGTGTTGTTTCTTTTTCTATTTCCTGAAATAAATTGTAGAGTATTGGTATTAGTTCTTCTTTAAAGGTCTTGTAGAACTCGGCTTTGTACCTATCTGGTCCTTGGCTTTTCTTGGTTGGTAAGCTTTTGATGGTGTCTTCTATTTCATCACTTGATATTGGTCTGTTTAAATTGTGTATATCTTCCTGATTCAATCTGGGCAGATTGTATGATTTAAGAAATTTGTTGATGGCTTCAATGTCTTCTATTTTAGTGGAGTATCAGTTTTCAAAATAGTTTCTAATTATCCTCTGGATTTCTGTAGTGTCTGTTGTGATATTACATTTTTCATCATGTATGCTGGTAATTTGAGTTTTCTCTCTCCTTCTCTTCATTAGCATAGCTAATGTCAATTTTATTTATTTTTTTTAAAGAACAAATTTTTTGTTTTGTCAATTTTTTCAATTGTTTCTTTTGTTTTGATTTCATTGTTTTCAGCTCTAATTTGAATTACTTCTTGCCTTCTACTGTTTTTTGCAGCTGATTTGTTCTTTTTTTTCTGGGGCTTTGAGATGTAGTGTGAGGTCATTTATTTGTTGACTTTTTCTTCTTTTAAGGAATGAACTGTATGCAATGAATTTAGCTAAAGCAATCCTTAGCAGGAAGAGTGAAGCAGGCGGCCTCACTATACCAGACCTTAAACTATACTACAGAGCAGTAGTAACAAAAACAGCATGGTATTGGCACCAAAACAGACTGGTAGACCAATGGTACAGAACAGAGGACACAGAGACTAACCTGCAAAATTACAATTATCTTATATTAGACAAAGGTGCCAAAAACATGCATTGGAGGAAAGTTAGCCTCTCAACAAATAGTGCTGGGAAAACTGGGAATCCATATGCAACAAAATGAAATTAACCCCCTACCTCTCACCATGAATAAAATTCAACTCAAAGTGTATCAAGGAATGAAACCAGAGACTACTTCTAATAGAAGAAAAAGTAGGCCCTCATCTTCATCATATGGGATTAGGCCCCAACTTCCTTAATAAGACTCCTATAGCACAAGAATTAAAACCAATAATCAATAAATGGGATGGAATCAAACTAAAAAGTTTCTTCTCAGCAAAAGAAACAATTAGTGAAGTGAATAGAGAGCCTACATACTAGGAGCCTACACATCAGATAGAGCCCTAATTTTTAGTGTATATAAAGAACTCAAAAAGCTAAGCACCAAAAAATAAAAACAAAGAACAAACAAACAAACAAAAAAAAACAAATAAGCCAATCAACAAATGGGCCAAGGACCTGAACAGACACTTGTCAGCGAGGATAACAATTAATCAACAAATATATGAAAAAATGTTCATCTTCTCTAGCTATTAGAGAAATGCAAATCACTCTAGTCAGAATGGCAGCTATTATGAAGACAAACAACAATAAGTGTTGGTGAGGATATGGAAAAAAAGGTACACTCATACAATGCTGGTGGGACTGCAAAGTAGTGCAGCCAATATGGAAAGCAGTATGGAGATTCCTTGGAAATCTGGGAATGGAACCACTATTTGACCCAGCTATCCCTCTCCTCGGCCTATACCAAAAAGACTTAAAAACAGCATACTACAGGGATGTCAGGGTTTTTAGTCCTTATTCCCTCCCGACCTGCAGGAGAAATAGGGAGAACACACCCTGGGCCAGGATGAGCCAAGAAAGGAAAGGGCCCACTGACCACCCACACCCAGCCCTCCCTCACTGGAGGACAATCAGATGCCTCAGGGAGACCAGTCAAGGCTGGAGCTCATTTATTGAGGAAGCACACACGGTAGTATAAAGCATAGGAGCCAATCAGGATAAAGGTCAGCAGGGTGAGGAGAGTTCAGGTGTACACCCATTCTACAGGAAGTAAGGGGAGACATGAGCTGTCCATGAGGGCAGAAGGGTTCTGAGCCTATACTAGAGGTGGTCCCATTTTTTCACAACCCACAGTAATGCCTTCTGGCTGATCACCAGGTGCCATCTTAGCCATGTGCAGCTCCAAGACCAGGAAGTGAGCATCAGTCTGTAAGTTAGGTTTCCTTTTCTCCATCATAGGTTTCTATTTCTCTGTTGTGACATGCCCTACACCTGGGTGCCATTGGAGCTCCCACCGACACCCAGGTTCGAGGGGTCTTGCCTCTGGAGGGGGGACTTCCCTTGAACCTAGGTTGATGGTAAATGAGCTCCCACCAACACCCAGGTTCCAGGGGTCTCCCTCCTGGAGGGGGGAGTTTCCATGAAACTTGGGGTGATGGTGTAAGATCTCCACCCAACACCCAGGTTCTAGGGTGTCCCCTCTGGAGGGGGGAGTCCCCTTGACCCCGGGTGCAGTGGAAGCTCCCCCTGACACCCAGGGGTTTGAGGGGTCTCCCCCCAAGAAGGAGGGAGTCCATTGGACCCTGGGTGTGGTGTGAACTATTCCTGACACCCAGTTTCAAGATGTGTCCCCCTGGTGGGAGCTCCCCCCACACCCAGGTTCATGGGGTCTCCCTCCTCGAGGGGGAGTCCCTTTGACCCCAGTGCAGTGGTAGCTCCTCCTGAAACCCAGGTTAGAGTTGTCTCCCTCCTGGAGGGGGGAGTTTTCTTGACTCTGGGTGTGGTGGAAGCTCCCCCCACACCCAGGTTCGAGGGGTTTTTCCCCTGGAAGGGGGAAACCTTTGACCCTGGTTGTTGGTGGGAACTCCCCCCATCCCCAAGTTAGAGGCATCTTGTGCCTGGAGGGGGGAGTCCACGCCACCCTGGGTGTCGGGGGGACTCCCCCCGACACCCAGGTTCGAGGAGTCTTGCCCTTGGAGGGGGGACTTCCTTTGACGCTGGGTTTCGTTGGGAGCTTCCCCCAATGCTCAGCTTCTAGAGGTCTCATCCCTGGAGGGGGGACTCCCCTCGACCCTGGGGCCAATGGTATACGGGTTCCCCCCAATACCCAGGTTTGAGGGGTAATCCCCCTGGAGGGAGGAGTCCCCTAGACCCTGGTGGTGATTTATAGGAGCTACCCCCAAAACCCTTGTTATTGTGGTCTCCGCCCTGGAGAGGGGAATCCCCTGAACCTGGGGTCAGTGGGAGCTCCCCCCTACACCCAGGTTCAAGGAGTCATTCCCCTGGAGGGAGGACTTCTGTCGAATTTGGGGGCAATGGTATATGAGCTCTCCCTGACACCCAGGTTTGAGGGTTCTCCCCCCCCCAGAGGGGGAAGTCCCCTCGACCCGTGGGTGGGGCAAGCTCCCCCCACACCCAGGTTTGTGGGGCTCTCCCCTGGAAGAGGGACTCCCTTCAACCCTGGGGTCGATGGTATGTGTGCTTCCTCCAACATCCAGGTTCGAGGGGTCTCCCCATAGTGGGGAGAGTAACATCGACCCTCGGGTGGTGGAATCTCCACCAGACACCCAGGTTCCAGGGGTCTCCCCCCTGGTGGGTGGAGTACCTTAGAACCTGGGGGCAGTGGGAGCTCCCCCAGACACCCAGGGTCGAGGGGACTCCACCTGGATGGGAGAGTATCGTTGACCCTGGAGGTGCTGGAAGCTCCCCCTCAAACCCAGGTTTGAGGGGTTTCTCCCCTCAAACGGGCTGTCTCCTGGACTCTGGGGGTGGTGGGATCTCCCCACACACACACACTCTGGTACGAGGGGTCTCCCCCCTGGAGGGTGGAGTCCCCTCGAGCATGGGAGCTGTGGGAGCCCCCCTGAAACCCAGGATCGAGGGGTCTCCCCCAAAGGGGAGAGTCCACTTGACTCGAGGGCAGTGGGAGCTTCGCCTGACACCCTGGTTCTAGGGATCTCCTTTGGCAGCCCGTGCGGGGAACGTCTGAAGCTTCGGGGTGAGTGAAATTGCTTGCCCCTAAGGGAAGGCGAGAGAATGGGTGACCATTTTAAAAAACAATGTGTTCTTGTTTTGATTTGTTTTGTGTTTGTTTCAAGCTGCCTATCCCTAGAATTTTCTCAGGCAGATTGGGAAAAATGGTTGGCTCAAGGTTTGAAGTTGTTCGCCCCTGAGGAAGAGATAGAAATAGACCACAAATGCACATATCAAGAAAATAGGAAAATTGATACAACGATTTTTTGTTCCGTTTTTGTTTCATTCTGTTTCGGTTTTGTTTTGTGTTATCTTATTGGGTTGCGTTATCTTTATAACAGATTAGAAATTAGTAAAAAACAAACTGAAAGAGTGTTAAGTAAATTGTTAGAGGTTCAGACCATGGAGAAAGACATTTTAGATCAAGCAAAAGAGAAGGTCTCTCAAGCTAGTCAGACAGAGGAAGAAAATTTAAAGGAAGAAAGCTTAGAGGAGAAACAGCTATTAGGGAAAAAGCTACAACAGGAGGCTGCTACTAACACTGTTCTATCACCAGAGGGCGTAATTCAACCAACAGCACCCCCTATGGAGACAGCTGAGTGGCCCTCAAACCCCGTAGTTGATAGATGGGATCCTGAGACAGGACCTCAAAGATTAGCATGCCCTGTACTTGAGCAGGCAGGAGGGCAGTGAATTCACTGTGATTTAGATTTCAAAACAGTGAAGCAGTTAAAGGAGGCTGTAACAACCTATGGTCCTCAAGCACCGTTCACAGTAAGCATGGTCGAATCCATTACCAACTTGGACATGACGCCAGCAGATTGGGCTAGTATGTGTAAATCTGTGCTAAATGGAGGACAATATTTGTTATGCAAGGTTGCCAATGAGGAATTTTGCAGGGAGACAGCTAGGCGAAATGCAGCAGCCGGTTACCCTCAAAGAAATCTAGATATGTTGTTAGGAAAAGGACCTTATGAGGGTCAACGGCAACAAATTGAATATGATCCTGGCGTATATGCACAAATTGCTGTAGATGCGGTTAGGGCATGGAAAATTTACAGGGGCATGGAGATTTACAAGGTCAATTATCTAAGGTAATACAAGGAACTAATGAACCTTACGCTGAATTTGTAGATAGGCTTATTCAAGCAGCTTCCAGAATTTTTGGGGATACAGAACAGGCAATGCCATTTATAAAACAACTGGCTTATGACCAAGCAAATTGTTGCTGCAGAGAGGTCATTAGACCATGGAGACATGAAGATTTAAACACATATATTAAATTATGTAGAGACATTAATGAACAAGGGCAAGTCTTAGCAGCAGTACAACAGGCTTTAGATGCCAGGCCAAAAACATGCTATAATTGTGATCAAACAGGACATTTTAAAAGGAGTTGCCCCATAGGAGGAGGGTTTAACAAAGCTAGGTATCAAAGGAATAGAATACCGGGTATTTGCCCACAATGCTGTAAAGGGAGACATTGGGCTAATGAATGCCGTTCTCAAACCACCATAGAGGGTATTCCGTTATCAAAAAACAGACAAGGACCAAGTGTTTACCCACGATATCGTGGAGAAAGGCATCGGGCTCCATTGTCAAAAAACGGACAGGGGGGCCCAATGCTCTGGGGCCCACTACCACAAATGTACGGGGCACTGGAGAAACCCAGAAACACCATGGAGGAACCCAGCAACACCATCAGGGTAGTGCCCAGGACACATTATCCATCAGATCTCTCATCAGACAAACCAGAGAGAGCGCAGGGTTGGACATCTGCGCCTCCGCCAGAGCAGTACTAACTCCAGAGATGGGAGTTAAAATCATTCCCACAGGAGTAAAAGGACCTCTTCCCCAAGGAACAGTAGGCTTATTGTTAGGATGCAGTTCTTCTATGCTAAAAGGACTTATGATAAGTCCCGGGGTAATTGATCCCGATTATGAAGGTGAAATAAAAATTATAGCTAGTTCTCCAAATGGTATATCAGCAATTTCACCAGGAGATAGAATAGCACAGTTATTAATAATATCCAGCCTACATGATAAATTTTCCAGTAGTACTATAGAAAGAGGTTCCAGGGGATTAGGCTCCACAGGTGTAGATTGGGCTATGCTTTCTTTAAATTTAGATTCTCGCCCAATGATAAAGCTAAATATTCAAGGACATGAATTTCATGGGCTACTTGATACAGGTGTAGACCTTAGCATAATATCTCATCAAGAATGGCCAAAACATTGGCCATTACAACAAGCCACTCAAATATTTTGAGGCCAAGGAATGGCGACTAATCCCCATAGAAGTGCAATGGTATTAGATTGGAAGGATCCTGAAGGATGTGAAGGAACTATACAACCATATGTATTGGATCATCTTCCTATAAATTTATGGGGACTAGCTGTCCTAGATCAATTAGGTTTGACATTAACAAATAACATCAATCCTAATGCTCCCACTACTAGTTCTAGACAAGGTTTCAGGAAAGAAAAAAGATTAGGAGAACAAGAACAAGGTATAGCAGCACCAATTCAAATAGATCAAGGAATAAATAGACATGGATTGGGTTTTCAGAAGGGGTCACTGAGGCAATAAAAATTACTTGGAAATCAGAAAGACCAGTATGGGTTCCTCAGTGGCCCCTGACTAAAGAAAAGATACAAGCAGCCCATGACCTGGTCAAACAACAATTAGTGGAGGGACATATACAACCTTCCGTATCTCCCCATAATACTCCCATTTTTGTTATCAAAAAGAAATCTGGTAAATGGAGATTATTGCAAGATTTAAGAACCATTAATAATGAGATGGTTATTATGGGACCTGCTCAATCGGGGATTCCTCAATTGTCTGCTTTGCCAAAAACCTGGTATGTTTTAGCTAGAGATATTAAAGATTGTTTTTTTTCAATTCCAATTCATCCTGAGGATAGTCCACTTTTTGCATTTACTATCCCTGCACAGAATCATGAAGGTCCTGATCAGAGATATGAATGGAAAGTACTCCCTCAAGGGATGGCTAACAGCCCTACTATGTGTCAAATTTATGTTAACAAAGCAATCCAGCCACTTAGAACTCAAGATCCTGAACTACAAATATTTCACTATATGGATGATGTATTATTAGCACATAAAGATAAAAACACATAGCTAGAATGTTATGCCACACTTACAAATTTATTAAAAAATTATAATCTAGAGATAGCAATAGATAAAATACAATTAAATTTTCCAGTTAATTATTTAGGAGTTCTATTATCCTCAACCAGGGTCCGTCCACCAAAAATTCAAATACGAGTAGATCAACTCAAATCGCTTAACGACTTTCAAAAGTTATTAGGAGACATAAATTGGATAAGGCCTTATCTAGGCATACCAACAGGAGAGTTGGGACCTTTATTTGATATCCTAAGAGGTCCATCAGATCCAAATTCACCCCGCATGTTAACGCCTGAAGCAAGAAAGGCATTAAAAATTATTGAAACATATATGGAAAATATGCATTTGGATAGAATTGATATAACTTTGCCTTTATTATTTCTTGTACTACCAACAAAAAATATTCCTACAGGAGTATTTTGGCAAGAAGGTCCATTATTGTGGATACATTTATCTTATTCTCCTAACACTATTCTTACCAGGTATCCTGAGGCTGTAGGACAATTAATACTCAAAGGAATAAAAGCAGCAAAGGGAGTGTTTGGAATTTCTCCCAATAAAATTATTATTCCATATACTATGGATCAAATTGATGAGTTAGCTAATGAGTTAAATACTTGGGCAATAATCATGTGTAAATCTAATGTTTCATTTGATAAACACTTACCATCTAATCCTTTGTTGTCTTTTTGGTCTTCGCATCCTGTAGTTTTTCCAAAAATGACAAGAAAAACCCCTATCATGAATGCTCCAAATGTATTCACTGATGGGTCAAATAATGGTACAGCAGCAGTAGTTACCCCTGATCAAACTTTTACATTTTTAGTACCCAAACAATCAGCTCAAAAGGTGGAGCTTAATGCAGTTTTACAAGCTTTTGTGATGTTTAAAGATTCTGTATTTAATTTATTCTCTGATAGTCAGTATATAGTTAATGCTATAGTATCCCTTGAAGATGCTGGCAGGATTTCCCCTTCCTCTACTGTTTTCTCTTTGTTCTCTGTTATACAAAGTCTAATCTGGGACAGAAAAGATCCATTCTTTATAGGACATATCAGAGCACATACAGGATTGCCTGGAGCCCTTAGTTTGGGCAACAATTTAGCAGATAAAACTACACATGACATACATATTTTCTCTACACTAGAAGAAGCTACACATTTTCATAAAAGGTTCCATGTCAATGCTAATACTTTACAAAAGCATTTTAAAATAACTAAGGAACAAGCTAGACAGATAATAAAACAATTTCAAAATTGTGTGACCTTTTTACCACAAGTTAATCTTAGAGTCAATCCTAGAGGACTGATACCTAACCATATTTGGCAGATGGACGTCACACACTTGCCACAATTTGGAAAATTAAAATATTTGCATGTTACAGTTGATACTTCTTCTGGATTTTTGATGGGCTCCCTTCAAGCCAGAGAAAAAAACTAAAGATATTATAGCTCATTGCTTACAAAATTTTGCCACTGTGGGCGTTCCAAAACAGTTAAAAACAGATAATGGTCCTGGTTATACTTCTACCTCTTTTAAACAATTTTGCTCATCATTTGGCATTACTCACATAACAGGAATCCCATACAATCCACAGGGACAAGGCATAGTTGAAAGAGCTCATCAAACTCTTAAGATGTACTTATTAAAGCAAAAAGAGGGAATTGGAAAGGGGTATATATCCCCCAAAGATAAACTTAAAATAACCCTTTTTATTCTAAACTTTTTAAATTTGGATTCATCAGGGCTTAGTGCTGCGGAAAGGCATATGTGTCCAAAAAATGTACATAAGCCTAAGGTACTTTGGAAGGATATTCTAATAGGACAATGGAAAGGTCCTGACCCAGTGATTGTCTGGAGTCGGGGTTCTGTTTGTGTTTTTCCACAGGGAGAACAGCAGCCCATTTGGATTCCAGAGAGATTAACTAAAACAATTTCTACAGGCCAAAAGGAAGATGATTTGACTCAAATCCATAACAGCTGATATCCAGAACTCCAGTTTGGCTATTCTTACATCTGCGACAGTGATTAACCAGGATGCTTTTTTCAATATTTATTTTATTATTTGCATTTTACCACATTATAAAGTTCTATTTTATTTTTGAGCTCATACAGACCTAGGTTAATGTTTTTCTGATCAGTTTTATTTTTTGACTGTGGAGTTTTTAAGCATTGCAATGGAGATTTAACCTAGGTAAAGATACAAGGCCTTTACTATTGTCTTATGTGTTGTATGTTATGTGTGCACACTTCTGTGTTGTATGTCTGTATGTGCGTATGTCCATATATCATATATGAGGAGCGCTCATGAATAAATGGATCCGAATTTTTTTATTCACGTGATTTTAATGGTTTAATTTAGATTGGGTAAACAGCTGTTGAAAATTGTTTTAATATGTGAACAAATAAGGAGGTTAACAGATCTGTTTGTTTACTTTCACCTTTCCTTCTCATTATATTTAATAATTCTGTTCAGGATAATGTAAATTGTTCAAAAAATTGTGTTCTTAGTGCCTGTTGGAATGTTACATAATTTTTTTTTTTAGCATCATTGCCAGAATTCCTATCTTCATCCCAGTGCCGGTGAAGACAAAGATAAAACCAAACTACAGCTTCTTCGATAGTTATCACAACAAACTGTAAAAACTGATGCATCAATGAATAATAACTCAACAAATAATGCTCAATTAAGGAGTCAGTTTACTTTGGGAGGAAATGGACATATTGACAGATTCCTCTGCTTTGAATTGCTTGCAGAACTTGCCTGGACTATGTATCACCTGTATGCATTGTGAACTATCTGTTGGTACAGCGAATTGTGGTAGTGCTGGAGTATTTTTGCTGATGCTGTCACCGGTGGTACAATTTTTCAAAGGAGCCCTCAATTGGCTTAGTGTCATGGCATTTTGCATCCTCCTCCCTTCTACTAGTGATGGTCTAAAATTTGGGGGCCAACAGAGGTGAGGCAAAGAACCCCACCCCCCACTGGCACCAAGGCCAAATTTGGGGGCCAACAGAGGTGAGGCAAAGAACCTCACCCCCCCACTGGTGCAAAGGCCTATCCACAAGTATGGCTGTATGCTGGACCAGTAGTCAGTGACGGGTATGATCCAATTGCAGTGGTACCAACCTAAGACAGGTGGCTGACGCCTAGAGGTCAGTTCATCTGATGACGGGTAAGGACTATATGTTGAATTGGACTGCCTAACAGGCACGGTCCCTAAGCCACATTGCTTGTTGTTTAATTAAACAAAAAGGGGGAGATGCTGAGAGCCATGGCCGAGTCTGTATGGCCCCTGGCATTTTGCCAACAGTATTGATTGACAGGCGAGGCATTACTATCCGCCTTTGCCGCAACTTTTGAGTTCTCGCACTATTTTGGAGTTCTCGTGGGGATTTCTGGGGATTTCCCGAGAGTTCCCACTGGTTGGGGAAGTGCAGGAGGAGGGATTTTCCGGGAGAGATGTTTTCCAGCTGGGGGTTCCTGGACGAGCCGCGTGGCATTTGGGAGGATTCCCCGGGAGCTGTGTGAAGTGTTTTCCTGCAGTTCAAAAATAAAGTTTGTTCCTGCTTCAGTGGCTAGTGATTTATGCCCATCCAGACTGCGGCATTTGGTGGCCCGTACGGGGAGCTCCAGGACACTCGGGGGTAAGTGATGAAAAAAAAAAAAAAGCTGCCCATCCATAGATAGGACAGGAGCAAATCTGCTCATCCCTAGGCAGATAGGGCGAGAGGAAAAATGACCATTTCAAGAAAATGGAGAAGATTGATACAGTATGTTTGTGTCTTGTTTTGTCTCAGTGTATTGTATTGTCTTTGTGATGAAAATATGGAAGGGGTGAGAAGTAAATTACTAAGGGAAGAAGGCACCCCAGTGGAACCAAAAATAGTTAGGGCATGTATTGATGGAAGCCCAGGAACTCTAGTCAGAAAGAAAAAGAAAGTTCAGAAGAAGAAGGATTATCAGGAAAAAAGTTGCAGCAAAAGGCTATTACTAAATACTATTCGTTACCGGAGGGTGCGTGAAGCGGAGAGGCGGCTGCCGAGTGTGCAAGCCCGTCACAGCGCAGCAAGGATTTTCCAAGAAGCGGCAAAGACTGGCCCTTCCCTGCCTCCTGGCCGGGGAGCTGGCTCTTCCACTGCCGCGAGCCCAAATCTAGACCTGACCTGGAGGCACAGTCTCGCAGGCTCTTGCTTCCTGTGCCCAGTAGCAGTTTGAGTCCGGGACACTCCCCAGGGCCATCTGGGGCTGCCCAGGATGCTACAGCCGGCAAAAGACACTACTTCCGTCCCTGACATTTGGTCATTTTCAATGCCAATAACTAAGCTACAATGGTTCTCCCACACCTGGAAGCTAATGAGTAATGAGGGCCATTAAGGATTATTTCAAATGTAAAAAACCTTGAGATAAACTACTAAATTGTTCAGAAGGTTGTTTTCTTAGTAGAATGCTAAAGGATTTTCTTTAGCCATCCGGAGTTCCTGCCTTCATCCCAGTGCCGGTAAAGACCAAAGTGGAAGAATTTCCAGTGTTGCTGAAAACCGGACTGAGATTTCAGCTGAGAACCGGAGGAGACTTCGGATCAAGCTAGCTGCCTGCAGAACTTACCTGGACTGTGATTTAAGCTGGCTGCCTGCAGAATTTACCTGGACTGTGATTTACCTGGACTGTGAGTTAATCTATTGAGACACTGCTTTACCTGGACTGAGACAACAAACTGTAATCTATAACAAATTGTAACTCGATATCTTTGCTAATGGTGTCATTGCTGGTATAATTTTTCCAAGGGCTTCTTGCACGGAGCCATCGATTGGCTTGGTATTGTGGCATTTTGTATCCTCCCTTTCTGTTTGTAGCAGATTATTTATGGTGTTTGTGTAAAAACCACTATGGTCATTATTTAAATTAAACAAAGGGGGAAATGTTAGAGTGTGTAAACAAGTCAAAATAACACCTGGCATTTTGCCATGGGAATGTTAGAGTTCATAAACAAGTCTGGATGGTGCCTGGCAAAATGCCAGAGGGAGTGGTTTGAGAAGTAACAAAAGTGAGACATTAAGTGTGGAGATTCCTTATTGGTTGACTGATGTATCTAGTTTATGCTAACTAGATAAGCTGTGTGGAATGTATAAATACTGCTCCTGTCCTGCAATAAACGGCTCCTACTCCTGCTGTATCAATGTACACAAGTTGCTCGTCACCCCCCGGTTATTTTGCCCAGCCAGCTGGCCTTCGGCAATCTCCCTCCAGAAGGAGGGACTCCACTCAACACTGGATGCAGTGTGAGCTCCCCTCAACACCCAGGTTTGAGATGTCTCACCCCTGGTGAGAGCTCCCCATGACACCCTGCTTCAAGTGGTTTCCCTCCGGAGGAGGGAGTCCCTTTGAACCTGGGTGCTGTGGGAGCTCCCCCTGACACCCTGTTCGAGGGATCTCCCCACAGAAGGAGGGAGTCTACTAACCCCAGGTGCGGTGTGAGCTCCCCCCACATCCAGGTTCTAGATGTCTCCCCCTGGTGTGTGCTCCCCATGACACCCTGGTTTGAGGGGTCTCCCCCCTGGAGGGGGGAGTTTCCTCTACCCTGGGTGCAGTGGGAGCTCTCCCTGACACCCAGGTTCTAGGGGTTTTGCCCCTAGAAGGGGGAGTCCCCTCAACCCTGGGTGTGAAGGGAGCTCCCCCCATCCCCAGGTTAGAGGCATCTTTACCCTGGAGTAGGGAGTCCCCTCAACACAGGTTCCGGTGAGAGCTACCTCCTATACTCATGTTCGAGGGGTCTCCCCCCTAAAGGGGGTGTCCCCTTGACTCTGGGTGCATGCGAGCTTTCTTGAGAACAGGTTCGAGGAGTCTCCCCACTGGAGTGTGGAGTTGTCTAGACCCCGGGTGTGGTGGGAGCTCTCCCCAATGCCCAGGTTCCAGGGGTCCCTGCTGGAAGGGCGAGTCCCCTCAACCCTGGGTTTCAGTGGGAGCTCCCCCAAAACCCATGTTCAAGGGTTCTTGCCCCTGGAGGAGGAACTCCCCTCAAACCTGGGTTTTGGTCAGCTCCCCCGACACCCAGCTTCAAGGGGTCTCCCCCTGGAAGGGGGACTCCACTCTGCTCTGGGGGCGGTGGGTGCTCCTCCAGACACCCAGGTTTGAGGGGTCTCGCCCCTGGAGGAGGGAATACTCTCGACCCTCCTGCCAAGACTCAGATTTGAGGGTTCTCCCTCTTGGAGAAAAGAGTCCCCTTGACTCTGGGTGCGATGCCAGCTTTCCCAGACACCCAAGTTTGAGGGATCTCGCCCCTGGAGTTAGGAGTCTCCTCAACCTTGGGTGTCATTGGAGCTCCCCTTGACACCCAGTTTCAAGGTGTCTTGCCCCTGGAAGGGGGACTCCCCTGACCCTGGGGCCAATGGTATAAGAGCTCCCCCCACACCCAGGTTCAAGGGGTCTCCCCCCTGTAGGGGGGACTTTCCTTGACACTTGGGGTGATGGTATAGTGCTCTCCCAGACACCCATCTTCAAGGGGTCTCCCTCCGGAGAGGGGAGATCCCTCAACACTGAGGGCATTGGGAACTCTGCCCTACACACAGGATCGAGGGGTCTCCCCCTGGAAGGGGGACTCCCCTCTACTCTGCGTTGGAGGGAGCTCCTCCAGACACTCAGGTATGAGGGGTCTCGCCCTTGGAGGGCTGAGTACACTCAACCCTGGGTTCGATGGAACTCCCGCCAATACACAGGTTTGAGGGTTCTCCCCCTTGGAGAAAAGAGTCCCCTCGACTCTGGGTGTGATGGGAGCTTTCCTCAACACCCAAGTTCGAGGGGTCTGGCCCCTGGAGTTTGGAGTCCCTTTGACCCTGAGTGTTGTGGGAGCTGCCTCCGAACCCCCAGCTTGAAGGTATCTCTCCCCTGGAGAGGGGACTCCCCTCGACCGTGGGGCCGATGGTATAAGAGCTCCCCCCAACACCCAGGTTTGAGGAGTCTCCCCCTGGAGAGGGGAGTCCCCTCAACCCTGAGGGCAGTGGGAGCTCCCCCCAGTACCCTGGTTTGAGGGGTCTCCCCCCTGGAGGCAGGAGTCCTCTCCACCCTAGGGTGGTGGGAACTCCCCCTGACACCCAGGTTCCAGCGATCTCCCCAGAGAGAGGAGAGTCCTTTCCACCCTGAAGGTAGTGGGAGCTCCCTCAATACCCAGGTTAGAGGCTTCTCCCCCTGGAGTGGGGAATCCCATTTACCCTGGGGGTGGTGGTTGCTGCAGTCTGGCTGGGCACAAATCAGGAGCCACTGAAGCAGGAACAAACTTTATTTCTGAACTCCACCAGCACACTCCACACACGCTCCCGGGATGTAGAGAATCAGATGTGACTGCGTTACTATTCCTGTCCTTGATGGAGTTTGCCTGCAAACAGGATATTCTGTCAAGGTATAGATAGGTAACAGCGGACATGCTTGAAAACGAGGTGTCTGCTGTCCTTGGGAGGGCCTACTTGCAAACGAGAGGCTCCTTCAAGGTTTAGATTAGGTAACTGCAGACATGCTTGAAAACAAGGTGTCTGCTGTCCTTGGGAGGACTTGCCTGCAAACGGGATGTTCTGCCAAGTGGGCTAGGAGGGCGCTGAGAAAAATTTTATTATCTGTTCTTAACAAAGAGCAGAGCTCAACATACTCCGGGCCGAGAATAGATTAGCCATGAGAAGCGGGTCACTTCTGATTAGAAAGTAAAACTTCTGTATGCTATGTTTAATTAGCTGAAAGACCTGATTTATTGATGTTGGAAGGCTGCCTTCTTTGTTCACAATACTATAAAAAGATTGCTGTACACAATAAAGGACTTTTTTTCTGCTGCTGCTTTGCTTGCTCTGCTTCTTCTTTCTTTTCCCATGCTGACCTGCAAGTGAATTACTGCAACATTTGGCATAGTCGGCAGGATCCAGCACCGAAAGGGTAAGCACCCTGGGTTAAGAAAACGAAAGGGGGACTTTCGGGATTAACAAAATATCGAAAGGTATCGCCCCAGGTTGAAAGAAACTTTAGGGGGACTTTCAGAACTAACAAATATCGAAAGGTATCGCCCCAGGTTGAAAGAAACTTTAGGGGGACTTTCAGAACTAACAAATATCGAAAGGTATTGCCCCAGGTTGAAAGAAACTTTAGGGGGACTTTCAGAACTAACAAATATCGAAAGGTATCGCCCCAGGTTGAAAGAAACTTTAGGGGGACTTTCAGAACTAACAAATATCGAAAGGTATTGCCCCAGGTTGAAAGAAACTTTAGGGGGACTTTCAGAACTAACAAATATCGAAAGGTATCACCCCAGGTTGAAAGAAACTTTAGGGGGACTTTCAGAACTAACATGGGAAACTCCCAGTCTTTAAAGGAACAATATGTGGAGTTACTACAAGGATTATTATATTCCATAGGTGTGAAAATATCTCATAAGAGACTCAAGGAGTTATTTAAAATTGTAGAATGTCTTTGTCACTGGTTCCAGTATCAAACTAAGGTCCAGTTAAATTTAGGGGAATGGAGATTGGTTCAGAAAGAGCTCCGTAAGCAGCATCAGGCTGGAAATGTTATTTCTTTAAAGATTTGGACATTGTGTAGCGCTATTACTCAGGCATTACAATTATTAGAAAGCAATAATGATAAGGGCTCTCTTTGTGAAAGTCAAGTTAATACATCAGAATCTGATAATAAGGTTAACAAAACGGAGCCCAAGAAAGATATTTGTGATACTATAGATGACTCTCCTAAATCAGATCTGGGTGATGAGGAAGATTCAGAAAGTTCAGATAGTGACTCCAGTATGAAAGAAATTATGGAAGCCTTTGTAGAAAAAATGAAATTAAAAAAGCAAAGGTCTTCTCTTAAACCTACTACTTCTTCTAATGCTTCTCTCTTTCCAGTGACAAGGTATAGAGTTGATGTGGGTAGAGAACAACAACGTTTTTCATTTCCTCTTACTATGATACATGATGATGATGATCTTGCAGATCCCCCTGGTGGAATTGTTGATCCACCACTTTTGTTTCCTATAACTAGACAACAAAACCTTCAAAATCCCCAAATGATTGATGTTCACTATACTGCAGTGGGATACAAGTTTATTAAGGATTTAAAAGCTGCAGTCTCTCAATATGGCCCTCAGTCTCCTTTTGTGTTAGGTATGTTAGAAAATTTAGGAACTTCTAAACTACTTATTCCTTTGGATTGGGAGGCATTAGCCAAAACAGTTTTGGAGGGATCTCAGTGGCTACAATTGAGAAGTTGGTGGGAAGATGAGGCACGAAAACAAGCTCGAGAGAATGAGGCTCAAAATCCCCCGGGACCTATGGAGGATAAGTTAATGGGGGAGGGTAATTACCGTGCCTATAGAGAGCAGGCTCAATATACAGATCCAGATCTTCAACAAGTTCGACAGGTTTTCTTAAGAGCTTGGAGACGTGTGATACCCATTGGTCAAGCACAACCTTCCTTTACTAAAACTGTACAAGGGGCTACTGAACCTTATACTGATTTTCTTGCCAGACTGCATACTGCTGTAATGAGGGCAGTAGGTCAAGATCAAATAGCAAAGGTATTATTGGAAACATTGGCATTTGAAAATGCTAATCCTGAATGTAAGCGTATTTTGGGGCCATTAAAAGGGCAAAACGCCTCATTGAGTGAATATGTGAGAGCTTGTGCTGGAGTGGGAGGAATTGAACATCAAGCTTCTGTTTTTGCTGCAGCCATGGCTGGAGCTCTTAAACCCAATAAATCAGGAACTTGTTTCAATTGTGGAAAAGCAGGTCATTTTAAAAGGGATTGTAAAAAAATAATAATGATAAATAAATAAATTAAATAAATAGATAAATAAATTTTATGATACTTTCTAATTACCAGCTGATCATTTTTTCTAGGACTCTTGCTTTTTCCTAGATTCTGTATTTTTTGAGCTCATAATTTTGATCCTACAGACCTAAGTTAATGTTTTTCTGATCAGTTCTATTTTTGATCAACTGTGAAATATTTAAACATTACAATGGAAATTTCACCTAAAATAGCTACAAGGCCTTTATTGTGTTATGTGTGCATATTTGTATTATGTGTTGTATGTCTGTTTGTGCGTATGTCCATATATCATGTACATGATATAAAGACTGATATATATGTAAAGAGCGCTCATAAAAAATTAAAAAAAAATAGATTCAAATATTTGTAATTCACTGATTTAAATGGTTCAATTTAAATTGGGTAAACAGATAAAAATAAGATGTCTTTAACATGTTAATGACTGATATGCTCTGATTCTAGGACTTTTCTTCAACAACAACAACAACAAATGGCTAAGACTGTTCATTATACTTGTCTAATGTTTTGATAAAATAAGTAAATTAATTAGACATAAGATTACTTGTTTATGAGTACTTTTGTTAAATATTGGGTTAATTTACAAGGTTAATATGCTAAATGTTAAATATACCATTAAATACTTTTAACTCCTTAAATTACATAACATTATTAATAATTTTTAAAGTTGATAAATAATAAAAATAAATAAATAAATGGTTACTTTATCATCCCTAATATTTAGACACTATATTTTCATAGTATGGTAAACAAATGTGATTAATTGTGTACTACAAATAACAAAATATCTCTTATTAAAATGGAATAATTTACTTAAATTCAAAAATTTACAAGGATTATTTCAAGGTGTGAATAAAGAAGAGGTTAAAAAATTAGAAGGTTCTAGTTATGGATTTAATAAAAAAAATGTGTTCCTAGAAGTGAGTAAATAAAAGGGTTTAAGCAAGTGATAAAGAAGGTCTATGTATGTTGGCTATATAGGTTTAAGCAAGTGATAAAGAAGGTCTATGTACGTTGGCTATATATGTAAGTTTTTTAAGCAAATAATCTTGAAGAAATTAAAGATTATACAACTATGGTTAAACAACAACTATTATTTTGCAATATTCTAATATGTTATTTCTTTCAGAGCTAAACTTAATTAATATAAAAACATCAATAGTAATTATGGTACTATTACTCTTCTTTGTATATTAAATTTGTTCATATTTTCCAGGTATATGTCATTAAGATAGAAACTTTAAAAAAATTATATCAAGCTGGTATTCTCCAAAAGGTTACATGGTAATTTTAGGCTTACAAAAATAACATATTAGAGATTTATTTATATCATTTAATTTCTATAACTGGGCCTATTATCAATAAGATATATAAAGTTTTGTGTTATTTTTTACACTGAGGTACAATTTAAATGTATTTTTTAGTTAATGAGAGCCTAATCTACATAAAGGTTAATATTATAAAAAACAAAGACATTTTTCTATTTTTCTACAAAAAGATAAAAGCTTTCAGCCTTTTTTTATTACATGTTTTAGATGTGTTATCATATTGTGTTAGTTTTTACTCAAATAAACTTAAACAATTATTTATATAAAATTTTTAATCTAATATTTAATAAAAACAAAAACAAACTTTAAAACTACAACACTTTACTTAAAATTTATAAAGAGCCCTACTTACCTAAGATAAGACTCTATGTCCTATCTGACTACATGTAAAAATAACAACAAAAATAGTAGGCCAAATCTCTGTATATTTTACTCATTTTAGAGCACATTCTACACTGCCAGGACCATTAACTAAAAAAAAAATCAAAATATTGATCAACTATTATTCCCCTTACAAAAGTCTCATCTAGAACATGCTTTACATCATACAAACACTAAAGGACTTTATAAAAAATACAAAATAACTCAAAAACAAACGTGAAATTATAGCTAACTGTTCATCATGTGCTCCTTTTAATATTCCTTATTGTCCTCCTGGTGTTAATCCAAGGGGACTCCATCCTATTGCTCTTTAACAAATTGATGTTGTTATAATTCAGTCATTTGGACAACTAAGATATGTACATCATACTATTGACACTCATACTCATTTTCTATGGGCCACAGTTTATCTTAAAAAAAAGCTGATGCAATCATTTCTCATTTATTATCTTGTTTTTGCTCTCATGGGAATTCCTTAAGAACTTAAAACTGACAATGCACCTACATATACCTCACAAAAATCACATTCATTTTTACAAAAATATGACATTACACATACATTTGGCATACCTTATAATAGTCAGGGTCAAGCTATTATAAAAAAGACACATCATACGTTAAGAAAATATATACTAAAAATAAAAAGGGGGGGATATGGCTATGGCTTATACACCTCAAAATATACTTCATAAAACTTTACTAACTTTAAATTTTTTATATGTCTGGTCAACTTCCAAGGTTCCTGCAGCCCAGCAACATTTCTCTACATTTAAATCTCAGCCATTATTTCTAAAAATTGGAAATACCTATGTGGAACAGGGATGAAAATAAAGAATGGATTTCTAGGTTGTTGCACCACATGGGGGGGGATTTGCTCTTATTTCTACAGGTAAAACACCTTTCTAGGTACCTTCAAGACTTATCAACTTGCAGAATGAGTGACCCATTTGTCAGACAATTTCAGGAGCTGACTATGCAAAAAACTTCTACAATGGCAACGAAAACAGCAGACCCCCCAACATGGGGACAGATAAAAAAGTTGACTCAAGAAGCTGAAAAAACCCTTCAAAAGACAAATCAGCCTTTAAATCCTGTTAATATTTTATTAGCTATGCTTGCAGTTATTAATTGCCAGGTAAGTATAGTTTCTGCTCATTCTTCTGCTTTTTGGGCCTATGTTCCTAACCCTCCTTTGGTGCACAATGTTTCCTGGGGAGAACCAAAAGTTCATGTGTGTACTAATAATACTAATTTTCCCCCCTCCTGCATGTGGGGGAATTAAAAATATTCCATTCCATAAAAATCTGTATAATATTTCAAATATTACTGTAGCTGTTGTAGGAGTCCCATTGTGTATAGGGGCTCGTTCTTTCTGTTTGCCTCTTATAGCACATAATGACACTCATTCCTATAATACTTGGGGAGTTAATTATCGTAGTTATTCTACTGCTGTTTTTACTGTCATGATATCTTCCCGAGGATTTAATACCTCTGGTGTGTATGTTAATCAATCATCCCTATCATCTGAAGAATGCTTTGTCAGAACTCATCTTCCTTTATGTTCAGCTAAATATTTTGAAACCTTTTTAACTCATTTAGAGTGGGAAAAATGCCGTGATCATCACCCTAAAACAGTAGTCAAATATCAAAATATCACTATAGTTGATTGGAGTCCTGATCATTCTGAATTTATAGAAAGTTGGTCAAATCGTACTTTAAGATGGCATCGACATAATGGGACAATAAATGCTTGGGGTAATGAGACAATTAAAATGCAACATTATGCTTTGTCCCTCCAATGTTACAGCATATAAGGTTTTCCAATATTCAAGGGGATATATGGAAATTATGGGAAGTATCTGGGAAACTCACTGTATGGACTGGAAATTTCACGTTAGACGTATCCCGTTCCTCTCCTTTTGAAGTACATCTACATAATAATCTGACTTATTTTGCTTCTGCATGTGTTAAATTCCCTTATTCTCTTATGATTGGAAACTGGGAATGGAATGTAACTTGGGGAACTATATCATGTATAGACTGTTATCTTACTCAATGTGTAAATAGAACTAATTGGGAATTAATAGAAATTAATAATTATTCTTTAGTTATTGTTAAAGCTCGCACAGAATTGTGGGTGCCTGTTAATTTGACTCATCCTTGCTCTGATTCATTGTCTGTTACTCATTTGTACAATGCTGTTCAAGTTTTGTTACATCGCTCTCTACGATTAATAGAAATAGTTATAGCTTCATTCCTTGCAGTTGCTTCTGTAACTGCCACTGCTACAGTAGCTGGAGTTGCTTCACATCAAGACATTCAAACTGCGAATTTCGTGAGAACATGGCATCAAGATGCTCATTTATTATGGCAACAACAAAAGGACTTAAACTCTCAATTGGCTACAGATGTGATCAATTTACAACATACTGTTTCCTGGCTTGGCGATCAAGTGACTATCTTGGCTACCAGAAGTGTTCTGAAGTGTGACTGGAATTCTTCTCATATTTGTGTGACTCCTGTGCCATATAATACCAGTGATTCCTGGGAAACTGTTAAAAGACGGTTAAATGGACATCAAATTTAACTTTAGAAATTATGAATTTGGAAAAAACTATTATGGACACCTTTAGTAAGACATTACCTGAACTAACAGGATCTGACATTTTACAAAAATTGTCTTCAAGTATTGCTAATTTAAATCCCTTAAGTCATTTCTCTACCTTGTTGTCAACTTCTTTAGGTAACACTGTAATAATTTTTGTTTTGTGTTTTGTTTTGTATATAGTCTTCGAACGCTGGAAAAAGCGAAGGCAACTGAAACATGAAACCTCTCTTTTCGCTTCTGCTATGGCTCTTTTACAAAAACAAAAGGAGGGAGATGTAGAGAATCAGATGTGACTGCGTTACTATTCCTGTCCTTGATGGAGTTTGCCTGCAAACAGGATATTCTGTCAAGGTATAGATAGGTAACAGCAGACATGCTTGAAAACGAGGTGTCTGCTGTCCTTGGGAGGGCCTACTTGCAAACGAGAGGCTCCTTCAAGGTTTAGATAAGGTAACTGCGGACATGCTTGAAAACAAGGTGTCTGCTGTCCTTGGGAGGACTTGCCTGCAAATGGGATGTTCTGCCAAGTGGGCTAGGAGGGCACTGAGAAAAATTTTATTATCTGTTCTTAACAAAGAGCAGAGCTCAACATACTCCGGGCCGAGAATAGATTAGCCATGAGAAGCGGGTCACTTCTGATTAGAAAGTAAAACTTCTGTATGCTATGTTTAATTAGCTGAAAGACCTGATATATTGATGTTGGAAGGCTGCCTTCTTTGTTCACAATACTATAAAAAGATTGCTGTACACAATAAAGGACTTTTTTTCTGCTGCTGCTTTGCTTGCTCTGCTTCTTCTTTCTTTTCCCATGCTGACCTGCAAGTGAATTACTGCAACACGGGAAATCTCCCAAATGCCACACGGCTCCTTCAGGAACCACCAACCTGAAATCCCTTTCCGGCACATGTCCAACCAATGGGAACTCTCCGGGAATCCCCTCGAAAACTCCAAAGTATCAGGCCAAGGCGGACAGCAGGAGTCTAATATACACAGCTTAACATAAGGATTATCATCTCAATGGCTTGATGCCGTCACCTCTCAACCACTCTGTTCTGTCAAAAATGCCATGCGTCATTCGGACTCAGCTATGGCTCTCAGCATCTCCCCTCTTATGTTTAATTAAACAACAAGCAATGTGGCTTAGGGACCGTGCCTGTTAGGTTGTCCTATACTACATATGGTCCTTACCCATCATTGGATGAGCTGACCTCAAGGCGTCAGCCTCCTGTCTTAGGTTGGTACCACTGCAATTGGATCTTACCCATCACTGTCTACCAGTCCTGCATACAGCCATACTTGTGGATAGGCCTATGCACCAGTGGGGGGGGGGGGGTTGAGGTTCTTTGCCTCACCTCTGTTGGCCCCCAAATTTGGCCTTGGTGCCAGTGGGGGGGGTGAGGTTCTTTGCCTCACCTCTGTTGGCCCCCAAATTTTAGACCATCACTAGCAGAAGGGAGGAGGATACAGAAATGCCAAGACACCAAGCCAATTAACTGCTCCTTTGGAAAAATTGTACCACCAGTGACACCATCAGCAAAGATACTCCAGCACTACCACAATTCACTGCACCAACAGATAGTTCACAATGTATACAAGTGATACATAGTCCAGGCAAGTTCTGCAAGCAGTTCAAAGAGGAGGAATCCATCAATATGTCCATTTCCTCCTAAAGTAAATCGACTCCTTGATTGAGCATTACTTGTTGAGTTATTATTCATTGATGCATCAGTTTATACAGTTTACTGTTATAGCTATAGAAGAAGCTGTAGTTTGGTTTTATCTTTGTCTTCACAACCACTGGGATGAAGATAGGAATTCTGGCCACGATGGCTAAAAAAATATTATGTAACATTCCAACAGGCACTAAGAAAGCAATTTTCTGAAAATTTACATTATCCTGAACAGAATTATTAAATATAATGAAAAGGAAAGGTGAAAGTAAATAAACAGATCTGTTAACCTCCTTATTTGTTCACACATTAAAACAATCCTCAACAGCTGTTTACCCAATTTAAATTAAACCATTTAAATCACGTGAATAAAAAATATTTGGATTTATTTTTCCATGAGCGCTCCTCATATATGATATATGGACATATGCACATACAGACATACAACACAAAACACAAGTGTGCACACATAACATACAACACATAAGACAACACAAAACACAAGTGTGCACACATAACATACAACACGTAAGACAATAGTAAAGGCCTTGTAGCCTTAAACAGGTGAAATCTCCACTGAAATGTTTAAAAACTCCACAGTCAAAAAATAGAACTGATCAGAAAAATATTAGCATAGGTCTGTATGAGCTCAAAAAATAAAATAGAATTTTATGATGTGGGAAAAGGCAATAATAAAATAGATATTGAAAAAAGACATCCTGGTTACCATCGGGGTTTGACTCTTTTTTGGGTATCCCATCCTTTTTCCTGTAAATTGCATAATGGGTCTGAAGGTATTCCCAAAAGCAATCCCCAAGGTTTCTTATATTTGAAATAGGCTTAAATAGTGTTCATTATTCATTAGCCTCCAGGTGTGGGAGAACAATTGTTGCAGATGTAAGAATAGCCAAGCTGGAGCTCTGGATATCAGCTGTTATGCATTTGAGTCAAATCATCTTCTTTTTGGTCTGTAGAAATCGCTTTGGTTAGTCTCTCTGGAATCCAAATAGGCTGCTGTTCTCCCTGTGGAAACACACAAACAGAACCTCGACTCCAGACAATCACTGGGTCAGGACCTTTCCATTGTCCTGTTAAAATATCCTTCCAAAGTAACTTAGGCTTATGTACATTTTTTGGATACATATGCCTTTCCGCAGCACTAAGCCCTGATGAATCCAAATTTAAAAAGTTTAGAATAAAAAGGGTTATTTTAAGTTTATCTTTGGGGGATATATACCCCTTTCCAATTCCCTCTTTTTGCTTTAATAAGTACATCTTAAGAGTTTGATGAGCTCTTTCAACTATGCCTTGTCCCTGTGGATTGTATGGGATTCCTGTTATGTGAGTAATGCCAAATGATGAGCAAAATTGTTTAAAAGAGGTAGAAGTATAACCAGGACCATTATCTGTTTTTAACTGTTTTGGAACGCCCACAGTGGCAAAATTTTGTAAGCAATGAGCTATAATATCTTTAGTTTTTTTCTCTGGCTTGAAGGGAGCCCATCAAAAATCCAGAAGAAGTATCAACTGTAACATGCAAATATTTTAATTTTCCAAATTGTGGCAAGTGTGTGACGTCCATCTGCCAAATATGGTTAGGTATCAGTCCTCTAGGATTGACTCTAAGATTAACTTGTGGTAAAAAGGTCACACAATTTTGAAATTGTTTTATTATCTGTCTAGCTTGTTCCTTAGTTATTTTAAAATGCTTTTGTAAAGTATTAGCATTGACATGGAACCTTTTATGAAAATGTGTAGCTTCTTCTAGTGTAGAGAAAATATGTATGTCATGTGTAGTTTTATCTGCTAAATTGTTGCCCAAACTAAGGGCTCCAGGCAATCCTGTATGTGCTCTGATATGTCCTATAAAGAATGGATCTTTTCTGTCCCAGATTAGACTTTGTATAACAGAGAACAAAGAGAAAACAGTAGAGGAAGGGGAAATCCTGCCAGCATCTTCAAGGGATACTATAGCATTAACTATATACTGACTATCAGAGAATAAATTAAATACAGAATCTTTAAACATCACAAAAGCTTGTAAAACTGCATTAAGCTCCACCTTTTGAGCTGATTGTTTGGGTACTAAAAATGTAAAAGTTTGATCAGGGGTAACTACTGCTGCTGTACCATTATTTGACCCATCAGTGAATACATTTGGAGCATTCATGATAGGGGTTTTTCTTGTCATTTTTGGAAAAACTACAGGATGCGAAGACCAAAAAGACAACAAAGGATTAGATGGTAAGTGTTTATCAAATGAAACATTAGATTTACACATGATTATTGCCCAAGTATTTAACTCATTAGCTAACTCATCAATTTGATCCATAGTATATGGAATAATAATTTTATTGGGAGAAATTCCAAACACTCCCTTTGCTGCTTTTATTCCTTTGAGTATTAATTGTCCTACAGCCTCAGGATACCTGGTAAGAATAGTGTTAGGAGAATAAGATAAATGTATCCACAATAATGGACCTTCTTGCCAAAATACTCCTGTAGGAATATTTTTTGTTGGTAGTACAAGAAATAATAAAGGCAAAGTTATATCAATTCTATCCAAATGCATATTTTCCATATATGTTTCAATAATTTTTAATGCCTTTCTTGCTTCAGGCGTTAACATGCGGGGTGAATTTGGATCTGATGGACCTCTTAGGATATCAAATAAAGGTCCCAACTCTCCTGTTGGTATGCCTAGATAAGGCCTTATCCAATTTATGTCTCCTAATAACTTTTGAAAGTCGTTAAGCGATTTGAGTTGATCTACTCGTATTTGAATTTTTGGTGGACGGACCCTGGTTGAGGATAATAGAACTCCTAAATAATTAACTGGAAAATTTAATTGTATTTTATCTATTGCTATCTCTAGATTATAATTTTTTAATAAATTTGTAAGTGTGGCATAACATTCTAGCTATGTGTTTTTATCTTTATGTGCTAATAATACATCATCCATATAGTGAAATATTTGTAGTTCAGGATCTTGAGTTCTAAGTGGCTGGATTGCTTTGTTAACATAAATTTGACACATAGTAGGGCTGTTAGCCATCCCTTGAGGGAGTACTTTCCATTCATATCTCTGATCAGGACCTTCATGATTCTGTGCAGGGATAGTAAATGCAAAAAGTGGACTATCCTCAGGATGAATTGGAATTGAAAAAAAACAATCTTTAATATCTCTAGCTAAAACATACCAGGTTTTTGGCAAAGCAGACAATTGAGGAATCCCCGATTGAGCAGGTCCCATAATAACCATCTCATTATTAATGGTTCTTAAATCTTGCAATAATCTCCATTTACCAGATTTCTTTTTGATAACAAAAATGGGAGTATTATGGGGAGATACGGAAGGTTGTATATGTCCCTCCACTAATTGTTGTTTGACCAGGTCATGGGCTGCTTGTATCTTTTCTTTAGTCAGGGGCCACTGAGGAACCCATACTGGTCTTTCTGATTTCCAAGTAATTTTTATTGCCTCAGTGACCCCTTCTGAAAACCCAATCCATGTCTATTTATTCCTTGATCTATTTGAATTGGTGCTGCTATACCTTGTTCTTGTTCTCCTAATCTTTTTTCTTTCCTGAAACCTTGTCTAGAACTAGTAGTGGGAGCATTAGGATTGATGTTATTTGTTAATGTCAAACCTAATTGATCTAGGACAGCTAGTCCCCATAAATTTATAGGAAGATGATCCAATACATATGGTTGTATAGTTCCTTCACATCCTTCAGGATCCTTCCAATCTAATACCATTGCACTTCTATGGGGATTAGTCGCCATTCCTTGGCCTCAAAATATTTGAGTGGCTTGTTGTAATGGCCAATGTTTTGGCCATTCTTGATGAGATATTATGCTAAGGTCTACACCTGTATCAAGTAGCCCATGAAATTCATGTCCTTGAATATTTAGCTTTATCATTGGGCGAGAATCTAAATTTAAAGAAAGCATAGCCCAATCTACACCTGTGGAGCCTAATCCCCTGGAACCTCTTTCTATAGTACTACTGGAAAATTTATCATGTAGGCTGGGTATTATTAATAACTGTGCTATTCTATCTCCTGGTGAAATTGCTGATATACCATTTGGAGAACCAGCTATAATTTTTATTTCACTTCATAATCGGGATCAATTACCCCGGGACTTATCATAAGTCCTTTTAGCATAGAAGAACTGCGTCCCAATAATAAGCCTACAGTTCCTTGGGGAAGAGGTCCTTTTACTCCTGTGGGAATGATTTTAACTCCCATCTCTGGAGTTAGTACTGCTCTGGCGGAGGCGCAGATGTCCAACTCTGCACTCCCTCTCGTTTATCTGATGAGGGATTTAATGGATAATGTGTCCTGGGCACTACCCTGATGGTGTTGTTGGGTTCCATTGGGCCCCCCCCAGTCTGTTTTTTGGCAATGGAGCCTGATGTTTTTCTCCATGATATCATGGGTAAACACCTGGTCCTTGTCTGTTTTTTGATAAAGGAGTACCCTCTATGGTGGTTTGAGAACGGCATTCATTAGCCCAATGTCTCCCTTTACAGCATTGTGGGCAAATACCCGATATTCTACTCCTTTGATACCTAGTTTTGTTAAACCCTCCTCCTATTGGGCAATTCCTTTTAAAATGTCCTGTTTGTTCACAATTGTAGCATGTTTTTGGCCTGGCATCTAAAGCCTGTTGTACTGCAGCTGCCAAGTCTTGCCCTTGTTGATTAATGTCTCTACATAATTTAATATATGTGTTTAATACTTCATGTTTCCATGGTCTAATGACCTCTCTGCAGCAATGATTTGCTTGCTCATAAGCCAGTGTTTTATTAATGGCATTGCTTGTTATGTATCCCCAAAAACTCTGGTAGCTGCTTGAATAAACCTATCTACAAATTCAGCGTAAGGTTCATTAGCTCTCTGTATTTCCTTAGATAATTGACCTTGTAAATCTCCATGTCCTTGTAAAGTCTTCCATGCCCTAACTGCATCTGCAGCAATTTGTGCATATATAGCAGGATTATATTCAATTTGTTGCTCTTGACCCTCATAAGGTCCTTTTCCTAACAACATATCTAGATTTCTTTGAGGGTAACCAGATGCTGCATTTCGCCTAGCCGTCTCTGTGCAAAATTCCTCATTGGCAACCTTGCGTAACAAATATTGTCCTCCATTTAGCACAGATTTACACATACTAGCCCAATCTGCTGGCGTCATGTCCAAGTTGGTAATGAATTCGACCATGCTTACAGTGAAGGGTGCTTGGGGACCATAGGTTGTTTCCTCCTTTAACTGCTTCACTGTTTTGAAATCTAGAGCATGGTGAATTCACTGCCCTCCTGCCTGCTCAAGTACAGGGCATGCTAATCTTTGAGGTCCTGTCTCAGGATCCCACCTATCAACTACGGGGGTTGAGGGCCACTCAGCTGTCTCTATAGGTGGAGCTGTTGGTTGAATTATGCCCTCTGGTGATAGAACGGTGTTGGTATCAGCCTCCTGTTGTAGCTTTTTCCCTAATAGCCCCTTTTCCTTTAAATTTTCTTCCTCTGTATGATTAGCTCGAGAGACCTTCTCTTTTGCTTGATCTAAAATGTCTTTTTCCATGGTCTGAACCTCTAACAATTTACTTAACACTATTTTGGTTTGTTTTTTAGTAATTTCTAATCTACTATAAAGATAACACAACCCAACAAAATAACACAAAACAAAATGGAAACAGAATTAAACAAAAACGGAACAAAAATCGTTGTATCAATTTTCTCTTCCTCAGGGCTGAACAACTTCAAACCTTGAGCCAACCATTTTTCTCAGTTGGCCTGAGAAAGTTCTAGGGATAGGCAGCTTGAAACAAAAACAAAACAAATCAAAACAAGAACACATTGTTTTTTGAAATGGTCACCCATTCTCTCGCCTTCCCTCAGGGGCGAGCAATTTCACTTATCTCCGAGCTTCAGGTGTTCAGAATGGGCTGCCAAATGCCGCAGTCTGGCTGGGCACAAATCATGAGCCACTGAAGCAGGAACAAACTTTATTTCTGAACTCCACCAGCACACTCCTCACACCCTCCCAGGAACTCTCCCAAAAGCAGCAGGAGGCCTTCTCTCTAGATGCATCACACACCAACCAGAAATCCCTCTCCCCAGCACTTCCCCAACCAATGGGAACTCTCTGGGAATCCCCACTAGAACACCAAAGTAGCGGGAGAACTCCAAAGTAGCGGGAGAACTCCAAAGTAGCAGGCCCAGGCGGTCAGCAGGGGTCTAATATACACAGCTTAACATAACCATTATCATCTCAATGGCTTGCTGGCATCACCTCTCAACCACTCTGATCTGGCAAAAATGCCATGCGTCATTGGGACTGGCTATGGCTCTCAGCAGGTGGGAGCTCTCCCTGACACCCAGGTTTGAGGGGTCTCCCCACTGGATGGGGGACTCCACTGATACTGGAGAGTGATGGTATAAGAGCTCCCTCCAACACCTAAATTTGAGGGGTCTCGACCCTGGAGGGGATTCTCCTCAACCCTGGGGGTTGTGGCAGCTCCCTCAGACTTTAGGTTTGAGGGGCCTCCCCCCTGGAGGGCATAGTCCCCTCCACCCTGGGGTCAGTGGGAGCTCCCTACAACACCCAGGTTTGAGGGGTCCCCCCCAGGGCAGAGTCCCCTGGATCCCGGTGGTGGTGTGGGCTCCCCGACACCCAGGTTTGAGAGGTCTCCCCCTTGTAGGGCACAGTTCCCTTGACTCTGGGTGTGGTGGGAGCAGCTACCGACACTCAGGTTATATGGGTCTCCTCCATCAAGGGGGAGTCCCCAAGATCATGCAGCCGACACCCAGGTGGAGAGGGGTGTCCTTTTGACCCTGGGTGTGGTGTGAGCTTTCTCAGATACCCAGGTTCAAAGAGTCTGGCCCCTGAGTGGGGAGTCCCCTTGACCATAAATGTAATGTGAGCTCATGCTAACACCAAGGTTCGAGGGTTCTTGCCCCTGGAGGGGGGCGTCCCCTCAACCCAGGGGCGGTGGGAGCTCCTCCTGACACCCAGATTCGAGGGATCAAGCCTCTGTAGGGGGTGTTCCCTTGACCATGGGTGCGGAGGGAACTCCCCCTGACAACCAGGTTCGAGGGTTCTCTCCCCTGGAAGGGGAATTCCCCTCGACCATGGATGTTGCTGGGAGCTTCCCCCGACACCCACATTGGAGGGGTCTTGCCCATGAAGGGGAGAGTCCCCTCAACCCTGGGTTTAAGTGGAATCTCCACATGACCCCCTGGTTCGAGGAGTCTCGCCCCTGGATGGGGAGTCCCTTCATCCCTGGGTGTCGGTGGGATCTCCCTCAGACACCCAGATTCGAGTGGTCTGGCCCCTGGATGGGGGACACTCCTCGATCCTGGGGACTATGGTATACAAGCTCCCCACGGAGCCCAGGTTGGAGGGGTCTCCCCACTGAATGGGAAAGTTCTCTGGATGCTGAATGCGGTGGGAGATCCCCCCGACACCCAGGTTAGAGGAGTCTCTCTCCTGGAGGGGAGATAACCCTGGATCCTGGGGACTTAGGTATATGAGCTCCCCTGACATCTAGGTTCGAGGAGTCTCCCCCATGGAGGAGGGACACCACTCGACCCTTGGGGTGATGGTATAGGAGCTCCCCCGACACCCAGGTTCAAGGGATCTCACCCCTGCAAAGGGTAGTTCCATGGACCCTGGGAGTGGTGGGAACTCGTTCCGACACCCAGGTTCAAGGAGTCTCCATCCTCGACAGGGGGATTCCCCTCAACAAAACGGTTGGTGGGAGCTCCCGACACTTAGGTTTGAGGGGTCTCCCCTCTGGACGGGGGAGTCTCCTCGCCCCTGGGGCAGTGGGAGCTCCCTTGACACCCAGGTTCGAGGTGTCTCTCTTCTGGAGAGGGGAGTTTTTTTCAACCCTGGGGGAAGTGGAGGCTTCCCCAACACACATGTTCTAAGGGTCTCCCTCCTAGAAGGTGAAGTCCCCTTGACCCTGGGGGCGGTGGAAGCTCCCCTTGACACTCTGGTTCAGGGGTCTCCTCCCTGGAGGGGGGAGTCCCCTCGACCCTAAGGGTGGTGGGAGCTCCCACCAACACCCAGGTACAAGGGGTCTGCCCCCTGGAGGAGGAAGTAATCTCAACCCTGGGTGTTGGTGGGAGCTCTGGCAGACACCCAGGTTCGAGGGGTCTTGCCCCTGGAGGGGGACTCCCTTCAACCCTGGGGGTGATGACATATGAGCTCCCCCCAACACCCAGGTTTGAGGAGTCCACTCGACACTGGGAATGATGATATAGGAGCTCCCTCAGACATCCAGGTTTGAGTGGTCTCCCCCTGAAGGAGACCCTTGGGGTGGTTGGAGCTCCCTGGGACACCCAGGTTTGAGGGATCTCCCAGCCTGGAGGGAGGACCCCCCCTTGACCCTGGGGCAAAAGTATACAACCTCCAATTGACATGAATTTCAGGGTTCTCCTCCCTGAAGGGGGAATCCCCTCGATCCTGTGGACAGAGGGAGCTCCCTCCGAAACAGATTTGAGTGGAATTCCCGCTGGAGGGGAGACTCCCCTCCACACTGGGAATGATGGAATACAAGCTCCACCCATCAACCAGGTTCCAGAGGTCTCTCCCCTGAAGGGGGGAGTCCCCTTGACCCCGGGGGCAGTGGGAACTCCCTGCAACACCCATGTTTGAGGGATCATTGCCCTGGAAGGGGGACTCTCCTCAACCCTTGGGGAGATGGTATACGATCTCTCCCTGACCTCCAGCTTTGAGGTGTCTCCCCTGGATAGGGGAATCCCTTCGACACTGGGAGTGGTGGGAGCTCCCCCCAACACCCAGGTTCGAGTGGTCTCTCCTCTGGAGGGGTGACTTCCCTGGACCCTGGGGGCAATGATATAGGAGCTCCCCTGACACCCAGGTTCAAGGGGTCTTTCCTCTGGAGGGGGGAGTCTCCTTGAACCTGGGTGCTGATGGAGCTACCCAGAAACCCCAGATTTTAGGGGTCTCTCCCCCTCGAGGGGGGACTACCCTCGACCCTGAGGGCAATGGTATATGAGCGCCCTCCAACACCCAGTTTTGAGGGGTCTCTCCCCTGGAGGGGGGAGTCCTTTCAATCCTAGTGGAGGTGGGAGGTCCCCCAGCCTCCAGGTCCAAGGGGTCTCCCCCCTGGAGGGGGGAGTCTCTTTGACCCTGGGGGCGGTTGGAGTTCCCCGGTACACCCAGGTATGAGGGATCTCCCCCCTGGACGGGGGACTCTCCTCGACCGTGGGAGTGATGGTATACAAGCTCTCCCTGACATGCATTTCGAGGATTCTCCCCCCTGAATGGGGGAGTCCCCTTGACCTGTAACAGTGGGAGCTCCTGCTGACACCCAGGTTCTAGGGGTGTCCCCCCTGGAGGGGGTACTCCCATTGACACTGGGGGCAATGGTATAGGAGCTCCCCCCGACACCCAGGTTCTAATGAAAGTCTCCTCGATCCTGGGGGTGGTGAAAGCTCCCACGGACATCCAGGTTGAAGGGGTCTCCCCCCTGGAGGGGGAGTTTCCTCGATCCTGGGGGCAGTGGGAGCTCCCCACAACACACAGGTATGAGAGATTTCCCCCATGGACTGGGGAGTCCCCCTGATCCTGGGGGTGGAGGAACCTGACACGCAGGTTTGAGGGTAGTCTCACCCCTGGAGGGGAGACTACCCTCGAACCTGGGGCTGATGGTATACGAGCTCTCCCAACAACCAAGTTCGAGGGTTCTCCTCCCTGGTGGGGGGGACTCCCCTCAACCCCAGGGACGGTGGCAGCTCACCCTGACACCCAGGTCCAAGAGGTCTCTCCGCTGGAGGGGGGAGTCCCTTTGACTTTGGGGGCCATGGAATACGAGCTCCATCTGACACCCAGATTTGAGGGGTCTCCCCACTGAAGGGGGAGTCCCCTCAGCCCAGGGGGTGGTGGGAATTCCCCCCTACCCTGGGTGTGCTGGTTAATAGGGGCCCCCAACACATGGATAAGAGGTGACCTCCTAACTGGAGGGGGGAGGCCCCCCTACCCTGGGAGCGTTAGTGTACAGGGTGCCTCAGACACTTGGGTAAGAGGGAACTTCCCCCCTGGATGGTGGATTCCCCTTCCCCATGGGTGGGGCGATGTCCGGATGGCACCCTGAAACACCGGTTATAGGGGACCTCCCCCCCGGACGGCAGAGTCCCCTCCACCACAGGTGCTGCAGTGTCTGGGGTGCCCCCCAACACCCTGGTTAGAGAGGACCTCCCCCCTGGAGGGCGGAGTTTTCTTTACCCTGGGCTGCGGTGTCCTGAGCGCCTCCTGACACCAAGGTTAAAGGGAACTTCCCCCCCTGGAGCGCAGAATCCCCTCCATCCCGGGTGCCACTGTGTCTGGGGCACACCCGACCCCTGGGTTAGAGGGACCTCCCTGTGGAGGGCAGAGTCTCCTCCACACAGGTGTGGTGGTGTCTAGGGCACCCCTGAATCCTGGGTTAAAGGGGACCTCAACCCTTGAGGGCGGAGTCCCCTCACCCCTGGTACGGTGGCACCCGGGGCGCCCCCTGACACCCGGGTTAGAGGGGATCTCCCACCTGGATGGTGGAGACCACTCCTATCCGGGTGCGGTGGTGACCAGGCGCCCCTGACAACCCTCAGAGGGGACCTGTTCCCTGGAGGGGGTGTCCCCCCTCCCATGGGTGCAGTGGTGTACGGGGTGCCCCCCACACCCAGGTTAAAGAGGACCTCCCCCATGGAGGGCGGAGTCTCCTTTCCGCGGGTGAGGTGGTGTCCTGAGTGCCCCCGGACACCCGGGTTAGAGGGGTCTCTCCCCTGTAGAGGGAGTCCCCTCGAACCTAGGTCTCGGGGGGATTTTCCCATAACCCCCTGGTTTGAGAGTTCTTGCCCCTGTAGGGGGGAGTCCACTTGACCATGGGGGCCGTGGGAGCTCCCTCCGACACCCAAGTTCAAGGGGTCTCCCCCTGGAGGGGGTACTCATCTCAACCCTGGGGGCGGTGGGAGTTCCCCCCATACCCAGGTTTGAGGGGTCTACACCCTGGGAGGGGGACTCCCCCCCACCCTGGGGGTGATGGTATACAATGATGATGGGACTCCCCTCACCCCTGGACTGTGGAGTTCCTCCCGACACCCAGTTTCGAGGGGTCTTTCCCCTGGAGTGGGGACTCCACTTGAGACTGAGGGTAATGCTATACGAGTTCCCTCTGACACCCAGATTTGAGGGGTCTCCCCCCTAAAAGGGGGACTCCCTGGACCCTGAGGGCGGTGGGAGCTCCCCCGACACCCAGGTTTGAGGGTTCTCCCCCTGGAGTGGAGACTCCCCTTGACACTGGGGGCAGTGGGAGCTCCTCCTGACACCCAGGTTTGAGGGGACTTTCCCCTGGATGGGGACTCCCCTCGACCCTAGAGGTGATTGTATACAAGCTCCCTCCGACACCCAGGTTTGTGGGATCTCCTCCCTGGATAGGGGAGTCCCCTCAACCCTAAGGGAGGTGGGAGCTCCCGCCCACACCCAGGTTGGAGGGGGCCCGCCCGTATAAGCGGGAGTCCCTGCGACCCTGGGTGCGGTGAGATCTCCCACTGAAACCCAGGTTCAAGGGGACTCGACCCTTGAGCGCAGAGTCCCCTAGAAACTGGGTGTTGGTGGGAGCTCCAACCCACACCCAGGTCCGAGGAGTCTCGCCACTGGAGGTGGGAGTCCCCTCGACCCAGGGTGTCAGAAGAAGCTCCCCCGACACCCATTTCGAGGGGTGTAGCCCCTGGAGGGGGGACTCACCTTGACCCTGGGGGGGATGGTATATGAGCTCCCTTCGACACCCAGGTTTGAGGAGTCTTCCCCCTGGAGGGGGGACTCCACATGACACTGGGGGCGATGGTATAAGAGCTCCCATTGACACCCAGATTTGAGGCATCTCCCCCTGGTGGGGGCAGTCCCCTCGACCCTGGGGGTGGTGGGAGCTCCCCCTACACCCAGGTTTGAGGAGTCTCCCCCTGGAGGGGGGACTCCTCTCGACCCTGGAGACAATTGGAACTTCTCCTGAAACCCAGCTTCGAGGGGTCTCGCCCCTGGAGAAGGGAGTCCCTTTGACCCTGGGTGGGGTGGGAGTTTCCTCCAACACACGGTTCAAGGGTTCTCCCGGCTGGAGAGGGGACTCCTCTTGACCCTGGGGGCGGTGGTATATCTGCTCCACCTGACACCCAGGTTCAAGGAGTCTCCCCACTGGAGGTGGGAACTCCATAAGACACTGGGTGCAATGGTATAGGAGCTCCTTCTGACACCCAGATTCGAGGGGTTGTCCCCTCAATCCTGGGGGCAGTAGGAGCTTCCCCTGACACCCAGGTTCGAGGGGTCTCCCCCCTGGAGGGGGGACTCCCCTCGACTCTTGGGCTGATGGTATATGAGCTCCTCCTGACACTCAGGTTTGAGGAGTCTCACCCCTGGATGAGATAGTCCCCTGGAACCTGGGGGTTGTGAGAGCTCCCCCGAAACCCAGGTACGAGGATTCTCCCTTCAGGAGGTGGTGTCCCCTCGACCCTGGGGCTGATGGTAAGAGCTCTCTCTGACACCCAGGTTCAAGGGGGTCTCCCCTCTGGACCGGGGAGTCCCCTCGACCATGGGGGCAGTGGGAGCTCCCCTCGACACCTAATTTTGAGGTATCTCATCCTGGAGAGGGGACTCCCCTTGACCCTGGGGGCGATGGGAGCTCCCCCCTACACCCAGGATTGAGGGGTCACCCCCCCTGGAGCAGGGACTCCCCTCGACCCTGGTGGCAATGGTATACAAGCTACCCCTGACACCCTGGTTCAAGGATTCTCCCCCCAGGAGGGGGAAGTCCCCTCAACCCGGGGGGCAGTGGGAGCCCCCAGAGTTGAGGGTACTCCTCCTTCCAGGGAGGAGACCCCTTGAACCTGGCTGTCAGGGGGAGCTCCCTCTGAATCAAGTTTCAGGGGGTCTCCCACATAGAGGAGAGAATCTGCTCTACTCTGGAGGCAGTTGGAGATCCCCGAGATATCCAGGTTCAAAGGATCTCCCCCTGAATGGGGGACTCCCCTTGATCTTAGAGCGATGGTATATGAGCTCCCCCCGTCTCCCAGGTTTGAGGGGTCTACTCCGGTGGGAGGAGTCCTCTCAACCCTATGGGCGGTAGGAGCTCCCTCCGACATCCAGGTGAGAGAGGTCTCCCCCTGAGGGGTGAGTTTCTTTGACCCGGGGTGTCAGTGGGAGTTCCCCCTGACAACCAGGTTTGAGGGGTCTCACCTCTGGAGGGAGGACTCCCCTCAACTCTGGGGCTGACACCCAGGTTCGAGGGGTCTTTCCCCTGTAGAGGAGACGCCTTGACTCTGGGGTCAATGGCAGCTCCTTCTGACACCAAGGTTAGAGGGGTTCCCCCATGGTATACCTGCTCCCCCTGACACCCATGTTCTAGTGGTCTCTCCCCTGGAGGGGGGCATCCCCTCCACCCTGGAAGTGGGGGGATTTCCCTCTGAAATCCAGTTTCAAGGGATCTCTCCCTGGAGGGGAGAGTAACGATGACTCTAGGGACAGTGGAAGCTCCCGCCCAACACCCACATTAGAGGGGTTTTCCCCCTTGAAGGGGGAGTTCCCACTACTCTAGGAGCAGAAGGTTCTAACCCGACACCCAGGTTTGAGTAGTCTCCCCTCTGTAGGTTGGAGTCTCCTGGACCCTGAGAGTGGTGAAGCTACCCCCAGGTTCGAGGGGTCTCCCCACTGGAAAGGGAGTTCCCCTGACCCTGGGTGCAGTGGGAGCTCCTCCCTACACCCTGGTTTGAGGGGTCTCCTCCCTGGAGGGTGGAGTTCCCTTGACCCCAGGTGTGGTGAGAGTTCCCCCTGACACCCAGGTTCAAGGGGTCTCCCCACAGAAGGAGGGATTCCACTCAACCCGGGTGTGATGTGTGCTCCCCCACACACATAGGTTAGAGATGTCTTCCCCCTTGTGAAAGCTCCTCATAACACCCAGGTTTGAAGGATAGCACCCTGGAGGGGGGAGTCCTCTTGACCCCCGTTGTAGTGGGAGCTCCCCTTGACACCTAGGTTCAAGTGGTCTTCCTCCTGGAGGGCGGAGTCCCCCTCTACCACAGGTGCGGAGGGAGCTCCCCTCAACACCCAGGCTCAAGAGGTCTCGCCCCTGGAGGGAGGAGTCCCCTCGAATCAGGTTTCAGTGGGGGCTCCCCCGACACCCCAGTTCGAGGGATCTCCCTCCTTGAGGGGGAAGTCCCCTCAACCCCAGATGTGGTGGGAGCTCCCTCCCAACACAGGTTCGAGGGGTCTACACCCTGGAGGGGTTTTCCCGTCGACCCTGGGTGCGGTGGGAGCTCCCCCCAACACCCAAGTTGGAGGAGTCTGCCCCCTGGAGGAGGGAGTCTCATCGACCCCAGGTGCGATGGGAGCTCCCCCTGACACCCAGGTTAGAGGGGTCTCTCCCCTGGAGTGGTGAGTCCCTTTGACCTGGGGTGTCAGTGGGAGTTCCCCCCGACACTCAAGTTCGAGGGGTCTCGCCCTGGAGAAGGGACTCCTCTCAAACCTGAGTATAGGTCAGAGCTCTCCCCTGAAACCCAGGTTTGAAGGGTCTTGCCTCTGGAGTGGGGAGTCCTCTTTACCCTGGGGGTGGTGGGAGCTCCCCGTGACACCCAGATTCTAGGGGTCTCTTCCCTGTAGGCTGGAATCCCCTCGACCCTGGGAGCAGTGGGAGCGCTCCCGACAACCACTTTTGAAGGGTCTCGTCCCTAGAGTGGGGTGTCCCCTCAACTCTGGGTGAAATGGGAGTTCCACCGACAACCAGGTTCGAGGGGTCCCCTCCCTGGAGGGGGAAGCCCCCTCAACCCTGGGGGTGGTGGGAGCTCCCCTGACACCCAGTTTTGATGGTTTTCCCCCCTCAAGTGGGGAGTCCCCTTGACCCTGGGAGCTATTGGAGCTCCCCTGACACCCAGGTTTGAGGGGTCTCCCCCCTGGAGGATGGAGGGATATCCTCCCAACACCCAGGTTCGAGGGGTCCTTCCCCTAGAGGGGGGATTCTCCTTCACCCTGGGGGCAGTGGTTGCTCCCCCCCGCCACACACCCAGGTTTGTGGGGACTCTCCACTGGAGGAGGGACTCCTCTCCACCCTCGGGACAATGGTATATGAGCTCCCATTGACACCCAGGTTCACGTGGTCTTCCCCCTGGAGAGGGGCTGGAGGCGGGGGAAATTCCCCCACATCCAGGGGCTCCCCCTGCAGGGGAGAGTAACATCACCCTAGAGATGGTGGAAGCTCTCCCCAACACCCACGTTTGAGGGGTGTTGGAACTCCCCGTGACATCCAGGTTCATGTGGTTTCCTCACTGGAGGGGGGAGTTCTCTCGAAAAGGGAGTCCCCAGGGGGCAGTGGGATATCCCCACGACACCCAGGTTCGAGTGGTCTCCTCCCTGGAGGGTGGAGTCTCCTCGACCCTGAGGACGGTGGGAGCTCCCCCTGACACCCAGGTTTGAGGATCCCTCCTAAAGGGGTGAGTCCACTCGACTCAAGAGGCTGTGGGAGCTCCCCTCGAAACCCTGATTCGAGTGGTCTCCCCCCTGGTGCGTGGAGTCCTCTCGACCTTGGGTGCTGTGGGAGCTCACTCTGACACCAGGTTCGAGGGTCCCTCCCTAGAAGGAGGGATTCCACTCAACCCAGGGTGCAATTTGAGCTCCCCCTGACACACAAGTTAGAGATGTCTCCCCCGTTGTGAAAGCCCCCCATGACACCTAGGTTCTAGGGATGTCTGCACTCCGGGTGCGGTTTAGCTACCCCCAACACCCAGGTTCGAAGGGTTTCCCCCCTGGATGGGGGAGTCCTCTCAATCCCATTTGTGGTGGAAACTCCCCTTGACACTCAGTTTCGATGGGTCTCCACCCTGGAGGGCGGAGTTCCCTCTCCCCGAGTGCAGAGGTTAGAGGGGTCTCCCCACTGGAAGGGGGACATCCCTTGATCCTTGGGGCGATGGTATAAAAGCTCCACCCAATCTGGGGGTGGGTGGAGCTCCCCCTGACACCCAGGTTCATGTGGTCTCCCCCCTGGAGGGGGAGTCCTCTCGAATCAGATTGCGGTGGGAGCTCCCCCTGAACCCCAGTTTGGGGAATCTCCCCCCTTGAGGGGAGAGTCCCCTCAACCCGGGTGCAGTGGGAGCTCCCTCCAACACCCAGGTTCAAGGAGTCTCCCCCCTGGATAGGAGAGTCCCTTTGACCCTGGGGCCCATGATATATGAGCTCCCCCCCACACTCAGGTTCGAGAGGTCTACCCCCTGGAGGGGGGAGTCCCGTCGACCCTGGAGGCAGTGGGAGCTTCCCCTTAACCCAGGTTCGAGGGCTCTCCCCCTTGGAGGGTGAGTCCCCTCGACCCTAGGGATGGTGGGAACTCTCCTCAACATCTAGGTTCAATAGGTCTCCCCCCTGGAGGGGGTAGCCCCATCAACCCAAAGGGTGGTGGGAGCTCCCCCTGACACCCAGGTTCAAGAGGTCTGCCCCCTATAGGAGGGAGTCCCGCTGACCCTGGGGACAGTGGAAGCTCTACCCAACATCCAGGTTCGAGGCGTCTTCCCCCTGGAGGAGGGAGTCCTGTTAACCTTGGGGGTGGGGGAGCTCCCCCAGACATGCAAGTTTGAGGGGTCTCCCCCTGGAGAGGGAATACCATTAACCAGGAGGAGGTGGGAGCTCCCCCAGACACCCAGGTTTAAGAGATCTGTCCCATGGAGGGAGGAGTCCCCTCGACCATGGGGGTGGTGGGAGCTCCCCCTGACACTTAGGTTCGAGGGGCCTCTTCCTAGTGGGGGTAGTCCCCTTGACCCTTGGCCTGGTGGGAGCTCCCCTAGACTAAGGGGGGAGTCCCCTCGAACCTGGGGTTGGTGGGAGTTCCGCCCTGCACCAAGGTTTGAGGCATCTCCCCCTGGAGGGGGTAGTCAACTTGACCCTGGGGGCAGTGGGAGCTCCCCAGACACCCAGGTTCAAGGGGTCTCCCCCTTGGAGGGGGGAGTTCCCTCGACCATGTGGGCGTGGAAGCTCCCCAAGACACACTGGTTCGAGGGGTCTCTCACCAGGAAGGGGGAGTCCCCTCGACCTTGGGGGCGGTTGAAGCTCTACCCGACACCCAGGTTCGAGGTGTCTCACCTCTGGAGGAGGGAGTCCCATTGACCCTGAAGGTGGAAGAGCTCCCCCAGACACTCAGGCTTGAGGGGTCTCCCCCTGTAGAGGGAGTACTGTTGACCAGGGGGAGGTGGGAGCTCCCTTGGACACCCAGGTTCGACAGGTCTGCCCTATGGAGGGAGGAGTCCCCTTGACCATGGGGGTGGTGGGAACTCCCCCCAACACCTAAGTTCCAGGGGTCTCTTCCTAGTGGGGGTAGTCCCCTTGAGCCTTGGTCTGGAGGGAGCTTCCCCGGACTACCAGGCTCAAGGGGTTCCCCCTTGGAGGGGGGAGTCCCCTCAAACCTGGGGTTGGTGGGAGTTCTGCCCGACACCAAGGTTCGAGGCTTTTGCCCCTGGAGGGGGAGTCCACTAAACCCTGGGGGCAGTGGGAGCTGCCCTGACACCCAGGTTCAAGGGGTCTCCCTCCTGGAGGGAGACCATGTGGGCAGTGGAAGCTCCCCCAGACACAGGTTCAAGGGGTCTCTCACCAGGAGGGGGGAGTCCCCTCGACCCTGGGGGCCGTGGGAGTTCCCCCCGACACCCAGGGATGAGGGGTCTACCCGCTGGAGGGGGGATTCCCCTCAACCCTGGGGCAGTGGGAGCTCCCCCTGACACCCAGGGTCAAGGAGTCTCCCCCCTGAAGTGGGGAATCCCCTGGACCCTGGGGGCAGTGGGAGCTCCCCCCAACACACAGGGTCATGGCGTCTTCCCACTCCAGGGGCAACTCCTCTGGACACTTGGGGCATGAGTATAGGAGCTCCCCTGATACCTAGGTTGGAGGGGTTTCCCCCTGGTGGAGGAACTCCCCTTGACACTGGGGGCAATGTTATATGAGCTCTCCCTGAATCCCAGGTTCGAGCGGTCTCCTCTCTGGAGGGGGGTGTCTTCTGGACCATGGGGTTGTTGAGAGCTCCTCTTGACACCCAGGTTCGAGGGGTCTCCCCGCAGGAGGTGGGAGTCCCCTCAACCCTGGGGCCTATGGTATACAAGCTCCTACCTACACCTCAGTCGAGGAGGGGGCTTTCTCCTGGAGGGGGAAGTCCCCTCGAGCCTGGGAGAGGTGGGATCTCCCCCCTGACACCCAAGTTCGAGGGGTCTCCCCCCTGGAGTGGAGAGTCCCCTCGACCCTGGGGTGGTGGAAGCTCCCTTTGACACCCAGGTTTGAGGGTTCTCAGTCCTGGAGGGGGACTCCCCTTCACCCTGTGGGCGGTGGGAACTCTCAGCGACACCCAATCTTGAGGGGTTTGCACCTGGAGGGGAGACTAGTTTCGATCATAGGGGTGGTGGGAGCTCCCTTTGACACCAAGGTTTGAGGGGTCTCCCCCCTGGAGTGGGCAGTTTCCTCGAAGCTGGGGTTAGAGGCGGCTTCCCCATAACCCACTTTCGAGGGGTCTTCATTCTGGAGGGGGGTGTCCCCTTGACCCTGGGGTGGTGGGAGCTCCCAACACCCAGGTTTGAGGGGTCGTTCCACTGAAGGGGGGAGTCCCCTCAATCCTGTGACGGATGGCATAGGAGCTACCCGGACACCTTGGTTCGAGGGATCTTTCCCCTGGAGGAGGGAGACTCCTCGACCCCAGGTGCAGTTGGAGCTCCCCCTGACACCCAGGTTCGAGGTGTCATTCCCCTGAAAGGGGGACTCCCCTCGAATTTGGGGCTGATTGTATACGAGCTCCCCCAACACCCAGGTTCAAGATGTTTCCCCCATAAAGGGGGGAGTCCCATCGACGCTGGGTGTGGTATGTGCTCCCCCAGACACCCAGGTTCAAGGAGTCTTGGCCCTGGAAGGGGAATCCCCTCTACGCTGAGGCGGTGAGAGCTTCCCCCCAAACCTAGGTTAGAGGGGTCTCCCCGCTGGAGGGGGGAGTCACCATGACCCTTAAAAGTGGGAGTCCCTTCACTGCTGGTTGCAGTGTGTGATCCCCCGACACCCAAGTTCGAGGAGTCTTGCCCCTGGAGGGGGAGTCCCCTCAAACCTGGGGGCATTGGGAGCTCCACCCAACACCAAAGTTTGAGTGGTCTCCCCTCTGGAAGGGGGATTCACCACGATCCTGGGGGTGGTGGGAACTCACCCTGGCACCCAGGTTTGTGGGGTCTCCCCCTAGAGGGGTTAGTTTTCTTGACCCTGGGGGCATTGGGAGCTCCCCCGACACCCATGTTCGGGGGGTCTCACCCCTAGAGAGGGTAGTCCCCTCTACCCTGGGGGTGGTGGGAGCTCCCCTGACATCCAGGTTCGAGGGTTCTCTCCACTAATGGGGAGACTCCCCTTGACCCTGGGGGCATTGGTATATGAGCTCCCCCCAGACACCCAGATTCCCCTCTAATGGGGAGAGACACCTTGAACCTGGGTGTCTGGGGAAGCTCCACCGCTCCCAGGGTCAAGGGAACTCCCCCCTATAGGGGCGAGATCCATCAAACCTGGATATGGGGGGAGCTCCCACCACCTCCATAGACGAGGGGACTCCCCACTCCAGGTGGGACACCCCACGAACCTGGGTGTTGTGTAGAGCTTGTATATCATTGCTCCAAGGGTCAAGGAAAGTCCACCCTCCAGGGGGGGATACCTCTCCAACCTGGGTGTCGGGGGGAGCACCCATCTACTCCAGGGTTGAGGAGACTCCCTCCTCCAGGGGCAAGAACCTTCGAACCTGAGTATCGGGGGAGCTCTCACTGCCACCAGGGTTGAGGGGACTCACCTCCAGGAGTGGAACCCCTCAATCCTGGGTGTTGGGGGGAACTCCCACTGCCCCAGGGTTGAAGGGACTCTTCCCTCCAAGGGCGAGACCCCTTGAACTGGGTGTCAGGAGGAGTTTGTATACCATTGGTCCAAGGTTCGAGGGGACTCCCCCCTCCAGGGGGAATACCCCTCAAACCTGGGTTTCGGGGAGCTCCCACCGCCCCCAGGGTCCAGGGGATTCCCTCCTCTAACCTGGGTTTTGGGGAGAGACCCCTCAACCCTGGGTGTCAGGGGAAGACACCACCACCCCTGCGTCGAGGGGACTTCTCCCTCCAGGGGGAGACCCCTTGAACCTGGGTGTTGGTAGGAGCTCACACCGCACTCAGAGTCGTCGGGACTCTCTCCTCCAGGGGGGAGTCCCTTCAAACCTGGGTGTCTGGGGGAACTCACACCACCCCCAGGGTCACAGGGACTCCCACCTGGAGGGAGGAGACTCCTTGAACTTGTGTATTGGGGGAGCTCCCACTGCCCCCAGGGAAGAGGGGACTCCCTCATCGAGGGGGATACCCTTGAAACTGGGTGTCAGGGGAGCTCCCTCCATCCCCTGGGTCGAGGGGACTCCACCCTTCAGGGTGGTCCCTGCTAACCCGGATATGGGGTCTCTCAGGACAACGCTGCACCCGGGGTGGAGGGGACTCTGCTCTCCAGGGGGGAGATATCCTCTGACCCGGATGTCGGGGGCTCCCGGACATCACCACACCCAGGGGGAGGGTACTCGGCCCACCAGGGGAGAGATCCACTCTAACCGGGGTGTCAGGCGCTCCAGACACCAGCATACCATGGGGGTAGGGGACTCCTCTCTCCTTGGGAGATGTCCACTGTGACCCGGGTGTCGGGGCCACCCTGGACACCTCCGTAACTGGGGTGGAGGGGACTCCGCCCTCCAGGGAGGAGGTCCCCTCTAACCTGGGTGTAGGGGGGCGCCCTGGACACAGAGGAATCAGGGTGGAGGGGACCCCTCCCTCCAGGGGGGAGGTCCCCTCTAACCTGGGTGTCAGTGGGGCTCCTGATCCCACTGCACCCAGGGTAGGGGGGACTTCCCAGCACCAGGGAGTGGTCCCCTTGACCCGTGGGTCAGGAGGCGCTCTGGACCCCACCCCACGGTGGGGAGGGGACTCTACCCTCCAGGGTGGAGTGCCGCAGTCTGGCTGCAGCAAAATAACCGGGGGGGTGACGAACAACTTGTGTACATTGATACAGCAGGAGTAGGAGCCGTTTATTGTAGGACAGCAGAGGTATTTATACATTCCACACAGCTTATCTTAATTAACATAAAATAGATACAGCAGTCAACCAATAAGGAATCTCCACACTTAATGGCTCGCTGGCGTTACTTCACAAACCACTACCTCTGGAAAAATGCCAGGCGCCATCCAGACTTGTTTACAGACTCTAACAGTGGAAGTCCTCTAACCAGGTTGTCAGGGGTGCCCCAGACACTGCCACACCAGGGGTGGAGGGGACTCCACCCTCCAGGGGGGAGGTCCCCTACAACCCAGGTGTCAGGGAACGCTTTGGAAACACCACACACGGGGGTGAGGGGATTCCGCCTTCCATGGGGGAGGTCCTCGCTGACCCGGGTGTCGAGGGGTGCCCCATTCAATAACGCACCCAGGGTAGGTGGTACTCCCCTCTCCCAGTGGGAGGTCCCCTCTGACCCGGGTGTGGGGCTCTCCCCGTTCACCACCGGACCCAGGGTAGGGAGGACTCCCCCCGGGGGCGGAGGTCCCCTTTAACCCAGGTGTCATGGGAGCTCCAGACACCGCTGCTCCCAGTGGGGAGGGGACTCCACCCACAATGGGGAGGTCCCTTCTAACCTGGGTGTCGGGGGTTGCTCTGGGCACCACCGAACCCAGGGTAGGGGGGACTCCCCACTCTAGGGGGGAGGTCCCCTCTGACCTGGGTGTCGGGCGTCACCGGCACACTGCTGCCCCCTGGGGTGAGGGCACTCTGCCCTCCAGGGGGTAGGTCCCCTCTTACCCGTGTGTTGGGGAGCTTCCCAGACACCACTGCACCAGGGGTGGAAGGGACCCCGCCTACCAGAAAGGCAGTCCCCCTCAACCCGAGTGTTGGGGAATGCTTCGGACACCACCGTACACGGGGGTGAGGGGACTCTACCCTCCAGGGAGGAGGTCCCATCTTACACGGGTATGGGGGGCACTCTTACACGACCGCACCGGAGGTGGAGAGGACTCCGCCCTCCAGGGGGATGTCCTCTCTTACATGGGTATTTGGGGACGCTCTTGACACCACAGCACCTGGGGTGAAGGGACCTCCCCCCTCCAGTGGAGAGGTCCCCTCTGACCCGGGGGTTGGGTGGTGCTCCAGACACCACTGCACCCCAGAGGGAGGAGACTTTGCTCTCCAGGGGGGAGGTGGCCTCTAACCTGGGTGTCAGGGGGCCGTACACTACCACACCCAGGGTAGGGGGGTACTCCCACCTCCAGGGATGCGGTCCCCTCTGACCCGGGTGTCTTTGGGTGCCCTATTCACCACTGCACCCAGGGTAGGGGGGACTCCCCCCTTGAGTGGGGAGGTCACCTCTGACCCTGGTGTCGGGGGGTGCGCTGGACACACCGCATCCGGGGTGGAGGGGACTCAGCCCTCCAGGGGGTAGGTCTCCTCTGACTAGGGTTTTGGAGGGTACCCCATTCACCACCGTACCCAGGGTAAAGGGTCTCCCCCTTCCAGTGGGGAGGTCCTCTCTAACCCAGGTGATGGGGTGCGCTCTGGACACCGCTGCACAGGGGGAGGGGACTCCGGCCTCCAGGGGGGAGATCCTCTCTAACATTGTTGTCTGAGGTCGCCCCTGACACCGCGGCACCAGGGAGGGAGAGGACTTTGCCCTCCAAGGGGGAAGTCCCCACTGACCCGGGTGTTGGGAGGGGCGCTCCAGACAGGACCGCACCTGAGGTAGGGGGAACTTCCCTGCTCCAGGGGTTAGGTCCCCACTGACTCAGGGATCTGGGGGGGGGTGCTCCAGACACCACCGCACCCAGGGCGTTGGGGACTCTCCCCTTCAGGGGGGAAGTCCCCTCTATCCTGCAGTCTAGGGTTGCCACGGACACTGCTGCACCTTCAGGGGAGAGGACTCCGCCCTCCATGGGGGAAGTCCCTTAGAATCCGTGTGTCGGGGGGCACCCTGGACAGCGCCACATCAAGAGTGGAGGGGACTCCACCCTCCTGGGGAGAGGTCCCATCTGATCTGATGTCGGGAGTGCCTTGTTCACCATGGACCCACTGTAGGGGGGACTCACCCCTCCAGGGGCTAGATCCTTTGATCCTGGGGATCTGGGGGATTTCCTCCGACACCCAGGGGCGAGGGGAATCCCTCCTCCAGGGGCCAGACCCCTTGAAACTGGGTGTCAGAGGGAGCTCCTACTGACACCTTGGGTCGAGGGGGACTCCCCACTCCAATAGTGAGACCCCTCAAAACTGGGTGTTGAGGTAGCTCCCACCGCCCCCAGGGTCGAGAGTACACCCCTCCAGATAGAGACCACTGAAATCTGGGTTTCGGAGGGAGCTCATATACCATTCCCCCAGTGTCGAGTGGAGTCCCCCTTACAGGTGGGAGACCCCTCAAACCTGGGTGTCAGGGGGAGCTCCCACCGCCCCCAGGATCGAGGGGAATCCTGCCTCCAGGGTGGAGACCCTTCGAATCTGAGTGACGGAGAGCTCATATAACATCGCCCCAGGGTCGAGGTGAGTCCTTCCTCCAGCGGGGAGACCGATCGAACCTGGGTGTTGGGGAAGCTCCCACTGCCGAGTGTTGATGGGACTCCCCCCCACCAGAGGGGAGACACCTCGAACTTGGGTGTCAGGGGAGTTCCTATATCATCGGCCCCAGAATCAAGGGTACTCACCCTTCCAGGGGGGAGACTCCTCGAACCTGGTTGTTGTGGGGGGGGCTTCCACCGCCCCCAGGGTCCAGGGGACTCCCCCCTCCAAGGTGGAGGCCCCAATCCAGGGGCGAGACCTGGGTGTGGGGGGAGCTCATATACCATCAGCCCAAGTGGAGAGCAGAGTCCCCACTCCAGAGGGAGACCCCTCGAACCTGGGTGTCGGGGCAATCTCTTACTGCCCCCAGAGTTGAAAGGAGTCCCCACTCCAGCGGGAGACCCCTCGAACTTTGGTGTCGGAGGAAGCTCTTATACCATTGCCACCACTGTCAAGTGGAGTCACTCATTCAGGGAGAGACCCCTTGAACCTGGGTGTCGGTGAGAGTTTGTATACCATCGGTCCCAGGGTGAAGGGGATTCCCCCTTTCAAACGGAAGACCCCTTGAACCTGGTGTCAGGGATAGCTTCCAAGGCCCCCAGGGTCCAGGGGACCCCCCCTTAAAGGGGAAGACCCCTCAACCCTGGGTGTTTGGGAGAGCTCCTATATCATCAGCCCAAATGTCAAGGGGACTACCCCCTCCTGGGGGAGACCCCTCAAACCTGGGTGTCGCGGGAGCTCCCACCACCACCAGAGTCGAGGGGTGTCCCCTTTTAACGGGGAGACACCTGAAACCTGAGTTTCAGGGTAAGCTCTCACCGCCTCCTGGCTAAGGGAGTCCCCCCTCCAGGGGGAGACTCCGCAAAACTGGTTGTCGGGGGAGCTCGTATATCATCACAGCCAGGGTTGAGGAGAGTTCCCTCTCCAAGGAGGAGACCCCTGAACCTGGGTGTCAGAGGCAGCTCCCACATCCCCCAGGGTGCAGGAGAATCCTCCATCCAAGGGAACGACCCCTTGAACCTGGGTGTTGGAAGCTTGTATACCATTGCCCCCAGGTTCGAGGGGTGTCCCCCCTCCAGGGGCGAGACCCCTCAAACCTGGGTGTCAGGGGGAGCTTCCATAGCACACAGGGTAGAGGGGACTCTACTATCCAGTGGGGAGACCCCTCAAACCTAGGTTTGGGGGGAAGCTCCCACCACCCCCATAGTCTAGGTACCTCCCCCCTCCAGGGGTGAGATCCCTGGAACCTGGGTGTCGGGGGGAGCTCCCACCGCACCCAATGTCGAGGGGACACCCCACCTCCGGGGGGGACCCTTTGAACCTGGGTGTTAGGGGGAGCTCCCTCTGCCCCCAGGGTCTAGGGGACTCCCTTCTTTGGTGGAAGACCCCTCCAACCGACCTGCCCTAGGGTCGAAGGGACTCCCCCTCCAGTGGGGAGATTCTCCAACCTGGGTGTTGAGGGGAGTTCGTATACCATCACCCCCAGGCTAGAGAGGAGTCCCCCCTCAGGGGTGAGACCCCTGAAACCTGGGTGTCGGGGGGAGCTTGTATACAATGGAAGCCAGTGTTGAGTGGAGTTTCCCCTCCTGGGGGAAACTCCTCAAACCTGGGTGTCAGGGGAAAGACCCCTCGAACCTGGGTGTGGGGAGGTTATAGCATCACCTCTAGAGTAAGGGGAGACCCCCTCCAGGGAAGAGAGCCCTCGAACCTTGGTCCCCTTGAACTTCGGTGTCGGGTGGAGGGGACTGCCCTCTCCAGGGGGGAGACCCATTGAACTTGGGTGTCAGGGGGAGCTCCCACTGCCCTAGTGTGGAGGGTACTACCCCCTCTAATGGGGAGACCCTCAAAGCTGGGTATCTGGGAGACCTCCCACCACCCTTCAGAAGAGAGACCCCTCGAACCTGGGTGTCGGGTGGGGGAGCTCCTATACCATCAGCTCCAGTGTTGATGGGAGTCCCCCTCCAGGGGCAAGACCACTCGAACCTGAGTGTTGGGGAAATCTCCTACTGGTACCCAGAGTCGAGGGGACTCCCAGATCCAGGAGGGAGACCCATCAAACTTGGATGTCGGGGTGAACTCATATACCATCACACCCATTGTTGGGGGGAGTTTTCCTCCAGGGGGGAGACCCCTTGAACCTGGATGTCAGGGGCATCACCCACCACTCCCAGGGTGGACTGGACTCCCAGCTCAAGGGGGGAGACCTCTCGAACCTGGGTGTCTGGGGTATCTCCCACCACCCCAAATGTTGAGGGTTCTTCCCCTCCATGCGGGAGACCCCTTGATCTTGGGTGTCAAGGGCAGCTCCGACTGCCCCCCTGGGTCTAGGTGACTTCCTCCTTCAAGGGAGAGACCCCTCGAACCTGAGTGTTGGGGAGAGCTTCAACTGCACCTGGGATCGAGTGGACTCCCCCTCAGGGGGGAGACCCCACAAACAAGGCTGTCAGAGGGAGCTCCCACCACCCCCAGGGTTGAGGGGAATCCTCCCTTCAGGGTGGAGACCCCTTGAATTCGGGTGTTGGTGGGAGTTCTTATACCATCACCCCAAGTGTCCAGTGGAGACCCCTCTCCAGGAGGGAGACTCCTCAAACCTGGGTGTCAGTGGGAGCTCCCACCAACCCCAGGGTTGAGGGAACACCCCTACCAGAGCAGAGACACCTCAAACTTGGGTGTGGGGAGCTCCCACCACGTTCAGTGTGGAGGGGACTGCCCCTCCAGTGGGGAGACCCCTCGAACCTGGGTGGCAGGGGAAGCTCCCACCACCCCAGCATGGAGGGAACTACCCCCTCCAAGGAGGAGACTCCTCAAAGCTGGGTGTCTGGGGGACCTCCCACCATCCCTATGGTGGAGGAGACTCTGTCCTTCAGAAAGGAGAGCCCTAGAACCTGGGTGTTGGAGGAGCTCATATACCATCACCTCCTGGGTCGAGGGGAGTCTCCCCTTCAGGGGGAGGCCCTGGAACATGGGTGTTGGGTGGAGCTTCCACAGCCCCCAGGGTCGATGGAAGTCCCCCCTCCAGGGAGGTGACACCTCAAACTTGGGTTTCAGGGAGAGCTTGTATACCATTGGCCCCAGGGTCGAGGGGACTCAACCCTCAAGGGTGAGATCCCTCAAACCTGAGTGTCAGGGAGAGCTCTAAACAACACCCAGGTTCGAGGGGCCTCTCCCCTCCAGGGGCGAGACCTCTCAAACCTGGGGACCGAGGGGAGCTCCCCCCAGTACCCAGGGGAGAAAGGACTCCTTCCTCCAGGGATGAGACCCCTTGAGCCTGGGTGTCGGAGGGGGCTCCCACTGACATCCAGGGTCAAGGGGACTCCCCCCTCCAGGGGCATGACCCCTCAAAACTGGGAGTTGGGGGGAGCTCCCACTGACCCCAGGGTCGAGAATACTCCCCCTACCTGGGGGAAGACCCCTTGAATCTGCGTGTTGGATGAAGCTCGTATACCATTGCCCCCATTGTTGAGTGGAGTCCTCCCTCAAGGTGGAAGACCCCTGGAACCTGGGTGTTGGGGGGAGCTCCCACAGCCCACAGGATTGAGGGAATTCCCCCTCCAGGGGGGAGACCATTCGAACCTGGGTGTCGAGGGACCTCCCACCACCCCCAGGGTAGAGGGGACTCCCCTCTCTAGGGGGGAGACCCTTCAAACCTGGTGTTGGTGGGGAGCTCCCATCACCCCCGAGGTAGACGGTACTCTCCACTCCCAGAAGGAGACCTCTGGAACCTGGTGTGAGGGGAGCTCCCACCATCCCCAGGGCCCAGGGGAGTCTCCCCTCCAGGAAGAGACCCCTCGAACCTGGATGTTGTGGGGAGCTCCCACCGCCCCAGAGACAAATGGGACTCCACCCTCCAGGGGCGAGAACCCTTGAACCTGGGTGTCGAGGACAGCTCCTCAGACCCAGGCTGATGGGACTCGCCCTTCCAGGGGGGAGACTCCTCAAACCTTGGTGTCGGGTGTAGCTCCCATCGCCTCGGGTGCCGAAGGGAGACACCTCGAATCTGGGTTTCGCAGGGAGTTCCCATTGCCCCCGGATTTGAGGCAACTTTCCACTCCAGGGGGGAGACCCCTGGAACCAGGGTCTTGGGGGGAGCTCCCACCGACATTCCCAGTTGAAGGAGACTCTCTGCTTCAGGGGTGAGACCTCTCGAACCTGGGTTTGGGGGGAGATCCCACAGCACCAAGGGTTGAGGGAACTCCCCCTTCCAGTGGTGAGACCCCTCGAACCTGGGTGTCGGGAGGAGCTCCCACTGCCCCCAAAGTCTAGAGGAGTCTTTCCTCCAGGGGGAGACCCTTCGAACCTGGGTGTCGGGGGGAGTTCTCACTGCCCCCAGGGACAAAGTGACTCCCCCATCCAGGGGCAATACCTCATGAACCTGGGTGTCGGGGGAGCTCACACCACACCCAGAGTCAGAGGTTATTCCCCCTCCAGGGATGAGCCCCTTGAATATGGGTCTCTGGGGCCATAAGGACTCCCTCCTCCAGTTTGGAGACCCCTCAAATTTGGGTGTAAGGGGGAGCTCCCACTGCCCCAGTGGCCGAGGGGACTCCCCGCTCCAGGGGAGAGATCCCTCAAACCTGGTTATCTGGGAGAACTCCCACCACCCCCCAGGTAGAGGGGACTCTTCCCTCCAGGGGTGAGACCCCCCGAACCTGGGTGTCAGGGAGAGCTGACACCGCACCCAGGGTCCATGGGACTCCCTCCTCCAGGGGGGAGCCCCTCGAACCTGGGTGTCAGGGGGAGCCCCCACCACCCCCAGGGTCGAGGAGACTCTGCCCTCCAGGGGGAAGAACCCTTGAGCCTGGGTGTTGGGGGGAGCTCATATACCATCAGCCCCAGGGTCAGGGGAGTCCACCCTCCCGGGGCAAGACCCCTGGACCCTTTGTGTAGGTGGGAGCTCCCATTGACACACAGGGTTGAAGGGAGTTCACTTTCCAGGGCGAGACCCCTCGAACTTAAGTGTCATGGGGAGCTCCCACAGACACCCAGGATCGTGGGGACACACCCTTCCAGGAGCGAGATGCCTGTAACTTTGGGGTGGGGGGTAGCTCCCACGAACACCCATGGTCGAGGGGACTCCCCCCTTCCAGTGAGGAGACCCACTGAACCTGGGTGTTGGGAGGAGCTCCCACCGCACCCAGGTCAAGGAGATTCCATCCTCCGGGGGGGTGATCCCTATAACCTGGGTGTTGGGGGGAGCTCTGACCGCTTACATGGTCAAGGGGACTCCCCCCCTTCAGGGTAGAAACCCCTAGAATCTGGGTGTCATAGGGAGCTCATATACCATGCCCCAGGTGTGGAGTGGAGTCCCCTCCTCCAGGGGAGAGACTCCTCGAAACTCAGTGTTGGGGGGAGCTCACACCACCCCCATGGTCAAGGGGACTCCCTTATCCAGGGGGAGATCCATTGAACTGGGATGTCTGGGGAAGCTCCCACCACCCTCTGGGTCGAGGGGAGTCCCCCGTCCATGGGGGAGATACTTCCAACCGGGGTGTCTGGGGAGCTCCCACCGCACCCAGGGTTGAGGGGACTCCCCTTTCTAGGGGTGAAATATTTCAAACCTTGGAGTCTGGGGGAGCTCATATACCATTGGCTCCATGGTCGAGGTGACTCCCCCTTCCAGGGGGGACCCCTCGAACCTGAGTGTTAGGGGGAGCTCACACTGCCCCAGGGGTTGAGGAGAATCCCGCCTCCATTGGGGAGACACCTTGAACCTGGGTCTCAGGGGGAAGCTTTAACAGCCCCCGGCGTTGAGGGGACTCCCCCCTCCAGGGTGGAGACACATAGAACCTAAGTGTTGGGGGGAGATTCCACCACCCCTGGATCAAGGGGACTCCGCCCTCCATGGGAGAGACCCTTCGAACCTGGAATTTGGGGAGAGCTTCCACCGCACCTGGTGCCAAAGGGACTACCCCCTCTTGGGGGGAGACACATCGAACCTGGGTGTCGGGGGTGCCGCAGTCTGGCTGCAGCAAAATAACCGGGGGGTGACGAATAACTTGTGTACATTGATACAGCAGGAGTGGAAGCCGTTTATTACAGGACAGGAGCAGTATTTATACATTCCACACAGCTTATCTAATTAGCATAAACTAGATACATTAGTCAACCAATCAGGAATCTCCACACTTAATGGCCCGCTGGTGTTACTTCACAAACCACTCCCTCTGGCATTTTGCCAGGCACCATCCAGACTTGTTTACGAACTCTAACATTTCTCTGGCAATATGCCAGGCGCCATCCTGACTTGTTTACAGACTCTAACAATTCCCCCTTTTGTTTAATTTAAATAACGACCATAGTGGTTTTTACAGAATCACCATAAATAACCTGCTACAAACAGAAAGGGAGGATACAAAATGCCATAATACCAAGCCAATTGATGGCTCCATGCAAGAAGCCCTTGGAAAAATTATACCAGCAATGACACCATTAGCAAAGATACCGAGTTACAATTTGTTGTAGATTACAGTTTGTTGTCTCAGTCCAGGTAAAGCAGTGTCTCAAATAGATTAACTCACAGTCCAGGTAAATCACAGTCCAGGTAAGTTCTGCAGGCAGCTAGCTTAAATCACAGTCCAGGTAAGTTCTGCAGGCAGCTAGTCTCGTCTGGTTCTCAGCTGAAATCTCAGTCCGGTTTTCAGCAACACTGGAAATTCTTCCACCTTGGTCTTTACCGGCACTGGGATGAAGGCAGGAACTCCGGATGGCTAAAGAAAATCCTGTAGCATTCTAATAAGAAAACAACCTTCTGAACAATTTAGTACATTATCTCAAGGTTTTTTACATTTGAAATAAGCATTAATAGTGCTATTACTCATCAGCTTCCAGGTGTGGGAGAACCATTGTAGCTTAGTTATTGGCATTGAAAATGACCAAACATCAGGGACACCAGTAGTGTCTTCTGCTGGCTGTAGTGCCTGGGCAGCCCCAGATGGCCCTGGGGAGTGTCCCGGACTCAAACTGCTACTGGGCACAGGGAGCAAGAGCCTGTGAGACTGTGCCTCCAGGTCAGGTCTAGATTTGGGCTTGCGTCAGTGGAAGAGCCAGCTCCCTGGCCAGGAGGTGGGGAAGGGCCAGTCGCTGCCGCCTCTTGGAAAATCCTTGCTGCGCTGTGACCAGCTTGCACACTCGGCAGCCGCCTCTCCGCTTCATGCACCCTCCGGTAACGAAAAGTATTTAGTAATAGCCTTTCACTGCAACTTTTTTCCTGATAATCTTTCTTCTTCTGAACTTTCTTTTTCTTTCTGACTAGAGTTCCTGGGCTTCCATCAACACATGCCCTAACTATTCTTGGTTCCACTGGGGTGCCTCCTTCCCTTAGTAATTTACTTCTCACCCCTTCCATATTTTCATCATAAAGACAATACAATACACTGAGACAAAACAAGACACAAACATACTGTATCAATCTTCTCCATCTTCTTAAAATGGCCATTTTTCCTCTTGCCCTATCTGCCTAGGGACGAGCAGATTTGCTCCTGTCCTTTCTATGGACGGGAAGCTTTTTTTTCGTCACTTACCCCCGAGTGTCCCGGGGCTCCCCGTGCGGGCCACCATCTGCCGCAGTCCGCCTGCAGCAAAATAACTGGGGGGGTGACGAATAACTTGCGTACGTTGATACAGCAGGAGTGGAAGCCGTTTATTACAGGACAGGAGCAGTATTTATACATTCCACACAGCTTATCTAATTAGCATAAACTAGATACAGAATCAACCAATAAGGAATCTCCACACTTAATGGCTTGCTGGCCTTACTTCACAAACCACTCCCTCAGGCAAAATGCCAGGCACCATCCAGACTTGTTTACAGACCTTAACATTTCCCCCTTTTGTTTAATTTAAATAAGGACCATAGTGCTTTTTACACAAACACCATAAATAATCTGGACAGGAGGGGTATATATACATTACACACAATCTACACAATCTACACAAGTTGCTCGTCCCCCCCCCCTGCCCCCGCCCCGTTATTTTGCTACAACCGGATTGTGGCACTTTGACTCAAGTTGCCGTGCTCAAGGAGCGAGATCCTTCAAACCAGGGTGTTGGGTGTTAAGGTCTGTAAACAAGTCTGGATGGCGCCTGGCATTTTGCCAGAGGGAGTGGTTTGTGAAGTAACGCACCAGCGAGCCATTAAGTGTGGAGATTCCTTATTGGTTAAACTGATGTATCTAGTTTATGTTAATTAGATAAGCTGTGTGGAATGTATAAATACCGCTCCTGTCCTGCAATAAACGGCTTCCACTCCTGCTGTATCAATCTACACAAGTTGTTCGTCACCCCCCCGTTATTTTGCTGCAGCCAGACTGCGGCAAACATCAACCCTGCGGGTGGTGAGAGCTCCCCCTGAAACCCAGGTTCAAGGGGTCTCCCACCTGGCGGGGAGAGTCCTCTTGACCCAGGGTGCGATGGAAGCTCCCGCTGACACCCAGGTTAAAGGAGTCTCGCCCCTGAAGAGGGGAGACCTCTCGACCCTGGGGCTGATGGTATAGCAGCTCCTCGTGACTCCCAGGTTAGAAGGGTCTCACCCCTGGAGGGTGGAGTTCCCTTGACCCTGGCTGTGTTGGGAGCTCCCCTTACATCTAGGTTTGAGGGGTCTCACCACTGGAGGTGGGAGTCCCCAGGACCGTAGGTGTCCGTGGGAGCTCACTCCCACACCTAAGTTGAAGGGATCCCGCCTCTGGAGGGGGGACTCCCCTCTTCCCTGGGTGTTGGTGGGAGCTTCCCCTGACATGAGGGTAGAAGGGTCTTGCCCCTGGAGAGGGGAATCCCCTTACCCTGGGACCGACAGTATACGAGCTCTCCCAGACACCCAGGTTCGAGAGGTCTCCCCCCTGGGTGGGGGAGTGCTGGGAGCCATTAGCCAAGTAGGTATGACAATTTCCTTGCCAGCGTACCCCATGTTGCTGACATGTTGCAGTGACATTGAATGTAGGTGACCTTGCTCAAGGACCAAGGCAGATTAGGGTGTTCCCGGTTTTAAGATAATCGTGTTTAGGGCGTTCCCAGTTTAGGTTCCAGATTTAAGGTTTAAGATTATTCCTGCTGGGAATAGGGCGTATCCTGCTGCCTGAGTTCCCCTTGAGTTCTCACGGGATTCAGACAGTATATTTTGGAGATAGAAGCCCAGTGGAGGTGGATTTGGGCAGAGAATGTGGATTTCCCCAGAACGTGATTGTAGATGGCTGGTGTGAGTTCGGGAATAAAGAGTTGCTGTTTGAATCTACAAGCTGTGTGGGGGCTCGTGATTGTGTGCTGTGGGAGCTCCCAATGACACCCAGGTTATAGGGGTCTCGCCCCTGGAGTGGGGAGTCCCCTTGACCCTGGGGATGATGGAATATGAGCTCCCCCTGATACCCAGGTTAGAGGGGTCTCTCCCCTGGAGGGGGAGTCCCCTTGACCATAGGTGTCGGTGGGAGCATACCTCCACCCTCAGGTTAGAGGTGTCTCATCCCTGGAGGAGAGAGACCCCATGACCCAGGGTGTTGGTGGGAGCTCCCCATGACACATAGGTTCGAGGGGACTCACCCCTGGAGGGGGGACTCCCCTCAACCCTGGGTGCGGTTGGAAGATCCCACCGACACCCAGGTTCGAGGGGTCTTGCCCCTGAGGCGGGAGTTCCCTGGACCATGCGAGTTGGCAGGAGCTCCCCCCTACATCCAGGTTAAAGGGTCTCCCCACTGGAGGGGGGGGAGTCCCATCACCCTGAGGGCAATGGGAGCTGCCCCCACCACCCAGGTTCAAGGGATCTCCCCGCTGGAGGAAAGACTCTCCTCAATCCTGGGGCGATTTATACAAGCTACACTCCACCATGAAGAGGGGAGTCCCCTCGACCCTGGGGACAGTGGGAGCTCCCCCCAACACCCAGCTTTGAGGGGTCATTCCCCTGGAGGGAGGACTCCCTTCCATTTTGGGGGTGATGCTATATGAGCTCCCCCAACACCCAGGTTGGAGGGGTCTTTCCCTGGAGGGGTTGAAGCTCCCCCCAACACCCAGGTTCGAGGGGTTTCCCCTCCCAAAGGGGGAGTTCCATCAACTCTGGGGGCAGTGGGATCTCCCCCTGAAAAGCAGGTTCAAGGGTTCTCCCCACTGAAGTGTGGATTCCCCCCGATCCAGGGTGCATTGGGAGCTCCTCTTGACAACGTAGTTAGAGGGGTCTCCCCCCTGGAGCAGGGAGTCCCCTCAACCCCAGGTGAGATGGGAGGTCCCCCTGACACACTGGTTCAATGGGTCTCTCCCAAGAAGGAGGGAGTCCACTTGACCCCAGGTGTGGTGTGAGCTCCCCCGACACCTAGGTTCAATATGTCTCCCCCCTGGTGGGAGCTCCCCATGACAGCCAGGTTCGAGGGGTCTCCTCCCTGGATGGGGGAGTCCCCTTGACCCTGGCTGCGGTGGGAGCACCCCAGACACACACGTTCCAGGGACTCCTTTTGGAGTGGGAGTCTCCTCGCAGCGGGTGTGGTGGGAGCTCCCCCTACACCCAGGTTCCAGGGGTCTGTCCCCTGGAGGGGGAAGTCTTCTCAAACCCGGGTGTGGTGGGAGCTTCCCCTGACACCCAGGTTCGAGGGGTCTTCCCCTGGAAGGGTGAGTCCCCTTTACTCTGGGTGTCAGTGGGAGCTCCCCCAAACACCCATGTTTGAGAGATTTCAGCCCTGGGGAAGGGACTCCCTTCAAACTTGGGTGTCGGTGGGAGATCCCCCTGACACCCAGGTTTAAGGGGTCTTCTCCCTGGACGGGGAACTTTCCTCAACCATTGGGGTGATGTGAGCTCCACACAATGCCCAGGTTCTAGGGGTATCCCTGTTGGAACAGGAAGTCTGATGGACCCTGGGGGTAGTGGGAGCTCCCCTCAACACTCAGGTTTGAGGGGATCTCCTCCCTGGAGGGGGGAGTCCCCTCGACCCTAAGGACGGTGGGAGCTCCCACTGACACCCAGGTACGAGGGGTCTGCCCCTGGAGGGGGAAGTCACCTCGACCCTGGGGGTGGTGGGAGCTCCGACCGACATCCAGATTTAAGGGGTCTCACACCTGGATGGAAGATTCCCCTCGATCCTGGGAGTGGTGGGAGCTCAAGCCGACTACCAGGTTTGAGGGGTATTGCTCCTGGAGGAGGGAGTCCCCTCGGCCCTGGGTGTTGGCAGGAACTCCCTTCAACACTGAGGTTTGAGAGGTCTTGCCCCTGGAGCGGGGAGTCCACTTGAACCTGGGTGTCGGTGGAAGTTCCCCCCAATACCCAGGTTTGATGGGTCTTGCCCTTGGAGGGGGGATCCCCTCGACTCTGGTTGTCTTGAGATCTCCCCCCAACCCCAATGTTCGAGGGGTCTTGCACCTGGAGGGGGGACTCCCTTGACCTTGGGGGCGATGGTATTTGAGCTCCCCCCAACACCCAGGTTTGAGGAATCTCCCCCCTGGAACGGAGACTCCACTTGACACTGGGGGCGATGGTATACGAGCTCCCTCTGACACCCAGATTTAAGGGTTTCTCTCCCCTGGAGGGGGCATCCCTTTGACCCTGGGGGCATTGGAAGCTCCTCCAGACACCCAGGTTCAAGGGGTCTCCACCTGGAGAGGGGAATCACCTCGACCCTGGGGGAAGTTGGAGTTCCCCCTGACACCCAGATTCAAGGGGTTTCCCCCCTGGAATGGGTAGTCTCCTCGACCCTTGGGATGGTTGGAGCTCCATGGGACACCCAGGTTTGAGGGATCTCCCTCCCTGGAGGGGGGACTCCCCTTGACTCTGGGGCTATGGTGTACAAGCTCCAACCCACACGAATTTCAAGGGTTCTCCCCACTGAAGGGGGAGTTCCCTCGACCCTGTGGGCAGTGGGAGCTCCCTCCACACCCAGATTTGAGGGGAATTCCCACTGGAGAGGATATTCCCCTTGACCCTGGGGGCATTGGAATACAAGCTCCACCTAACACCCAGGTTCAGGGGTCTCTCTCCTGGAGGAGGGGCATCCCCTCAACCCTGGGGGCAGTGGGAGCTCCCCTCAACACCCAGGTTCGAGGGGAATTCCCACTGGAGGGGGGACACCCTTCAACCCTGGGGGCAATGGAATATGAGCTCCACCTGACACCCAGGTTTGAGGGGTCTCTCCTCTGGAGGGGGGAGTCCCCTCGACCCTGGGGATGGTGGGAGGTCCCCCCGATGCCCAGGTTCGAGAGGAATTCCCGCTGGAATGGGGACACCCCTGACCTGGGGGCGATGGAATAGGAGCTCCACCCGACACCCATGTTTGATGGGTCTCCCATGGAGCGGGGAGTCCCCTTGACCCTGGGGGCAGTTGGAGCTCCCTGTGACACCCATGTTCGAGGGGTCATCTCCCTGAAGGGGGGAATCCCCTCGACCCTGGGGGTGATGGTATACCAGTTACCCCCGACATCCAGGTTCGAGGTGTCTCCCCTGGATGGGGGAATCCCCTCATCCCTGGGGCCGTGGGAGCTCCCCCCGACACCCAGGTTCGAGTGGCCTCTCCCCTGGAGGGGGGACTCCCCTGGACCCTGGGGGCAATGATATAGGAGCTCTCCCAACTCCCAGGTAAAGGGTCTTTCCCCTGGAGGGGGGAGTCTCCTTGAACCTGGAGGTGGTGGGAGCTACCTGGAAACCCCAGATTTGAGGGGACTTCGGACTACCGTCTACCCTGAGGGCAATGGTATATGGGCGCCCCCCCCACATCCAGTTTTGAGGGGTTTCTGCCCTGGACAGGGGAGTCCTTTCGACCTTAGGGGAGGTCGGAGGTTGCCCTGACATTCAGGTTCAAGGGGTCTCCCACTAGGAGTGGGGAGTCTCCTCGACCCTGGGGATGGTTGGAGCTTCCAGGGACACCCAGATTCGTGGGATCTTCCCCCTGGAAGGGGGACTTCCCTCGACCGTGGGGGTGATAGTATACAAGCTCCCCCCACACGCATTTCGAGTGTTCTTCCCCTGAATGTAGGAGTCCCCTTGACCTGTAAGCAGTGGGAGCTCCCTCGAACACCCAGGTTCAAGGGGTGTCCTCCCTGGAGGAGGTACTCCCCTCGACACTGGGGGCAGTGGTATGGGAGCTCTCCCCAATACTCAGGTTCTAATGAGAGTCCCCTCCACCCTGGGAGTAGTGAAAGCTCCCACCAACATCCAGGTTTGAGGGGTCACCCCCCTGGAGGGGGGAGTTTCTTCGACCCTAGGGGTAGTGGGAGCTCCCCCCAACACCCAGGTTTGAGAAATATCTCCCCCTGGAGTGGGGAGTCCCCTAGATCCTGGGGGTGAGGGAGTTCCCCCTGACATGCAGTTTGGGGGGTCTCACCCCTGGAGGGGAGACTACCATCAAACCTGGGGCCGATGATATACGAGCTCCCTCTGACAACCATGTTTGAGGGTTCTCCACCCTGGTGGGGGGAGTCCCCTCAACCCCGGGGCAGTGAGAGCTCACACCGACACCCAGTTCCCAGGGGTCTCTCCGCTGGAGGGGGGAGTCTCCTTGACTTTGGGGGCAATGGAATACGAGCTCCACCCAACACCCATGTTCGAGGGGTCTCCCAACTGAAGGGGGGAGTCCCCTCGACCCAGGGCATAGTGGGAACTCCCCCGACACCTAGGTTCGAGGGCCTCTCCCATGGAGGGGGGACTCCCCTAGACCCTGGGGGCAATGTTATACAAGCTACCCCTGACACCCATGTTGGTGGGGTCTTCCACCTGGAGGGGGGGAGTTTCCTTGACCCTGGGGGTGTTGGGAGCTCCCCCCAACACCCATGTTCGAGGAGTCACCCCCTGGTTGGGGGACTCCCCTCGACCCTGGGGGCGATGGTATACGAGCTCCCCCCAACACCCAGGTTTGAGGTGTCTCCCCCCTGGATTGGGCAGTCTCCTTGACTCTGGGGGTGGTGGGAGTTCTCTCTCAACACCCAGGTTCAAGCGGTCTCTCCCCTGGAGGGGGGACTCCCCTAGACACTGGAGGTGATGATATATGAGTTCCTCCCAACACCCAGGTTCAAGGGGTCTTTCCCGTGGAGGAGGGAGTCTCCTCAACCCTGGGGGTGGTTGGAACTACCCGGGAAGCCCAGATTTGAGGGGTCTGCCCCCCTCGAGGGGGGACTACACTGGACCCTGAGGGCAATGATAAACAAGCTCCCCCTGACACCCAGTTTTGAGGGGTCTCTCCCATGGAGGGGAGAGTCCTTTTGACCCTACGGGTGGTCCGAGCTCTCCCTGACATCCAGGTTTGAGGGGTCTTCCACCTGGAGGGGGGACTGCCCTTGACCCTGGGGGCAATGGTCTACCAGCTCCTCCTGACACCCAGGTTCAAAGAGTCTCATCCCTAAGAAGAGAGTCCTCTGGACCCTGGGTGTGGTGGGAGGTCCTCCTGACATCCCAATATGAGGGTTCACCCACCTGGATGGGGGACTCCACTTGACACTGGGGGTGATGGCATATGAGCTCCGTCTGACTCCCAGGTTTGAGGGGTTTCCCTCCTGGATGGGTGAGTCCTCTCGACCCTGGGGCTGTCGGAGTTCCCACCAACACCCAGTTTCAAGGGGTATCCTCCCGGAGGGTGAACTCCCCTCAACCCTGGGGGAGGAGTAGGAGCTCCCACAGACACCTCGGTTCAAAGGGTCTCTTTCCTGGAGGGGGGACTCCCCTCGACACTGGGGGTGATGGTATATGAGCTCCCTCGGACACCCAGGTTCGAGGGGTCTCCCCTCTGGAGGGGGGAGTCCACTCGACTTTGGGGGCAGAGGGAGCTCCTCACAACAACCAGGTTTGAGGGGGTCTCACCCCTGGAGGGGGGACTACCCTCAAACCTGGGGACAATGGTATACCTCCTCCTCCCCACAACTATGTTGGAAGGTTCTCCCCCCAGTGGGGGGAGTCCCCTTGACCATGGGGGTGGTGGGAGCTCCCTGTGACACCAAGGTTCGAGGGGAATCCCCGTTGGAGGGGGGCCTCCCCTCAACCCTGGATGCAATGGAATACGAGCTTCACCAGACACTCAGGTTCGAGGGGACACTCCCCTGGAGGGTGGACGTCCCTTGACTCTGGGGGCATTGGTATATGAGATAACCTTGACACCCAGGTATGAGGGGTCTCCCCACTGAGGGGGGGGAGTCCCCTCAACCCAGGGGGTGGTTGGAGCTCCCCCTGACACCCAGGTCCAGGGGTCTCTCCGCTGGAGGGGGGACTCCCCTCGACCATGGTGGTGATGTATACGAGCTTCCCCTGCCACCCATGTTCGAGGGTCTCCCCCCTGGGAGAAGGGAGTCCCCTTGACCCTGGGGGCGGTGGGAGCTCCCTCTGACACCGATGTTCAAGGAGTCACCCACCTGGACTGGGCACTTTCCTTGACCCTGGGGGCGATGGTATATGAGTTTCTTGAGACACCCAAGTTCGAGGTGTCTCCCCCTTGGATGGGGGAGTCCCCTCGATCCTGGGGGCGGTGGGAACTCCCCCGGATACTCAGGTTGGAGTGTTCTCTCCCCTTGAGAGGGGACTCCCCTGGACCCTGGGGGCGATGATACATGAGCTCCCTCTGACACCCAGGTTCAAGGGGTCTTTCCTCTGGAGGAGGGATTCTCCTCGACCTTGGGGACGTTGGAGCTACCCGGGAAACCCAGAATTGAGGGGTCTTCCCTGTCGAGGGGGGACTACCCTTGACCCTGAGGGCGATGGTATATGAGCACCCGCTGACACCCAGGTTCGATGTGTCTCACCCCTGGATGGGGGAGTCCTTTCTACCCTAGGGGTGGTAGGAGCTTCCCCAGACTTCCAGATTCGACGGGTCTCCCCCCTGGAGCAGGAACTCCCCTCGTCACTGGGGGCTATGGTATACAAGCTCTTCCCAACACCCAGGTTCAAGGGGTCACCCCCATGAAGTGGGGATTCCTCTCGACCCTGGGTGCAGGGGGAGCTCCCTCTGATACTCAGGTTTGAGGGATGCCCCTGAATTAGGGACTCCCCTCAATCCTGGGGGTAATGGGAACTCCCTCTGACACCTGGGTAAGAGGGGACCTCCATCCTGGAGGTGGGAGTCCCCCGTATTCTGGGTGTGGTGGTGAATGGGGCGCCCACTGACACCCGGGTCAGAAGGGACCTCCTCCCTGGAGGGGGGAGTCCAGAGCGCCCTCTGATTGCCGTATAAGAGGATCCTCCCCCCTGGAGCACGGAGTCCCACCACCCCGGGTGCGGTGGTTTTCAGAGCACCCCCGACACCCAGGTAAAGGGGACCTTCCCCCTGGATGGTGGATTCCCCTCCACCCCAGGTGTAGTGTTGTCTTGAGTGCCCCCCAACACTGTGGTTAGAGGGGACCTCCCCACTGGAGGGCAGAGCCCGCTCCACCCCGAGTGTGGCAGTGTCCGGAGCGCCCCCTAACACCTATGTAAGAGGGGACCTACGCCCTAGTGTACAGAGTCTCCTCCACCCTGGGTGTGGTGGTGTTCTGGGCACATCCTGACACTGGGGTTACAGGGTACCTCCCCTTTGGAGGGCGGAGTCACCTCCCTCTTGGGTGCGGTGGTTTCTGGGGCAACCCCCAACACTGGATTACAGGTGACCTCGCCCCTGGATGGTGGAGTCCCCTTTCCCCCGTGTGCCGCAGTGTCAGGAGTGCTCTCCGACACCTGGGCTAGAGGGCACCTCCCCCCGGAGGTCAGAGTCTCCTCTACACCGGGTGCGGTGGTGTCTGGGGTGCCCCCTGACACCCGGGTTAAAGGGGACCTCGACCTTTGACGGTGGATTCCCTTCACCCCTGGTGTGGTGGCGTCCGTCTGGGGCACCCCCTGACACCCGGGTTAGAGGGGATCTCCCACCTGAAGGGTGGAGTCCCCTTCTCCCAGTGGGGTAGTGACTAGGGTGCCCCCAGACATCTGAGTCAGAAGGGACCTCCTCCCTGGAGGGGAGAGTCCCACCTACTCTGGATGTGGTGATGACCAGGCACCCCCCAACTCCCTGGTCAGAAGGGACCTCCCCCCTGGAGGGGGGAGTCCCCCCCATCTGGGTGTGATGGTGTCCAGAGCACCCCCCATACCCGGGTTAGAGGGGACCTCCCAACTGGAGGGCAGAGTCCTCTGCACTCAGGGTGCTGGTTTCCGGAGCGCCTCCCAACACCCGGGTTAACGGGCACCACCCCCTGGAGGGCAGAGTCCCCTCCACCCTTCGAGCGGCGGTTTCGGGGTGCTCCACAACATCTGGGTTAGAGGCGACCTCCTCTCTGGAGGGCAGAGTCCCCTCCACCCCGGGTGCGGTGGTGTTCAGGGCACCCCTCGACACCCGGGTTAGAGGGGACCGCCCCCATGGAGGGCAGAGTCCCCTCCACCCCAGGTGCACAGTGTCCAGGGCACCCCCCGACACCCGGGTTATAGGGCACCTCCTTCTGAATGGCAGAGTCACCTCCACCAGGGATGCGGAGGTGTCCTGGGCACCCCTGACACCCATATTAGAGGGACCACCCCCTTGAGAGCGGAATCCCCTCCACCCCGGGTGTGGTGGTGTTTGTAGCGCGCAATGACTTCGGGTTCAGAGGGGACCTCCCCACTGGATCGGGAAGTCCCCCTTACCCCTGGATGTGATGGTGTCCTGATTGACATCCGACACCCGGGTACAGATGACCTCCTCCCTGGAGTGGGGAGTCCCCATTACCCTGGGTGCGGTGGTGTACGGTGTGCCCCAAGGCACTACGGTCAGAGGAGACCTCTCTCCTGGAGTAGGGAGTCTGCTCCCCTCCCCCCCCCCTGTGGTGGTGTCCAGAGTGTCTCCGACACCCGGGTTAGAGGAGACCTCCCCCCAGTGGGTGGAGTCCCCTTCCCCCTGGGTGCAGCTTTGTCTAGAGTGCCCAGACACCCCGGTTAGAGGGGACCTCCCCCTGGAGGGCAGAGTCCCACCCCCCCAATTGCAGCTGTGTCCCGGGTGCCCCAACACCTGGGTTAGAGGGTCTTCCAACATGGACAGGGGAGTCCACCCTACCCTGGGTGTGGTGGTGAACAGGGTGCCCCCTGACACCCGGGTCATAGGGGACCTGTCCCGTGGAGGGCGGAGTCCCCTCCCCACCAATGCGGCAGTGTCTGTAGAGCCCCCACACCCGGGTTAGTGGGGACCTCCCCCCTGGATGGGGGAGTCCAACCTACCCTGGGAGCTCCCCCCACACCAAGGTTTGAGGGGTCTCACCCCTGGTGGGGGGAGTCCTCTTGACCCTGGGTGTTGGTGGAAGCTACCCCTGACAACCAGGTTCAAGGGGTCTCTCCCCTGGAGGGGGAGTCTCCTCAAACTTGGGTGTGGGGGGAGCTTCCCATGACCCCCTGGTTCCAGAGTTCTCACCCCTGTAGGGGGGAGTCCCCTCGACCATGGGGGCAGTGGGAGCTCCCTCCAACACCCAGGTTCAAGGGATCTCCCTCCTGGAGAGGGGAGTTCCCTCAACCCTAGTGTCATTGCGAGCTCCCCCTGAAACCCAGGTTTAAGGGGTCTCACCCATGGATTTGGGAGTCCCCTCAACTTGGGAGTCAATGGGAGCTCCCCCCATACACTGGTTCGAGGGGGCTCGCCCCTGGAGGGGTAACTCCCCTCAACCCTGGGGCCTATTGTATATGATCTCCCCCCCCACTCAGGTTTGAGGGGTCTCCCTCATGGAGGAGGGAGTCCCCTGGACCCTAGGGGAAGTGGGAGCTCCTCCCCACAACCAGGTTCGAGGGGTTTCCCCACTGTATGGGGCCTCCTCTCGACTGTGGGGCTGATGGTATAGGAGCTCCCCCTGACACCCAGGATTGAGGGGTCTCCCCCCTGGAGGGTGGGACTCCCCACTGTATGGGGGACTCATCTCGACCCTGGGGGCAGTGGGAGCTCCTCCTCACAACCAGGTTCGAGGGGTTTCCCCACTGTATGGGGCCTCCTCTCGACTGTGGGGGTGATGGTATAGGAGCTCCCCCTGACACCCAGGATTGAGGGGTCTCCACCCTGGAGGGAGGGACTCCCCACTGTATGGGGGACTCATCTCAACCCTGGGGGCGGTGGGAGATCCCCCCAACGCCCAGATTTGAGGGATCTCCGCCCTGGAGAGGGGACTCCCCTCGACTCCGGGGCGATGGTATATGAGCTCCCCCCGACACCCAGTTTTGAGGGGTCTTTCCCCTAGAGTGGTGTCTCCACTAGAGACTGGAGGCGATTCTATATGAGCTCCCTCTGACACCCAGATTTGAGGGGTCTCCCACCTGAAAGGGGGACTCCCCTGGACCCTGGGTGTGGTGAGAGCTCCCCAGACACCCAGGTTCGAGCGGTTTCCCCCTGGAGTGGAGACTCCCCTTGACATTGGGGGCAGTGGAAGCACCTCCCAACACCCAGGTTTGAGGGGTCTTTCCCCTGGATGGGGGACTCTCCTCGACCCAGAGGCAATGGTATATTAGCTCCCCCCTACACCCAGGTTCATGGGATCTCCTCCCTGGAGAGGGGAGTCCCCTCCACCCTGGATGTCCTCTCAACCCTGGTGCGGTTGGAGATTCCCCCTACACCTAGGTTCAAGGTGTCTCCCCCTGGAGGGTGGAGTATTCTCCATCTCTGGTGTGGTGGGAGCTCCCCCCCACAACCAGGTTCGAGGGGTCTTCCCCCTGGAAGGGCAAATCCCCTCTACACTGGGTATCAGTGGGAGCTCCCCCAAACACCAATGTTCGAGGGATTTCACCCCTGGAGAAGACTCCTTTCGAACCTGGGTGTCAGTGGGAACTACCCCTGACACCCAAGTTCGAGGAGTCTTCCCCTGGAGGGGGAACATTCCTCGACCATTGGGCGATGGTATATGAGGTCCACACAACACCTAGGTTCGAGGGGTGTCCCCCCTGGAGGGGAGAGTCTCCTAGACCCTAGGGGTGGTGTGAGCTCCCCCAACATCCACGTTTGAGAGGTCTCTCCCTTGGAGGGGGGATTCCCCACGACCCTGGATGTAATTGTATACAAGCTCCTCCCGAAACTCAAGTTCAAGGGGTCTCTTCCCTGGAGGGTTGAGTCCCCTCAACTCTGGGGGCAGTGGGAGATCACCTGACAGCCAGGTTCGAGGGGTTTCCCCCCTGGAGGGGGGAATCCCCTTGAACCCAGTGGCGGTGGGAGCTCCCCCCAACACCCAGGTTCTAGAGGTCTACTCCCTGTAGCAGGGAGTCCCCTTGACCCCGGGGGGGGGGGCGGTTAGAGCTCCCTCCACACCCAGTTTCGAGGGGTCTCCCCCCTGGAGGATGGAGTCTCCTCACCCCGGGGCAGTGGGAGCTCCCCCCTACAACAAGGTTTGAGGGGTCTCCCTCCTGGAGGTGGGAGTCCTCTCGACCCTGGGGGAGGGGGGATCTCCTTCCGACACCCAGTATCAAGGGGTCTTCCTGGATGGGGAAGTCCCCTTGACACTGGGGGCTGTAGGAGCTCCCCGTGACACCCAAGTACAAGAGGTTTCCCCCCTGGAGGCGGCAGTCTCCTCGAACCTGTGGGCAGTCAGAGCTCCCCCTGACACCCAGGTTCCTGGAGTCTCCCCCTTGGAGGGGGGAGTTCCCTTGACCCTTGGGGTGGTGGGAGCTCCGCCCACTCCCAGGTTCGAGGGGTCTACCCCCTGGAGTGGGGTGTCCCCTCGACACCTTGCACGGTGGTAGTTCCCCCCGACACCCAGTTTCCATGGGTCTCCCCCCTGGAGGATGGAGTCCCCTCATTCCAGGGGCTGTGGGACTTGCCCCCGACATACAGATTCAAGGGTTTTCCCCCCTTGAGAGGGGAGTCTTCTTGACCCTAGCGGTGGTGGAAGCCCCCCTGACATGCAGGCTTGAGGTGTATCCCCCCTGGAGAGTGGAGTCCTCTTCCTCTGTGTGCGGTGGTGTCCAAGCACCCCCGACACCCAGGTTAAAGGGGACCTCCCCACTGGAGGGTGGAGTCCCCTCCCTCCAAAATGCAGCAGTGTCCTGGGCACCCCCGACAACCAGTTTAGAGGAGACCTCCAACCTGGACAGGGGAGTCCCCCATACCCTGGGTGCAGTGGTGAACGGTGCCCCCCGACACTCGCGTCAGAAGGAACCTCCTTTTGGAGGTCAGAGTCCCTCCCCCGCGGGTGCGGTGGTGTCTGGAGAGCCCCCACACCCAGGCTAGCCGGGACTTCTCCCCTGTGGGCCAGATTATCCTCCCCCGCATGGTCCGGCGGTGTCTGAAGCGCCTCGGCAACACCTGGGGTTACAGGGCACCTCCCCTCTTTGGGCGGAGTCCCCCCCCTGGTGCGGCCGTGTCCCAGGAGCGCCCGACACTCGGGTTAGAGGGGACCTCCCCCATTGATGGGGGAGTCCCACCTACCCTGGGAGCTTCCCCCGACACCAAGGTTCCAGGGGTCTCGCCCCTGGTGGGGGGAGTCTTCTATACTCTGGGTTTTGGTGGGAGCTCCACCTGATACCCAGGTTCGAGGGGTCTCGCTCCTGGAGGGAGAGTCCCCTTGAACCTGGGTGTTGGGGGAGCTTCCAACGACCCCCTGGTTCGAGAGTTCTTGCCCCTATAGAGGGGCGTACCCTCGACCATGGGGGCGATGGGAGCTCCCTCCCATACCCAGGTTCAACGAGTCTCGCCCCTGGATGGGGGAGTCCCCTCGACCCTTGGTGTCATTGGGAGCTCCCCCTGAAACCCAGGTTTGAGGGTTCTCACCCCTGGATTTGGGAGTCCCCTCAAACCTGGGAGTCAATGGGAGCTCCCCCCTACACCTAGGTTGAGGGGGTGACGAGCTCCCTCTGACACCAAGGTTTGAGGGGTCTCCCCCCTGAAAGAGGGACTCCCCTGGACCCTGGGGGTGGGGGAGCTCCCCCCAACACCCAGGTTCAAGGAGTCTCCCCCCTGGAGGGGGGACTCCACAGGACACTGGGGGCAGTGGTATACCAGCTCTCTCTTACACTCAAATTTGAGATGTCTCTTCTTGGAGGGGACAGTCCCCTCGACCATCGGGGTGGTGAGAGCTCCCTCTGACACCCAGGTTTGAAGGGTCTCCCCCTCAAGGGGGGACTCTCGACCCTGGGGATGGTTAGAGCTTCTGAAACCCAGCTTTGAGGTGTCTTGCCCCTGGAGAAGGGAGTCCCCTCGACCCTGGGTGCAGTGGGAGCTCCCTCCAACACACCGTCGAGGGTTTTCCCCCCAGGAGAGGGGACTCCCAATGACCCTGAGGGCGGTGGTATATGAGTTCCCCCTGACACCCAGGTTCGAGGGGTCTCCCCACTGGAAAGGGGACTTCACTTGACACTGGGTGCGATGGTATACGAGCTCCCTTCGACATCCTGATTCTTGGGGTTGCCCCACTGGAGGGGGTAGTAATCTCAACCCTGGGGGCCGTGGGAGCTCCCCCCAACACCCAGGTTCGAGGGGTCTCCAGGTTCGAGGGGTCTCCCCTTCATATTGGGAGCAGTGGGAGCTCCCACTCTCACCCAAGTTCAAGGGATCTTGCACCTGGAAGGGGGAGTCCCCCTGACCCTAGATTTTGGTGGGAGCTCCCCCCTAACCCCAGGTTTGAGGGGTTATGCCCCTGGATGGTGAAGTCCCCTCTAAACTGGATGTCGGTTGTTATGCCACCTGAAGGGGTTATGCCCCTGAAGAAGTGAGTCCTCTCGACCCTGGGTGTTGTTCGGAGCTCGCTCCGACACCCAGGTTCAAGGGGACTCGCCCATGGGGGGGTGAGTTCCCTCAACCCTGGATGTCGGTGGGAGCTCCCCCAGACATCCAGGTTCTAGGGGTCTACCTCTGTAGGGGGAATGCCCCTCTAACCTGAAGCAGATGTATACGAGCTCCCCCTGACGTCCATGTTAGAGGGTTCTCCTTCCTGAAGGGGGGAGTCCCCTCGACCCTGGGGGCAGTGGAATCTCCCTCATCACCCAGGTTTGAGGGGAATCCCCGCTGAGGGGGACTCCCCTCGACCTTGGGGAGGATGGTATACGAGCTCCACCTGACAGCCAGGTTTGAGAGGTCTCCCCACTGGAGAGGGGAGACTCCTTGACCCTGGGAGCACTGGAAGCCCCCTCAACACCCAGGTTGGAGGGGTCACCCCCCTGTGAGGTGACGCCCCTCGACCTTGGGAGTGATGGTATACAAGTTCCCCCTGACACCCAGGTTTGAGGGGTCTCCTTCCTGTAGGGAGGAGTCTCCTCAACCCTGGGGTCAATGGTATAGTGCTCCCCACATCACCCAGGTTCGAGGAGTCTCCTCCCTGGAGGGGGGATAATACTTGACACTGGGGGCGATGGTACACGAGCTCTCTCAGACACCCAGAGGGAGCTATAGGGGGGAGTCCCCTCTACCCTGGGGTGGTATGAGGTCCCCTGACACCCAAGTTCAAGGTGTCTTGACCCTAGAGGGGGAACTCCCTTTGAACCTGGGGCCGATGATATAGGAGCTCCCCCTGACACCCATGTTTGAGGGGTCTTCCCCTGGAGGTGGGAGTACCCCCGACACCCAAGTTCGAGTGGTCTCTCACCTGGATTGGGGAGTCTCCTCAACCCTGGGGTTGGTTGGAGCTCCCCGGGAAGCCTAGGTTCGAGGTATCTCCCCCCTTGAGGGGGCCTCCCCTTGAACCTGGGGGCGATGGTATAGGAGCTCCTCTTGACACCAAGGTTTAAGCAGTCTCTCCACTGGAGGGGGAATTCCCCTCGATCCTGTGGATGGTGGGAGCTCCCTCTTACAACCAGGTTTGAGGGGTATTTCCCCTGGAGGGGAACTCCCCTCAACACTGAGGCTATGGTGTACGAGATCCCCCCCCCCACACCCAGGTTGGAGGGGTTTTTCCGCTGGAAGGGGGACTCCCTTCGACCCTGGGGGCAGTGGGAGCTCCTCCCGATACCCAGGTTCAAGGGTCTCCCCCCTGGAGGTGTGACTCCTTTGGAGACTTGAGCGGATGGTATATGAACTCCCCTCATCACCCAGGTTTGAGGGGTCTCACCCCTGGATGGGGTATTCTCCTGGACCCTGGGAGTGGTCGGAGCTCCCCCCAACACACAGGTTCGAGGGGTCTCCCCCCTGAGGGGATTGTCCCCTCGACCCAGGGGAGGATGGTATAAAAGCTCCCTCCTACACCCAGGTAAAGGAATCTCCCCCCTGGACAGGAAGGAGTGTCGCTTGACCATGGAGGCGTTGGAACTCCACCCGACACCCAGGTTCTAGGTGTCTTCCCCCTGGATGGGGGTGTCCCCTCAACCTTGGGGGCTTTGGGAACTCCCGCTGACACCCAGGTTCGAGGGGTCTCCCCTGGAAGGGGGGAGTCACATTGACCCTTGTGGTGATGAGAGCTCCCGCCAACACCCAGGTTCGAGGGATCTCCTTCTGGAGAGGGGACTTCCTTTACCTTGGGGACGATGGGAGCTCCCCCTGATACCCAGGTTCGAGGGGTCTCCCGCTTGGTGGGTGGACTCCCCTTGACACTTGGGCCATTGGTATACGAGCTCCTCCCAACACCCAGGTTTGAATGGGGTAGACCCTGGAACTGAGGGTTGTGTGAGCTCCACGGGAAACCTAGGATTGAGGAGTCTCCCTTCTGGAGGGGAGAGTCCCCTTGACCCTGGGGCCGATGGTATATGAGCTGTCCCCAACACCTAGGTTTGAGGCTTTCCCCCCTGGATGGGGGAGCCCCCTCGACCATGGTGGTGTTGGGAGCTCCCCCCTACACCCAGGTTCAAGGGATCTCCCCTCTGGAGGGGGGACCCACCTCAACCCTGGTGGAGATGGTATACAAGCTACTCCCAACACCCAGGTTCAAGGGGTCTCCCCACTGGAAGGAGGAGTCCCTTCGTTGCTGGGGGCGGTGGTAGCTCCCTCCGACATCCAGGTTCGAGGGGTCTCCCACCTATAGGAGGGAATCTGCTCCACCCTGGGGGCTGTTGGAGCTCCTTGAGAAACCCACGTTCGAGGGATTTCCCGTCTGAAGAGGGGACGCCCCTTAACCCTGGAGCGATGTTATAGGAACTCCCCCCATACCCAGGTTCGAGGGGTCTACCACAGGTGGGGGGAGTCCTCTCTACCCTATGGATGGTAATAGCTCCCTCGGACACCCAGGTGCGAAAGGTCTCCCCCCTGGAGTGGGAAATCCCCTTGACACTGTGGGCAATGGTATATGGGCTCCCCTCAACACCCAGGTTCGAGGGGTCACCCCCTGTTGGTGGGAGTGCCCTTGACACTGGGTGCAGTGGGAGCTCCCCCTGACACCCAGGCTGATGATATATGAGTTCCCTCCGACACCCAGGTCGGAAGGGTCTCCCTCCTGACCGGGGAGTCCCTTCCACCATGAGGGCAGTATGAGCTTCCCTGTACACCCAGGTTCGAGGGGACACTAACTTGGATGTGGACTCCCCTTGACCCTGGGGCCAATGGTATATGAGATCTCCCCAAAACCCAGGTTTGAGAGGTCTCCCCCTTGGATGGGGGAGTCCCCTCAACCATGGGGATAGAAGGAACTACTCCTGGACACCCAGGTTAGAGGGGTCTCTCCCCCTGGATGGGGGAGTCTCCTCGACATTATGGGTGGTGGGAGCTCCCTCCAACACCCAGGTTTCAGGCGTCTCCCCCCTGAAGGGGGAAATCTCCTTGACACTGGGGGTGTTTTCATATGAGCTCCCCTCAAGACCCAGGTTCGAGGGGTTTCCCCGTGGAGAGGGGAGTCCCCTTGATACTTGGGCTGATGGTATACGAGCTCTCCAAACTCCCATGTTCGAGGAGTCTCCCCCTAAAGGGGGGAGTCCCCTGGACCATGGGGCCAATGGTATAGGAGCTCCCTGGGACACCTAGGTTCGAGGGGTCTCCGCCCTGGATGGGGGAGTCCCGTCCAACCTGGGGATGGTGAGGGTTCCCAATGACACCCGTGTTTGTGGTAACACCCCCATGGAGGGGGGACTCCCCTTGACCCTGGGGGCTATGGTATATGAGCTTCCCCAGACACCCAGGTTCAAGGGGTCTCACCCCTGGATGAGGTAGTCCTCTGGGCCCTGGGGGCGGTGGTAGCTCCCCTGACACCCAGGTTTGAGGAGTTATCCCCCTGGAGGGGGGACTCCCCTCAACCCTGGGGGTGGTGGGAGCTCCCCCCGACACCAAGTTTGGAGGGGTCCCCTCCTAAAGGGGGAAATCCGCTCAACACTTGGGCCAATGGTATACAAACTTACCCCGGCACCTAGGTTCGTGGGGTCTCAGGCCTGGATGAGGTAGTCCTCTGGACCCTGGGGTCAGTGGTAACTCCCTCTGACACTCAAATCGAGGAGTCTCCCCCCTGGAGGAGTGAGTCCCCTTGATCCTGGGGCCGATGGTATACGAGCCCCCCTGACACCCAGATTCAAGGGGTCTCCCCCCTTGAGGGGGGACTCCCCTCGACCATGATGGCAATGGTATAGGAGCTACCACCCGACACCCAGGTTCGAGGGGTCTCCCCCGTGGAGAAGGGAATATCCTCGACACTGGGCCGATGGTAAAGGAGCAACTCCGACATCCAGGTTCCAGGGGTCTCACTCCTGAATGGGGTAATCCCCAGGTCCATAAGGGTAGTGGTAGCTCCCCCCAATACTAAGGTTTGAGGAGTCTCCCTCCTGGAGGGGAGATGGTATATGAGCTCAACCCTGGTGGCGATGGTATATGAACTCCCTCTGACACCCAGGTTCAAGAGGTCTCCCCCTTGGAGGGGGCATCCCCTCGATCCTGAGCATTCTCCTCCCTTGTGAGGGAGTTCCCTCCACACTGAGGGCGATGGGAACTCCCTCCAACAACAGGTTTGGAGGGGTTCCCCCCCCCCGAAGAAGGAGTCCCCTCGACCCTGGGGGCGGTGGGAGCTTCCCCCCGACACCCAAGTTCGAGGGGTCTCCTACCTGGAGGTGGGGAGTGTCCTTGACCCTAGAGGTGGTTGGAGCTCCTCGGGACACCCAGGTTTGAGGGATCTCCCCCCTTGAGGGGGCAATCCCATTGACCCTATGGGCGATGGTATACCAGCTACCCCAAGAACCCAAGTTCAATGGGTCTCCTGACTGAAGGGGGGAGTCCCCTTGACCCTGTGGGCGGTGGGTGCTCCCTCTGACACCCAGGCTCGAGGGTTCTCCTCATTGGAGAGGGGAGTCCCAAGATCCTGGGGACAGTAGGACCTCCCCCCGACACCCAGGTTCAAGGGGTCTCCCTGATGGAAAGGGGAGTCCCCTCGATTCTAGGGGCGGTGGGATCTCCCCCTGACACCCAGGTTCAATATTTCTCCCCCCTGGAGAAGGAAGTCCTCTTGATTCAGGGGGTGGGGGGAGCCCCCCTTGACACTCAGGTTCGAGAAGTCTTCTCCCTGGAAGGGGGAGACCCCTTGACCCTAAAGGCTCGGGGAGCTTCTTCCGCCAAGCAGGTACGAGGGGTGCCCCTCCTGGAGGGGGGAGTCACCTCAACCCTGGGTGCAGTGGGAGCTCCCTCTGACACCCAGGTTCTCGGGGTCTCACCCCTGGAAGGGGTGTCCCCTTGACCTTAGTGACAGCGGAAGCTCCCCCCATATCCAGGTTTGAGGGTTCTTGCCCCTGGAGGGGGAAGTTTCCTCACCCCTGGGTTCGGTGGGAGCTCCCATCGACACCCAGGTTCCAGGGGTCTTGCCCCTGGAGGGGGAACTCCCTCGACCCTGGTTGTCGGGGGGAGCTCCCACCAACATCCATGTTTGAGAGATCTCGCCCCTGGAGGGGAAACTTTCCTCGACACTGGGGGTGGTGGTATACGAGCTGCCTCTGACACCCAGATTTGAGGGGTGTCCCCTCTTGAGGGAGGAGTCCCCTCGACTCTGTGGGGGTGAAACTCCCCCCAATACCCAGGTTCGAGGGATCTGCCCCCTGGAGGGGGTAGTCTCTTCGATGCTGGGGGCGGATGGAGCTCCCAGTGACACCCATATTTCAGTGATCTTCCCATTGGAGGGGGGACTCCCCTCGACCCTGGGGGCAATGGTATATAAGCTCCACCAGACATACAGTTTCGAGGGGTCTCACCCATGAAGAGGGGAGTCCCCTCGATCCTGTGGACGGTTGAGCTCCCCCTGAAACCCAGGTTCGAGGGGTCTTACCCCTGGTGAGGTAACTCCCCTCAACACTGGGAGCAATGGTATACGAGCTCCCCCTGACAACTATGTTCAAGGGGCACCGCCCTGGAGGGGGAAGTCCCCTCGACCCTGGGATTCGGCAGGAGTTACCCCCAACACCCAGGTTCGAGGGTGTCACCCAGGGAGGGGAGAGTCTCCTTGACCCTGGGGGTGGTGGGAGCTCCTCCCACGTGCAGGTACGAGGGGTCTCCCACCTAAAGGGGGAGTTTTCTCGACCCTGGGTGCAGTGGGAGCTCCCAGCGACACCCAGGTTTCAGGGGTCTCACCCCTGGAGGGGGAGCCCCTCCTCCCTGGTTGCTTTAGATCCCCCGCTGACACCCAGGATCTAGGGGTCTCCCATGGAAGGGGGAGTCCCCTCGACCCTGGGGGCTATGGTATTCAAGCTCCCCCCAACACCCAGGTTTGAGGAGTCTCCCTCCTAGAAGAGGGACTCCACTCGACACTGGGGGTGATGGTATATGAGTTCCCTCTGACACCCAGATTCGAGGGGTTTCCCCCCTGGAGGGGGGAGTCCTTTCAACCATGGAGGCAGTGGGAGCTCCTCCTGACAGTCAGGTTCAAGGGGTCTCCTCCCTGGAGGGGGGAGACACGTGGACCCTAAGGGCAGTGAGAACTCCCCCCAACACACAGGTATGAGGGGTCTTCCCCCTGGAGGGAAGATTCACCTCGACCCTGCGGGAGGTGGGAGCTCCCGCAGACACCCAGGTTGGAGGGGTCTCGCCCCTGGAGGGGGAGTCCTCTCGACCTTGGGAGTTGGCAAGAGGTACCCCCGATACCCAGGTTCGAGGGTCTCGTCCCTGGAGGGGGGAGTCTCCTTGACCCTGTGGGCAATGGGGGCTCCCATGACACGCAGGTACAAGGGAACTCCCCCTGGAGGGGGGAGTTTCTTCCATCCTGGGGGCGGTGGGAGTTCCCTCCAACACCCAGGTTTGCGATGTCTCGCCCTTGGAGGGCGGAGTCCCCTCGACCCTGGGTGCAGTGGGAGCTCAAGCCGACTACCAGGTTCAAGTGGTCTCCTCCCTAGAGTCCCCTCGATCCTAGTTGCTTTGGAGCCCTGGCTGACTCCCAGGTTCAAGGGGTCTCCCCGTTATAGGGGGGGTCCCCGTGACCCTGGTGCGGTGGGAACTCCCACCGATACCTAGGTTCAAGGGGACCTGCTCCTGGAGGAGGGACTCCCCTCGACTCTGGGTGTGATAGTATAGGAGCTCCCCACGACACCCAGGTTTGAGGAGTCTCCCCCCTGGAAGAGGGACTCACTTGACACTGAGGGCGATGGTATATGAGCTCCTTCTGAAACCAAGATTTGAGGGGTCTGCCCCCTGAAGGGGAAGTCCTTTCTACCTTGGGGGCAGTGGGAGCTCCCCCAGACACCCAAGTTCGAAGGGTCTCCTCCCTGGAGGGGGGAGTCCCATTGACCCTAAGGGCGAGCTCCTACTGACACCATGGTTGGAGGGGTCTCACCCTTGGAGAAGGGAGTCGCCTCAACCTTGGGGTCAGTAGGAGCTCCCCCGACACCCAGGATTGAGGGGTGCCCCCTGGATGGGGTAGTCTCCTCAACTTAGGGCTGGTTGGAGCTCCCAGGGACACCAATATCTGAGGGATCTCCCCCCTGGTGTGGGGACTCCCCTCGACCCTTGGGGTGATGGTATACCAGCTATGGGCCGTGCAGGTTCAAAGGGTCTCCCCCATGAAGGGGGGAGTCCCCTCGACCCAGTAGGCCATGGGAGCTCCGTCTAAAACCCAGGTTTGAGGGGTCTCCCCCCAGAGAGGGAACTCCCTTCGACACTAGGGGCGATGGTATAGGAGCTCCCCCTGACAACCAGGTTGGAGGGGTCACCTACCCTGGAGTGGGGAATCCCCTTGACCATGGGTGCTGTGGGAGCTACCCCCTGACACCCTGGGTGTTGGTGGAGCTCCTCCCGACACCCATTTTCCAGGGGTCTCGCCCCTGGAGGGGGACTCCACTCGACACTTGGGGCAATGGTATATGAGCTCACTCTGACACCCATATTCGAGGGGCTCCCCCCTTGGAGAAGGGAGTCCCCTTGACCCTGGGGGTTCCCCACACCCAGGTTAGAGGGGTCTCACCCTGGGGGTGGTGGGAGTTCCCCCCAACAGCCAGGTTCAAGGGTCTCCCCCCTGGAATGGAGACTCACCTCGACACTTGAGCCTATGGTATATGAGCTCCCCCAAAACCCAGGTTTGAGGGGTCTCACCCCTGGACGAGGGAGTACCATTGACTCTAAGGGCTGTGAGAGCTACCCCCGACACCCATGTTCAAGGGTTCTTCCCCTGGAGGGGCGAGTCACTTTGACCCTGGGGGTGGTGGGAGCTCCTGCCAACACCCAGGTTTGAGGCATCTCGCCACTGGAGAAGGGAGTCCCCTCAACACCCAGGTTAGAGGGCTCTCCTACCTGGAGGGGGGAGTCCCCTGGACCCTAAGGGTGGTGAGAGCTCCCCATGACATGCAGGTATGAGGGGTGTCTGCCCTGGAGGGAAAATTCACCTCGATCTGGGGGGTGGTGGCAGCTCCCTCCAACACCCAGGTTCGAGGGGCCTCACCCCTTGAAGGGTTAGTCCTCTTGACCCTGTGTGTCAGCGGGAGCTACCCCAGACACCCAGGTTAGAGTGTCTTGTCCCTGGAGTCCTCTAGACCTTGGAAATTGGTGGGAACTCCTACCGACACCCAGTATCGAGGGGTCTTGCCCCTCGAGGGTAATGTCCACTCGACCATGGGTGTCAATGGGAGCTCCTGCCTACACCCAGGTTCGAGGGGTCTCACCCCTGTAGGGGGAATCCACTTGACCCTGGTTGTCTGCAGGAGCTCCTCCCAACACCTAGGTTAGAGGGGTCTCTCCCCTGGAGGGGGGCATCCCCTATACCCTGGGTGTTGGGTGGAGCTCCCCCAGATACCCATTTTCAAGGGGTCTTGACCCTGGAGTGGGGAACTCCACTCAACACTTGGGGCAATGGTATACGAGCTCCCTCTGACACCCATACTCGAGGGGCTCCCCCCTGGAGAAAGGAGTCCCCTTGACCCTGGGGGTTCCCAACACCCAGTTTAGAGGGGTCTCACCCCTGGAGAAGGGAGTCTCCTCGACCCTGAGTGTGGTGGGAGCTGTCCCCGATGCCCAGGTTCGAGTGTTCTCCCCCCTGGAGGGAATAGACTCCACGACCCTGGGGGCAGTTGGAATTCCCTGGAACACCCAGGTTTTAGGGATCTCCCCCCTGAAGGGGGGACTCCCCTCGAACCTGGGGGTTATGTTATAAGACCTCCCCCCCATACACAGGTTTGAGGGGTCTCCACCTTGAAGGGTGGAGTTCCCTTGATCCTGTGGGCAGTGGTAGCTCCCTCTGACACCCAGGTTCAAGGGGTCTTCCCCCTGGATGGTGAACTCCCATCAACACTGGGGGCGATGGTATACTAGCTCCCTCTGAAACCCAGGTTCGAGGGGTCACCCTTATGTAGAGGTGAGTCCCCACGACCTTGGGTGCAGTGAGAGCTCCCCATGACACCCAGGTTCAAGGGATCTCCCCCTGGAGGGGGACTCCCCTGGACCCTGGGGGCATTGAGAGCTCTCCCCGACACCAAGGTTCAAGGGGTCTCCCCCTGGAGAGGGGAGTGTCCTCAACCCTGGGGGCAGTGGGAGCGCCCCCTGACACCCAGGTTTGAGAGATCTCTGCCCTGGAGTGGGGAGTCCCCTAGATTCTGGGGGTAGTGGGAGCTCCCCTGACACCCAGGTTCAAGGGGTCTCCTCCCTGGACAGGGGAGTCTCCTCGATCCTAAGCACGATGGGAGCTCCCTCCAACACCCAGGTTTGAGGGGTCTCACCCCTGGAGGGTGTAGTCCCCTTGACCCTGGGTGCGGTGGAAGCTCCTACCAACACCCATGTTCAAGTGGTCTCATCCCTGGACGGGGGACTCCCCTCGACTCAGGGGCAATGGTATACTGGCTCCCCCCAAACCCAGGTTGGAGGAGTCTCCCTCCTGAAGGACAAAGTCCATTTGACACTGGGGTTGATGGTATATGAGCTCCTTATGACATCCAGATTCGTGGGGTCTCTCCCCTGGAGTGAAGAGTACCCTCGACCCTAGGAGCGGTGGAGGCTCCCCCCAAACACCAGGTTCAAGGGAAATTCCCGCTGGAGAGAGGACTCCCCTCGACCCTGGGGCAATGGTATAGGAACTCCCCCAACCAAGGTTCAAGGAGTCTTTCCCCTAGAGGGGGAATTCCCCTAGATCCTGGGGGTGGTGTAAGCTCCCCCTGACACCCAGGTTTGAAGGGACACACTCCTGGAGGGGGGACTCCCCTTGACACCTGGGGCTATGGTATATGAGCTGTCCCCGACACTCAGGTTCAAGGGGTCTCCCCTCTGGAGGAGAAAGTCCCCTCGACCCTGGGGCAGTGGGAGCTCCCCCCAACACCCATGTTCGAGGAGTCACCCCCTGGATGGGGGAGTTCCCTCGACCCTGGGGGTGGTGGGAACTCCCCTGACACCCAGGTTAGAGGGATCACCCCCCTATAGGAGGGACTCCCCTCGACTGTGGGGGCAATGGTATAGGAGCTCCCTTTGATATGCATGTTTGAGGGGTCTCCCCACTGAAGGGGGAAGTCCCCTCGACCTGGGGTGATGGAAGCTCCTCCTGACATCCATGTTTGAGGGGTCACCCCCCTGGAGGGGGAACTCCCATCGACCCTGAGGGCGATGGTATAGGAGTTCCCCCGACACCAAGGTTCGAGGGGTTACCACCCTAGATGGGGGAGTCCCCTCAACCCTGTGTATGATGAGAGCTCCCCGACACCAAGGTTCAAGGGATCTCCCCCTGGAGGGGTTTCCCCTTGATCCAGGGGCAGTGGGATCTCCCCCCGAAACCTGGGTAAGAGGGGACCTCCCCCCAGGAGGACAGAGTCCCCTTGACCCTGGGTGCGGTGGTGTCCGTATGCCCCCCAACACCTGGGTCAGTGGGGACCTGCCCCTGGAGGGGGAGTCCCCCCTACCCTGGGTTCTGTGGTGAACGGGGCACCCTCCGATACTCGGGTCAGAGGGGACCTCCTCCCTGAAGGGCGGAGTCACCTCCCATCGGGTACAGCAGAGTCTGTGGCACTGCCTGACACCCCGGTTGGAGGGGACGTCCCCAATGGAGGGGGGGAGTTTCCCCTACCCTGGGTGCGGTGGTGAACGGGCAACCCCGGACACCTGGGTCAGATAGGACCTCACCCCTTAAGGGGGGAGTCTGCTGTACCCTGTGTGCAGTGGTGAATGGGGTGCCCCGGGATACTCGGGTCTAAGTGATCCTCCTCCCTGGAGGGGGGTGTCCACCCTACTCTGGGTGTGGTGGTGAAATGGGCACCCATTGACACCAGAGTTAGCGGGGACATCCCCCCTGGAGGGCAGAGTTCCATCTCCCCCCCCCCCGGTGTGTGGTGGTGTTCAGGGCATTCTGGACACGTGGTTTAGAGGGGACCTCCCCCCTGGAGGGCGGAGTCCCCTCCACCCCAGATCCAGTGGTGTTTGGGGCACCCCCCAGACACCCGGGTTAGAGAGGACATCCCCCTGGAGGGCCGAGTTCCCCCTACCCTGGGTGAAGTAGTGAACTGGGTGCCCCCCAACACCCAGATAGGAAGGGACCTCACCTGGAGGGGGGAGTCCCCCTGACCCTGAATGCGGTGGTGAACGGGGCACCCCCTACACCCAGGTTAGAGGGACCTCCCCCATGGAGGGTGGAGTCCCCTCTACACTGGGTGAGACGGTGTCTGAAGCTCCCACCCGCCCCCCCCCCACACACACACAGACATTAGGGTTAGAGGGAACCTTACCCATGGTGGGCAGAGTCCCCTCCCTCCAGGTGCAGCTGTGTCTGGAGCATCCCCCAACACCCAGGTTCGAGGGGACCTCAGCCCTGGAGGGATGAGTCCCCTCTACCCTGGGTGCGGTGGTTAACGGGATGCCCCCTGACACCTCAGTGAGAGGGGATCTCCACCATGTAGGGGAGAGTCCTCCCTACCCTGGTGTGGTGGTGTACCGGGCGACCCCTGACACTGGGTCAGAGGGGACCTCCCCCCTGGAAAGCCATCTTTACCCATTCTCTGGAATGGCGTTGGAACGTTTGTCCTCAGATTGTTCTGATACTGGGCAGCATGGAGCCTTGGCTTAAACAGAGTTGGCTCCCCAAGTTTGGTTTTCCTAGGTTCAACCATTGGTTTGCAGGAAGAGTTAGACTCTTTAGGTGTCACTTCATTTTGCCCTCTAGGGATGAGTGCAGGTGGACCTGGAACTCAAACACGGTTTGTGCTGGTCGCTTGAAGTTTCACACACTGAGTTAGTTCTCAGTGAGGGCCCCTTGCTTTGTTCCTCGTTGAAGTAGCCCTAAGCAGGAGGACACATGAACACTTGTTCGTTGGGCTCTATAAGAGCCATCCATACCCATTCTCTGGAATGGCTGTTGCAACTTTTGTCCTTGGATTGCTCTAACACTGGGCAGCATGGACCCTTTGGCTTAAACTGAATCTACTCCACCTTGGTAGCAGTGGGGGCTCCCCTAGACACCCAAGTCAGAGGGTTCCCCCCACTCCTATAGGGGGTGTGTCCCCTCCACCTTGGGGGCAGTGGAGGCAACTGCCCACACCCAGGTGAAAGGCATCCCCCCCACCTGGATGGGGAGAGTCCCTTCCATACTGGGTGTGGTGGGGTCTCCCCCTGACACCCAGGTGAGAGGGGTGCCTCCACTCCTGGAGAAGGGAGTCCCCTCTGCCCTGGTTGCAGTTGGGGCTTCTCCAGACACCCAGGTGAGAGGCATCCCTACCTTCCTGGAGGGGTGAGTCCCCTCCAGCCTGAGCGGGGTGGGGGCACCCAAGGACACCCAGGTGAGAGGGTTCCCCCCTCCTAGTGGAAGGGAGTCACATCCAATCTGGGTGTGGTGGGTTACCCCTCGACAACCAGGTGAGAGAGATTCCCTCCACCTGGAAGGGCAGAATCAGCTCCAACCTTGTTGTGGTGGGGGATCATCCCAATACCCAGGTTCCACATGAGTCTCCCCTCCTGGAGCAGGGAGTCCCCTCTGCCCAGGGTGCTGTGGGGGCTACCCTGGACACCAAGGGTTAGAGGGGTTCTCTCCTCCTGGACTGTGGAGTCTCCTCTACTTTGGGTGCAGTGGGGGCTCCCCCGACTCCCAGATTAGAGGGGGTCTCCCTTCCTGGAGTGGGGAGTGCCCTCTACCCTGTGTGTGATGGGGGCTCCCCCTGAAACCCAGGTTAGAGAAGGGTTTTTCCTCCTGGAGCAGAGTCCCCTCTGCCCTGGGGGGTGAGTCCCCTGGAGGGGTGAGTCCCCTATAGCCTATGTGTGGTGGGGGAATCCTCCAAACACCTAGGTTGGAGGGGGGTCTCCCCTCCTGGAGGGAGGAGTCCATTCTTCCCTGGGTGTGGTGGGGGTTTCCCCCTGACACCCCGGTATGATGGTATATGAGCTCTCCCTGACACCCAGTTTAAAGGGCTCTCACCCATGTGAGAGTGGTTCTCCCCTCCTGGAGGTGGGAATTCCCTCTATCCTGGGTGCAAAGGGGGCTCCTCCTGACACCCAGGTGACAGGGGATTATGCCCTCCTGAAGAGGGGAGGGCCCTCTACCCTGGGTGTGGTGGGGGCTTCCCCCAACACCCAGGTAAGAGGGGGGTCTCCTCTTCTGAAGGTGGGAGTCCCCTCTACCCTGGGTGTGGTGGGGGCTCCCCAGGACACCCAGGTGAAAGGAGGATCTTCCCTCCTGGAGCGGGTAGTCTTCTCATCCTGGGTGTGGTGGGTGCTCCCCCTGACACCCAAGTGAAAGGGGGGCCTTCCCTCCTGGAGGGGGGAGTCCCCTCCACCCTGGGTGTGGTTGAGGCTTTCCCTGACACCAAGGTGAGAGGGGGTTCTCCCCTCTTGGAGGGGCACCCTCCACCCTGGGTGCTGTGGGGGCTCCCCCTGACACCCAAGTGAGAAGGAGGTCTCCATTCCCAGATGCGGGAATCCCCTCCACCCTGGGTGCGGTGGGGGCTCCACCAGACACCCAGGTTAGAGGAGTCCGTTCCCTCCTGGAGGGGGAGTCCCCTCCACCCTGCGGGTGGTGTGTGCTCCTCTCAGGTGAAAGGGCGGTCTTCCCTCATGGAGGCGAGAGTCCCTTCTCCCCTGCATGCACTGGGGGCTCCTTCTGACATGCAGGTGAGGGGGGGACTCCCCTCCTGGATCGAGGAGTTCCCTCTACCCTGGGTGCACTTGGGGCTCCCCCAAACTCAGGTGAGAGGGGGGTCTTCACTCTTGGAGTGAAGAGTCCCCTCTACACTGGGTGCTGTGGGGGCCCCCTTTAACACCCATTTTAGAGGGGGGTCTCCCCTCCTGGAGTGGGGAGTCCCCTCTACCGTGGGTGCAGTGGGGGGCTCCTCCTGATAGCCAGGTGAGGGAGGTCTCCCCTCCTTAAGGGGGGAGTCTCCTCTAATCTGGCTATAGTGGGGGCTTCCCCCAAAACCCATCTGAGAGGGGGTTCCCCCCTCCTGGAGTGGGGAGTCCCCTCCACCCTAGGTGTAGTGGCTGCTCCTCTCTACACCCAGGTGAGAAGGGGGTCTCCCCTCCTTGATGGGGTGTCCCCTCTACCTTGGGTGTGGTGGGGGCTTTCCTCAACACCTAGGTAAGAGTGGGGTCCCCCTCTCCTTGAGGGGGTAGTCGCCTCCTCCTTGGGTGTGGTAGGGGCTCCCCTTGACATCCACATGAGGGGGGCCACCCCGCCTGGAGGGTGGTAGTCTTCTCCACTCAAAGTGCATTTGGGGGTTCCCCCTGACACCCAGGTGATAGGGGTCCCCAATCCTAGAGGGGGTCCCCTCATCCCTGGGTTTTGTGGGGGCTCCCCCAACAACCAGGTGAGAGGGTCTCCTCCCTCCTAAATGGGGGTTCTTCTCCACCCAGGATTCGGTGTGGGTTTCCCTGATACCCAGGTGAGTGGCATACCCCCTCCTGAAGTGGGGAGTCTCCTCCACCCTGAGTGTGATTGTATATAAGCTCTCCCTGTCACCCAGTTTAAAGGGCTCTCCCCTCCTTGAGTTGTTAGTCTCCTGTACCCTGGGAGAAGAGGGGGCTCCCCCTAACCACCCAGATAGAGGAGGGTCTCCCCCTCCTGGAGGTGTGAGTCTCCTCTACCCTGGGTGCGGTGGAGCACCCACCCTGACACCTAGGTTAGAGGGCGGTCTCCCCTCCTGGAGGGGCTGTCCCCTCTACCCTGTGTGCTGTGGGGGAATCCCTCTGGCACCCAGGTTAGAGTGGGTTCTTCCCTCCTGGAAGGGGGGGATTCCCCTCTACCAAGGATGTGGTGGGGCACCCCTCGACACCCAGGTTAGAGGGGGTTCTCCCCTCCTAGAGGGTGGAGTCCCTTCTACCCTGGGTGCAGTGGGGGTTTCTCCAGCCCCCCGTTAGAGGGGGGTCTCCTGTCCTGGAGGGGGAAGTCCCCTCTACCCTGGGCGTGGTGGGGGATCTCCAGGACACCCAGCTTAGAGGGGGTCCCCCTTCCTGGAGCGGAGTGTCCCCTCTACCCTGTGCATGGTGGGGTCTCTCCTAGACACCCAGGTTAGAAGAAGGTCTTCCCCTTGGATGGGGGAGTCCCCTCCACCCTGAGTGTGGTGGGGTCTCCCACCCAGACCCAGGTTAGAGGGGTCTCTAACCTGAGGGCGGAGTCAACTCCACCCAGGCGGGGTGAGGGCTCCCCATGACACACAGGTTGGAGGGGTCTCTTCCCTGCAGGATGAAGTCCCCTCACCCTGGATGTGGTGGGGGCTCCCCTCAACACCCAGGTTGGAGGGGTCTCACCCCTGGAGGGCAGAGTCCTTTCCACCCTGGGTGCGGTTGGGGCACCACCTGACACCCAAGTTAGAGTGGTGTCACCCCTCCTGGAGTGAGGGCTCCCCATGACACCCAGGTTGGAGGGGTCTCTCCCCTGCAGGATGAAGTCCCCTACACCCTGGATGTGGTGGGGGCTCCCCCCAACACCCAGGTTGGAGGGGTCTCACCCCTGGAGGGCAGAGTCCCCTCAACCCTGGGTACAATTGGGGCTCCCCCTGACACCCAGGTAAGAGGGGTCTACCCCCATTATGGGTCCCCTCTACCCTCGGTGTGGTGGGGGCTCCACATGATACCCAGGGTGCAATGGTATAAGAGCTGCCAATGACACCTAGGTTAGAGGGGTCTTCTCTCCTGGAGAGGAGAGTCCCCCATCCCTTGGGTGGGTTTGGGGCTCCCCCCAATACCCAGATTAGAGGAGGGTCTCCCCTCCTGGAGTGGTGTGTCACTCTACCTGGGGGCAATAGGGGCTCCCCACGACACTCAGGTGAGAGGGGTGTCTCCCCTCCTGAAGGGTGGAGTCCCTTCTACCCAGGGTGTGGTGGGAGCTCCCCCCAACACCTGGGTGAGAGGGGTGTCTCCCCTCCCTAAGGGAGGCATCACCTCTACCCTGTGTGCGGAGGGGGCTCCCCCTGACACTCAGGTGAGAGGGGGATCTCACCTCCTGGAGGGGGGAGTCCCCTCTACCCTGGGTGTGGTGAGGGCTCCCCCAGACACCCTGGTGAGAGGGGTCTCCCCTCTTGGAGGGGAGGAGTCCCCACCACCCTGGGTGCGGTAGGGGCTACCCCGACACACAGGTGAGAGGGGGGGTGTCTCCTCCTGGAGGCAGTAGTCCCCTCTATCCTGGGTGCGTTAGGGGCTCCCCCCTAAATTTAAGTTAGAGGGGGGCCTCCCCTCCTGGAGGGAGGTGTCCCCTGTACCCTGGGTGGGTATGATGGTCCCCTTGACACTCACGTGAGAGGGGGGTTTCCCTCCTTGAGGGGGGAGTCCCCTCTACCGTGGGTGCAGTGGGACCTCCCCGGACACCCAGGTGAGAGGGGAGTTACCACTCCTGGAGGGGGGGAGTCCCTTCTACCCTAGGTGTGGTGGAGACTCCCTCCAACACCTAGGTTACCGGGGTCTCTCCTCCAAAAGGGGAGAGTCCCCTCTACCCCGGGTGTGCTGGGGAATCCCCCCAACACCTAGGTGAGATGGGGGTCTCCCCTCATGTAATGGGGAGTTTCTTCTACCTAAGGAGCAGAGAGGGCTCCCCCAACACCCAGATGAGAGGGAGGTATCTCCTTTAGAGGGAAGTCTCCTCTATCTGGGTGCAGTGAGGACTCCTCCTAACACCCAGATGAGATGGGGGTCTCCCCTCATATAAGGGGGAGTTCCTTCTACTTAGGTAGCAGAGGGGGCTGCCCCCGACACCCAGGTGAGAGGGGCTCACCCCTCCTGGAGGGGGGATTCCTCTCCACCTTCAGTGTGGTGGGAGCTCCCTCCGACACACAGGTGAGAGGGGTACCCCCTCCTAGAGAGGGGGAATTCCCTTCACCCTGGGTGTGGTGGGGGCTCCCTCAGACACCCAGGTGAGAGGGGGTTCTCCCCTCCTGGAGGGAGGACTGTGCCCTCCACTTTGGATTTGGTGGGGGTTCCCCCCAAAACCCAGGTGAGAAGAGCCCTACCATCCTGGAGGGTGGATTTCCCTCCACCCTGGGTGCAGTAGAAGCTCCCCCCAACATCCAGGTGAGAGGGGTCACCTCCATCCTGGAAATGGGGGCATCTTTTCCACCCTGGTTGTGGTGGGGCTCTTGGCCAACACCCAGGTGACAGGAGTCCCCCCTTCCTGGAGTGGGGGATTCCCCTCCACCCTGGGTGTGGAGAGGGCACCCTCCGACACCCAGGTGAGAGGAGGTCTCCCTTCATGCAGGGGAGAGTCCCCTCTACCTTGAGTGTACTGGGTGCTTCTTCTGGCACACAGGAGAAGGTGCGGTCTCCCCTTCGGGAATGAGGAGTCCCCTCTACCCTTGGGGCTGCCCCCGACACCCAAATTAGAGGAGGTCTCCCCTCCTGGAGGAAGAAGTCCTCTCTCCCCTGGGTGTGGTGATGTCTCCCCCAACACTCAGGATAGAGGGGGGTCTCCTCTCTTGGAGTGGGATGTCCCCACTACCATGGGTGCAGTGGGGGCTCCCCCCAACAACCAGGTTGAGAGGGTCCCCTCCCTCATGGAGGGGGGGAGTCCCCTCCACCCAGGGTTTGGTGGGGCTTCCCCCCGACTCCCAGGTGAGAGGGGTCCTCCGTCCCTTAGTGGGGAGTCTTTTCCACCCTGGGTGCGATGGAATATGAGATACCCCCGACACCCTGATTATAGAGGTCTCCCCATTGGAGGGGGGGTTCCTTCTATTCTGGGAAATCCCCCCCTACAGGATGGTAGGACACCCATGTGAAGGAGGGAGTCCCCTCTACCATGGGTGCGATGATATACGAGCTCCCCAGAAACCCAGGTAAAGGGTCTCCCCTTCTTCTGAGGGTAGTCCTCTGTACCCTGGGAGAAGTGGGGGTTCCCCCAACACCCAAATAGAGAGTGGTCTCTGCTTCTGGACTGGGGAGTCCCCTCTAACATGGGTGCGGTGGGGGCTGCCCCCAACACCCAGGTTAGAGGGGGGTCTCCCCTCCTGGAGGGGGCAGTCTCCTCTATCCTGGGTGCAATGAGGGCTCCCTCTGACACTAAGGATAGAGGGGGGGCTCCTGTTAAGGTCTGTAAATAAGTCTGGATGGCGCCTGGCATTTTGCCAGAGGGAGTGGTTTGTGAAGTAACTCCAGTGAGCCATTAAGTGTGGAGATTCCTTATTGGTTGACTGATGTATCTAGTTTATGCTAATTAAGATAAGCTGTGTGGAATGTATATATACTGCTCCTGTCCTACAAAAAAAAAAAAAAAACAAAACAAAAAAAACCAAAAAACGGTTCCCACTCCTGCTGTATCAATGTACACAAGTTGTTCGTCACCCCCTGGTTATTTTGTTGCAGCCGGACTGGGGCAGATGGTGGCCCATTACGGGGAGCCCCAGGACACTCGGGGGTAAGTGACGAAAAAAAGCTGTCGGTCTATAGATAGGACGGGAGCAAATCTGCTCGTCCCTAGACAGATAGGGTGAGAGGAAAAATGGCCATTTTGAGAAAATGGAGAAGATTGATACAGTATGTTTGTGTCTTGTTTTGTCTTGGTGTATTGTATTGTCTTTGTGACGAAAATATGGAAGGGGTGAGAAGTAAATTACTAAGGGAAGAAGGCACCCCAGTGGAACCAAGAATAGTTAGGGCATGTGTTGATGGAAGCCCAGGAACTCTAGTCAGAAAGAAAAAGAAAGTTCAGAGGAGGAAGGATTGTCAGGAGAAAAGTTGCAGCAAAAGGCTATTACTAAATACTTTTCATTACCGGAGGGTATATAAATCGGAGCAGCGGCTGCCACATGCGCAAGCCGGTCATGGCGCAGCAAGGACTTTCCAAGCAATGGCAGCCGGCCCTTCCCTGCCCCCCTCCCGGGGATTGGGACGCCACTGCCAAGAGCCCAAACCCAGACCTGACCTGGAGGCACAGTCTCGCAAGCTCTTGCTCCCTGTGCCTGGTGGCAGTTTGAGTCTGGGACACTCCCTAGACTCTCCCTGGGGCCATCTGGGGCTGCCCAGGATGCTACAGGCAGAAGACAGCCCCGTGTCCCTGAAGTTTGATCATTTCCAAGGCCAGTAATGAGCACCATTAAGGCCTATTTCAAATGTAAAAAACCTTGAGATAATGTACTAAATTGTTCAGAAGGTTGTTTTCTTAGTGGAATACTACAGGATTCTCTTTAGCATCATTGCTGGAGTTCCCGCCTTCATCCCAGTGCCACTAAAGACAAGGTGGAAGAATTTCCAGTGTTGCTGAAAATGGGAGGAGACTTCGGCTGACAAACAGACGAGACTTCGGATCAAGCTAGCTGCCTGCAGAACTTACCTGGACTGTGATTTACCTGGACTGTGAGTTAATCTATTGAAACACTGCTTTACCTGGACTGAGACAACAAACTGTAATCTACAACAAATTGAAACTCGGTATCTTTGCAAATGGTGTTATTGCTGGTATAATTTTTCCAAGGACTTCTTGCATCTTGCCATCAATTGGCTTGGTATTGTGGCATTTTGTTTCCTCCCCTTCTGCTTGTAGCAGATTATTTATGGTGTTTGTGTAAAAAAGCACTATGGTCCTTATATAAGTTAAACAAAAGGGGGAAATGTTAAGGTCTGTAAACAAGTCTGGATGGCGCCTGGCATTTTGCCAGAGGGAGTGGTTTGTGAAGTAACGCACCAGCGAGCCATTAAGTGTGGAGATTCCTTATTGGTTTAACTGATGTATCTAGTTTATGTTAATTAGATAAGCTGTGTGGAATGTATATATATACCCCTCCTGTCCTACAATAAACGGCTCCCACTCCTGCTGTATCAATCTACACAAGTTGCTCGTCACCCCCCTGGTTATTTTGCTGCAGCTGGACTGCAGCAGATGGTGGCCCGTTTCGGGGAGCCCCAGGACACTTGGGGGTAAGTGACAAAAAAAAAGGTGCCTGTCCATAGATAGGACGGGAGCAAATCTGCTTGTCCCTAAACAGACAGGGCGAGAGAAAGAATGACCATTTTAAGAAGATGGAAAAGATTGATGCAGTATGTTTGTGTCTTGTTTTGTCTTAAAATGTTGTATTGTCTTTGTGACGAAAATATGAAAGGGGTGTTAAGTAAATTGTTGAAAAAAGTAGGCACCCCAGTGGAACCAAGAATAGTTAGGGCATGTGTTGATGGAAGCTCGGGGACTCTCGTCAGAAAGAAAAAGAAAGTTCAGAAGAAGGATTATCAGGAAAAAAGTTGCAGCAAAAGGCTATTACTGAATACTTTTCCTTAAGGGAGGGTGCGTGAATCAGGGACAGCTGCCACTTGGGCAAGCCGGTCATGGAGCAGCAAGAACTTTCCAAGGGCGGCAGCCGGCTCTTCCCCGCCCCCTGCCTGGGAAGCGGGATGCCACTGCAAGAGCCCAAATCCAGACCTGACCTGGAGGCACAGTCTCGCGGGCTCTTGCTCCCTGTGCCCAGTGGCAGTTTGAGTCCAGAACACCCCTGAACTCTCCCCGAGGCCATCTGGGGCTGCCCGGGACACTACAGCCGGCAGAAGATGCTACTGGCGTCCCTGAAGTTTGATCATTTCCAAGGCCAGTAACTACAATGGTTCTCCCACACCTGGAAGCTAATGAGTAATGAGCACTATTAAGGCCTATTTCAAATGTAAAAAACCTTGAGATAATAAACTAAATTGTTCAGAAGGTTGTTTTTCTTAGTGGAATACTACAGGATTTTCTTTAGCCATCATCCTGCCTTGGTCCCAGTGCCGGTGAAGACAAAGGTGTAAGAATTTCCAGTGTTGCTGAGAACTGGCGAGACTTTGGATCAAGCTAGCTGCCTGCAGAACTTACCTGCACTGTGATTTACCTGGACTGTGAGTTAATCTATTGAGACACTGCTTTACCTGGACTGAGACAACAAACTGTAATCTACAACAAATTGTAACTCGATATCTTTGCAAACGGTGTCATTGCTGGTATAATTTTTCCAAGGGCTTCTTGCATGGAGCCATCAATTGGCTTGGTATTGTGGCATTTTGTTTCCTCCTCTTCTGCTTGTAGCAGATTATTTATGGTGTTTGTGTAAAGAGCACTATGGTCCTTATTTAAATTAAACAAAAGGGGGAAATGTTAAGGTCTGTAAACAAGTCTGGATGGTGCCTGGCATTTTGCCAAAGGGAGTGGTTTGTGAAGTAAGGCCAGCAAGCCATTAAGTGTGGAGATTCCTTATTGGTTGATTCTGTATCTAGTTTATGTTAATTAGATAAGCTGTGTGGAATGTATATATATACCCCTCCTGTCCTACAATAAAGGGCTCCTACTCTTGCTGCATCAATCTACACAAGTTGTTCATCACCCCCCAGTTATTTTGCTGCAGCCAGACTGTGGCAGGGAATCCCCATGACTCTGGGAGTGGTGGGAACTTCCCCGACACCCAGGTTCCAGGTGTCTCCCTGATGGAGGGGGGAGTCCTCTTGACCCTGGGAAAGGTCGGAGCTCCCCACAACACCCAGGTTCGAGGGGCCTTGCACCTGGAGGGTGGAGTCCTCTCGACCCTGGTGGAGGTGGGAGCTCCCCTAGACATCCAGTTTCGAGGGGTCTCACCCTGGTGAGGGGACCCCTTGGACCCTGGCGGCGGGTGGGAGCTCCCCAGAAACCCAGGTTCCAGGGGTCTTCCCCCTGGTGGGGAGAGTCCGTCGACCCTGGGGGCAGTGGGTGCTTCCCCTTACTCCCAGTTTTGAAAGGTCTATTCCCTGTAGTAGGGAGTCCTGTTGATCCTGGAGGCAGTGAGAGCTTCCTCTGACACCCAGTTAGAGGGGTCACCCCCCCTCAAAGAAGAAGTCCCCTCAACCCTGGGGGTGATGGAGCTCGCCCGACACCCAGTTTCGAGAGGTTGCCCACCGAGGGGGTGGTTGACGAACCTGGGGGTGGTGGGAGATCCTCCCGACACCCAGATTCCAGCGGTTCTTCCCCTGTAGGGGGGAGTCCCGTCAACCCTGGGGGTGGTGGAAGCTTCCCCCGACACCCAGGTTGGAGGGCTCTCCCCTGTGGTGGGTGGAGTCTCCTCCACCCGTGTGCAGTGGGAGCTACCCCTGACACCCTGGTTTGAGGGGTTTCTCCCCAGACGGAGGAAATCCACAAGACCCTGGGTGCTGTGTGAACTCCTCCTTACACACAGGTTCAAGATATCTCCCCCCTTGTGGGAACTCCCCCACGACACCCAGGTTCAAGGGATCTCCCCTCAGAAGGAGGGATGCAACTTGACCCCGGGTACGGTGTGAGCTCCCTCTGACATCCAGGTTCCATATGTCTCCTCCCTGGTGTGAGCTCCACATGACACCCAGGTTCGAGGGGTTTCCCCCCTGAAGGGGGAGAGTCCCCTTGAACCAGGTGTGGTGAGATCTCCCCCTGACACCCAGGTTCTAAAGTTCTCACCCTGGAGAGGTGTATCCCCTCAACCGTGGTTGTGGTGGGAGCTCCTGCCGACACTTACGATTGAGGGTTCTTGTCCCTGAAGAGGGGAGTCACCTTGACCCTGAGTGTGGTGGGAGCTCCCACTGATACCCAGGTTCGAGGTGTCTAATCCCTAAATGGGGAGTCCCCTCGACCCTGGATGTTGATGGGAGCTCCCCTCCACCCCCAGGTTAAAGGCATCTTGCCCCTGGAAAGGAGAGTCCCCTCGATCCTGGGTGTTTGGGGGAGCTCCCACAGACACCGAGGTTGGAGGGGTCTCTCCCCTGGAGGGGGGACACCCCTTGACCCTGGGTGTCTGTCTGAACCCTCCCCGACACTCAGGTTCGAGGAGTCTTGCCCCTAGAGGGTGACTCCCCTCGATCCTGGGGCTGATGGTTTAGAGCTCCCCCCAATGCCCAGGTTCGAGGGGTCTCCCCGCTGGAGGAAAGACTCCTCGACACTGGGGGTGATATTACACCAGCTACCCTCAAAACCTTGGTTCGAGGGTTCTCACCCCTGGAGGGGTGAGTCCCCTCGACCCTGGGGATAGTGGGAGCTCCCCGAGACCCTCAGGGTCGAGATGATATTCCCCTGGAGGGGTGATGGTATAGGAGCTCCCCCCCTAGACACGGGTTCGAGGGGTCTCCGCCCTGGATGGGGGAGTCTCCTCCTCGACCCTGGGGGTAGTGGGAGCTCCCCCCAACATCCAGTTCGAGGGGTCTCCTATCTGGAGGTGGGAGTCCCTAAAAGCCTGGGGGCAGTGGGAGCTCCCCCTACACCCAGGTTCAAGAGGTCTCCCCCTTGGAGAGGGACTCCACTCAACACTGGCAACCATGGTATATGAGCTCCCTCGGACACTCAGATTCGAGGGATCTCCCCTCTGTACTGGGGAGTCTCCTCCACCCTTTGGGTGGTGGGAGCTCATCCAGACAGCAAGAGGTGGTGGGAACTTTCCCCGACACCTAGTTTTGTGGGGTCTCCCCCCTGCAAAGTGGAGTCCCCTCCACCCTGAAGGTGGTGGGAGCTCCCTCCAGCACCCAGGTTCAAGGGGTCTCCACCCTGGAGGAGGGAGTTCCCTCCACACTGGGGGAATTTGGAGCTCACCCCGACACCAGGTTTGAGGGTTCTCCCCCTTGGGGGGGCGACTCCACTCGACACTGGGGGCAATGGTATAGGAGCTCCCTAGGACTCCCAAATTCGAATGGTCTTTCCCCTGATGGGGGGATTCCCTTTGACCCCAGGGGGCTTTTGGAGCTCCGCCTGACACCCCGTTAAGAGGGGACCTACACCCTTGAGAGCAGAGTCACCTCCACTTCGGGTGTGGTGGTATACGGAATGCCCCCCCATATACGGGTCAGTGGGTACCTCCCTTCTGGCTTGGGGAGTCCCCCCTACCCTGGGTGCTGTAGTGTCTGTAGTGATCCCCAACACCCCAGTAAGAGTGTATCTCCTCCTGGAGGGGGGAGTCCCCATTACCCCTGGTGCAGTTGTGAATAGCACACCCTTGACACCCCGGTCAGAGGGGACCTCCGCCCTGGAGCGGGTGTCCCCCCAACCCTGGGTATGGTGGTGAATGGGTGCCACCCGACACTAGGGTTAGAGGGGACCTCCTGCCTGGTTGGGGGTGTTCCCCCTAACCTGGGTGTGGTGGTGAATAGGGAGCCCCCCAGCAGCCGGGTTAGAGGAGACCTCCCCCCCTGGGTGTTCCCCACTACCCTTGTTGCTGTGGTGAAGGGGGCACCCCCTGACACCAGGGTCAGAGGGGACCTTTCCCTAGAGCGAAGAGTCCCCCCTACCCTGGGTGCAGTGGTGAAAGAAGTGCTACCCGACACGCGGGTTAGAGGGGACCTCCTCCTGGAGGGCAGAGTCCCCAACACCCTCGGTGTGGTGGTGAATGGTGAACAATCCAACCCCCAATTCAGAGGGGACCTGCCGCCTGGAGTGAGGAGTCCCCCTTATCCTGGGTGTGGTGAAGAACCAGGTACCCTGTGAAACCTGGGTTAGAGGGATCTCTCTCCTGGAGGGCGAGTCCCCCCTATCTTGGGTGCAGTGGTGAACAGGGTGCCCCCCGACACCTGGGTTAGATTGAACCTCCCCCATGTATGGTGGAGACCCCTCCACTCTGGGAGCCATGGTGTTCTGTGTGCCTCCCCGACAACTGAGTCAGAGGGGACCTCCCCCCTGGAGAGAGGAGTCCACCCTATCCCAGATGTGCTGGTGTCTGGAGCATCCCCGAACACTCAGGTCAGACGGGACCTTTTGCCTGGAGCTTGAAAGTCCCTCCTTTCCCAGGTGCAGTGGGTTCAGAGTGCCCCCTGACATCCGGATCAGAGGTGACCTCCCCTGACACCCGGGTCAGAGGTGACCTCCCCCCCAGGTGTGGCAGTGTCCACAACGTCCCCTGACACCCGGGTCAAAGGAGACCTCCCACTGGAGGGTGGAGTCCCC